>NW_026695220.1:3071982-3686379 GCF_021218885.2 Marmota monax | reverse complement strand
AAACTTGCATTATTGTTTGAAGGCTCTAAAGCCCTTTACCGCTTCCTATACCTATATTCTTCATAGAAATTTTATAAAATAAACTTCTTGTACACCAATCCCATCTTTATTTCTGTTTCTCTGATGACCTAAACTGAAACAGTGTGTATCTGCTGGCCTGGATTTAGCCCAAAGCAGAAAAGTTTGCACCCTGGATGTTTGCAAAGAAACACATATTTTCCATTTTTAAATTTAGTTATTTCAATGATTTTAAATAAAATCATAAAGGTAATATTCTTTCAAGTTAAAAATGTTCTAAAACAGGAAGAAATGGTAGTTTAGCATAATTATTACACATTCTCATGTTACATTGCAAAGAAATGTGCTTCTTGGGGTAGCATTGTAAAGGAAATTAGAGACACATTAAGGTTAACTAGGTCAGAGGGTTAAAAAGTTATGATGCTAATTATTCCTTATATTTATTTAGATAAGGGATTTATATGGAAAAATGAAAAGATCCACATTAAGAATTTCATAGTTTACTAAAAACAAGGAAAGTGAATTGCTAGTATTCTTAACTAGCAATTAAGTATTTTTTTCATCTTAAACACATAGTTTGTGTACTTTGATGAACTAACATATTTTCTTAAGATAAACATGAGGGAATATGGTACTCTGTTTTTTTTTAAATTTGTACAACAGAATCTCCTATTTGCTTTTATGCAGCATACCTAAGGGTAGGAAGAATGTCCACTTATTCCTGTGCAAGTCTGTGTGGAGGGCAATTCTTCCCTTTCAGATGTCTATATCTTCTCTCACCTAGAGCATCTAGTGACTTCACTTCCCCATTGTATGGTCCCTTCATCTTTGAAAATGCACATTAAAGATAGAAACAAAAGGGAGGGAGAGGATGGGAGGGGGCAAGGGGTGTAAAAAAGATGGTGGAATGAGATGGAAATCATTACCCTAAGTACATATATGAAGACATGAATGGTGTGCATATACTTTGTGTACAACCAGAGATATGAAAAATTGTGCTCCAAATGTGTAATATGAATTGTAATGCATTCTGCTGTCATATATAACAAATTAGAATTTAAAAAGGTAGAAAACTTCAGACCCATGAGAATTTTCATTTTTTTTCATTGATCATAACTTCAGAGATGGTCAACTCTGAAACTTTATTTCATCTACTATGGGTTATTGAAAATAACTGCATCTTAACCCAAGGGTTTAGAAACTTCAATGAAAAACTTCAAAGTATTCACTGCCATTTGATAGGGTATATGATAGTAGCTTCTTGTTGTTCTTCTGCCTTCAGGAAACATTGGATGTGTCCATAGAGCTTCACCAGAATATAACAAATATAGAGTGCATAGGAATATTTTTCCCCACACTTTTTCTTCTCATAACTTTCTACCTTTAGTGAAAAATCCACTATACTCTTTCTATATAATCAGGCTTAAAACAATTAAATGATTTACCTAGATGAAAAAATAAGTGAGGTGTATAATTTTTTATAAGTAACCTGCAAAGTAAAAGAGATAAGAGACTATAATCAGTATAGAGAAAGAGACTACTTTAGCAATTGAAAGCTAATAATTTAGTTAACCAGAAAGAAGGAGTGAGGAAGAATGATAGGTTAGATTGAACAAAACAGTTACACAGATACTATATCCTAAGATGATAAGGATTAGTTTGCAGTTTAGACACATATTTGTAAAAGTTATAAACTAGATATAGAGAACTAGTTCAGTTATTATACTTTTCTAGGCACTAGTCATGAAAATTTGAATTTAATGTTTCTAGTTTGGGTAGATAATGTGCTGGTTAATTTTACTTATCAACTTGTCTGGGCCATAGGGTGCCAATTTATTTGATTAAATATTATTTCTATGCATATTTATGAGGATGTTTCTGGATGAGATTAATATTTGAACTAGTAGACTAAGAAAAACTGATTGCTGTCTCTATTTCGGGTGAGCCTCAAACAACCCACTGGAGGCCTGAAGAGAATTAAAAGAACTCTATCTTTGACCCTGGCTGTCTTTAGGCTGGAACATTGATCTTTTTTCTGCCTTTGGATTTAGACTTGGAATTGAATGTATGTTTTTGGCTTTCCTCTTTTAAAAGTCTTTGGATTTATACTAGAACCATTTTATCAACTCTCCTGCTCTGGACTTGTCAGCATCCAAAATTGCATGGGCAAGTTTTCTTATAATAAATCTCTATTAATATCTTAACTTCCACATGTATATTTATATTTGTATCTTTATCAGTCTATACATATCCTGTTGATTCTGTTTCTCCCAAGGACCATCTACTATAGGTTTTGATACCAAGAAGTGGAGTGTTACTGTGATAAATACTTAAAAAGGTGGCCATGACTTTGGAACTGGGTAACAGGTAGAGGCTGAGAGAATTTTCAGGTGCATGCGAGAAAAGTGAGGATTGCTATGAAGGGATTATGAAGGGATTCTGATGAAGGCTCAGAAAGAGAAGAGAAGCTCTGTAGAGAAAGTGTCCATCTTAGAGAATGTTTAAATAATCATGAACAGATGTTGGTAGAAATATGGTTGGTAAATGTCCTTTTGGTGATATCTCTGATAGAAATGAGGAACACACTATTAGACAATGGAGAAAAGGTGATTCTTGATATAAACTGGTAAGGAATTTGGCTGAAATTTGTTCTAGTATTTTGTGGAAGGTAGAGTTTCTGAGTGATGAATTGGATATTTAGCTGAGGAAATTGCTAAGCAAAGTGTTGAAAGATTGTCTTGGTTCCTCCTGACTGAATAAAATAAAGTATGGGAAGACTGAAATGGACTGAAAAAGGAATTGCTAAGGAAAAAGAAACTGAAACTCAAGGTCCTGGAAAATTCTTGGCCTGTTCATATCACAAAAAAACAAGAAAGTCTGTTTTGTCGAGAACACTACAGATATGGTCAAACAAATATTTAATAAGGAAATGAGTGTGAGTGTGAATTGTGGCCCTAATGAGCTACCCCAACAGAAACACTGCCAGGCTTAACAGAAGGGAACAGAGTTTGGATAAAATGGAGGGAAGCTGTCAGACCTTTCAGTCCTATCAGACGAGACCATAGAGCTACCTGGTTATGAACATGCACAACTCTTCAAGACAAAGAATGACCCTGGAACTGATGTGGAGATCATCAAGGTTGTCTCTTCAGTGTTAAAGTAGGGTTGGGGGCATAACTGGTATTTCAACAGGCCAGGCAGCAGCTGCCTGTAGCCTTGAGGGTGTTATCTCTACCTGAAGATTCACAGAGGTAGGACCACTACTTCATGGGGTCTTGAAGGTGGGACTGCCATCCCAGTAGATCCAGAAGGTGGAACATCAAAATAAAAAGGATTATTCTTGAGATTGAAGATCTAATGGTATTCATCTGGTTAGGTTTGAGGCTTGCTTGGGACCCATCATCCCCCCCACCCCCCGCCTTTTTTTTTCCTGACTTCTCCCTTTTGAAATGGGTACATCTATTTTATGCCTGTCTTAGCATTGTATTTTGGAACTACACCTGGTTTCATGGGTTCACAGCTGGAGAGGAATTTCACCTCAGGATGAATTTTACTTCAAATCTTACCCAGAACTGATACAAATAACATTAAGACCAGACTTTGGACTGTAGATTTTTTGAGTTGATGGTGAATGAGCTAAAATTTTGGAGGATGTTGGGACAAAATGAGTGTGTTTTTCACACAAAAGACATGAATTTGGGGGGGGGGATGTCATGAAGTATAAGTATGTGTCTCCCCAAGCTCTAAGCCCCAATATGATGTTATTTGAAGGTAGATCCTAAGGAAGGTTATTAGACTTAGATGAGGTCCTGTGGGCAGGACCCCCAAGAGGGGATTCTTTATAAGATGAGAGAGGTCAGAGCTTTCTCTTTCCACCATTTGAGGACACAGTGAGAAGGTGCTCATCTGTAAGCTAAGAGGAGGGTCTTCACCAGGAAAGAAAGGAAGGAAATGAACTGGAGAAAGTTTTAACATTGTGTTTCCCTTCTCCCTCAGCTCTGAGAAAAAAATGCCTATTGTTTAAGCCATGTGATCTATGTTATTTTGTTGTTAACAGCCCAAGCAGGTTACCAGAGATAATGAGAAGGCAGACGCAGGTATTACTTTGAAGTGACTCAAAAAATTAAGGATGGTGGTATCATTTTTCAGTAAAGGGATTATTGGAAAAAGGAAGAAAAGGAAAGGAGTGAATTGAAGGACATGATAATTACTACTTCGGGGCATACTGGAGTGGAATGTCTGTGGAGTTGAAGGAGAAGTTTGACATATAGGTGGGTAAAAGAATTTGGAACAGAGGAAAGTTATTTACAATAGAGGTGGAAATTTCAGAAATTTAACTCACAATGGAAAATCATGAATATGGTAGAAGAAAATAACATTATAAGATGACCGAATTTCAAAATGGAAAAAAAGAATCGTTGATATGTAGCATTTCCAGTAATCAAAGTATTTTTCAGGTTTATCTCAGACGCTGTGGGCCTGGAAGAGACTATTACAATGTGTCTAGTTCATCATCATCTTGCCTTTGGGAAACAAGACTCATTATAGTCAGATGGATTGTTTTATTCACTTATGACCCACTGGAGAGAACCTAGGAAACCGTGAGTCTAATGATTTTCCTACCCATTTTCTCTTTATTCCAAATTTGATATGGTTTAAGACTCCCATTGGTAAGAGCATTTAAAATGTGGGGGTTACAGAAAAAAATATTTCCTTTAATTATTCTCTTGTCATCTCAATAATCAGCAAAAATTTTCTGTATAGGCAAATATATTGCCTGCTAAATTTAGATCTTTCTCATGCTTAACTTTAGCAGATCATCTCATTGCAGTATTTTTCTTTCTAAGCAGCTGTGGAGAACAATTCTCTTAGGCAATGTCCATAAGAATAGAGTTCCTAAATTTCACTATGGCTACAAAGAAAAGTTTTCGTAAAAAGTGTTCAGAAATTATTAAAGTGTTCTCATATCACATCACTTGGATCATGGGTCGTTGACTAACCATAAAGAAAACCCATTCTTATCATTTTACCATTCCGGTTTGGACTAATCAAACATGTCCTTCTTACTGTAGAGACTAAAATAACTAAATTTAAGATCTGGGAAGGAAGTACTTGATAGACTGTAGTCTATATATAATCCACAAAGTGATGCTATTGTGTTTTAGCAGTCCAGACAGACTGAGACAAGCAGTCTGCCACTGAAGTTTTAAGTACTTGAAAATACACAAAATACATTTGTCATTTACTAAATTCTACTTAGGAGAAAATAAACCATAGTGTAAAGCCATGTTTCTTTTGTTGGTGGTTTTTTGTTGTTTATGTTTTGTTTTGTTTTGTTTTGGTACTGGGGATTGAACTCATGGGCACTTGGCCACTGAACCACATCCCCAGCCCTATTTTATATTTTTTATCTAGAGATAGGGTCTCACTGAGTTACTTAGCACCTCGCTTTTGCTGAAGCTGGCTTTGAACTCTCAATCCTCATGCCTCAGCCTCCCGAACCACTGGGATTACAGGCATGTGCCACTGTGCCTGGCTAAAGCCATGTTTTAACATGAGTTTTTCATAGCAATTTAATTGAATAATAGTGAAATGGTGAAAATGAGTTTATGCCTTCAAAATGCTAATAAATAATAATAAACACAACTGGTAAATTAAAAGGCCAGCATTTGAACTCATACCTATAGCGTTCTATATCCCAGAGCCTCACCAAATTTCATCCCAGAAACATGGAATGTTGGATACCATGTCCCAATGGGTATGAGAGCCATCTGCTTTTCTGGATGGTTGATTTGAATAAAACTCCAACATGCTTCCAAGATAGCCTAGTAGAGTGAAGCCCTCATTCCTCAAGACAGTAACCTTAAAGCTGTACCATAAAACAGGTTTTTCTTTCTCTCCTCTTACTCTCACCAGCCTTTACTCATGCTTCCTTGAATCATTTCCCCTGTAAATTACATGCAATCAGGCCCTATTCTCAGACTCTGCTTTGGGGAAAATGTGTACTGATATAGACATGCATGTAAATCATCACCTGGGACTTCCTATAGAAATTGATTCCAACAGGATTATATTGGTTTAAATATTTATCTAATTTTCCAGACTTTTGAAAATTACATGTTGCAAGAACAAAATTGAATAAAGGTTGTAGATGCCAATGAAACGAATACTGAGTTGGCAGTATGTATCCTCTAAATACCTTAAGGGACTTTCAAGCAGTTAGTTACATATTTGGCACCCATTTCCTCACCTAGAAGGATAAGACTACAGTCTATCTGTTGCTTATAATCACACCTCCTAAACCAACACACTGGGGAACAGAAGTACATCACACAGATTTGTGGAGGAAGCAAATATTCAGTCAATATCCAGCTTTAGCCTCTTTATAACACTGTCATACGTCTAAACTACATGAACCCATGGGTATGTTATAGTGAGATTCCTGAATACATCAAGAAAAAAAGAAAGAATGAGTAGCATTGAAATTATTTTTCAGGATTTGGCATACGTATAACTATGTTAAGAAAGTGGGAAAGAAGTCAGTTTTAATAGAATGTCAGTGGTTCAATTTTCATGAATATTAGGAATATAGGCTGTATATGATGGGCAACTGAGAGGCCTAGAAATTTCCATTAGACAGGAATGTTGCTTTTGAAATTGATCCTTATTATATGAGTACTTGTGCCCTGAGAAAAATGACATGTCTATGTAATCCCCAGGGATCCTTCATAATGTATTCCAAGCTTGTATTTGAATGAGATCAAAGAACTCCAATTGTTACCAAGGAGAAAATCCTTAAGTATAATAGATTAAATAATTAAAATAGTAATGGATTTGCTCTTATGTCTTCATGAGGAAATTTTTAGAAATAAGATACACCCTAGGAAGACGCCAAAATTTGTTACTAAGTTGTTCTGAATTTCTTGATGATATAATGATGAGAATCTTCATTTAAAAAAAAAATATATCCCTGCCTATGCTATGCTATTTGGAAATATTTTTAAAGTTGAAAATTTAATCTGGCTTTGAAAAGTTTGAATTGCCAAATTCTCTACTGAAACAATCTTTTTTTTTTCAGTTTGGAACACTTTGTGGCTGACAAGAATATACTGACATATCCTTCATGAAAAATGAGTAATTGAAAAATTTATAGCTCATAGTAAGAAAGATGGTGACTTTGTAAAAGGATAAAACTTTTTTTTCCTCACCCAGTTATAATGGAAAATTACTAATATTTGAGCAGTGTACAAAGCTTCTATCTCTTAATTGAAAGTGGTATGATATATATAACAGCTTTAAAGAACAGTTTAATCTGGAGGGAAAAGATTGGTCCAGATAATTAGTCAAAGTTCCCAAAACTTCTGCATTTTAGAACATAAAGGGGAAAAGGAAGGAGGAGATTCGATAATTATTTACAAGATACTTATAAGAAAAGGACAGCAAAGGACTGTTTTTGACTGTCCATAGCTTATGCTTCTTCACCTGTTGGTGTCCACAGATTTTGAGATACTGAGAATATTGCTGCTTTTTCTTACTATTATCCCATTATGGAATATGAGTAAAAAAGGCAAGCTAATAAATTTAGAATTATAAAACTTAAAAATATTTTAGGGAAGCATTCTGCTGATCTCACTAATCATATTTTAACATATATTCAGTTTAGAAGATGTTGACCATGATAATGCAAAGATGATACTTGCACAATATATATATTTTAAATTACTTTTTTTTCTCAATAGTGTTGACAGACTGGATTTCAGTCATTTATATATTTTTACTTAATTCACTTTTTCAGTCTAAGACTTTTCAAGACAATGAGAATTTGGATTCTTAGAATTGCATTTCATGGCTACTGTAACTAATGATGAAAACGGTTTTATGCAGAAATCCAAAAAATCACTTTGATAAGGGAAATGATACAATGCAGAGTGTATCATGAAGTAGTAAAGTATTAGGTAATTTTAAAAAGAAATTGAGTAGAGATTAGAAGATTCTTCTGTAGAAACTCATCAAAGTAGTTTTATAATCTAGAAGTATGAGACAAAATGAAAGAAAGAGCTTCTTGAGAGTTCATTATTTTATGAATAATCAGTTTTAAGATTGGAAGATGTTCATTATTAAAGTATTCAAATTAAAAAAAGACATTTTTTTCTTTTGTGTAAAGAGAATACACCCAGTTGAAAAACATGGACAAACATTGGGGAGCTCAGATTATACATATAAAAATCCTGGCTGAGAACTTGTAAGTGGTTAAGCTATTTACTTAGCTTTGCTGATAATTAGCTTACTTTATATATGTATGACACTATTTTTAAAAAATGTTAAATTAACCCCATCATTCAGTTTTAAAGTGATTCAATCCTTAGAGGCTCAAGAGAATGTGAATTTCATACCCAATAAGGAAAAAAAAAAAAGAGATCTTGAATAGAACCCCCATGGTGTTGGATTCCTTATGTCAAATGCTGTGTGTTTTGTCTTATGGATCTTTGTAGGCTAGAGTTTTTAAGTATACCAGCTTCATTCTAAATACAATATCAAAGTTTTCTGGTTTGAATTATTTCTGACAAGTTAATTTATGGTATCTTCTAAAGTGGAATTTAAAGTAAAAGTCTGAGATACATAAAGTATAAATAGGCAAAGCAAAAGCAATGTAATAAAGAAAGCAGTCCCCTCTGATTTAATCTAACATGATGTGATTTTATAAGGCAGGCATGTTGAATTTTCTAACAGGAATGAAAATGTATGAACAATACTTCTTCTAGGTAGTAAGTTCTTGGTCCCCTTAGGTGATTCATTCCTATTCAGTAAAATAGATGTCTTCAGTGTTCTGAGTAATCAGTTTATCTCTAGAGAGAGCACAAAGCATTCTGGGGCATTATTTTTCAGTAGTATAGAGTTATCATTAATAATCCAAAGAATAATGGACATTTTATTCAAAGGAATTTTGGGAACTTCTATCATTCAATATGATAGCTTTCCTTGAGGCATTCTGTGATCAGTCATTTACTTTTGTTAGAGAGTTAGTAAAATTCATAATTCAAATAACATATGCAAATATAATGCTATCTCATTTCAGGTTTATCTTATGTCATACTGGAAAAAAAAACTAGTAAGGCTTCCTTCTAACTTCAATAGCTAGATCACTGACATATAATTCCTTTCAGTTGTTTTATCTTTTCTTAAAATACTGACTTTTTAAATGAAAATGAACAGTATTTTAAAATGTCATCTTCAAAATTAGTCTTTGAATAGACAAAAATATATACATAAACACACGTTATATTAAATGGTCTTGTATTTCATATGGTAAATTGGTTGAAAAACTCAAAATGTCCTAAATATATCCATAACTTCAATATATTTTTCAAATTTGCATGTATATTTGAAACGTAATAAACATGAGTGCTAAAACCACCACTCTGAAAGACTATAGGCATTTTTGAAAGGAAATGAAATAGTAGGTTTATAGCTAGTCATCCTTGTTGCCACCCTTTTCTCTTCTTTTATTAAATTTACTTATTTTTTATTGTTTCTTTTTAGTTGTACATGACACTAGAATTCACCAGGACATAATTATACAAGCATGGAATATATCTTGTTCTAATTCAGACCCCAGGACCTCTTCTTCCCCTTTCCTCTCCCACCATCTCTTTTATCTCTTCCTCTTCCTCCTTTTTGAAGGGGCATCTTTAAAATTCCCTTTTCAAATTTCTCAAGTTGTATTAGTGTCTAGTGCAAAAGTCTTATTGCTCCTAAATGATATGGAAAAATGAGGTATATGGTTTAATTGACTCTCTTAATTAACCATTATGAAACATGGTTTTAGTTCTTAAAAGAACCGGAATATAAAAAATACAAATAGCACAGTAATAATTCTATACAATATTTTATTTATGTTTTGTTTCCTGAAGGCACTTAGAATCAAACTATCCCTTAGGTTTATTATGAGGAATGACAATTATGTGTGTTTCATATCTCAGAAAAATATGCTCACTATCTGCACTTTGCAGTTGTCTGGATTCTAGATATGTGTAGTTTTAATGTGTAAATACATCTTTCTGTGACTTTTGAGGATTTTCTTTTAATATGTGTATGCTTTTTTTTTCTTTTCCTCTTTATCACAGGTTTAGTCTTGGGTTGTAAAGCTGTCCTATGTTTTACTGAGCTATAAAAATTCTTGCACACTGATCATAGAACCACAAAACCATCAGTGGATTTATCAGATTGACTAATCTATAACCTTGTAGTTTATTGGGCAATAAAGCAGCATCAGGATATGTTGTACTTGCACTTTTTTATTTTGGAGAAAACCCTGGGCTGGTTGTATTAGTGTCTAGTGCAGTGCTTTCTCTTTGAGAATTCCTTATGAGTGTTTGTTAGGAATGGAATGACATATATTTAATTCAACATTTAGGGGACTCTCTTATAAATCTTCCATCTCCTAGTATTGAAATGAGAATGGCAGTACTCTGATGGCCAATAATTGTAATCAGGTCGCAACTTAATTGTATTCTTACATTTGAAGGAAAGTTTCAATTTCATGATAGCCCCTTGGTATGTCATGGTGGATCATTTCTACCTGTGCTTTAAGGAAGTAGACAGTTTATAGATATATAGGTTATCTATCAAGTCTCTAAGTTACATATTAATTTCACATTTGTAGTGAAATGAATTCTAATAGAGTTATAGTATCAGTAGAGCAGAACTGAATAAACCTAATATAGATAGCATAGCTGCCAGCAAAATTGTACTTACTCTGATTACCCATGGTAAATGAAACAGAAGGTGCTTATTAGATAAATGCTATTTTGATTAAATTTCTATTTTCTCCCTGAAAGCATTTATAAAGCCTGTCTCTTTGAGGCTGTTTTAAATTTTCTTCTCAAACTTGAAAATCTTGAGCACTACCTTTTTAGACACTGAAATACTCTCCTGAAATATCCAAGAGGAATAGTTGAAACTGTAGCAGGTAGAGTTTTATTCTATAGAAAGATTTGTAAAAGCTCAGATTTTATACACAATAGTTCATTTGACTTCAGGAATAAAATATGGTGCCCTGCTGGTTGTTGTAATGCAGACAAAATGTAACAATGCATAAATCTAAAGTTAGAAAATCGGCAGTTTTTCATCTACTATATATTGGTTAAAATAAATTCCCCAAAGCAGATATGAGAGTTCTTATGTTACTTCATCCATAGAAAACTTCCTCCTTTCTACTTGTCCTTTCAGGTAGCAGAATAAAAATGTAGTTTGGGAAAATGTTAACATTATCTCCTGTGACTGAGACAGAATAGAGACTTTTGGCTTCATTCCTTTGGGAATTAGTAATCAGTCCTAGAACATTTTTGAAATGGTTTAGACATACCTAATGGTTTAAAATATGTAGGCAGTTTTTTTTGTGAAAGATTAATAATAAAATAAAAGTGAAATGAAATTATGTTCCCACTATCCAACCTAAAATATAGATTCCATTCTTGAAGTATCTTTGGTGTCTCTGATATGCCTCCTTTGGATTTCATCTTCCTTTCCTTCAGAGAAACTGCTAGCCTGAAATTTTGACTTTTTGCTTCTTTATAGCTTCCCCCTTCTTTCTTTCCTTTCTTCCACTCTCCATACATCTAGCTAGAGTTCTAAAAAAAATACTTCTCTATTTCAAGGTAGTAATGACATTCTGTGTGTGTGTGTATACGCGTGTGCACATTTGCAAACCCGGGGTGCTTTACCACTGAGCTACCCCAGCCTTTTTTATTTTATTTTGAGACAGGTTGGTGTTGAGGACCACCCTGAGTTGTTGAGTCTGACCTCAAACTTGAGATCCTCCTGCCTTAGCATCCTGAGTAGTTGGGATTACAGGCTTGAGTCATCATGCCTGGCTCTCTGTATTTTAAACAGATGTTTTACTGCCTTTTCATTCATATTTAAATTATTAAATGTTTTTGCTTTTTTTGTTGTTTGGCATGAATAAGGGGCATCCAGTAAATTTTTCTCATAAAAATCACCAATATTTCAAATAACACATTTTCTTCTTGGTTTGTAATGCTAGTTCTATAGCATAGTAAACTCTTCTTGTTATGGTTTGGATGTGATGTGTCCCCCAAAAACTCATATGTGAAACAATGCAAGATTTAGAGGAGAAATGATTGGGTTATGAGAGCCTTAACTCAATCAGTGAATTAGTTCTATGATGGGATTAACTGAATGGTAAATGAAAGTGAATAAGGTGTGGCTGGAGGAGGTGGGTCATTGGGGTGTGCCTTTAGGGTATATATTTTTGTATCTGGCCATGGAGTCAGTCTCTCTCTCTCTCTCTCTCTCTCTCTCTCTCTCTCTCTCTCTCTCTCTCTCTCTCTCTCCTTTCTGATCATTATGTGAGGTCCTTTCTTCCACCACCCTCTTTCACCATGATGTTCTGTCTCAACTCAAATGAATCCTGCTGTCCATGGACTGAGTCCTCTGAAACTGTAAGCCATCAAATAAACTTTTCCTCCTCTACAATTGTTCTTGTTAGCTTTTAGTCACAGCAGCAAAAAGCTGACTGAAATACCTCTGTATGTTTTGAATCAGTTTCAGAGTTTGCTGTTTATTTTATTGTTGTTTTTTTTTTCACATTTCTTTCACATCATCTTCATTATAATAGTTTATAATTAGCTTTTGGTACACTGATTTTGTCACTTATTCTTTTTCTTCATAGGTATCTTGTCTCTCCCATAAAAACTTTGAACCAATTTCTAAAATTCTATGAAACACTCTCTTGGGATCTTTGTGACTAGTATAGTGTAGATGAGTGTGTGTGTGTGTGTGTGTGTGTGTGTGTGTTGCTAGGAATTGAACCCAGGACCTGGCACACGATAGGCAATCACTGAGTATACCCCCATGTATTTTAATTTTCTTTCTTTCTTGGATTTCTGATTGAAATTGAAATTCCACTTATTCTGTTTTTTAAAAAGATGTTATCTTTTATTTCTTTTTTATATCTATATTTTTATTTGTTCTACTTAGTTGTACATAACAGCAGAATGCATTTCAATTCATAATACAAAAATGGAGCACAACATTTCAATTCTCTGGTTGTACACGGTGTAGAGACAAGGCATTCTTTCAGTCACACATGCACCTAGGGTGATGATGTCCATCTCATTCTATGATCTTTCCTACCCTCATAATCCCTCCTCACCCTCCCCTTTGCCCAATCCAAAGATCTTCCATTCTTCCCATGCTCCCTTGCCCTCCCATAACAGATCACATGACTAATCAGAGAAAAAATCCGGCCTTTAGATTTTTGGGATTGGCTTACTTTGCTTAGCATAATATTCTCCAACTCCATCTATTTACATGAAAATGGAACAATTTTATTCTCTTTTAATGCTGAGTAATATTCCATTGTGTATATATACCACAGTTTTTTTATCCATTCATCTGTTGATGGGCATCTAGGTTGGTTCCACAGCTTAGCTATTATAATTCAACTGCTATTAACATTGGTGTGGCTATGTCACTAAAGTATTCTGATTTTAAGTTCTTTGGGTGTAGTCCCAGGAGTGGGATAGCTGGGTCAAATGGTGGTTCCATTCCAATTTTTCTGAGGAATCTCCACACTGCTTTCCAAAGTGGTTGCACAAATTTGCAGTCCCACAAGAAATGTATGAGTGTACATTTTCCCCCACATCCTCTCCAACCTTATCATTGCTTGTATTCTTGATAACTGCCATTCTGACTGGGGTGAGATAAAATCTTAGAGTAGTTTTCATTTGCATTTCTCTAATTACTAAAGATGTTGAACATATATTTGTTGATCACTTATATATCTTCTTCTAAGAAGTGACTGTTCAGTTCCTTAGCCCATTTATCGATTGGGTTATTTGTTTTTTGGTATTAAGTCTTTTGAGTTGTTTTATATATCCTGGAGATTAGTGCTGTATATGATGTGTGTGTGGTAAAAATTTGTTCCCATACTGTAGGCTCTCTTTTTACCTCAATGATTGTTTCCTTTGTTGAGAAGAAGCTTTGTAGTTTGAATCCATCCCATTTATTGATTCTTTATTTTATTTCTTGTGCTTTAGAAGTCTTGTTAAGGAAGTTGGGGCCTAATCCAACATGATGGAGATTTGGGCCTACTTTTTCTTCTATTAGGTACAGAGTCTCTGGTCTAATTCCTAGGTCCTTGATCTACTTTGAGTTGAGTTTTGTGCATGGTGAGAGATGGGGGTTTAATTTCATCTTGATACATATGGATTTCCAGTTTTCCCAGCACCATTGGTTAAAGAGGCTATCTTTTCTCCAATGTATGTTTTTTGGCATCTTTGTCTAGTGTGAGCTAACTGTATTTATGTGGGTTTGTCTCTGTGTCTTCTATTCTGTATCATTAGTCTTCATGTCTGTTTTGGTGCCAATACCATGCTGTTTTTGTTACTATGGCTTTGTAGTATATAGTTTAAGGTCTGGTATTGTGATGCCTCCTGCTTCACTTTTCTTGCTAAGTATTGCTTTGGTTATTCTGGGTCTCTTATTTTTCCAAATGAATTTCATGATTGCTTTTACTAGTTCTATGAAGAATTTCATTGGAATTTTAATAGGCATTGCATTAAATCTGTATAACAGTTTTGTTAGTATAGCCATTTTGAAAATATTAACTCTTCCTATCCAAGAGCATGGGAGATCTTTCCATCTTCCAAGGTCTTCTTCAATTTCTTTCTTTAGTTTTCATTGTAGAGGTCTTTCACCTCTTTTGTTGATTCCCAAGTTTTTTCTTTTTTTGAGGCTATTATGATTGGGATAATTTTCCTGATTTCTCTTTCAGAGGATTCATCACTGATGTATTGAAATGCATTTGATTTATGGGTATTGATTTTATATCCTATTACTTTGCTGAATTTATTTATTAGTTTTAGAAGTTGTCTGGTGAAATTTTTTGGATCTTCTAAATATAGAATTATGTCCTCCACAAATACTGATAGTTTGAGTTCTTCTTTTCCTATGTGTATCCCTTTAATTTCTTTTGTTTGTCTGACTGCTCTGGCTAGAATTTCAAGGGGTATTTTGAATAGAAGTGGTGAAAGAGAGCATCCCTATCTTGTTCCAGTTTTTAGAAGGAATGCTTCCAATTTTTCTCTGTTTAGAATGATGTTGGCCTTGGGCTTAGCATAGATAGCTAATCTTCTATTTCTTGAATCTCCTTGTGTATTCACATATTTTAATTTTCTTCAGTGTCTTTCAGAAATTTTATAGTTTTCCACATGAAGATTTTTTTTTGTTAGATTTATTTCCATGTGCCTTGTATTTTTAAAATTCCAATTTCCCAACTTTGTTGTTGGCTTATAGAATAAAATCAATCTTTGCATTTGATTTTATATCTTCTCACTAGTATAATAAATTGTAGATTATTTGTTACATAGCAATGATCGTGACAGTTTGGTTTTTCCCTTTGAAACCTTCACATGTATTCTTTTTCATTCTTTATTATGCTGGCTTCAAACTTCAGTATGATGTTGAACAAAAATTCAAAAGAGGGCAAATATGTTCTGTTTCTTATTTTTAAAATGCCTTTAAATTTTTATGAGTTTTTCTACTTTACTATTTTCTGCCTTTTGTCATAGGTAATTCTGAGGTTAAGAAATGTCTTCTAGTTTGCTTAGAATGTTTAAAAATCATAAATGGATGTTAAATTTTATCAAAGTTTGTTTTAATGTTTTGGGATACAGTAGCATTTTTTTTTTTTTGTAAAGTCGTCATTTATTTCTTCAGGAAACCTGACTTTATAAAGGTATGTTATGCATTTTACACATTGCTATCATTAACTTTCTAATATATAATGAAATAATTTTCTAAGTTTCTGGTTGAAATTGACCTACCATTCTGCCCTTCTTGAAACCCAGGCACCAGCACCAGTGCCACAAATGCTTATGCTATTGCTACCAGCATTTTATTTGTCAGGGACAGTTGTATATACTTCATATTTAATAAATCATTGATTTCTCACAACAATCAAATGACACCAATACTGCTAATGTCTGCATTTCATTTATTGGGTAAGTGGAGCCTAAAGAGCCTGATAAATAACAAAGCTGCACCTTGAAAACAGGCATTTTGGCCACATTATGCTCTTAGCCATTATGGTCTATGAGTATCAAAATGACTTGGAGAATGTGCAGAAAAGAGTTAATACAGTGAATTTAAGAATCCCATCCTTGGGCTGGGGTTGTAGCTCGGTGGTAGAGTGCTTGCTTAGCATGTGTAAGGCACTATGTTGGATCGTCAGCACCACACATAAATAATTAAATAAATAAATAAATAAATAAATAAAATAAAGGTATTGTGTCCATTTACAACTAAAATTTTTTTTTTAAATAAGAAGAATCTTATCCTTAGAAGAGGCTGCTTGCAGAGTTGTCTCTTAGCTGACCTCCGTGAACTTTAATGGTAGTCTGTTTCTTATACTGATATACACCTTTTCAAAGATAAGTGTGGCTCACCATGTCTAAAGAACATGACTAATTCTGAACACCTTCTTTCCTTCTTGGGGTCTGGAATTTTGGTTCATGCTACACAGATAGTGTCTACTGTCACCAGTCCCAAGAAAACTTGAGTACTGGTGATTCCACAGGGAAGAGTGTTCTAAGTTTGTACTTGACTTTCTCTAGACATTATTCTATGCTATTTTTCCTTCATTGATTTTTTTATATTCATTTATTATTATAAATAATAGTAGTGACTATGATTGTAGGCTGAACTCTGTGAGTCCTCCTAGTGAATTATCAACTCTATCTGTGTTCTTGGTGACCCTCTGACACAGGAAATGTCCCCTCTTTTTAATTATATAAAAGAATTTGTATAAAATTGGAATTACCTGGTATTGAATGATTGATAATTATTTGACCACTAAATCATCTGATATAACCTTTAAAATTACATAGTAGGCCCTTCTTTTGCAGATAGGAAAACTGACACTCAGGAACTTGGGTAACTTACAAAAGTCATATAACTAGTAATGATTATGTACAATATTTGAACTCTGTTTCATTTGATTCTAAAACTCATGATATTCAATTTAAGTGAACCTGTACATCATAAATTTTTTAATTCTAGTTTTGCTCAATTTTTACAATTTTAGAAACATAATGTAGAATTTAATGCAAGATGCTTCTTAAAAATCAGCATGGAGTAATTAAACTTTAATATACTAGAATTTTGCAGGCAAGGAGAAAGTTAGTGATTACACACAAAAAATGTCATGGTATCCTTAGTTGTAGTCAATGGGGACCTCTGTTTTCTATAATATCCCTGCATTAGGGAAGTCAATTTTCCAATCAAAAGGAGTTAAAACACTTATTTTGGAACACAGAGGAATATATTCCTTTCAATAAGGCCAGAACACAAGAATAATTCAGAACATTAATTTCTAAGTTGCAGGTTCAAAGGGATTGTACATACAGAGTGAAGTTATTCCTTGGGTAATAATTCTAATTATTCACCATCGCCACAGTCCATTGAAACTAATATTTGTGGCAAATACACTATCAACCAACATGTGCTATGTGCAAAGATAGAGAACAAAGATGAATTACAGTTTGTTTATTTTAAGATATTATAGCCTAGAGAAGAAGTCAGAAATGTAAACATGTTAAATGAAATAAATATGGAAAGTTTATTGACAGAAATATGCACAAAGATCTATTGTGGCAGAAAGAGGTGGCACTCTAGAGTTTCCTGAAAAGATAAGGTTCAAGGGAGAGTAGTTATTAGAGAAACTAAGCTATTAGAGAAACTAAATCATGAAAAACAAATTTATAATAACAGAGACTGTTAGCTTAGGAAGGTTAATGCATACAATGGTTTTCATTGTATGAAAATTAATAAAGATTTTCATTATTTTTTTATACTTGGAATTGAACCCCAAAGTGTTCTCTACTGAGCTACATCTACATTTTCAGCCCTTTTTATATTTTATTTTGAGACAGGGTCTCATTAAGTTACCCAAACTGACGTTGAACTTGCAATGCCTTCCTGAGTTGCTAGGATTATAGGTATAACCACTGTGCCCAGATCTAATGAAGGTTTTAGCCAGGGAAGTAATATAATTTTGGGGAAGTTCATATTCAAAGCAGAGTGATGGGTGGACTTTGGATGGGTAAGAGTAAAAGGAACATAATTGTAGTATATTGTGTTTATATACACATACACATACATAATTATAATCATACATTGATTGATATAGTTGAGAGCCTCAGTAACATGTCCTTATGTGGTGAATAAAGGAGAGAGGACAAGTTTACCAAATAGGAAGAATGCAAAATGAGTGAGGTTTAGTAATAAATTGTTAAAGAAGGCTAGATGATGTCTAACTTTCTCATTTGAGTATCCAATATAAGGAGGTGTGGGTATTCAATGTAAGTAAATGAGAATATGTCTGAAATTAAATTTAGATTTTCTCACATGGATTTTGTGTTGCTCTTTAGCAATAAAGAGAAATTGTCTTAAATCTATTGAATTAATGATTCTGAAACATAAAGGAAACTCATATTTTTGGAAACCATTAGTACCAAGGTGGTGGTTAAAATCATGACAGTGCAAGTGAAAGGCATGAGCATTAGAAGAGTATCATGAAGTTGTGGTCTGGATCTAGAAGGTCCCCTAAAGTCTCATGTGTGCATAGCTGGGGGTTTTGGGAGGTGATTGGATCATGAGGGCTCATTAGTCATCTCATTGGCGGATTAATGCATTGATAGCTGAGTGGATTACTGGGAGGCAGAGCTTAATTGGTGGAAGTAGGTCATCTTTCTGGTCCCTTCCTCTCTTTCTGCTTTCTGGCTGACATGAGCTGCAAAGCTCTCCTCTCTGGTGCCCTTTTATCATGTTGTTCTACCCCTCCTCAGGCCCAAAGCAGTCCAGCCAACCATGGACTGAAACCATTACCCACAATAAATCTTCCCTCCTCTACGTTGTTCTTGTCAGTTAATTTTGTCACAGTGATGAAAAGCTTATTAACACAGAAATTGCTAACAGAAATGAGGCTGCTACTATTACTATATATGACCATTGGTTTAGAATACTTTGGAACTGGTTTTCAGGAGGAGTTTGGAATAGTATGGAGATACAGGCTAGAGAAGCCTTATAATGCAAACAGATGTGATTAAAGTTAAGAATCTTGAGAAATTAATTTAATTCTGAGTTATCTAGGTGGGCCCTAAATTCAATGACAAATTTACTTGTAAGAGTGAGTCAGACAAATACTGACAGAAGAGGAGGTGGCAGTGTCATAACAGACAGAGACAGGAGTGATGTGGGCACAACTCAAAACACTGATAATCACGGATTTCTAGAAAAGGCAAAGGACAGGGTCTCCTCTGAGCTACCAGAGGAAGAGCTGACACCATGACAGCTTGAGTTTGGACTTCTGGCATTCAGAGAGTATATTTATATTGTATTATAGCTGTGGTAATTTGTTGTTACAGCCTTACGAATGAATATACTGTATAACTAAAAAAAGTTAAAGAAGAAATGTAAATAGATATTTAACATAAAAGTGGAGTTGGAAAATATGCCTGTTTGGCTGGTCTTTAAGAATTTTGTACTATTTTCATGGGGTTGGATTCAGCTCCTTAGTGCAGGCCAATCTTCAGTAGGGACACTGCATAAAGAGTTTTAGGTCCTTTACAACTGACAAGATGCTGAAGAATTTTATGTCTTAGAGGAATGAGTTACTAATATGAATGTTTTGAGTTTTCTTAGGTTCTCTGTAAAGAATGAAGAATTTGCAGAGAGAAAAATCATATTTTGAGTGAAAAGATTTAGCTAATGTTCATAGCCAACACTAGCAAGAGAGCATGAAGTTGAGTCATGTCTGGGTGATTTTTATTAGTGGGAGTATTGGGTTAATAAGACATAGTCAAGAATGAAGACAGGATACGATCTCCCTGAAAAGTCTCAGATTGGTAATAAATGGTAAGAAGAGATGGAAAAGTGAAATGTTATAATCCATAGCAATATTTATTTTCCTCTGTTGGTAAAGGGGAGGACAATTCATCACTTTAAATATTCCTCTTATGCTTTTCCAAGGCTTAGCTTCAGATCATTTGCTTAATTTCATTATTGGGTTAGATGGATGATATTTTATTATTTCTGAACAGATATTCCTCTAAGCTTCACTAATGTAAGAGTAAAAATATCTAATTTTATATGAAAATCAGTTGGTTATTTTGCTTACATTGATAACATCATAATTTGGGTGCCTTATATAGATGCTGCTGTGACCAGCAAGAGGCAGAAGAGATGCCCATGTAGTACAGAAATATTTTTGTTATCAGCCAGATAAACACAACACATATTTTCTTTTACCAGAAGGGAGGTATTAATGTACCCTGGGTTAAAATGTACATATTTGCTATAAAAAGTCATTTGTAATAGATCAGACACATCAGCTTCATTACTCTGAATTCTCCTGTGCCCTGGACTTTAGTCCTTTACTCTTCTATACGAGTTAAGAGAAGAGCATTTCAGGTGCAAATAATTAGAATACATTTTGTTCCTATACTCTGCTCCAAACTTTTTGTAATATATGAGCATTAACAAAAACTCCTGTCCATTCAGAAATGCTGTGCTATATTTGATATGGATTATAAATTATAGCAGGCTGTACATTTAACAGGCCAACATTTAACATGGCCTCTACCTTCAAGTCCTCCAAATGGCTACAGGGACTCTACATTTTGTGTTTCCAAAAATATATATAAATAGTATTCTTCTGAAGTTTTTCAGATAATAGAAAAAGAATGTTTTGCAATACATTTAGTTGTTCTTAAAATATAATGGCAGCTTCATGTCATTTTTATTTCTATAAATGAGGGTTCTTTCTTTTTTTTCCAAACTGCAGTTCTAAAATTTTTCACCACCTACATTTACCATGCTCTTTCTTTCTTTTCTTTTTAAAAAATATTGTTTAGTTGTCAATGGACCTTTATTTTATTTATTTATATGCAGTGCTCTCAGCACCAGTACCTCACACATGCTAGGCAAGTGCTCTACCACTGACATAGCCCCAGCCCTACCATGCTCTTTCTTTAAAGATGTATTTTCATTTTTTTTTAAAGAGAGAGGGAGGGAGGGAGGGAGGGAGGGAGGGAGAGAGAGAAAGAGAGAGAGAGAGAGAGAATTTTAATATTTATTTATTTTTGTTTTCGGTGGACACAACATCTTTATTTGTATGTAGTGCTGAGGATCGAACCCAGGCCGCACGCATACGAGGCAAATGCGCTACCACTTAAGCCACATCCCCAGCCCTAAAGATGTATTTTCTACCAACTTTTCTAAGATAGCTTATCTGACATTTAAATTCGTATAAATTAAAGGAAAAGAAAAATGTAAATTTATAAGCAAGTTTGGGAAATAGATATTACTTTAAACTATCACAATATGGTCTACTTATAATATTCTTGGAACTATGTACCACACATTTTTTAGGATTACTTCTTTTATAAAGATGATATACAGTATGTAAAAATTAAGTATATAACATTAGTAAAATCAAATAGAGAACCAGGATGAAACTAACAAATTTTGTTGCCATGACTATACTTTATAAGAAAAATACATTTCCTTTCCTGACTAAAACAATTATTTTATTGACCATATATTTTAAACACTATGAGGATTATAAGATAAAATTACATATGTTAGATGTAAAATTCAATTTCAAAGATTTTTGGAAAGAGAAGTACCACGGGAACATTATTTGTGTGCATGTTATGTATTTTCTGAAAATTTTCTCTGCAAAATATAAGACTACAGCTACTCCTTTTGAATTAGACATTATCTTAAATTCAGCTTTTTTTTTCTTTGTGGTGCTGGGGAGTGAATCCAGGGGCACTCAACCACTGAGCCATATCCCCAGCCCTTCTTTGTATTTTATTTAGAGATAGCATCTCACTGAGTTACTTAGGGCCTCACTTGCTAAGTTGCTGAGGCTGGCTTTGAACCTATGATCCTCCTGTCTCAGCTTCCCAAGCTGCTGGGATTACAGGTGTGTGCTACCATGCCCAGCCAAGTTTGGTTTTTGAGAAAATACCAATTTAAATTTGACTTTATTATCAAGAAAGAGCAAAGAGTAACTGTCTTTATAGGTTAACAGAAATTCCAATAACTGAATATTTTTGAATTCTAAATAATAATACTTGTGGATTATTCCATATTAGATTCATAACTGGGATTATATCAAGGTTAAGTTTATGATTCATTAATCATCTCTTAACTTTATCCTCTCTCATTTTCTCTGAAGACCTCAGAGTATCAGTGGCTGATCTCATTATTTGCTTGTGGATAGTCAATTTTTCACTTTCTTGCTAATGGATCTCTCTTTTTATTCAGATGGTGGGCTGTCCAATGGCCAGGGAATGAAGCATAATGTGCTATTTCTCTTATTATAATCCTCCTTTTCATACTAGGTTTAGGAGTGGAAATACACTTGATTTCTGACCAAAAATATTTAAGGAGAGGGCTGAAGATCTCAGAGACATATTAGGCAACATTTGCTGTATTACATGCCTTTACCAAATCTAATATTTTAGTCAGTTTTTTTCCCACTGTGAACAAAAGACCTGACAAGAATAATTTTAGAGGATGAAAAGTTGATTTGGGTCATAATTTCAGAGATCTCAGTCCATAGAGGGCCTACTCCTTTGCTCTGGGCCCAAGGTGAAACAGAACACCATAGTGGAAGGGCATGGAGGGGAAAAGCAGCTCAGGACTTGGCCACCAGCAAGGAGAGAGAAGGAAAAGGAGGAGAAGGAGGAGGAGGAGGAGGAGGAAGAGGGGGAGGAGGAGGAGGAGGAGGAGGAGGAGGAGGAGGAGGAGCAGGAGCAGGAGGAGAAAAAGAGAGAACACTCCATTCATCATGAACAAAGTAGAAACCTGCACACCCTCAGTGGCCCACTGCCTCCAGCCATACCTTACCTTCTTTCAGTTACCACCAAGTCAGTCCATATCTGTGAATTAATCCACCGATCATGTTACAAATTTCATAATCTAATCATTTCACCCCTGAACATTCTTTTACTGTCTCACACAATGCTTTTGGGGGACACCTGTATGTAAACTGTAGCACCTAGTGGTTTTAAGTAGCCATGATTTATTTGTTTCACGGTTCTATGATTCTACTGGTGGTGGTTCTGGTCCAGGAAGTGTTCATCTGGCAGGTGAGAAGGCAGTTGTAGGATTTAGCACAACCACATTCACATGTCTAGCGTTTGATAATCTGTCAGCCAGGGCAAAAAGAATGACTTTCTGTGTCCAATGCCTTTCTTCAACCAGACGATGGCAAGCCTTTTCACATTGTAAATTTAAAAAGCCAATAGTAGAAATATGCAGTTTCTTGAGGTTTTGCCTTAAAACTCTCATCACTTCTGAGCCTTCTATTGACCAAAGCAAGTCACAGCATGGGTTTGAGGGTTTCAGAAATGGATTCCACCTCTTGAGAGACAAAGTTGTAACATGAGGCAGGTGGGAAGATTTTCCTCTCCTGAGCTACTGAAAAACAAAACAAAACAAAACAAAAAACAAACAAAAAAAACCCCTCTATTTTTCTTAACCTCTTCTTTCTTACTTTGGACTTAAAGCTTATAGCTGCAACCATAAAGAAAAGGCCAAGAGAATCTCAGGTATGTGAAACCAGAACCACTATAAAATGGAACAGCTGAATGTCACTGGGCTTTCCAACTTCCACATTTTTAAGTGGAAGACTAAATGCTGTGTTTGAACCCATACTTAATGGGATATTTTGTTGCTTTTGGCAATCAGAAGTTAGATGATATAACATTTACATGACATTAAAAAAATCAGTCTACAAGCTGTAATACTATGCTTAAGTTCTGCAAACTTGTACTATTTTAGTTGAAAGTACAGTTTCTTCCATTGGTTCCTGACTGAATATATAATCCATGTTTAATCCTTCTTGTTACAGAGAAGCTTAGGATTTTTATAGCAGGTTTCTTTCTTATGGAAGTACATATTCTCTCTGCTTTTTCAAAATAGAAAACTTGTTTTTTCAATCAAAATTTTATGTAAATTTTACCGAAGTATTATTTATTTTTTTAGGATATATGAGTATTTGAATTTTTTGCTTGGTTTTAGAATTATACTTTTTGTTGGAGAAATGAGAACCTATTTAAAATCTGGTGGCCTTAATGCTTTAATATTGCCAAAGAATGATAAAATACCTCTGTACTAGATTATAGCTTCTATCAAAACTTTTAAAACAAAGATAAATTAAATTGAAAGAGAAATATCTGCTATGCTTTAACATGTTGTTTTCGCAAATTTTATGTAGTATTACAAATTTCACAATATTGTGAAATTTTACCATAGTTTCCTAGCATGTCCATCTCTCTTGTTTCTTTGCCTCACTGCTTATCATTTAGATTAGTTAATCTTGGAGATTATTCACTTCTTGGTTTCTTAGTTTCTATGTCATTAAAAGGAGGGAGTGAAAAATGTTTTTGGTAGTCATTCAAGCTATAGGAATTTCTATGGTTTTAGAACCCTTTTCCTGCTCTCCTTGGACAAATGTGTAAATTTCTCTTGATGTTTCCTTCTTATCTCTAAGTTTTATCCATGGCAGGCTCTGTATTAATTTAAGCCCACTCTTAAGTCCAAATGTTTCCTTGAAATGTGTCTCATTTGTGACTTATTATAAAGAAAATGATGCTTCTTCTTGATTTGGATCAAATAAAGTTCCAGATTGCTAGAAATTTATAGAAGTTCTTATTTTTGTCATATACATATTTCCAATGATTTTTTTTCCCAGAGAAGAGATAAATCATGATGATCCTTGAAGGAGGAGTGGAAGATAGGCAGTCAGACTAGAGAAAAAGGGGAGGGAGCTCAAAAAAATATTGAGCACAGTAAAGTAAGATAGTCAGGGTTTTAGTTACCTTTTCATTGCTATGACCAGAACACCCAACAAGAAAAACTTAGAGGGGTAAAAGTTTATTTTGGCTCAGGGTATCAGAGGTCTCAGGCCACAGAAAGCCGACTTCATTGATCTGAGACCAAGGTGAGGTAGAACATCCTGGGGGAGGGGCTTCACAGCTCAAGGAGGGATCAGTAAACAGAGTTGGGAAAGGGGCTATAGGAAGATGAACCTTCTAGGGCATGCACCCAGGGACCCACCTCCTCCAGCCATGTCCCACCTGCCTACAGTTACCACCCCATCATTCAAACTAGAATGTACTGATTTGGTTACAGAGCTCATAATCTAATCAATTTATCTCTGAATATTCCGGCATTAACAAGCTCTTTGGGGGGATACCTCATATTAAACCAGAACAAAAAGTCAAGCAGGTCAGAGTGTGAGATCAGTAGGGGATGATCCTAAAAGTAGAAAAAAGGCCATGAGATAGTTTGTGATGCAAAAGAATCTGGGCTATATATCCTTTAAATAACAAGAAGATAGAATTGATCATTTCTTTCTTCTCTTCCATTACAGTATCTTTGAGGTGGGTATGTTAGCATCAGGGTTGCTAGAATTACTGTTCATAATTATTTGAATGCATGTGGGTATTTTCTAATAAAATGAGAGCCTCTGGAAGGGAGGGTCCATGCCATAGTTTTTATTATAATTCCATTGTTTACCATATAGATGGTTTTGTAATGTATTAGTTTAGCTAGGCTAAATTACATTCTTCAAAATTCCATTTCTAATTTATTTCTAGAAAGAGTGAGTTGCCAGAGATATTCTCTAATAAGTAGGACAGAAGGAAGGCAACAATCATTTTTTAGCAAAATTCAAACAAATAAGAACCTTTTCCTAGTAATTGAAACAAGCATCAATCCAGATGTTACAGTAAAGGGATTTTGCAGATGTTGTTAAAGTTTCTAATCAACTGGCCTTATGTTACTCAAAAAGGAGACTACTGGGTAGCCCTGACATAACCACTGAGAAAGTCTTTAAATTAGAATATAGGAGCTTCATTTAATATCTGTGGGTCTCCAGTCTCTGTGAGCTTCCCTTCCTGCCTGCTTGTTCTCCACTTTAAATTTGCTTAGACAGCTCTCATAAATACATATGCTAATTATTTAGTAATCAATCAGTTTTTTTTGGTAATGAATCTATTTTCTCCCACTGTTTCTGCTTCTCTAGTTGATAAACAGATACACAAAGCATTCACTTAGAACAGGTTAAAATGTTTTAGATTATTTCTATGAGCTGGATGATATTCATGGGTATACATCAAACAGGAAGACAGTCTACAAATTTTAAGAATTTTTGACTGCTCCTTCTTTGGGAATGTGAATATGCAAAATGACTTTGATTAGATGAATCTAAATTTGTGTTCTATGTTTATTTCTACCACTGATATTACATCCAAATGCTATACAGGTATGCAATATGTACCTAATATGGGAGTAAAGTTAACAAACATCAGGTATATTTCCTCAACAAGTATTTGTTGAGTGTCTACTATTTACCAGGCATCATCAAGACAGTAGGGATTTATTAATGAGAAAGACTGGAAAACAAGCAAACAAATAAACAAGCATCCTTACCCATACAAACTTTTTTTTTTAAAAAAATGTAGTTTTATTTATTTATTTATTTATTCATTCATTTATTTATTTATTATTTTTATACAAATGGGGCACAACTTTTCATTTCTCTGGTTGTAAACGATGCAGAGTCAGCATTCCTGCAATCATACATGTACATAAAGTAATAGTCTGTCTCATTCCGCCATCTTTCCCACCCCTCTACTTTGACTCCTCTCTTCATTCCCCTCTGCCCAATCCAAATTCCATCCATTCTTCCCTTCCTCCCCCATTATGGATCGGCATCCATTTATTAGAGAAAACATTTGGCTTTTGTTTTTTGGAATTGGTTTACTTCATTTAGTGTTTTTTTTTTGTTGTTGTTGTTGTTGTTGTTTGTTTGTTTTGTTTTTGGGTGGTGCTGGGGATTGAACCCAGGGCTTTGTGCATCTAGGCAAGCACTCTACCAGTTGAGCTGTTTCTCCAGCTGGGCTTACTCTACTTAGCATGATATTCTCTAACTCCATCATTTACCTGCAAATGGTATAATTTCATTCTTCTTTAAGCCTGAGTAATATTCCATTGTGTATATATACCATAGTTTCTTTATCCATTCATCTATTGAGGGGTATCCAGGTTGGTTCCACAGTTTAGCTATTGTGAGTTGAACTGCTATCAACATTGATGTGGCTGCATCACTGTAGTATCCTGATTTTAAGTCCTTTGGGCATAGATGGAGGAGTGGGATAGCTCAGTCAATGGTGGTTCCATTCCAAGTTTTCTGAGGAATCTCTATAGTGCTTTCCAGAGTGGTTGTACCAATTTGCATTCCTACCAGCAATGTATGAGTGTGCCTTTTCCCCCACAACCTCATCACCACTTATTGTTGTTTTTCTTTAAAATAGCTGACATTCTGACTGGAGTGAGATGAAATCTTAAGAGTAGTTTTAATTTGCATTTCTTTAATTTCTAGAGATGTTGAACATTTATTCATATATTCCTTGATTGATTGTATAAATGGGATGGTTTCAAACTAAAAAGCTTCTCAGCAAAGGAAATAATAAAGTGAAGAGAGAGCTAACAGAATGGGAGAAAACCCTTACCACATGCACATCAGATACAGCATTAATATCCAGGATATAAAAAGAACTCAAAAAACTTAGCACCAAAAAGACAAATAATCCAATCAATAAACGGGCTAAGAAATTGAGCAGATGCTTCACAGAAGAGGATATACAATTGACTTTATATTCTAGCTATTAAGAACTGATAAGTCAAGAACTGATAAAACCTATTTTTGTGTATTAACTGATGAATCTTCTTCCTTCTGTTCTTTACTAATGCCTTTATAATCATCCTTTGGTACAGAAAATTACAATTTTTATTTCTTAGGAAGGGCATGCAGTATAACGAAGAAACCAAACAAGACAATTCTCAGATTGAAGTTCAAAGTAATATTTCAATATTGGGGTCACAGTGGCAATCCCTGTTTACCTGGTGCAAAAGACCAGTTTGGATAATATGCATATCATCATGTATAAGTGGATAGATAATGATGAAAAGGAAGATTCCCGTGACTCTACACTTCACTCCAGGGAAGCACATTGACCTCATGACAATATAGAGGTTCCCAGAATTTAAACACAACACTTGAGAAGGTGAAGGGAATCTAAAATGATGGGAAAAGTTTTGGATAACATAAAGTGAGGGCTAGAAGTTGAGATTATCTTCAGTGATACGAAAATGAAAGCAACTTACTTTTTTTCTGTATTTGTAATGATGAGTTAAAAGTTACTACACTTAATAGAAACCATAAAATCAGAAGCCATATATTACTTTTTATATTATTTCATATTGTATATTATAATCATATATATTTCAATTGTTGAAAGTAGTGATACTGGGTGGAAAATATCAAGTTATAACTGTTTCTTCACTCCAGACTACAGAGAAAATTCTTGATTATGAGTCTAATAGCCTTCTTTAGGCAGTCATTCATCTGAATTAACAACACGTTAAAACTATTTCTCCCTGAAGGCACATAAAATCAAGTACATCAGATTGTATTAAACATTAACAGTGAGGACAGTATTCATCTTTTCTAAGTTGCTGTCAAATGTCCAGATACTAGCGTTTTCCTTTTGTTTATTCATGTGGCCAAACTATATTTATTAGATGTCTATTATATAAGCAGACATTTTATTAGATGCCCTGCACTAGAGCCCAGAGTTTTGTGTAGTTGACAGGATAGGAGAACTAAAGGGAAAAGACTAATGAGGAGGACTTTGAGGATACAGAAGGTTTTTCTGAACAGTCAGGCTGCAGAGAATCACTTTTCCTTAAACTAACCTCCTTCTTGTATCATATACTGATTGGACCTCCACTTGAGTCTTTTCTAAGCTGATTTCTTTAGCTCAGGTAGCCAAAATTATTCCCAACCTATTTCAGTTACACATCTTACCTCAACCTCATGCTTGATTCTCTCTGTTGTTTAAGAATGTGTTGATTTCAACACCTTTGGCTTTCAGATGATAGGAGAATTGATTGGTGTATGTAATATTACTGAAGCGTTCTTTCTCAAATACAATCATAAATTTTTTACACTTTTCTTTAAGCCAATTATCACAAAAATGTTATAACATTAAGAACAAAATTATATTCTTTATCTTATAAATCTTATAAATAATTTTATAAATCTTATAAATAATAATGACCATTTAAGATAGTTTTTTTTTTTTTTTTGCTGTTTTAAAGAAACTTATAAGCTGGCATTCCTTTTATATATCTATTCCAAAATACTCTAAGGATGTTTGATGTTGGAAAGTTGCTGCTGCTGCTGCTGCTGCCATATAAAAAGATTCAGTATATGTGTAATAAGAATTGTAATGCATTCCACTGTCACTTATTTTTTTAAAAAAAATCAGTTAAAAAAAGAAAGAAAATTCAATGTCAAAGAAGAAAGCTTCAGAATATGTGTGTACTATACCATTGCTTGTGGAAGGGGAGTGTGCACTTATATGTACATATGTGTTTTAGTCAGCTTTTTGTTGCAGTGATCTGCAAACATAATTAGAGAAGGAAAAGTTTATTTGGAAGCTCAGGGTTTCAGAAGTCTCAGTCCATAGACCATCAGCTCCATTCCCTGGGATTTGAAATGAGGTAGAATATCATGGCAGAAGAGTGTGGTAGAGGAAAGTGGCTGAGAAAATCACACAGGTAGCAGAGACTTCATTTGCCAGATATACACCAGAGGTAAACCCGCAATGACCTACCTCCTATAGCCACACCTTACCGCCCTTCAGTTACCACTTAGTTAATTTCTATCAGGGGATTAATTCACTGGTTGAGCTAAGGCTATTATAGCCCAACCATTTCACTTCTAAACCTTCTTGCATTTTCTAACATATGAGTTCTTGTGGGATACCACATATCTAAAACATTATACTATATATGCAGAGAATGGTTTTGAAGAGAGCCACAGGACTGCTTGTGGAAGGACTTTGAAATGTAATGTTAGGCACTTATTTAGTGAGAGATAGGGACTTAATTTCATTTTGCTCCATATGGATTTCCAGTTCTCCCAGCACCATTTGTTGAAAAAGCTATCTTTTCTCCAGTGTGTGTTTTTTGGGATCTTTGTTTAGTTTGAGATGACTATATTTATGTGGGTTTGTCTCTATGTCTTCTATTTCTGTACCATTGATCTACATGCCTATTTTGGTGCCAACACCATGCTGATTTTGTTATTATAGCTTTGTGATACAGTTTAAGGTCTGTTATTGTGATGCCTCCTGCTTCACTCTTCTTGCTAAAGATTACTTTGGTTATTCTGGGTCTCTTATTTTTTCAAATGAATTTCACAATTGCTTTTTCTATTTTTGTAAGGAATGATGATGAGATTTTAATTGGAATTGCATTGAATAGTGCTTTGGGTAGTATGGCCATTTTGACAATATTAATTTTGCCTACTTACGAGCATGGGATATTTTTCCATCTTCTGAGGCCTTCTTCAATTTCTCTCTTTAGTGTTCTGTAGTTTTCATTGTAGAGGTCTTTCACCTCTTTTGTTGATTCCCAAGTTTTTTATTTTTTTTTATTTTTTTGAGGCTATTGTAAATGGGGTAGTTTTACTAATTTTTCTTTCAGAGGATTCATCATTGATGTATAAAAATGCATTTGATTAATGGTATTGATTTTATATCCTGCTACTTTGCTGAATTCATTTATTAATTCTAGAAGTTTTCTGGTGGAGTTTTTTGGGTCCTCTAAGTATAGAATCATATTGTCAGCAAAGACTGACAGTTTGAGTTGTTCTTTTCTTATGTGTATCCCTTTAATTTCTTTTAGACAGATTCTGATTGCTCTGGCTAGAGTTTCAAGAACTTGGAAAAAATGGTATCACTGTCTTGTTTCAGTTTTTAGAGGGAATGCTTCCAATTTGTCTGCATTTAGAATGATGTTGGCCTTGGATTTACCATAGGTGGATTTTACAATGTTGAGGCATGTTCCTGCTATCCCTAATTTTTCTAGTATTTTGAACATGAAATGTTGCTGTATTTTGTCAAATGCTTTCTCTGCATCAACTTATATAATCATATGATTATTATCTTTAAGTCTGTTGATGTGATGAATTATATTTAGTGATTTCCGTATGTTGAATCAACCTTGCATCCCTGGAATGAACCTCACTTGATTATGGTGCACTATTTTTTAAATATATTTTTGTATGCAATTTGCCAGAATTTTATTGAGAATTTTTGCATGGATGTTCATCAGCCATATTGGTCTGAAATTTTCTTTCCTTGATGTGTCTCTGCCTGCTTTTGGTATCAGGATGATACTAGCTTCATAGAATAAATTTGGAAGGGTTCCCTCATTTTCTATTTCATGGAATAATTTGATGAGTATTGGTATTAATTCTTCTTTGTACATCTTGTAGAACTAACCTGTGAATCTGTTTGGTTCTGGGCTTTTCTGGGTTGGTAGGATTTTGATGATATCTTCTATTTCCTTGCTTGAAATTGAGCTGTTTAAGTTGTGTATGTCATTTGACTCAGTTTGGGTTGATTATATGCCTCTAGAAATTTGTCAGTGTCTTTGAGGTTTTCTATTTTACTGGAGCATAAATTTTCAAAATAGTTTTTAATTGTCTTCTGTATTTCAGTAGTGTCTGTCATGACATTTCCTTTTTCATCACAAATGTTATTAATTTGATCTTCTCTCTCCTTCTTTTCATTAGGGTGGCTAAGGGTTTGTCAATTTTCTTCATTTTTTCAAAGAACCAGCTTTTTGTTTTATCAATTTTTTGAATTGTTGCTTTTGTTTTAATGCCATTGATTTCTGGCCTGATTTTAATTATTTTCTTCCTTCTACTATTTTTGGTGTTGGTTTGTTCTTCTTTTTCTCGGGCTTTGAGATGTAATGTTAAATGGTTTACTTGTTGACTTTTTCTTTTTTTAATGAATGAGCTTAATGCAATGAACTTTCCTGTTAGTACTGCCTTTATAGTGTCCCAGAGATTTTGATCAGTTGTACTGGAGTCCTTATTTACCTCTAAAGAATTTTTTTATCTCCTCTCTGATGTCTTCTGCTATCCATGTATCATTCAATAGTGTATTGTTTAGTCTCCAGGTGTTGGAATAGCTTTATTTTTTATTTTATCATTGATTTCTAATTTCATTCCATTATGGTCAAATAGAATAAAGGGTAATATCTCTATTTTTTTGTATTTGATAAGACTTGCTTTGTGGCATAACATTTGTTTTGGAGAAGGATCCATGTGCTGCTGAGAAGAAAGTGTATTTGCTCGTTGATGAATGGAATAGTCTATATATGTCTGTTAAGTGCAAATTATTGAGTGTATTAAGAGTTTAATGTGTCTTTTTTAGTTTTTGTTTGGAAGATCTATCCAATGGTGAGAGAAGGTGAATTAAAGTCATCCAGTATTACTATGTTGTGGTCTATTTCATTCCTGTGTTTGAGAAGCGTTTGTTTGACATATATAGTTGCTTCATTGTTTGGGGCATAGATATTTATGATTGTTATGTCTTGTTGACATAAGAAATGTATGAAATGTCCTTCTTTATCCCTTTTAACTAGCTTTGGTTTGAAGTCCACTTTATGTAATATGAGAATGGAAACCCCTGCTTATTTACATGGTACATATGAGTGGTGTGTTTTATTCCCACCCTTTCACCTTCAATCTGTGGATGTCTTTTCCTATGAGATGAGTCTCTTGAAGGCAACGTATTGTTGGGTCTTTTTTTTTTTTTTTTTCAGAGTAGAAATTAGAAGTTTATTAAAGGACAGCAGAAAAGACTTCTCCCGGAGGAAGAAGGGGACCAAAGAGGTGGAATCCGTGGAAGTGCGGTTGTCTCCCCCTTTTATAGTTTTGGTGATGGAATGTAGGTTGGAAGGCCTGAGGGGTGGGACACAGGTGGGCCAAACAAGTAATCTGGGCAGGAAGGACTTCATTATCACTTCTTGGGATGGGCTATCTTCAAATCTGCTGGGGCTGTTTCCTGGGTTCCATTAACATTTCTTTGGGGTGGACTTTGGCCTAGGGCCTTTCGGGGACTTCATTAACATTCCATGAGTTGTCCTGCATTTCCCGGAATCATTGTCAGCATGGCCTCCATTTTAGATTTCACTCTGTATTAGACCCAATTTACCTAACTACACTGACTACCTAACTTTAAATCTGGCTTCATCCCCCCCCTCTAATTTGGGGAACTCCTTACTGCTGTAAGGAAAGGAGGCAAGGATCCTTCTGGCTTCTTCAGGCTATAAAGGGACGGTGTGGGGCAAGCAGTTTGGAGTCCCCTTTAAAAAATCGGGTCTATCGAGTGGTCCATGATAGAAGTCCGATTGAGAAGTAATAGGCTGGAGGGCCATTTGAGTGATGGGTGGTCTATAAGAGAAACAAGAATTTATTAGTACTGGAACCATATTGATGCAGCAATAAATGCCATAGCACAGGAATATGCCAATGAGTATGATGGCAAAGACAAGAGACTAACAATGTTTTCCACCAGGAAGTACCAGAGAACCAGGAGCTAAGATATTGTTTCCATGACAAAGTTGCTGAGGACATGGCTTATATCTGAGTATGTAAATCTTTAAAGATATTTGTCACATTCCCAGAAATGTCAGGGATGTGAACACAACATTTAACTTTTAGGGTTACAGTTGTCCTTCCCTTTAAGATACAGTTTAATAATTTAATGTCATCTGCTCTTGCAAAATCCTTTTATTAGTATGCAGGGAAGAAATGAGGAGGTTCCCCAAAGCGAAAATGGCTTTGGCAGATGCTGGGAGTCCCTCAGTCTCCCCTTTTACTTACAGGATTAGCTCCTTTGGATAGATCCAATCCCAGGCAATCTGGCATATCTCCTAACTTTCCAGTAGAGTCAGTTTTTATCTGCCTTAGGTCTTGAAGGGGGAAGGCGGTATGTACTTTGATCGGCCCAAATTCTCCTGGTATCTCCTGGAGAGGTAATATAATTGGTTTGCCTGTTGGGGCAGATGCAGAGAGGCCAGCAGATGGAGATTTTGTGGGTCCTCCTGATTCTTTTCCTCAGTGAGTCCCCAAGATTTTTTCTCTTCATGGCAGACATCATAGGTAAGTCTACTTTACACTGTTGGCATAATTTAGGATTTTCCCTTAGAGCAAAGAAAATCTGAACATACGGCACCTCACACCATTTCCTTTTTTTGTAAATTTTATCAAACTGTAAAATTGTATTAAAATTGATATTTCCCTCTGGTGGCCAGGTTTCTCCATCAGAGAGTTTGTATTGAGGTCAGGCCAAGAAAATGAGGCACTTTTTCTTGAGTGTCTGAGAGTCAAATCTATCCCAATTTTTCAATACGCAGGCTAGTGGTGCACCTGGCGTATTGGAGAGAGAGAAGCTCCCATCTGAGTGAGAAGAAAACAGGACTCAGGCGCCCCCGCCGCCCCGGAGAAAACTGTTCTCATTAGGGAACGTCTCCCTAAGCTTGAGCTTCCTAAACGGTCCAGGAAACCCGTCTCTCACCTTGCTTTGCCAAGGGGTTTCTGGTCCCCTTTAGCAAAGTGCTAGGGTCTCAGTTTGCCCTGTGACAGAGACCCTGGGAGGATTCAGACTTAAGGGCATTACTGTTTATCCTCCCGGCCACTAAACACCCATTGCAAAAGAGAATCATGCACTCTTTTGTTGCCTTTGCTCTGTAGACTAAAGGAATCACCTAAGGGTTAAGGGAAATCTACTGGTTGTAAGGTAGCAGATTACCGGAGGAGTTGATTCTAAAAATGCCTCTCTAGCAGCTTAAAGAAAACACAGCACATTTTAAACATTGGGGTGGTAAAACAGACTATTGAAAGTTACCTATGCACCCTAGGGAACCTGGGCAGATTTTACTAATTATCTCATGCCTTTCTCAGTCCTACAACCTGAATTGCTAACATTTCTGACCTGCGAAGGAAGGGGAGCATCCAGGAGGGGATGGATGTGGAGTTGGGAGTGTTGCGTAGCCCATACAGGAAGCAAATGTAATTGGGGCTTTCCCTCAGTGCCATTCATCTACTGATCACCTTAGATACCCCCGAGGGCTGTCGGGAGGGGGCTCAAGAGAAAGGAACCTTAGGAATACGTCTGAGTGTAGCCCAGACCGGAATTCCGCAGTTGTTCCAAACTCCTTCCTCCACCTCCACGCATCCGAGGCAGATTAGGATTCGGGACACTGTGTACTCACGCCAATTGCTCTCCAGGCCCAGACAGAAAAGTTGGAAGCGGCTTTGACAGAACCCAACATGCCTGCTCTGTATTGAACAGGTGATTGAGAGCTGCCTAGGCCGGGAAACCTCTCACCCAAGTCTTGAAGAGTGGCGGCTGCACTAATTGAGTTTAAGTAGCCATTGGGTGCCCACCTTACCCTCCAGAAAGAAAGAGAGAAAGATGCACCTCAAACAGACATGGAGTGCGTGAAGAGGGCTTACCTCTGTGTAGGTGTAGAATCTCGGTCTGGGACCTCCAATATGTTACCGCTATTGACCGGCGAGGACTCCTTGCTTTCCCAATGTTGAAGAATAACACCAAAGAAGCACGCTGAGGCAAGGTCAGAGTAGAAATTAGAAGTTTATTAAAGGATAGCAGAAAAGACTTCTCCCGGAGGAAGAAGGGGACCCAAGAGGTGGAATCCCCCTTGTTTTAATCCAATCTGTCAGTCTCTGTCTTTTAATTGATGAGTTTAATCCATTCACATTTAGGGTTATTATTGAAATATGATTTGTATTCCTGGACATTTTGGTTTGTTTTTGGTTTTTAACTTGACTTGGTTTCTCCTTTGATTGGCCTTTCTTTGTATTTCCTCCCTTTGGTGATTTATATTGTTTTTAATTTCGTTCCAAATATTCCTCTTCCTGGAATATTTTGCTGAGAATTCTCTGTAGTGCACACTTTCTCACTGTAAGTTCTTTTAACTTTTATTTATCATAAAAGGTTTTTATTTCATCATCAAATATGAAGCTTAATTTTGTTGGATGTAAGACTCTTGATTGGCATCTATTTTCTTTCAGAGCTTGGTATATGTTGTTCCAGGATTTCCTGGCTTTGAGGGTCTGAGTTAAAATATCTGCTGAGGTACAAATTGGTCTCCCCATATATGTGATCTGATTCCTCTCTCCTATGGCCTTTAAGATTCTATCCTTATTCTGTATGCTAGGCATTTTCATTAAAATGTGCCTTGGTGTAGATCTGTTGTAATTTTGTACATTTGGTGTCCTGTAAGCCTCTTACATTTGATTTTCCAATTCATCCTTCATGTTTGGGAAATTTTTTGATACTATTTCTTTGAAGAAATTATACATTCCTTTCTTTTGAATCTCTGTGCCTTCTTCTATTAAAATAAATCTTAGATTGGGTCTTTTGATGCTATTCACGATTCCTGGATGTTCTGTTCATGGTTTATTATCATCTTCACTGTGTGGTTAACTTTGTTTTCCAGATTGTATACTTTGTCTTTGTTATCTGACATACAGTCTTTCAAGTGATCTAGTCTGTTGGTGATGCTTTCTATTGATTTTTTTTAAATTTGGTTTATTTTTTCCTTTATTTCAAGGATTTCTGATTACTTCTTTTTCAGAGTTTCTATCTCTTTCTTGAAGTAACCTTTTGCTACCTGTATTTGTTCCCTATCTTTTTGTTGTTGTGATCAATGGTTGCCTGTATTTGCTCTCTTATCTCTTTGTTGGAATGATCAATTTTTGTCTGTATTTGCTTACTTAGGTCATTCTTCAATTCACAGATCATTTTAATCATGTATATTCTGAACTTCTCCTCTGGCATTCCATCAACTGCGTTGTCCATGGATTCTATTATTGTAGTATTCTTGTTTGTTTGGGGCACTTTCTTCCCTTGTTTTTTTTCATGTTGTCTATGTGTTTTCCTTTCTTGCAACGTGGATCTGAGGTATTACAGTTTCTACCCTATAATCTTGTAGTATCTGTGCAGATTATCTGTACCTCACCTTGGTGTTGGGCTTCCAGTCTCTGCCTGTGTCCTGTGATGGGTGCTACTGCAACTAAAGGTGGTGGTGGCATAGCATAGGTTACTCAAGATAGCAGCGGGGAGTTTAAAGATGGGTACAACCACTTTCAGAGATGGGGCTGAAAGGGTGGGCCTAACACTTGCTTTTGGCTGCCTGTTCAGAGATGCAGCTGCTCTAGGCCCTGTGTGTTGTGGCAAGGTGGACGCTACTGTGTGGGGAAGGCTATGGTGATGGTTGCAGTGTCCAAAGTTGGAGGTGGGCTCCCTAGTGGGCCCACAGGTTGGTGCTCAGCTTGACCTGGGCCTGGGCTCCCTCATACGTCTCCTGGTCAGTGGGGCAAACCTGGGTCTAACCTGGGCCTGTGCTCCTGCACAGGTCAGTGGGGGAGGTCCTTGGCCTGGGCCTTGGCTTTGGCGTAGGTCAGCAGGTCAGTGGGGGCAATCTTGGGCTTGGGGCTGAGCTTCAGTGTGGGTCAGCCTGTCGACGGGGTGGACCTGGGCCTAACCTGGGCCTGGGCTCATGCATGGGTTGGCGAGGGCAGTCCTAGGCCTAGGTCTGGGCTCTGGAGTGGGTCTGCTGGTTTGAGTCTTGTTTTTTAATCTAATCTGCCAATCTGTGTATTTTAATTGATGAGTTTAGGTCACTTACATTCAATGATGTTTTGAGAAATGTTTTTTATTCCCTGACACTTTGAATTATTTTGTTTTTTTTTTAAATTTGAATTAGTTTCTCTTTTGATTGACTATTCTAGTGTAGTTTCTCCCTTGCTGGTTTCCATTTTTATTTTTCATTTCTTCTTCAAGAACTACTTTATTTAATATTTTTTAGTGCAGGCTTTCTAGTTGTGAATTCTTTTAACTTTTGTTTATCTTAGAAGGTTTTACATCTCAAAGCCCTAGAAAAAGAAGAACAAATCAACACAAAAAGCAGTAGAAGACAGAAAATAATTAAAAATCAGAGCACAAATCAATGAACTTGAAACAAAAAAATTCAAAAAAATTAATGAAACAAAATTTGGTTCTTTGAAAAAATAAAATTGATAAACCCTTAGACAAGCTAACCATGAGAAAGAAAAAAAAAAAACTGAAATTACTAAAATCCATGATGAAAAAGGAAATATCACCGTGAATACTACTGAAATACAGTTAATCAGAAACTATTTTGAAAATTTATATTCAAATAATCTTAAAGACATAAACAAAGTTCTAAAGACATATGACTTACCCAAATTGAATCAGAAGGACATAGAAAATTTAAACAGATCAGTTTCAAGCAATGAAATTGAAGATGGCATCAAAAGCCTGTCATCAATGCATGGGACCAGATGGATTCTCAGCCAAGTTCTACCAATCTTCAAAGAAGCACTGATACCAATCCTTTTTAAATTATTCCATGAATTAGAAAAGGAAGAAATACTTCCAAACTCATTTTATGATGCTAGTATCATTCTGATACTAAAAGAGGACAAAGACACATCAAGGAATGAAGACTTCAGACCAACTCCCTGATAGAAATAGATGCAAACAATCTTAATAAAATACTGGAAAATATCAAACAACAACAACAACAAAAAAAAACTAAAAAGATAGCACACCATGATCAAGTGGGATTCATCCCAGCAATGTAAGGTTGTTGAACATATAGAAATCAATAAAAATAATTCCTACATCAGTAGAATTAAAGAAATAATTATATGATTATCTCAAGAGATGCAGAAAAAACATTTGACAACATATAGTTGTCATTAATTGGGCTCCCGCATACATCTGCTGATGAGTTAATGTATAAAATACTAGAAAAACTAGGGATAGTAGGAACATACCTCAACATTGTAAAAGTTGTGTACAACAAAACCAAGGCAAGCATCATTTTAAATTGAGAAAAACTGAAAGCATTCCCTCTAAAAACTGGAACAAGATAGGGATGCCTTCCTTTACCAACTTCTATTCAACATAGTCCTTAAAAGTGTATGTAGAGCAATTAGAAAAAATAAATTTAAAGGGATATGAATAGGAAAAGAAGGGCTCAAACTATTCCTATTTGCCAATGATATGATTCTATATTTAGATTCCCAGAGTCTCCACTAGAAAATTTCTAGAACTCTTAAACAAATTCAGCAAATACCAGGATATATAATAAGCACCTATAAATCAATTACATTCCTACACACCAATGATGAATCAGCTTAAAAATTAAAAGAACAATCGCATTCACATTAGCGTCAAAAAAAAAAATCAAAAAAACTTGGGAATCTAATAAAAAATGTGAAAGACTTCTACAATGAAAACTACAGAACACTAAAGAAAGAAATTGAAGAACACCTTAGAAGATGGAAAGATCTCCCATGTTCTTGAATAGGCAGAATTAATATAGTCAAAATGGTAATACTACCAAAAGAACTATGAAGATTTAATGCAATTCCTATTAGCATTCCAATGATGTTCTTCATAGAAATAGAAAAAGCAGTCATGAATTTCATTTAGAAAAATTAGAGGCCCCAGATAGCCAAAGCAATCCTTAGCGAGAAAAGTGAAGCAAGGGGCATCTCAATACCAGACCTTAAATTATACTACAGAGCTATAGTAATAAAAATGGCATGGTATTGGCACAAAAACATACGTGAAGACCAAAGGACTAGAATGCAAGACACAGAGACAAACCCACATAAATACAGTTGTCTCATCTTAGACAAAGGTGCCATAAACATGCATTGAAGAAAAGATAGCCTCTTCAACAAGTGGTACTAGAAAAACTGGAAGTCCGTATGTACAGAATGAAATTGAGTCCTATCTCTTATCCTGCACAAAATTCAACAAAGTGGACCAAGAACCTACGCATTAGACAAGAAAGTGTAAGCCCAAATCTCCATCATTTCTGCTTAGGAACTGAGTTCCTCAACAGGACTCCTAAAGTGCAAGAAGTAAAATCAAGAATCAGTAAATGGATGGTATCAAACTAAAGCTTTGCAGAAAAGGAAACAAGCAAGAACAGAAAGAGAGAGCCTATAGAAATGGGAGTAAATCTTTATCACCTGCACCTCAGAGAGCATTTATTTCCAGGATATCTAAAGAACTCAAAAACTTAGTACCAAAACCCTCCAAATAATCCAGTCTCTATATGGCAAAGAAACTAAATAAGCACTTCAGAAGAAGAAAAGAAAGGGCCAACAAATATATGAAAAAATGTTCATCATCTCCAGCAATTAGAGAAATGCAAATTTAAAAACTATATTGAGATTTCATATCTCTCCTGTCAGAATAGCAACAATTAAGAATACAAATAACAATAAATTTTGGAGAGGATGTAGGGGAAAAGCTTTTACTTATACATTACTAGTGGAACTGTAAATTGGTGCAACCACTGTGGAAAGTTGTATGGAGATTCCTCAGAAAACTTGGAATGGAACTTTGACCCAGTTATCCTATTCCTCAGTATATACACAAAGGAGTTATAATCAGCATACTATAATGATGTGGCCATATCAATGGTTATAGCTTCTCAATTAACAATAGCTAAGCTAAGTAACCAACCTCAGTGCTCTTTATCAGATAAATGAATAAAGAAGATAAGGAATATTTACACAACATATTATTAACTCAGCCATAAAAAAGAAGGGCTTTATGACATTTGCTTGTAGATGGATGGATCTGGAGATTATCATGCTAAGTGAAATAAACCAATCCTCCTACACCAAAGGTTGAATGTTCTTTCTGATAATGTGGATACTAATACACATAAAGGGTAGGGAGGGGAAGAACAGAAGTTCAGTGGATTAGACAAAGGGGAATAAGGGAAGGTGTGGTGATAGGAATAGGAAAGATAGTGGAATGAATCACACACAACTTTCCTATGTACATATACAAATGCATCACAGTGAATTTCCACATCATGTATAACTGCAGGAATTGGATCTTAATTAGAATAAACTATATACCATGTATGCATATTATGTCAAAATACACTCTACTGTCATGTATATCTAAAAAAAGCAAATAATGAATAAATAAATATATAAAGAAATAACAAAAACAGAAAACTTGTATATATTATGTCTTCCTGGGTGGGGGGAAGAACTGCTCATTGTAGTTGCATATGGTTGCTGAGAGTTTTGAATGGATGATAACTTAAATTTCATAAACAAATACTTTCATAATGTGTGAGGTATAATTTCTAACCATATCCATGTGTTTATTTCTAAATTGAGAAAAAGAAGTATATATATGTTACCTTAGAAATCATATCTGTGAATCCACTTTTTTTGAGAGACAGAAAACTGAAGTACAAGGAGGTTATAATTTTTCTATCATGATGTAATTAGTGACAGTGAGCTTAATCCAGATTCTTTAGTGATTGCTCTATCTCTCATATTCCTTTTAAAGAAGAAAAGGAAACTCAAAAGATATGTTTTTGAGGAAATGACACATTCTGTTGGGTTCATTTCATATGTAAAGTTTGCATGTTTTAAATATTTTTATAAATATTCATGTTATCAGTTGCATTGCACTATCCTAACAGGGATATGTTGAAGATCTGGCCCCCAGAACCTCAAGAATATTATCTCATGTGCAAGTGGTATCTTTTGGGAGGAAGTGAGGAAAAATGAAGTCATCAGAGTGGGTCCTAATTCAATATGAGTACTATAAAAAGAGCAAATTTAGACAAATAGACATAAACACAAAAGCAGGGTGGCACTGGGTGAAGATGATGGCTGAGATCAGAGCGATGGAGCTCCAAGCCAAGGAGCACCAAAGATTTCTTGGGAAACAACAGAAGCTAGGATGGAGGAATAAGACAGATTCTCCTCATAACGCTCAGAAAATACCAGTGCTGCTGACAGATCTTGATACTGGACATTTTGTCTCCAGAACCATGAGACAGGAAGTCTGTGTTGTTAAAGCAACCCAATTTGTGGTATTTTGTTTTGGCAGCTTGCGAAAATTAATACAGCAAATATCCCTGTATTTTATACACTTCAAGCTTGTTTGATTAATTACTTTTCATTATTTCCCCTTCAATTTAGAAATTTTAATGCAGTAATTCTCAAACTTCAGTGTGCATATAATTATTCAAGGCAATACTGATATAGCAGCAGCTCAATTTGTCCAATTCCAGTGAAAAGTATAATGATTTCAGTCAATATATTGAATTTAGTATCTTACTGAAATAGTGCATGAAATAAAAGTTGATCTTTTACAAACAAAATTCTTTATATCATATTTTTGTCATTTTATTTTGCTACTTTTCCCTCAAAACATATATGTTGCAATGGAATTCATATTCTTTAATTGATATAAAAATATATTATGTGCTTTCTTAAAGGTGTAAACCTGACATGCATAAGTGATTATGTAGAAATTTGAAATAATCTAGCTTTGTTGACATATTATTAAAATCTTTCAAAATCATTGTTAAGTAAAAATGTGGTATTTGGTAATGTTCATTGTTATGAGAGTAGGAAAATGATGGTTGCTTAGATACAGCTAATTTGAAGTGGTTGTTTTAAAATCTCTTTGGAAAAAATGTAGATAATAAAAACTGTTACTTTAATTTTCTAAATATAATAATAGTGGTATCTTAAGAAAACACTTTCTATGAAAGTGTTTCTGCTATTTTTCTCTTCCACCAGCTTTCATAATTGTTACTTTTAAAAAATTATTAATCGTTATACCCAATTGGCTTGATTTTTCTCATAATGATTACTAATTTTATAGAAATATATCTTTGGCCTTATATAAGATAAACAACTTTATTGCAAAATTAAAATAATTTGTTCCTATTGCATAATTTTATAGAAATGAAAGTAATACAACTTTGATGTTCATTAGGGTGCATAAAATATTTATTTACAAAACTAAAGCAAATTAAAGCAAGAATTACAGTATTTTCTATTGTAGAATTTACCATGATATTACTCTGTTACTCAAATCTTTTTGTCAAACTTTATGTTGACCTCCTTCCCTACTTTTGTCAGTCTAAATTGTCACTCATCATAAACCTGCCTAATTAAGGCAGGCTTCCCACTGAAACAAAGAACAGAAGCAGAAAAGTAAAAGAGAGTTTTCAGATCTAAAAATTATGTCCAGATGAGATTTTTACCTGTAGATAGTACTCATGAAATAAACTAGAACTGAAGTAATGAAAAGTCTCATATATTTTTGAGAAAACTATCTTGCCAGGAATAATACAAATCTGGCCTTCAATTGTCACTGTTTTACCTACTAAAATAACCTGTGATATTTTGAATCATTACCAACAAGGGCTAGAAATTATGTTGCTGCCAGAAGGGAGATGCCCTCAGTGCCCACCTCAGAGGGTTGAACTAGAGGCCTTGGAGAACAATGAACCAAAAAGATCCTTTCAGTTGGGGTTTCCAAATGGCTAAGGGACTGGGCACTTTTCTTATTCTTGTCCAATAGAAGGAGGGATTATTGTGTTTTTCCACTCTTACTTTTTCTGTTTGGGGTATTTTCCTGTTTGTTTGGTTGTTTTGGCCCCAGGGTTTGTTTTCTCTTTGAGTTCACTGTAGTGAGTGCTGAGTGTAGATACAAAGTCTTTTTCTTTTTGTCTGAAGGCTTAAGGACTAGGAGATACTTTCTTCAGATTCAATGGAAGGGATTTCATGTTGACCAGGTCTCCTGGACTTTGGGATGGATGCCATAACTGGATGTGACATTGGGGTTGCTTCTTTAGGGAAAAAAGAAATTGTATTTTCTTTTTATGATAGAGGACATCAATGCTTGGTTGAACAAAGATGTATATTCTACATGGTGTCTGTTCTTCCCTTAATCATTAACATAACATTGGGAATTTTTCAGTATTTCTGAAGACAGAGGTAGCTAATGAGATATAGGTTTTGGAGTATGGCATTTGGAAAATCCTTACTGAAATTACTTGAAAATAAACAAGATGGTTTGAACCTCAGTAGCCAAATTAGGTCAAGATTGACCTTGTCAATGGAAACTACATATCAATGATTAAAAAAAAAAAAGAAACAGTCTGGATACAGGGTAATAATTAGAAAGTATCTTAAGAGTCCTAGATCTCTTGTCTCTAAATTTCTTTTACATCAAAGATAAATTTCTACTTGATTAATATTGGTCTCTGTTACAGGAAATAAGAGGTAATTCTTAATGATATATCTTAAAATCTTCATAGCATGTTTTCCTACATGTAATTTGTATTGACCTTTGAGAATTCTTCATATGAGATAATAAAACTTTTTGTTACATATATTTGAAAAGTTTTCCTTAGTGATTTAATTTTTGGTATTTTGGCATACAATAGTAACCAATTTTGGATAGCCAAATCTCTTTATTTAGCTTCTGTTTTTAGGTTCATAGCTACAAAGTCCTTCCCCACAAACAGATTATAAAACTATTTACCCATTTTGTTGGTCAGGATAAACTATACCATACTGCAATAACAAATTGAACAGCATGTAAATAAATTAACACAATATAAGTACATAGTTTTTTCCAAAGAAGGTCTGACATAGGTCAGTACTAAATCTTGTAACTGCCATCTGGAAGACAGAGCTTCCAAATTACTGTGACAAATGAAGGGAGGAAAAGAGAAAAAGCATGTTGACTTTTTTTTTTCCTCCAGTGCTGGGAGTTGAATCCAGAGTATTGGGCATCCTAGGCAGAAATTACCACCGAGCAACACCCCAACCCAGCATGTTAACTCAACTGCTTTGGCCTGGAAGTGACATAAGGCATTTGTGTTTACATTTGATAAGCCAGAGATAGTCATATGACCATACATTAACTGGATGCAGCTTCTACAATATGAAGGATGCTACAAATATTTGATGCTCACTGACAGATAATGTCATGCCCTTTTTTCTTTAATTCTTTAATCAATGAATAATTTCCTGTGGTGCACATTTTAGTCAGCTTTTTTGCTGCTGTAACTAAAAGACTGACCAGAACAATTGTAGAAGAGGAAAAGTTTATTTGGGGGCTCATGGTTTCAGAGGTCTCAGTCTATACACAATCAGCTCAATTCCCCAGGGCTCTAGGTGAGCCTGAACATCATGGAAGAAAAGTGTGGCAGCTTTTTGATCAGAAAGCAGAGAGACTTCATTCGCCAGATACAAAATACCTACCCCAAGGGCACACCTCCTCCAGCCACACCTTCAGTTACCACTCAGTTACTCCAATCAGGGGATTAATCTGCTGAATGGGATAAGGCTCTCATAATCCAATCATTTCTCTTCTAAATCTTCTTGCATTGTTTCCCACATGAACTTTTGGGGAATACATCACATGCAAATCATAACAGTGCCTGAGAATCTGTGTTGCTTAAGGGAGCCAGTGAATGCTCAATTTAAATTGGATACATTCTTCATGATTGTCCTTTGTGTGAAAGCTAGCCTTAAACAAAGTAACAACCTCGCCTCTAGAAGATGTTCACCTTCTGGGATTGAGTGATAATTGTAGATACTTGTCCACTTAGGGTTAATGAACAGGATATTTTCTGTATCTGGAAAACCTTTTTGGCTTTTCACTATTCACTATTTTCAGCATAAAAATAAGGCAAAGTTGTCCAGCTGAAAGAGACATTATGGCTAAATTTTTCTAAAAATTTTCTATATATCTTGTATGTCTTTTTGTCATTTGGCAAAGAGGCAACTGGTAATACAATTCACCATCAACTCCTGTGTGTGTGAGCTCAACTCTGACACTGTGCTATAGTCATCTACTCTCCTCTGGTGACCCTATCCATGGTTTTGGTAGATACCAATACTGTGCTTGTAGACAAGTGAGAAACAGCCATGATTCTATCAGTAGTCTTGGTGAATTATAGTCTAGAACATATATAATATTTTAACAGTAGAATGCTTTGAATAGCTATGTTTACAATCTATGTCAGAGATCTCAATAAATTTTATACCACTTTTCCATTGAATTATAGCTAGAAAACCTATGGGGAACTCATGGGAGAATTTTCACATTGCTTTCTGTGATAGAGAAAGAAAGGTTCAGTGATAGTTGGCATAGCATGTTAGCCACAGAAAGGGAAATCTAGCACTGATCCTTTCCACAAAGTTTACAGATTTGCATCTGATGATAGGACATGATTATTATTATTGTTTTTATTTTTATTATTTTTGTTGTTGTTTTGATCTGCTAAATATTCTTTAAGGAAGAGAAGCCTAGGAGAAGGGTTGCCCTGAATTTGGAAATACTGGTCCAAATGACCTGTAAGCAGAAGGTAGATGAATAAGTGCCCTGATATATGTGAAGAAATGAATTTATATTCCTCTAAGGTGGCATGTTTTGCACACAAATTGGGAGTATGGCTAGAGTTGAATTCTCATATAGGAATTTCCTGATCAAAAGTGTTGGGAAATTTATTGTATAGACTGTTCATATGAACACTGACACCCATACAGTTTTTTGTGCTCCTAGGTGCTCATTTCCTTATATATCTGAAAAAACCCCGAATATCAAATTCTTCAGTGGCCTGTTTTTGTTTTCTGTACCATAATATTTTGATTACAATTGTTTTGTAATATGTTTTTACATTTGAGAGTGCCACTCTCCTTTTTCTCCTTTCCTATTTGCCTTAAGAATTTGTGGATTTTTAGCCATTTTTATACTTTTTTTGCCCACATTTTCTCGGTTAAAAAATGATATGAATGAGTTTAAAACTTAGGCATTTTATATCTAGAGTTTATGCTTTTAATTAGTATGATAAAACAGAATATTTCCTTTTTTGATTTTGTTACAGAGCAGAGTCAGAGTGTATGTCTGTGGACAAATGGAAAATAATTAGTACATGCATTAAACTCCTAATATTGGTTCCCCAAGAGGCTATGGTTAGAAGACAGAAGGATAAAGAATTTTAGTCCTTACTTTAATATTTCCTTTTAATTTCAATATAATTGAAGAATGAAACACTAAAAAAGAAGGAGAAGAGGAGGAGGAGGAGGAGGAGGAATGCACATGGAGAATTCTACTAATTGACCAAGATTGCAATATGTTCTACTTTTTTTTTTTCTCTAGCTGCCTTTAAACAGTTGTTTTCCCTGAGTTTTAACTTCATGCTTGGATGTTTAAATCCCTCTCTTCCCAACCCTGTCCCTGTCCCTGTCCCTATCTCCCTTGCTCTTTCAGAGGATGAAGGTTGAAGGCATATGTACAGGAAAGGTAATCTTCTGCTCTCACAAATTGCCTCTAGAGTTTAAGAAGTTATAGTTCCCTATTTTAAGGTTTCTGATTTACTGATTTATTACATCAGGAGATAGATATGGAGTGAAAGAGGAAATTAATTTAATTATTGTTAAAAAAACAATATTAGATCCTATTTCATAAAGCAAAGCTAAGACATGTCATGAGCATGGATATATATTTTTTCACCTCAGCCCCATTTTCCATTTACTCATTTTATTTGGGAAAATTTTTTATTTCTTACTGTAGTAAACTTTATAGTTGAAATTAGTAAAATCATTTGTTAATCGCTTGTGTGTGTGTGTGTGTGTGTGTGTGTGTATTAAGCACAGTAAGGCATTATTTTATAATTTCTTATTATAATATTATGAAGCATTATGTTGCACTTTAATAAATTAATTAATTCCTTTTAACTTGTAATTTGACTGAAATTAGTCAAAAGGATTTTCTAACAAGTTATATTTAGGTTCTATTTAAGATAGTATTAAGTAAGAATATAATATTTCTCATGTTCATTTTTTTGTCTTCTGCTGGTGAAATTTTTTAAATTAGTCTCAAAAATATGAGCAGGGGAAACATCACCAATAACTAGCAAGAGGTTGACAGTGTTTTATCCATAGTTATATCTCACAGGACTAAGCTGGTTATAACCTGAGGTGAGGGATATGGAACTTAACATGAGCAGTAGCTGGTTCCACAGGGCTGACTGGCTGCATCTCTTCCCAGCTCAATGTTCAATGACATCACATGGTGGCCAAAGCTAGGAGTATTTAGTCACTGAAATCGGCAAAAACTATAAGTGAGTTTTAAATTTAATTTTTTTATTAATTTGGTGTGTGTGTGTGTGTGTGTGTGAAGAGAGAGCTGTTTGTTAGTACACTCACGGTGAGAGATAGCCCACTGACCATAATGGAAGCAGAAAGAATAATGAAATTACTGCAGGGAGGGGAGGCAAGATGGTAACCAAAGTGAGGGTGGGAGTGAGTGGGGAGAGTATCATTTGAGAAGTGTTTAAGAGATAAAAATCAATAGCTTGTGATAAAATTTGAATCATTACATTTTATAAGAGGCATAACTGAGGCTTAGATAGATTAATTTGCCTATAACTACATAAGCAAGCAGCAGGGTAGAAATTCAAACCTTTATCTGCCTGATTTCAAACCAGGTGATTTTTTTTTCTAACTGCATCTTGATCAATAGAAAGCTCTGCTTTCTATTTATTTGGATCACTGACAGGGATTAAGCACTCAGAATGGTTAATTATTCAATTAAAAAGATGAAGTTTAAGTGTTCAGGGATATTTTTCTGCTTAGCTGCAGGGATATAGGTTCTAAATTTAAATCTACCAACTTGTAAGTTTTGAAGTCAATATGATCTAAAGGTTTAGTACTCTGCCCTCAAAGAAATGAGAGCCTAATGCAGATAACAAATTCTCTTTAGGTGAAGGATTCTACTGATATCCTGATGAACACTGTAGGAAGAAATGTATGAACAATTTCAGCAGGTCCACACACTCTGTCCCTAATGCTTATCACTGACTTTCAGATTCCCAAATATTATTATACTATGATCACCAATAATAAAAAATAGTTCAAGAAGGATTTGAGGTTTGAGAAGATGGTTGAAAGGAGCCAGGCACTGATTCCTGACCCCTCATAACACAGACAGCAGGCTGTGAAGGAAAAGCAGAACTGAGAGGTGGGTGACAAAATAAATGCTCTGATCCTCAATATTACAAAGTCTGAGACCTAGACAGACTTAAATATTGGTTACCAGAGTGGAAAATAAATGCAGAGTGTTCTAACCCTGAGCTCAGATCAGGTGGGTCAAGGGGGAGGGGCAACAGAGCTCTCAAGCTCACCCACTTAAAACTATTTGAAGAGGGAGATAAAATTTAAAGCATGATGGGAACAGAAGTGTCCTTGAGGCAGATCAAACAGTTTAAAACCAAACTGTGAATAGAAGGGTCTTTCAGGGCCCACAGCCATTTTGTGGAAGCCTCAACTAACTAGTCAGTCACCCCCTTAAATCAAAATGGCATCTTCCCATGTTCAAATAGCTGCAAATTAAACCAGAGGGAAGTCCCCTCCAGTGGTATCTCTTAGTAATCTGGCTAGAAGGAACTTCTAAAGGGACCACTAATAGCCCCAAATCCCTGAAACCCATTCCCCTTCACCCTAAACATGATCAAGGAGATTGGGGTGGAGCAGACCTATCCAGGGAAGAGTTTCTAACCCAGCTCTCTGCTCAGCCTCCCTGCAGAGGAGGGAGAGGGGCAAGGGAGCTTTGGCCCTGAGCAGAGGAAAACAGATCCATCAGAAATACTCCAGCCCCAACCACTGACATTGGGGTGAGGCACCATGGAAGATTGTGTGTTTGAAGAAGCCTAGGGGGACTGTCCCCTTGTTTGTAGGACCTTATCTGAGAGAAGCTATCTGAACATACAGTGACATAGAGGTCTGGTTCCTGGATGGTGGCTGCAGCCAGCAGAAGGCTGCTAGGCGAAGTTGCCTGAGTACACCAGGAAGCCTAAGGGGAGGGCATCCAGATCCCTACCTCAGCCAGAGGGAAGTCAATTAAGGTGGAAAGTTGCTTGATCCAAGGCAGCAGATAGTGACTGCTCCCAGCCTGGCCTGGCTACCAGTCTTTCCCGTGGTCCCAACTGGTGAGTGAAAGGGCGTTGTTTGGACACTAACTAGAGCCTGCATTAATCATAGTAACACCTGGGGCAATGGAAACTAGAACCCAGGTGAACTATTTGAATCCCTTTACTATAGTACCCCAGTGATAGGTTAGAGAGGATGCTTCTGCACCACAGAACACCAGCAGAAACTCCACAACCACAGGACCTGAGTTTATACACAGTCAACAGTCCCTACACCACCATGAAAAGAATCCTATAGAGGGGAACAGGTACAGAGTGACCCACAGCAATCATAGGGACACTCCAGAGCTCTGCAACCTGAACTCCTGTGCACAATAGAAAACAAATGGGATTCAAGACTGTACCTTATAAGCAGTCAGCCGCAGGCCCCTGAACTGAAAAACCAGAACTTTCTCTTTTAGGGTGTGTGGGGGGGTCATAGCAACTAGGGAAGTGGTTCCTGTGCCCCAGCAACTATGGAGAGGGCCACACTCAAAATATGATGGACATTTGCTAAAAGTCCCAAATCTGAATGAAATCCAAACCCAGATTCAACAAGAATTTTCTTTCTTTTTTAATTTTTTATTGTCCTTATTCTAATTAGTTATATATGACAGCAGAATGAAATTCAATTATATTACACAAACAGAGCACAATTTTTCATGTCTCTTGTTGAACACAAAGTAGAGTCACACCATTCATGTTTTCATACATGTACTAAGGGTAATGATATCTGTCTCCTTCCATCGTCTTTCCTATCCCCATACCCCTACTTTCCCTCCCTCCCCTTTGCCCTATCTAAAGTTCCTCTATTCCTTCCATGATTCCCTCCTCCATACTCATTAGGAATCAGCATCTTTATATCAGAGAACACATTTGGCATTTGGTTTTTTGGGATTGGCTTACTTCAGTTAGCATTATATTCTCCAATTCCATCCATTTACTTGCAAATGCCATAATTTTATTCTCTTTTAATGCTGATTAATATTCCATTGTGTATATATGCCACATTTTCTTTATCCATTCATCTACTGAAGGGTATCTCGGTTGGATCCACAATTTAGCTATTGTGAATTGTGCTGCTATAAATATTGATGAGGCTGTGTCCCTGTAGTACGCTGTTTTTAAGTCCTTTGGGTATAAACTGGATCAAATGGCTATTCCATTCCCAGTTTTCCAAGGAATCTCCATACTGCTTTCTGTTTTGGTTGTGCCAATTTGCAGTCCCACCAGCAATGTAATAGTTTGCCCTTTTTCCCACATCCTTGCCAACACTTATTGTTGTTTGTATTCTTAATAGCTGCCATTCTGACTGGAGTGAGATGAAATCTTAGATTAGTTTTGATTTGCATTCTTTAATTACTAGAGATGGTGAACATTTTTTCATATATTTGTTGACTGATTGTATATTATTTTCTGAGGAATATCTGTTCAGTTCCTTGGCCCATTTATTGATTAGATTATTTGTTTTTTGGTGTTAAGATTTTTGAGTTCTTTATATATTGTAGAGATTAGTGCTCTGATGTGTGTGTGATAAAATTTTGCTCCCAAAATGAAGGCTCTCTATTCACCTCACTGATAATTTCTTTTGCTGAGAAAAAGATTTTTAGTATGAATCTATCCCATTAATTGATAACAAGAATGTTCTTTACCTTGGCATGGTTTACTATAGACAACTCTAATGTCAACTTGGATCATATGTGTCACTCTTTAACATCATTGATAATTGCTTCCATAAAAACCAATGCTATACTTTCAACACATCTGAATGTATTTCTTCTAATGGTTTAAAGCATTAATTAGAATCGCTCTATCTTTGTTTTTCTAGATCAGTTTTTACTTGCTCCTCTTAACTCCTGTTTGCACTCTTACTTTATTTGCTGCTGCCTTAAATACCCACCATCCATCTTTTTTCCTTTCTACTTTGGTGTGTATTATTCTTTTCTACTTTTCTCTTTCCTTCCTTCCTCCCTCCTTCTTTCTTTCTTTCTTTCTTTCTTTCTCTCTCTCTCTTTCTTTTCTCTTTTTTTGCCCAACCTTTCTTCTTCCTTTTAGCTCTCATTTGATGTTATAGCAATTTTACTGAATTTAATAATTTTTGACCTATTCCAGAACTTTATTACTAGTTTGTACCTGAATTTAAGGTACTGCGGAGGACAATATCAGCAAGTTTTTTGTTTTTCATAAGGTTTAATAGTATGAAGCTTGGCTCTCAAAGTGGTGCTGATATTAGTATCATCAGAGATCACACATTGAGTTAAAGTATCAATATTTTGATAAACCCCCAACCCAGGCTCTTAAGAGAAAGAAGCTCACAAAGTTGTACTGTGCTTAAAAGAAGTGGTAATGATCCCAATAGATGAATAGGCATATAAACAATATGAAAAAGCAGAGAAAAATCACCACAAACAGGTCATAATGCTTCAACAACTGATTTCATTGACAATGCAGTGGAGAAAATGTCAGAGAAGGAATTTAGGAAGTTCATAGTTAAAATGTTCAATGAACTAAAAGAAAAAGGAAGGAGTGAAAATACAGGAAGCAAAAGATCACTTCAATGAAGAGAGATTTTTTTTTTTTAAGATCAAGTATAACTTTTTATTATATTCTCTGAATTGTCATAAGGGGTACTTTGAAATCTGTATGCAGGCAAGGCCCCTGTCTAACTGCCTTCTGCTACTTAGATTAAGTCAAATATTTTGTTTTCTCTTTCAGTTTTCTCCAACATACCCTCCACAGCTTTGTCCAGCCAGCTGGCTATTTCTGTGACACTTTAGTTTCCTCTTCACTGGGTGCTTGTTGCTTTCCTCCTTGCAAAAGCCTCGTCAACCAGTCTTTCTCATCTTTCTTTACTTGGTTTCTTATCTATTTGGTTGAAAAATATTAGCACTTTTTTAAAGTCAGGTCTTTAATTCATTGGAATTTTCAATTGGTATCTTTAAACTTTGTTGTATTCTTCATATTTTCTCTGCAACAACATTCTTCAAAGTTATTTGGAAATATTATCCTCCAAAGGACAATGGTTTCTAAAAGATTTCTGTCTCAAACATTGTACTACACAAGACTGATACAGAAATGCATAATTCAGTAAAGGACATTTGTACTGCATTGTCAATTCCCACTATTACATACACTGGATTCTGCCAAGATGACTGTTAAAAGACTTATTTGTTATGGGATGTAACTTTATATACATAAAGGTTAGATAAAAAGTAAGATTTTTGGTCCTCTGGTACTAAATTAAATGTAATTTACATGACACATGAAGTCTAAAACTTACAAAACTAAATGATAAAGTCAAGACAGTTAACCATCATTGATATGTCTATCATCATCATCACAAACTATACACTTAAAAATCAAACTATTTATGAGTCTGTAAGTCAGATGCTGTCTAGCAAACTTCCATCTGTGACTCATTTCCTTTTACATTTTTAACTCAAATACAAATATGTAAGATTAAGTAAATTTTAATTTTCCAAAAATTCTCCAGAAAGAATTATCAGAATCATCCAGGTAAAAAACACAGTTGGATAATCCATTTTCACAAATGAACTCTGTACTTGTGTTGTGAGGTAGCAATCAACAACTCTAAGACCTTCTGTGGTGGCAGTTCCCACTACTCACAAGCATTCCTTCTGCACATGAAGATCATGAACAAAGAAGGGACCAGAAGAGTCCACTTTTCATTGTTTCACTGACTTCTCGTGTTTTCGTAGTATGCTAAATGCCTGATTTCAAATTTACAACAACAAAAAATACCAATAGTTATTCTGAAAAGTAATTGTATGTTCCAAGTAGCAGATATTAACAAGTTCCAACAGGATCTCTAGGAATAATTCGAAGTTCTGAACCGTGCTTTAGAAAAACATTTCCAGCAGTTTGTGCAGGATTTATTCGTATTCCATCATTAATAATAATTGCACTTGTTGCTGCAGGAACTTTAAATTCTTCTGCTGCAAATTTTAAGACTGCTGTAAAAGGTGTTCTCTCAGGAACACTAAGTACTTTATATGGCAACTGTGGGTCCGACGCCAGCGTAATCTTAAAGGAAACCTTCAACATGATGGAATAGGTCTGGGCGGACACCCCACGCCAATTTGGTGGAGTAGCTCCAAGCCCTCACCAGTGAGGAAGCGTCTGGGCCCCTCCCTGAAGAGAGATTCTTAAGAACTTAATAGAACTCCTAGAAATGAAAGAATTAATAACCCAGATTAAAAATTCAATGGAATGTATCACTAATAGATTATACCACTTTGATTAAATGAGATAACATCAAATTGAAAAGTTTTTTGCACAGCAAAGGAAAAAAAGAGCATAAAGAGAGCTATAGAATGAGAGATCTTTGCTACTTGTTCCTCAGATAGGCATTAATATCCAGAATATACAAATTACTCAAAAAACTTAACGCCAAAAAAAAAAAAAAACCCTCTAAATAACCCAATCAATAAATGGGCAAAGGAACTAAACAGACACTTCTCAAAAGAAGAAATACAAATGGTCAACAATTACACGAAAAAAATATTCAACATCTCTAGCAATTAGGGAAGAGCAAATTAAAAGTACATTGAGATTTCATCTCATTCCAGTCAGAACGGCAATTATTAAGAATACAAATAAACATAAATGTTGTTGAGAATGTGGGGGAAAGTGTACACTCATACATTGTTGGTGGGACTGCATCGTGAAACCGCTTTCACTCTGTGAAAGCACTCTGAAAAACAGTATGGAGATTCCTTAAACAAGTAGGAATGGAATTACTATATGACCTAGTTATCCACTCCTCTCTATATATCCAAAAGATCTAAAATCAGTGTACTACAGTGATGCAATCATATCAATGTTTATAACAGCACAATTCACAATAGTCAAGTTATGAAGCCAACATAGGTGTCCTTCAAGAGATGAATAAAGAAAAAAATGTCTTATATACTAATTGGAATAAGTTATATCCCAGGTATGTATAATATGTGAAAATACACTCTACTGTTATGTATATCTAAAAAGAACAAATACAAAATAAATTAATTAATTTAATAAGAAAATGTGGTGTATATATACAATAGTGTATTTACTCAGCCATAAAGAAGAATGAAATTATGGCATTTGCCAGTGAATGGATGGAACTGGAGATTACTCATTCACTATGCTAAGGTGAAAAAGCTAGTCCCCAACAGTCAAAGATTGAATGTTTTCTCTGATTGTGGAAGATAATAAAAAGTGGGGGATGGGGGGCAGGGAGAAAAAAAGAGATAGAGAAAGAAAGGGGAAAAAAGGGAAGAGGGAATTCCATCAAAATGGAGGAATGCTCAGTAAACTAAGAGGATTAAAAGGGTGGAAGGAAGGACAGGATAGGGGAAGAACAGGGGACTGAATCTGACTGAACTTTCGTATGTACATACATTATCATGGCACAGTGAATCTCAACATCAAGTATATCCACAAGACACTAATTATAAAATTTTAAATAAATTGCCGAAAGGCCATTACTGTAGAAGAAGGAGAGCAGGGGGAGGGAGGAGTTAAGGAGGAAGTAAGTGCTGGGGACTGAATTAGAGCAAATTATATTCCATGCTTTTGTGATTGTGTCAAAATGTACACTATTGTTATATAAAACTAAAAAGAATCAATAAAAAATTAAATTGCTTCAGTTTAAAGAATAGTTTTGTTTACAAATCAACAAATAAAAAACCTCATTAAAATCACTAAATAACTAGTATGACTAAATGTCTAAAAATTTTAAAAAGTTAAATGATTCAGCATAGTACAGTATGATGCTATAAGGTAAAAATGTTAATTTTCTCTGCTGGTTATAAAACACTGAAAATAGGGGCTGGGATTGTGGCTCAGATGAAGACAGCTTGCCTAGCACGTGTGCAGCACTGGGTTCGATCCTCAGCATGCCATAAAAGTAAATAATAAAATAAAGGTTTTGTGTCCAACTATAACTAAAAAATATTTTTAAAAAAACTTTTAGAGATCCCCTGATTATTAATATAATTTTTTTCTTTTTATTTATGTTTAGAGAAATACTCTGGTGATCAGAAGATGACTGGTTATTGTTTGAGCTTTTAATACTAAATTATGACAATTCATATCACAAATGGCAAATAGATTTTGATTAATGTTTGAAACTCTCTGGCACTTTCTGAAGTTTTATGAGAACACTTCTAGGCTCAGAAGGAAGGCTTGCCTTAACTGATTATTGATGCCTGTATTGAATATAGAATAGAAAAGAATAGGCGTAGATCCCATATATTTAATATCTGTGTTATAAAATCTAAACTTTAGTACTCCTGGAGACAGGAAATTGCAGTGGGAAGTATTTAATAATATAATTAACCAGAAAAAATAGTTTCAATTTATGCAGCTGAAAATTCTTCTCTAAGTTTTAACACTATAATCCTACTTTAAATGCTATAATCCTGCCTTGGTAATTTCTGAGGGTAAGAATCTTATTTTTGTGACTCAAGGATTCTGGCACACCTCAGAATCATAATTTTTAGTATCAGTTTTTTACAAGAGAGACTCATAATCTGAATGAACTCACTAGAAATGTTCTCTTTGCCATTCATTGGTGCTCTTACTGAATTCCTGATCCTCAATTTTACTTAAAAATTCCTCATTAGGAATAAAGAAAATTTTACTAATTTTTTTACCATTGTTTTATTTAATAATGACTTCAGGTCATATTTTAGTTCATAAGTCATCAATATTTACAGGAGCACAAGGTGTTTATTGGCACAATTCTAACACAGAGGCATTCTCCATAAAGTTAATTGAATAATTTCAGGGGAAAAAACACTTGGTAGCAATAAGAACTTTCAGGGCAAATTAAGACTTAAATCTTTTTTTTTAAGATAAAGAGAGAGAGGTGAGAGAGAGAGAGAGAGAGAGAGAGAGAGAGAGAGAGAGAGAGAGAGAGAGAATTTTAATATTTATTTTTTAGTTTTCGGCAGACACAACATCTTTGTTTGTATGTGGTGCTGAGGATGGAACCTGGGCCGCGCGCATGCCAGGTGAGCGCGCTACCGCTTGAGCCACATCCCCAGCCCAAGACTTAAATCTTTAAAATCATTTATGTAGAATTCAAACAGCTTTTGTACGTTACAAGAAAAATAAATATCCAAGATCTGGTGTTACTAGAATTAATTTTGTGCCAAGAAAATGAAATCAAATTCTAGGTCTAAATGATTACTATGTTTCCAGTATTTATCCCAGTGCAGCTGTCTCAAACATCAAAAAGGACAAAATTCTAAATTTTCAGACAAACAGAATTGGGTGTGAATTACTTTTACTGATGCTTTATTTTCTTGACTCCCAAGAGACTAAGAGTAACTCCAATGTGAGAAACATTGGAAAATTGAATATTATAGGTTGATGCTGATAGGTGCCCTCCATCTATAATATGGAAATCTTAATCTGGAGGAAGATGATGTCATTAAAGTGTTATTAGCATCCCTAGAATATGATACTGCAAGCCAATGCTACAGTTTAAATATGAAATGTTCCCCAAAGACTTACATGTTGAAAACTTGGTTCTCAATGTAGCCATGTTCAGAGGCGAAGTTTTTATGAAGTGATTGGATCATTAGGGCTCCAACCTCATTAGTGGATTAACCTATTGATAGCTGAATGAACTACCAGGAGGTGGTGAAAACTGTATGCAGGTGGGGTATGTTTGGAGGAAGTAGGTCACTAGGGTGTTACCTCTGTGACTATATCTTATACCTGGTCTCTTCTTTCCTTCTCTCCACCCTGTCCACATGCTTCCTACCTACCAGGAGCTGAGAAGCTTTCTGTCACCACACCCTTTTGCCATGATGTTCTGCCTTACCTTAGACTCAGAGCATTGGTATTGACTGAAACTACGATCCAGAATAAATCTTTCCCCCTCTAAGTTGTTTTTCTTAAATATTTGTCACAGTGATGAAAACAAACAAATAAGCAAAAAAAAAAAAAAAAAAAAAAACCCAAACAAAAACCCCCCCAAACTAACACAGCAGTAAGGAAAAAGATGTATGAAATGCTTTGTAATTTTTCTTATATCTCTTTCTCTCTGTTTTGAGAAATGAAACCTGGTAGCAGTTTTGTAATATGTCTATTAAGAGAACAGATGAACTCTTCCTCTCAGTTCCCCCCACACTGTGAAAGTTCAGTGTAATGAGATTATTGTTAATAACTGAGGTTACAAAACTGGAACACAGTGGAGTGACATGAACAGCTCATATTGGCATGAGACAACAGTGCATATCTCTTTTCAGCTGCATTCAATAGTATAATGTCGGTAGCTTGAAATTGTCCATGATGGGAGAATGTATACCACAGAAAGAGGCAAATACTGCAAATCATTATCTACTCTGTTTCTTGCCCATTCCACTGGAGAAAAAGTAAATCTTTAATATGACTCTATATTAGTAAATATATTACAGGAGTTTCCAATCAGAGTGTTGAGTTCTTTTGGATTGCCCAAGTAACCATCAGCATTAGAGGGAAATATACTACATTTACATGAACTCCAAATAGATGCTTAATTAATCAATCTAAGGATTCTTAGAAGTCAAGAGCAAACTTTAATCAAGAAGAAACCCTTTTATAGATGTAATCAGGGCAAATGAAATCATTTAATTTAACTTAAAGAATTATAGACATGTAAATTTCAGATACCAAATACCAGAAATAGCAGTATTTGTATTTATTTTGTATTTTAACATATTTATTAACAATCAATTTTACCTGTACTAATGTTCATCATTGCTGAGTTTGATCTCTTTACACAACAAACAAACATTCAAAAAATATTTAATAGACTTCATATTCTAATAAGATCAGGCATTCTATCTTTTAGTGATTGAATTTATAAAATCACTGCATTCTATCTTTTAGTGATTGAATTTATAAAATCACTGTAAGATGTCTGTCTTATTTATAAAAGTGCATAAAAAAGTTCCTCTGTTACAAGGCTTGAAAATGAACAAATGTATATTATGTTCCTCTAGTAATGTGTGTTGATGGATTCATTACATTATCTTTATACTGATGCACACTAAAGCATGGTGGGTCATTGACCTTCTCCTTTCTCTCTCAACTAAAAGGTGCATTGTAAATGGATGCCCACTTTCTTAGAAAAAAGAGTCAATTTTTGTAGAAGCAGACTACAATTCAGTGGAAACTGTTTTAAACATTCTTATGTCTGGCAAGATAATACACATTCATAGAACCTCTTAGCTTTTGGGCTAGTGCTTCATCTATAGTTCATAAAGTGATTGTGACCTACCAATAATATGTGACTGGGATGTACCATCTAGTGTAATGAGTGATTTATGTCCTCTATAAACTCAACAAAAAAATGAAAGAATTATTTTGACAAAAAATAACTATGGGCCATTCTACTATGCCCTTACCACAATATATGAGTATGTACATAAATAATTATTTGATAATATTATTTTCTCCTATTAGTTTTCTGATAATAAGGGTCCTTGTACGTATTTTGTTGAAGGAATAGTTAAAATCAGGAGAGTTTAGGGGATGGGATGAGAACTCAGATAATAGAGTATAGAAATATTGGGGAAAAAAGCAAAATTAGTTGCATGAATTATCATTTTGGACTGACTGTCCATATGATTCTAATTAACAGAACAAAAACCAGCTCAAATCTTGAACTTTTTTTATTTTCTTAGTTTAATATTGAGTTGTAGAAATAGATGAGAAGTGACTTTGACTAAACTGCTTTTTGCTCGCTTAATGAGGTGAAAGTGTGGTGTTTATAGTCAATTCTCAACTGAAACCACCCATCAGAAGTCACTGCCAAAGTCACAAATTGTTGAAATGGTGTCTATCTGGATGCTTTCACTGAACATGGCACCTCTACCTATTTTTTTTTAATGTAATAGTTATGATACTCTTTGTGTATCTGAAATGTTTTTGTTTTTAAAAGAAATTAAAAGCCCCACTAGTGCAGTAATCCAGACATTTATATTGGTCAATAGAGAAGAGTTTGTTTGGAAACCTAATGAGAAATGCACAATCATCACAGAACTGAAGTTTCAAAAGAGAAGAAGAATTATGTTAATACAAAGCTAATCCTGAGCTAATGTGTTTAGTGCTCTAAAGTGTGCTGACTCAGTACAAGTGTATAGCTATGGTCTTTGCTGAGATGTGTGACACATTCAGCACATTTAAAAAGTGACCATTCCTTTGAGGCATTGATTATGAACAATGAAAATGATCAGTGAATTAATTTTCAGTAATACATTATCCTTGATAATGTGAAACAATAATGTCTACAGTATCCTATTTCCTTCAAAAACATTACTAACATAATATTCAATCACAAAATATATTGAAGATATTCTTGATATTCTTTTCTGATGGAAAAGTATGTTAGTGTTCAGTATGACTCAGACCACCAACAGAGAGTAAAAGATATGTAGGATTTGTATGAAAGAGTTAATTTCCTTGAAAGAAATCTGAAAAACCAGATGTGCATACTTAATTGGAAGCAGCTTCCAGCAGCAAGATTTGAAGGGTTGATAAGTGGATTGATTGGGATGAAAGACTATATTTTATATCTGCTACCTCAGAATATGTCTGCTTTCTTTTACCCCTCACATTCTCCTACTCATTTTAGAAAACAGATTAAATTCTTAGTTCTGAACATTATTATTTAAAATGTTATAGGCAGATCTGTCTGTATGAGCCACAATCTCAATAAAATGCTATCATGTTTTCCACTGTTGGGATTATAATTTGTTTGAAAGGTGGCAAATTTACTTTGGGGAGAGTGGTGTATTCTTACCTTACAGTGCATATCTATAGAATACATATCTCAAACATCTATCACTGTTTTATAAGTGTTCACTGAAATAGTAATTATAATACTAGCTAATGCTTATTGAGCATTAGGTATGCCAGGCAGTGAGATATAAGTAAATTAAAATGGGCCCATGGGGAGATACCCTTAGTAAATAGAGACCTCTAAAAAACATGACAAGCTTGCTTCTTTGGTTAAAGACAAACAGAATATTCAGTATATACTTGTAAGAGATTAGACATATTGTTAATGTCACCTACCTGAGGAACTTACACAGTATGCCACAAATGATTAATGGCTCTACTGTCTGACCAGAGAGAAACACTCTGACCTCCAAGTATAGGATGGTCAGCATGGGACTTAGCTGCCATGAGACTTGATTGCTAATAAAGTTTGTAAATATTTTCCAAATCAGTAAAATCTAACAGTGGCTCACCTGCTTAGGATCCCACTGGCAGGTGAGATCAGTTCCATAATCAGAGATCTCAAATCTGAGCATATCACTTGTCTACTCCCTTGAGAGGTGAGGATCAACCACATTCCCTTTTGAGAGTGAATTCCTTTGCTGTCCTTAAGTAAATCTTTATCTGCACCTTGCTTAATGATGCAATTCTTTCTGTAATGAATGTCAAAAACCTGTGTAGTTACAAATTGAGGTCCCCCTTTCTTAGGACCTCCTTGTACTCCCTCTAGTGACAACTGCACTTTACAGTTCATTGAAGTAGAGCAAGTTATTGCTATTTGTTTTACAGATGAGGAGGCATACATTGCATGTTCATATCAATGTATTTTTTCATGTTACTTTCCATCTGTTAATAAAAGACAGATTTCAAAGAGTAACTTCCTTCATGTGGATTTTTCTGCAACTTCTAACAAAATGTGGGAGGATTGACAGTCATATCCAATATGATTTTCCCTCCTTTGATTATCACAATTCATATAGGTTCAGAGATATTGTTGCATTTTTAAAAATAAAAACTTCCACAAGGTTTTATTGCTTCACATTTAGATTGTACATTTAGATTACAACCCTCACGAAATTATTGTAAGTGATGTCAGGTAGGAAAAAGATATTTAGCATTTGGATGTTCAGTTGATCCAGCATCTTTTATTGCTGTAAACTTTTTAAATTATAAATATTAACACATATTAATTGTAAAAGGGTTACACTGTGACATTTCCATACATGCCTATGTTGTTTTAATTATATTTACCCTTCCTACTATCCTCTCGTACCTTCCCTTCTCTCTCCTCTACTCTGATCTCCTTCCTAATAGTTCTTCACTTTCAGATCAACTTTTTTTTTTTTTTAATTCACATGTGAGAGAAAACACACGAGACTCATCTTGCTGTGTTTGGCTTCTTTCACTTAACATAATGACCTCCATTCCATTCCACAGATGACCTGACTTATTCCATTGTGTATAGAGAACACATTTTCTTTATTCATGAACATGTACAGGCATAAGTATCACATTTAAACTTTTAAAACCTTATCACCATTAATATTTTATGATGTGTTTTATGAGGGAATGAAGCAATGGGAAGATGCTGAGAAAAATTAAAAGAATTTTTTTTTATTCTTAAAAAAGAGATAAATTTGGATAGAGGATTTAATATTGGTCATAGATAGATAACCTCAGAGAGGTAATAGACTTTTTGTGAGAAAAGTACAAGAGAAATGACAAAAATATACAGGGTTACTAAACACATATTTTAGTCACATTTGTTTACAGAATTACTCAAAAATATAAAATCTTCCATGGGCCAAATTAAGACAACCAAAGGTGAAGAACAATAGTAAACTAACATTTATTGAGCATTTTCTCTGTGCTGGGCATTGTATCCTTCAAGATGTCTGTGAGATAGGTCTTTTATTATTTTCCATTTTATAAATGAAAAATCTGAGGTTGACAGAGAGGAAACAACTTTCCAAGATCTCAGAACTATGTCATGGCTGATCTTAAACTCTAAAAGTTGGGCAGGTTATCACCACACAGTGTTACTGAAAATGAACAATGTTTTTATAGAAGCCAGGATGACAGAGAATCCTAAGTCTTGTAAGCAAGAGCACTCCGAAAGGTAATATAATTTATCTATTTTTAAAGGTATGCTACAAAGTACTAGTTTCATTATAAATTAGTTTTTTAAATGTCACAGCTTATGGTATTGATACTTCAATATTTTATCTATATGGCTAATACCATAATAAAGTCTATATTTCACAATAAGCCTTTTTGATTTTCTGATTTGAATTTATTATTACTATCTATGTCTTCATTTTCTGAAATAGTTTGGTTTTGCCAATAAATAACAACAAAATGAAATAACCTGTTTATCAAAGAATAGGCAAAAATAAATGAAGAGATAATCATATATAAGCATATATATTATAAATGACTATATGCAAATATATAAATAAACAACAGTTTTTTTACACCTTAAAAACTCCAAATCTGTAATTATGCAGACTTGAAAAGAAGTTGTAAAATATCTCCTGAAATATTCTGTTTAGAAATTCCTTGGAAACCAAAGTTTAATCATTATCAGTCATTGTAATGTTTAAGCCCAGCAGCTTTTACTCTGGAGAAAAAATTCAATTTAGCAACAGAAAAGTATGAAATTACACAATGGATTTATTCCCTAAAACTTTCAGTAAAAAAATCAACTCTTTAAAATTTTCCTTAACTTTTCTTAAGTTAAAAAATGAGAATATAAAAACTTTGGGACATTACCAATGTTTAGATTTCATTTTTTTAGAGCTAAAATCTTTATTTGATTATAAACATCACAGTGTGCTTTTCAAATAGCTGTTCAAAAAAGCACCCACAAATGTAGGTTTTTATTTAATACCTGTTAGACTGCTTAGTATATCAAGTGTTAAGAAATTCATGTAGCAAACATATATTTTAAACTCCTATAGTTATGTTTTTTTTTCACCAAATGTTAAATAAATATGCAGTAAAACCATCTCTTTGTACACAACAGAATCAATAGTAACTGTTAAACTTCAATAAATATAAAATAAACCCAAGTTAATTAAAAATAGAATTCCCCATTCTGTCTCCAGTATTAGAATCCAGTATATCTGGAATAGGCTCAAGAATATATGTTTAGTAAATGCTTCAGTGCTTCATGTAGGAGTGTTGTGCCCTACTTGGCAATACACTAATCAAAAGATTTCTACCAAGGATTTGAGATTTTAATATTTTCACTAGTAGAGGAAATATCAATCAAATTTGTTATTTAAATGGATGTGGTTAGCATTACAATCCATTTTGCAGTTAAAATTCAGACCTGATTTTTGACTATGGCAATTATTACCTATTTGAGAACAATTAGAAATCTGGAAGAATCAGAAAATATCAGTTTTGGCCATACTTGAGTACTATCCAGGCAGTAAAGATAGGGAGAGAGGCTAAGATTTCAAGAAAAAAGAACAAGAAGGTTAGACTGATATTTGGCATTGTTTATTCTCTTTCACTGGTGACTGAGAGTCTGAGTATCTGAGCTAAATTTTCTGCAATATTGAAGCTTATCATGGGAGTGTAGAAATTGGAACTCTAGGTCCTATCAAGTAGGAAGAGCTCTAGTGAATATGGATACATGATATATACTCTCTCTTCTTGAATGATAATATAACCTATGGAGCTAGACTAAAGTGGATTAAATCATAACTCTAAAATTTATTATTTTATGGTCAGCAACTTTATAAACATTCTTTATCAGAACCATTTTCCCATTTGTTCAGTCCTTTGGTAGATACAAAATGTATGTCTACTATAATTCTGAGAGTTTAGTGTGTATTAGTTTGTTGTGATAGGGTTATAATTTGACTCTAATACAGTGACTGGTATATAAGAGTACTCAGTAAACACATGCTGAGTGAAAGAATTCATCAAAGGGAAAGCAACAGACTTCTAATGGGAATTTCCTTTAATTTTGTGCATTTTCACTTGTCTTATATAGGAATATAAATGTCATTGATGTTATCATTGGCTAATTTCATTTTCACTACATGATTTTAAGGAAATTGGAAGTACTTAATGATTTTATTTCACACATGTAAACAAAGTAATTTAATGAAAGCTGAAAGGTTTGTAATGAATGACCCACATCTTATAGCTTCTCATATTACAATATTTTGTTTGGTTTAGACTGGAGTCTTGACATAATTTTTATGAAAGTCTTTCTTCTCTCTGTAGGATTCTTCTAGATTTAGGGCAAAATTTAACTGAAAACAAAGTGAAGCTCTCAAGTTTATACATGACAAATTTACCGGACTATCTGACTGTGGGAATTCTATGTAATAGTAGTTCTTCTTAAAAGACAAAACAAAATGTTAGCACTTGTTAGGTATATATGAATATTTCATTAGTGATTTATTATTTAAATTCTCTAGACAAATTTAGAATTAGATTCTACAATAGTGAATGCTGCAGCCGGACTGCGGCAGATGGTGGCCTGTTACGGGGAGCCCCGGGACACTCGGGGGTAAGTGACGAAAAAAAGCTGCCCGTCCATAGATAGGACGGGAGCAAATCTGCTCTCCCTAGACAGATAGGGCGAGAGGAAAAATGACCATTTCAAGAAAATGGAAAAGATTGATACAGTATGTTTGTGTCTTGTTTTGTCTCAGTGTATTGTATTGTCTTTATGACGAAAATATGGAAGGGGTGTTAAGTAAATTACTAAGGGAAGAAGGCACCCCAGTGGAACCAAGAATAGTTAGGACATGTGTTGATAGAAGCCCAGGAACTCTAGTCAGAAAGAAACAGAAAGTTCAGAAGAAGAAGGATTATCAGGAAAAAAGTTGCAGCAAAATAACCGGGGGGTGACGAACAACTTGTGAACGTTGATACAGCAGGAGTGGGAGCCGTTTATTGCAGGACAGGAGCAGTATTTATACATTCCACACAGCTTATCTTATTAGCATAAACTAGATACATCAGTCAACCAATCAGGAATCTCCACACTTAATGGCTTGCTTTTGTTACTTCTCAAACCACTCCCTCTGGCATTTTGCCAGGCACCATCCAGACTTGTTTACAGACTCTAACATTCCCCTGGCAAAATGCCAGGTGTTATTTTTGACTTGTTTACAGACTCTAACAAGTGAATTCAAGGAATGAATAAAACTGATTATAATTCTGAAAACATTTTATAAGAAAAGCATACAAGTTTAAATATATTCTGTCATAAAGCTGTTCTTATAAGTACAAGGTAAAAATAAATTAATAATAAGAGGATAAGTACTGAGACAAAAAAAAATTCTATTCATCTTAGAACTTAATTGGGAACCCTGGACAAACTCTCTAGAAATAGAATACTGCATCTGCACTTCTAGTCAACTTTAACTCACATATTAAGAATTGCCTTTATTTTCTTGGCAGGATTAGTTTTTCCTTCTTAAATTTCAACATAGCTTTTAATAATAGAATTGCTTAATTTTGAATTTCTTATTTTTTTACTTAGGTTCTATTAATATGTATTTGTATACTCATACAAAATTTCAGTTACTCTACATTTTTTCACTTTTATATTTATTAATTTTTAGTGTTTGCTGTGTGTAGATGATATTTTATATTTGCTGTCAGAGTCTATTTGGGGTTGAAATTTTGGTGAGGGTTAGTGCTCGGGTCCATAGATGAAGGGAAAGTGCCAAATCTTTACAAATTAGGTAAGAAACCTTTGTGTATGTATATGACTTGTTTTAAACTAATGGAAGAAATTTAAATGAAGATTCCTATATGGACCTATATTTGAAAAAGTATCAAAAGAAAGCAGTAAAAAAACAACTCAATTAGATGTTTGATGTTCATGAGGAACAATTTCCCAAATTTTCAGTAATTATGGAAATTGAAACATGAGTGCAAATTAGCAAATGAGCTTCAGATTTTTGACTGAATGATGATACTTGTCCTCATAACTTTAAGGATGGGGTTTGGCCATATGACTACCAGGCCTTGACCCAGTTTTTACATGTAGTATTATATACAATGAAATAGTTGAATGGTTTATTGGTTTGGAAGTCGTTGTAGTCTTCACTATATATATGATCAATTTTTTGACTTAAATTATATGAACTAATATCCATGCTTATATTTCAGGAGGTTGGTAAAAACCTTAAAAAGTAGGCAAACAGTTATGTTTTTGAGTATTTTTCAGGGGAGAAGAGCAGAAGAGTTCTCAAAGTGTACTGAAAGATGATCTATTGAGAGATGATCTATTGAGAGGTGGAAAAATTTTTAAAGACTATTTGTATGTTCATTTACTTTATTCTCACTAAGTTTTCATTCTGGAGGAAAGATTTGTTGTTTATTAATATTAAAACATTAATAGCTCTAGAAACAGTTTAAATCCATTATATAGTTTCTAAACTAAACATATATAAACCATTGGGAAAGTTGTGTAAATATTAGTGTGATTATGTACCACTGATGAATATGATTTGTTCATACCATGCCATACATTTAAACACAAGTGAGCAAAAATATTTTGAAATAATGTTTTATTTTATAAATATCTGGACAAATGATATTTTGAAAATAAAATCTTTCCAGAAATATTTTATGGTATTTTAGCTTCAAGCTGACATGCAAAAATGTAAATAAAAGGACCACGTGGATTTGCATAATAGTGATAAGCAGTAGGTCATACTGGCTGGCTGTTACCAAGAAAATTAGGCCTGTGTCAATTGCACAAGAAATAATGTTTTAGCTACAGATGATCCATTTTTATTTTATTTTTGATGCTGGGGAATGATTAGTTTAAAATGCATCTCCTGGGTTATTTAAATCAACTCTTTAGGGGGATTAGTAGGTGATTCTTCCTTATTAGTCAACTATAATTCATTAGTAGTTATAACTTAGATTCTTTCTTGACTTTAGTAACTATAAATCTTCTGTTTCATATCACATGCCCTATGATCTGGCACTTGCCAAATACTTATGAAGATCTCTGAAATTTGAGATGCTTAATGAACCTATTCACTATTCATTAATCTGTCTTGCAAGGATTTGTTAAATCATTTTTGGTTTCTGGTTTTCCATAATTATTTTCTAAATATATGTAGAAACACAAAAATATAGGAAATATAATTATACAAGACACAAATCCTGTTTAACCATGGATTGCTATGGTCTTTGTTACCCACTAAAATAGAGAATGCCCATTTTTTAAAACAAAATTTCAAAACCTGTTTTTACATTTGAATCATCTCAATAGCTAGGTAAACCGACTCTACTATGTAATGATTCGTTTTGTTTGGAGAACATGTTCTCCAAACAGGGAATGCAACCCAGCGCATCCCAATGATACTGAAGCCTTCTGCCTTCTCAGTCCTTTGAAACATAGCTTAAAATGTAGGTTAAGAAGATATTGACCATCTGAGCACTTTGGCTGGGTTGTGGCTCAGCGGTAGAGTACTTGCCTAGCATGTGAACACAAGTGAGCAAAAATATTTCTCAGCACTGCATATAAATAAATAAAATAAAGGTCTATTGACAACTAAAAGGTATTTAAAAAAAATAAAGCAGTCCTAAAATACCCTTGGCAAATTCATGCGTTTTATACATTAGGCCCTTTGTCAGTTTTAGTGTTTCTAATTTAATTATTATTATTAATTATTTTTAAAAATATCATTCTGGACACTATACTGGGTATTTTACATGTTCATACATAAAAGCCTCAGAAATCTCAGTGCTCAAAGACAAATCACTTGTTGGTAAGCTGGCATTGGATCTAAAGCCAAGTTTCCTTACTTCTGGGTCTTCCCATCACTTAAAGCACTTTTCCTGGTTTCCCAGCAGGACAGAAGCAGAGAATTAGATGGAAAATCAGAAGGCTGTCTGACATAAGCACAAAATCAAAAAGAGAAGTGCTCTATGCTTATATATCTAAGATGTTTTTGTCTCTACTCTGGAGGCCCTGTTAAGTTACAGCAGATGTTTAAATCTTTTTAAAATCCCAAATGGGATCTGTTTAAGACTCTGAGCCTTAGAGACAGCAGGCTTGTATCCTAGCTCCTTCCTGTTTAGAGGAATTATTCTGTGAGATGCCATCTCTCAAGGCAGCATATCTGAAACCTATATATGCACAAATCTTAAAAGGAAGATTTCTCATGCAGTCCTAATGCTTAAGCAAATTGTTTTATTTATGGCAAATGTTAAAAGTGTACAAACATAAGAGTAGGTATGGATTCTTTATGTTTATAATTCTGATACATCTGTGGAACAAAAGTATTTACAAATATAAACAACATATTAAAAATAAGTAAAATAATGGCAAACTAATAATATTCATATTTCAAAATGTTTTACTGAAGTGCAACATACAATGATGTACACAAATTGTGTAAAATTACATAAATTTTATGCATACATTGTTTTAATTTGTATTCATCTGAGTAATAACAACCTCATTTGAGATATAAAATATTTATAGCTCCTCAGATGACTCCTCATAGGTTTTCTCACTCGTGCTGTTCACCATTCACCTCCTTACCTCAGATGCAACCAATATTTTGTTGAAATTCATATATGTGGACACATAGAATACATTCTTTATGTTAGTCTTCTGTATTTTTTATGTTTCCTTTGAGATTCTTCAAGAAGTATTATCTTAACATAACACATCATTCATTTTTGTGAAGATGAGCACAAGGCACAACCAAGCCCATTGTTTTATTGTATTTGGCTTTATTAAACTAACATGTGCACTGTAGTTATTCAATTCTTCTGCCACTTTAAAATAAAATTTTTAGATTATAGCTATCAGAAAAATATAGAATTAAAAATGTTAACGAGTTGTTTGTGTAACTCTAAAATCTGTAGATCCCAATTGGTAGTATAGTGATTCAGAAGGAAGAATTATCTATACTTAGCCACATAAGCTTTGACAGATATCTGAGTAAAAATCCTGTCCTGAGGGCCTTTTACTGGGAAAACTCTTTCAGAAGAGAAGCAAAACATCTCGTCTACCACTTCACAACTTCTCTGAGGACTGGCGTTCATTCTGGAAGACATTCGTTTTTAGCTAATTCGTTGTTTTCTTTTCAGCTTACTTGGGCAAAATTTGAGCGTATCCCATTAATGCTGACAATACTTGCAGGTTCCTCAGAAACTGCATCTGTGTTCAGCACTATATTTCAGAGAAAGTTACAATGGGGACACTGCAAATAACTAGAACAATACCCATAATGTCAGGATAATGTTCTTCTTTAGTAACCAAGTGAATTGATAAAAAGGATTGACACTAGTCTAGCTCTGCTCTCAGGAGGGCTGTTAGGAAGGCTATGTAATGAAATTGGGGACAATAAAAAGACCCTGTCATGCCATTTGTAAAATTCTTTATACTAGCACTTGAAATTAAATGCATTCTTTATAGCTATGCTTATATTGTAGTTTTATTCAAGTACTTATTTTGAGATCTTTGGGGAAAAGTATTCTTACAGGCATAGAGAAAGTTGTAAAAGTGAGGTGGAAGTAGAAATAAATAAGTGGTAGTGCTTAAATAGCATTTTTTTCCAGTGTAGAATGCTCCAATAGAGACAATGCAAACCAATAATTAATAATTTGTCAGTTAGAAAATCGCTATTTCATTTATATCTAGGATCAAACTCTCTTTTCACCTCAGAAGGAAAACAAACATGGACATGTTCAAACTCAGACTACTGTAGGAAACTACCTGAATGTAAAATACATTTTAGTGACTTTCAACTCTGATCATTACAATTTCATTACTTACTGGAAAATTATAATATAGCATAAATCATAACAAACAAGTTGGGTGATTTTTATTACTTTAATCTTGAATGACCATGTAATAGAATCACAGATCTAAATCCTGCTTTAGACTTGATTTAGCTCTTCTTTTAGGTAGACACATGGCTTCTCAGAAAGGTCTCTTACTACATTTTTCAATAAATTCCAGAGTCCAAATGTGTAGGTAATAACAAAACCAGTCCACTATACAAAAAAGTGACCAACATGCAAGAATAATTTGGGAACTAAACTCTGTCCATGAAGAGTAAAACATGTGTTCCTTTAGATATCTGAAGGACTGATAGATTTCTCATCCCATAAAACTTTATTTTTTTAAATCGAAATATAAAAAAAAAATTAGAGAAGGAATTAATTTTAATGAAGGGATGGGTATTTACCTAAAATGTTTGGTAAGTTATCAAAAAGGGTAATTTTTGTTGTTGTTACTGATGCATGTAGCCATAATGAATCGTATTTTCTCTAAATTTTCTGTTTTTTTGCAGCAATCATTAGTGCTCTCTGACAAATGGCATTGCCTTCGATGTCATTGTCATCATGTAATGTGCTTTGGCTAATAAAAGGAAAGACATGGCATGAGTTACTTCTGGAAAAAAGTTTTAGGAGCAGATATGTCACTTGCCTCTCCATCTTTTTCCATGATTTGTTTTCTTATCAAAGCAACTTCAATATTATCCTGATTCCTAGATTGAGGATGACAATGGGCAGAGTCACAGCTACCAGGATGGACAGGGAGTGTGAAGGGGAGAATACATTTTGCTGTTTGAAGGCACTGAAATTGTGGTGTTTGTGTTACTGAATGTTCCTTCTTTGATGAAGTCCCATTTAATAATATACTGGCTATGGCAAGAATCATCACAGAATGGCAACAGCTCATACCTGTCCATGTGCTCAGTATCTAAAAAAAGGCAAGAAAGGCAAGCAAAATAAAGGAAGATGGAGTTGAGTTATGGTTATGAGAGAAGAGGAGAAAGAAAAAGACTGGAGTATATCATGATCATTTTAAATTCAAATAATGGTTCTCTAGGGCACTTGTTCTTGCATAAAGAGCACACCACTAAGAAAAGAACTTGGAAAAGAAAGCACAAAAGCTCATTTTAAATATGTTTTTTGTTTTGTACACCTGTCAGAGAACTGGAGAAGAAAAGAGCCTATAAAATTGTATCTAGTATGAAATAACAGACTGTGATCTTAGTTGCAGAAAATTCAGAGACCACTGTTTTTGACCATTTTGCAAATCCAGCTAGTGAGAATTGAGGTGACACCTACGAGTCTGTCTGTAGGACGACGACGATGATATATGTTGGAAAATGGAAAATTCAGGTACTTGAAATTTATGTGTGAATGTCATCAATCAGCTTCATGGATTCAGTATTTATTTTGCCTTTGAGACCCAACTAAGAAGATAGAACATTCTAATTCTAAATAACTTAATTTGTTTGCTACTAAAATTACTCATTCAATACCAGCAGAAGAGATGGTGCACATTAGCTATGCTACAAACAAACAAAAAGAATCAAAACAAAAAGACAGATGCACTCACATTCTTTCATTAGATTGTAAAACTAATTCAATTCAAGACTGATTCAGTATTTGCCACATGCTTTGTTCAGGAACCGTGATGTATTGTTCACATCAGCCAACAAATTAAAACAATAACAACAGTTAACTCTCTCAGAATGCTCACTAATTGCTGAGACTTGTTCTAAGTTCTTTCATATAAGAAGTTATCTAATCTTTTCCACCACCATGAAGCTGATTGATGACAACAGGTGGGTGCTACAATGATCCTGTTTTGTAGACAAGAAAACCAGGATAAAGCTTCTAGAGAAGCCAAGAATCAAGCCCAAGTAAAGGGGCTCCAGTGTTCATAAGCCTTCTGCACTGCTATTCTTGGTAAGAAGGCAGCACATGAGAGGAACCCAGGCACAAAGTTAGTCTAATTTCTAATGAAGATGCTTGATTTTTGTTTTGTGTTTAAAATTATAAAATGATATTATAATTCCAAAAATACTTATTTTTAAAGAAAAAAAACCTATTATTTCTTCCCATTTATGGTTAAACAGGTTTTTTATCATTATTCTAGACTTTTAAAAAATGCATATTTTACTTTAATATAGTTGTAAGTTAATAGAATATACATTTTTATATTATATCTATTCTCTTTTTACTAATTTTCATATACTAGTGCAGTTTTTAATACTTTTATTTTTTTATTTATTTTATTTTTTTTTTTTTGCAGTGCTGGGGATTGAACGCAGGGCCTTGTGCATGCAAAGCCAGCACTCTTACCAACTGAGCTATATCCCTAGCCCCCATAAATATTTATTTTTAATGGCTAATATTCCAGAGTCCACATACCATTTTACTTAATTATTTTCTGTTATTGGCATTTTCAGTTGCTCTTAATTATTTCATTTTGTAAATAATGCTGTGGTGGGTAATATTTCCTTAGGACATATTTTCATAAGTCTCCTTGTAATTCGTGCATCTACTTACATGTCATGATTTGTTTTTAAACCAAACCGTGTTCTAATTGATCCTGTCATTAATGTGTAAATGCAATAATGTTAACCTAACTTTGTGAACATTTAGAATTATCATGATTTTAGATTTTTGTTAGTTTAGAAGGTGTGGAAGGGTATATGCTATTTTACTGGATTCTTTGATATCATAAAGTGATCATTAAGCTTAGGTTAGATTCTCTGGGAGAAGCTCCTTATGTGGTTAATATCAGCATGGTTCAGTCCCGAACTTGTTGTGGGATCTGACCATAGAAATGACAAAAGTGAAGTAGACCTTCAGGTTTCTGTTACCCATGCAGTATAGGCAGAAGACTCATAAGCTGCCACAACTCCCCGTGAGGAGGATTATAGGAGAATAAGCATGCTACATGTTCTGATGCTTTAAGAATCTTTAACATTTTTATTTTCTATGGTGATCTGGTATTTTATATATGGCAGTTTACACAATTTCTCTTCCTGTTTAAATATTCAGTGTATTCAAAGTTTTTGATTCCAATTGAATTATCTATTAGAACTGGGTTTATTCTTTAAGATTGCTCATTTCTTTAGGTAATTGCTTATTCTTTTTTTTCTTACTTTGATGATTTTTTTAATTTGCTTATTCTTTTAAAAAATATATATATTTTTTGTATATCAGAGTCTGGAATCTATGAGGGGCAAATTTGTCCTTTAGTTGGAAGGGCAAGGGGAAGGCTTCTGATCTTGGCCTGGTAATTAGACACTCAGCAGTTTCTGCAAAAGTTTCTGGTTGATTTGGTTCTGCTTTTTGTACTGGTGAACACTGAGGTGTGACTCATATGAGTGATGACTTTGGGATTTTGGGAGAGGCTATTGGCACCCATATGGAAACTCTTCCCTTGAGCAGTAAATTCTCTCATTTGGTAGCCACTTGTCTTGATGGACATAAGGCCTCTGCTAATTCTCCTGTAATCCTCCTCACTGGTAGTTGTGACAGTTTATGGGTCTTCTGCTGACACTGCATGGCTGATGGAAACCTGAGGGGCTACTTCATTTGCGTCATTTCTATAGACATATCCCACAACCAGTACAGGACTGTACCATATTGATATTAACCACATAAGTATGTAAGGAGCTTTTCCCAGAGGATCTAAGCTGCCTAAGCATGACAGGAAGAGGACACCAGCAGTATCTGTCTTCTTCCCAATGCTTCTGGTCTCTCTAAACCTAATTTAATATATTTTATTATACTTTTGTTTTTAGAGCTCCAGTAGTAGATGAAACCAGGATATGTATTATACCTTGTCCCTTTTACATCCTTTTTTCTTTTTGTTTTTATTGATGTGTTTTAATTATACTGAGCAGTGAGTTTCATGTGGTCTTTTTATATGTACCCATAACATAATTTAATCAGTTTCATTCCCCAAACATCCCCTATCCCTCCCCTCCCCAATCCTGCTTATCTTAACCCTTCTCTACCCCAATATTCTCCTTCTAAGTTCATTATATATATATATATATATATATATATATATATATATTCTTTATTCCTTTTTTTCTCTCTGTCTTCCACATGTAAGAGAAAACACATAACACTTGTCTTTCTGAATCTGGCTTATTTTGTTCAATATGATGCTCTCCAAATTTATCCATTTACTGCAAATAGCATAATTTTATTCTTCTTTATGGCTAAATAAATTCCATTGTGTGTATATACCAAATTTTCTTTAGCCATTCATCTGGTGAAAAATACTCATTTGATTCCCTATCTTGACTATTGTGGATTGTGCTGTAATAACATGAGTATGCATGTATCTCTAAAGCATGCTGATTTTAATTCCTTATTAAAACTTATAGTGGTGTCATTTGGCCAAAGTTTTCGTATGTCCATCGGACCTGACTTATTGATTATATTCTGTAGCTATCTTCAATAGTATCAGTGCTCTATGGGAATTTGAAAAAGAAGGTGTATTCCTGTTTTTAGTTACCAAAATTATGTATTTCGATCAGATTAATCTTATTGATTATATTATTTGTTTTATAGATATATATTTTTCTCCAATTTAACATATAATGGAATAAAATCTTCTTCTTATTAACACTACCCTCTTATAGTTTTTTGCTCTTATTTGACAGTTACAACATTTGTAAGTGTACTAAGTTCATTGTAATGGGAACTTTCAATGTTTGAGAGTGTGCTTTTTTTTTTTTTTGTCTCCTTTAATACTTTTGGGTAGAAATCCATGTAGTTTAATAGTAAGATTGTGACATTAATTTTTTGTTTTTGTTTTCAATTGCCCATGCTTTTATTTCAAACCTTAAAGCATCACTTTATGTATGTGTCTGGTAAACATCCTAAGTTGGTATTTGCTTTATGATATAATCTAAATATTATTTTCATTAACAGGTGAATTAAACTCATTATATTAATGCTATGATGGAGATGTGGGGTTTAATTCTGTCATATGTGATATTTTCTCTTTATATGACTTTTAAAGGTGTTTTACTTGATGGTATATTTTTATTTATTTTTTATTTTTGTGATTATTTTGTTATTAAGTTTTCTATTTTTTTCTACCTCTCTCCTCTTTTTCTTCCATTATTCAATGGAAGACTATTTTAGTCATTGGTATGCTTTTCTTTAAAATATACTTTTTTTCTTTTTAACATGCTAATATCCTTATTACTTGACTTTATTTTAAGTGATGTTTTATTACCTTCGTCTGTTAAAAAGGTATTAAATAACAATCTTATTCTTTCCAAGTCTTTTCCTTTAAGTTTCAAAATTTTTTTAAAATATAATTTTTCCATAATATTGCTACAATATAATTTATCACTGCAATTTTTTCTCCCTATCAGTTGTGGCCTTACTTTTACAGTTCAATATTTTAAATGCTTTTTTTTGAGTCTTTTTGGTAAACTTCTATTAAATTAAATCAAGTTTAATTGGCTGATCTATCAATTAAAAAAAAGCCGTGAGAACAATATTACCAAAGTTATTATATGTTTAAAACTGGTTTTCTGTAGTGTTTATGACAGAGGTAAAATCTGGCTGGATATAATCTACTAGGTGCATACTTTTTAGTTTGGGTACCTTGTAAATGTTTTTCAATCGCCTTTTGATACTAAATGTTGCTACAGAGACTATGAAGTTCCCTTTACTTTTCCTTTCATGAATAGGACAATTTCATAGTATATCTTTTTGAATGAGACATTTTGTTAGGAAATAGAACAATAACTGCTTAGGACACTGAGACAATAGGTGTCTTCCAGGACTTGTCATGGCAAATAAGGCTGCCTGGATTTGTGGCTTGTTAGTGGCTTTCATTTAGGTCTGGCTAGCTTACTTTTCTCAGGGACCCAAACTGTCTGAGTGTTGGCTATCCCTTGACCATATGTATTTGATTATTTTATCACAAGCACTTTAAACATTTTTAAAATTTCGATTTTATATCCTTTTAATTATCTCTGTATCTTTCAGTACGTTTTACACATTCAGTTTTGTCTTGGTTTCTTATATGTGTCTGTGGTTTTTTGTTGTTGTGTATTTGTGCGTATGTGTGTGAGATCTGACAACTCATGTTTTATGTACACTTTTTGTCTTACTACTTCTTTGCCATTTTAAAAAAAAACAGCTAAAAACATGTCTTTATATTGCTTAAAAAATAAAAAGAAAAAGAAACCTTACTGAAAATAACACCATAGAGCTTAAATAAACATTGTATGAACTACTGGAGATATACAAACCAACTCGTAAAGACATACATACAGCAACCACATATCCATACATACATGGTAATAATCTGTTTTCTACTGGCAGAACTATGTTTAGTTTTAAGTTTCCACTCACTAAAGTTTACCATGTAATATAAAAGAGGAAAAGTTCAATAAGAACAATATACAGAATGATCCAGATATTTTTTGCTGACAATAATATAATAAACCAGAAATTAATAACTAAGCACAAAGTCTTGGCAATTAAAAACCTCTTGCCTAAATGACTCTTGGGTATAATAAAAAATTAAAATTGCCACTAAAAAATAAAGAATAACAATAATTAAAACATTCTATCAAAATTCATGTATGCTTCATGAATTTTAATTAACTGCTCATATAAAAATTTATAATCTTATTAACTCATATTATTAAATGAAAATAACCAGCAAAAATTTTATCACAAGAAGTTAGAAAAAGAGGAAGAAACTTATCTAAGGAGAGACCATAAAAGAAATAAATACACAAAATCAGAATCAGTATATTGGAATAGTAAAAGAAGAGAGTTGGTGAAATGCTAAGTTAATTCTTTAGAGAACTAAATAATTATCAAATAAATATTTGATAAGTTTTTTGTAAGTTGTGAGGTTTGGCCTCCAACTTGTGATCTTCCTGCCTCAGCCTCCTGAGTCACTGGGATTATAGGAGTATGTCATGATGCCTGGCCAGAATACATTCTTTTCAAAGGAAAGAAAATTCCTAGTCTTTAAAAATTGTTCTAGAACATCTCAAAATTGAAAGTGTCCCATTTTAAAAATATGATCAACTCATTTTTGTTTAATAATGAGACCTACCATAAATTCCCTTCTAAATACAAAGTCATTTTCCCAGGATTTTCTTTTTTTAAAATTAAATTTAGTATTTAATAATTTTTAAAATCAATGTAATAATTATACATATTAATGTGGTACAATATGCTATCTCAACACATGCACACAATAAGCTAATTAATAATTAGATTAATTAGCATTTCTTTAGGTTTGGAGCCCTCAAGCTCCTGTAGACCTTCATAATGTACATAACACATTGCTGTGAATTGTAGTCACTTCAGTGTTCTGCGGAATACCAGAACTTACTCCTTCTCTCTGTGTTTTAGAACACATTTTCCAAACTCCCTGTCAACTTTCAATTTTCTGCACATGGATATACTTTGCAGTTTCTAATAATCATTATTTCTACATTCAGATCAATATTTTAAGCCTCTGCATAAGAAAGAACATGTGATACTTTCCTTTCTGTTTCTGGCTTATTTAACTTAACATAATGTCCTCCAGTTCTACCCAGTTTGCTGCATATGGCAGGATGCCATTCTTCTTTGTGACTGAATAATACTGCATTGTGTTTGTACCACATTTACTTTATCCACCCATCCATCCATGGGTACCTGGATTGATTCCATATCTCAGCTATTGTGAAAAATGCTGCAATAACATGGACATGCACATATCTCTTTGATATGGTGATTTCATTTCCTTTGGGTACGTACCCAGGAGTGTGAAACCTGGATCCTATGGGACATCTATTTTTAGTTTTTTGAGGAACCTCCATACTGATTTCCATAATAGCTGTACTAATTTACATTCCCATCAACAGGGTGTAAGAGTCCATTTTCTCCACATCCTCACCAGTATCTGTTATTTTTTGTTGTTCTTGTCTTTTTTCTAATAGCCATTCTGACTAAGGTAAGATGATATCTCATTGTGGTTTTGAATTGCATTTCCCTGATAGCTGCTGATATTGAGCATATTTTTAATATTTTTTTTGCCCATTTGTATTTCTTTTTTTGAGAAATGTCTTCTCAGATCATTTGTCCATTTTTAAATAGGATTGCTTCTTTGTTGTTGTGTTTATTTATTATTTTTTTTGAGTTCCTCATATATTCTGTATATTCATCCTTTGTCAGGAAGATACTTTGAAAATGTTTTCTCCCATTCTGTAGGCTCTCTTTACTATGTTGATTGCTTCTTTTGTTGTACAGAAGCTTCTCAGTTTGATTAAGTCCCATTTGTCTATTTTTGCTTTTGTTTCCTGTGCTTTGGGAGTTATATCCAAAAAGTCATTTTTTATACCAACATTTTTCAATGTTTTCTTCCAGCAGTTTTATAGTTTTAGGTTTTACATTTAGGCCCATAATCCTTGGGAGCTGACTCTTGTTCAGGGTGTCAGATATAGCTCAACTTTTGATTTTCTGCATATGGATATCTATTTTCTCAGTACCATGTATTTGAGAAGATGTCTTTTCTCCATTGTATGTTTTTGAGAATAAAGTCACTCTATAGATGTGTGGGTTTTATTTCTGGGATCTCTATGCTATTATATAGGTCTATGTATCTGTTCTTATGTCACTGTCATGCTGTTTGGATATTATAGCTCTATACTATATCTTAAAATCAGGTACTACTATATTTTCAAAGTTGTTTGAAAATAAAAATAAAAAAATATAAAAAATCTTTTTGCTCAAGATTGCTTTGACAATTTTGGTTTTTTTGTGCTTTCATATGAATTTGGGGATTGTTTTTCTAGTTCTATGAATAATGTCATTGGAATTAAATGCATAGATTGCTTTGTATAGTATGGACATATTAGCAAAATTTATTCTTCCAATCGGTGAACATAAGCGTCTTTCCATTTCCCAAATTTTCATGTTCTCTTCAATTTATTTCATTAGTGTTTTGTAATTTTCATTGTAGACACTTTTCACTTCCTTAGGTAATTTTTTTCTGTTTTTTTAAGGTATTGTGAATGGAATTGCTTTAATGATTTCTTTATCAGCAAGTTTGTTATTAGTGTATAAAATCTACTGATATTTGAATGCTGATATTATATCCTGCTACTTTACTAAATTCATTTATCAGTTCTAATAGTCTCTTGATGGAGTCTTCAGATTTTTCCATATGTAGAATCTATAAACAAAGATAGTTTGACTTCCTTTCTTTGGATTTATGTCTTTTATTTCTTTCTCTTGCTTAATTACTCTGGCTAAACATCTTAATACTATACAGAATAAGAGCAGTCAGGTGGGCATCCTTGTCTTGTTTCAGATTTTAGAGGAAACACTTCCAGCTTTTCCCCATTTAGAATCATGTTGTCTTGTGGATTCATCATGCATAACCTTTCCTATGTTGAGGCACAATCCTTCTGTACCTAATTAGCTCAGAGTTTTCATTATGAAGAGGTGCTGAATTTTACCAAATGCTTTTTCTGTATCTATTGAGGAAATCAGTTATTTTAATCCTTCATTCTGTTGATGTGATATGTTGTTTATTGATTTGCATATGTTGAATCATCCTTGCATCCCTGGAATAAATCCAACTTGATCATGGTGAATGATCTTTGTGATGTTCTATTATATACAATTTGCTAATATTTGCTTAAGAATTTTTCTATGTTCACAGTTTTCTTTTTCAGTTGTGTCCTTATCTAGTTTTGGAATCAGGGTAATTCTGGCCTTATAAAATGAGTTTGGAAGGATTCTTTTTACTTTGAGAATCTTTGGCATTCAGCAGTGAAGCCATAAGGTCCCGGGCTTTCCGTTGTTAGGAGATTTTCTTTTTTTAATTACTGATTCATTCTCCTTGCTTGTAATTGGCCTGATAAAATTTTCTGTCTTCTTGGTCAATTTTGGTAGGTTATGTGTATTCAGAAATTTATCTACTTCTTTCAGGCCTACCAATTTTTTAGTATATTGTGATTCATAACAGAATACTCAAGCTTTTCTTGTTTCCCTTACTCTACTCTGTTTCCATAATACTTATCCACTTTTAATATATTATGTATTTATTTATAATTTTCACCATGTATTTTCCTTCTCTAACCCTTATGAAAACATAAAGTCTATGATAGCAGAGAATTTGTCTGGTTCACCAGAACAGTTCATGACATAGAGTAGGTACTAATTAAATACTAGCTGAATGAAAAATAGTAGTATTATTATAGTAACAATAATAGCAAAACAAATTTCACAGAAGGGAACAAAAATAAACTCTGTTATTTTTATTTCTTCATAATTTACAAGAAAACAGAGACAAGGAAGTAAAGTGGTTTCTTTAGCATTTCAGAGTCACACAAAGGATAAGAATTACAAATTTTTCTGCTCCTGGTCTACTTTTTGTTTCACTATATGGCCTTTTGTGTTCCAAAGCCAAATGATTGATCTCTAATTTTCATCACATTGGCACATCAGAGCCCAACTTTGTTCAAACGTAAGATAAAGATTCCTAAGCATAGGGAAGTCAGTATGTTAAAACACCATTTCACAGCCAGTTAGGGGTAGGACTACTGAACCCAATCGGAGTCACATCTCGGCCTCCTACTCTCATCATCCTCATAAAAGTATAACCAGAAAAGGAATTAACTAATTCTGGCTCATCTAGAGTTGTTTATACATTGGACTTTTAACATTTTAACTATAAAATATTTTTAAGGTACTAAGTGATAAATTCTTTCTCTAAATTTTCATCTCTAGCTTGGCCATTCACCTTCTAGGAGGTTTTCTCAGAAAGGCTCAAGTAAACAGTATTTCTGCACCTTGCTGTTCAAAATGGTTCATTGTGTTCTCCTTAAAGGACAGGAAAAATTACACTTTGTTTTTATGAATATTCTTGTGTTGCTTCTCTGTCTTCTGGCATCGAACATGTAATAAAAGTCTGATGCCAAACTGATTTTCATTTTCTTTATTTAATGAAAATTTCTTTGCATATACGAACAATAAGTTATTTATCCTTAAAATTCATTAAATTTATAGGAGGTGTGTTAGTGCTGCCTTGTGGGTGAATTTTCCCCTATAGATGGTGAGCCATTTACGTGAAACCAAGATTTCTTTTGTTTCAGGGATGTTTTCTTGAACCGGGTTTATTATTTCAATTTCAGTGTTTTTAATTTATTTTCAGAAGTCTCCACTTCCACTATGTTGGGCTGCCTGTAACATTCATGCATTTTTATTCTCCCACAGTTCTCTCAAGCTCTATTAAAATCTGCATTTCTTCTGTCTCTCACTGGAGGCTCTATAGGTTCTAATCTCTATTGAGTTACTTATCATTTTTATTTCCACTTCTGAAATGATTTTCATGTCTGTGTCTGTTTTGTCCCCAAATTATTGTGTCAGTTCCTCTTTGATAGCCTTTTGTGTGTGTGTGTGTGTGGAGATCATCCTATTAACTTGCACCATCATTTTAAAAAATTCTTTTTTCTGCACTACAATCTCCACTTATACCTATGATCTTTCACTAAAAGTATTGGGTTGCAATTTTCATCTGCTTTGTGGTAATAATTTCTTGTGAGTTTTTCTCATTCTTGGAAAGGTTTTGTCTCTTTTCCATACCTTTTCTTTTCGCATCATTTCATGGATGTGTGTTTATTTATTTGTTGTTGCTTATATTGAAATAAGTTACTTTTCCTGGACTATGAGTCACAGTTCACCCTAGGATGTAAAATGGGGCCAGAGCTCCCTATTCAAATGCTGCAGAGTTGGCATATTTCCTCTGATTCTGGATTCTTCTGCCTTCATTGCTGGACATTCTATGATGGTTCTGTATTTGGGATTAGCATCTCTCATGACTGCTAGGAAAGTTTCTGTGCAAAGGTACAGAATGCCTAGCTGCTATAGCAATGCCCTGCACAAGGATGCTCTGTGTTAGAGTCTTATCAGCCTAGAACTTGATCTCAGGCACATAGTTCCTGGCAATAGACAACCACAATGTTTCATTAAGCTCCACTTTGCTTGAACTTGTCCACATAACAGTAACTTTAAACAATGAACTTTCTTGAGAGCTACTCAAAACTCCTAACATTGCACATTGCAACTACAGTGTGTAACTGAAGAATAAGCTGCATATGTTGCTAACTGTGTAACCTGCCTAATGACACAATAATGTACTACTGATGCCAGTGACCTAATGTAACCTATTGATATAAATAAAGTTGGCAGCTTGGGCAAGAGGCTATTCTGCCTTCCTGCCATCCTGCCATTCTGAACCTTGCTTCTGTTTCCTTTTGATTTCTTTACACATTCCTAGTTTTTTTTTTTTCCAGCAGAGATGTTGGTCCTATTTTCTATTCAAAGGTTCATCTTCCTTCCTTGATTTGCCACCTATGTCCACACTCTCCTTCCATGCCTGCAAACTCTGCTTCTCCCAGCACTTAGGAACCATTCAAGGAAGCCTGCACAGAGACCTTCCTGTTCACTAGTAGAGGTATTGGGTATTTTGAGGCATGTGCGGGATGTGCCAATACCAGATACTTCATGATGTCTTCTTCACTAGAGTCTCCTAAGCATCTTCTCTGCTTCTCTCATTGGTTTAAATTGCCAATGGCTTATTTCATATGTAATTTGGAGCTTGTGAATTTTCTCATCTTCTGTGATTTAGTAAGAATATACTTCAGAAATTTATGTTTTTGTTTGTCTTCCCTATACATTTTCCAGTAGGACAATTCAAAATTAATCTGCTACCATTTTCCTAGTAAATGAAAATATCTCTTCCCAAAGTTTTATGTTTCTGTATTGTAGTACTCTTTCATATTAACTATAATCTACATATTAACTGAAATGTCATAGTCTATATTAATCATGCATGTGGAATGTTTGTAACAATTCCTATCTACTAGGCATCTAAGGGCATGTTTTACATATCTTCTACATCCCACTGCCAAAATAACCGTCCTCACGTTTTATTGATGGTATGTTGTCTTTTTATTTCTTGCAGTGGAAATGTTGTGTCTTTGTGGGAGAGCCATTTTCAGGACATTATTTTAGCTGGGGTGAAAAAGGTAGTTTTCAGACTTTGGAATTTCCTCTTTGCAACAAAGATATACTCTTCTTAGATATGGTGCCTGTCTGTATTTCTCTGGGCCACTTGGCCTCCTATATTTCTTCAAAACAAACTGCATCCAGAAGGCTCTCTGCTGCCAGTTGTCCTCAACATTCTCTCACTGGTGCCTGAAATGAATGCCCATGGTCTCTGTTCCAAGACAGGCTCCTCACTGTCAACAAGCAAATATTTGCCAGTGAATTCTAAGATATGCTGCTGCTGGCATCCATCCCCACCTTACCCCGAGGTCTCTGCTCAGCTTAATCTCAGCTCTTTTTGAACTCAGCCTTGCTCACAATAGATGCCACACTGTGATTGTAGTAGACACAAAGTATATTGTGCTTCATGTTTTGAATGAAACTGCAGCTGCCCAGGACCCTTGGCACTCCTGATGGCATTTATATATGGCTTTTGTCAGTTTCAGATTGCTCTGGGAGCTGTGTATGTATATTAGATTTGGTATATTTTTCTATTAATTTCCTTGAAAATGGTATTTGTGTGTGTGTACTCTTCTTTTTCCATGTTGCTTCGCATGATTTTTTCAGGAAGAGAAGGAAAAAAGTCTGGTACAAGTGGCCAGTAAGTCCATCTCAAATTGCAATCTTATATTCAATTTGTTCAAATCTCCTAGAATTCACATCTCTTCCTAGTTATTTTCTTGGTGATAAAAAAATGATTATGTTTTCAAAGCTGTTTCATTTAGGGCCTCTGCTAATATTTGCTATTATTCATATACAGAATAAATTTTCTTCCATTACAAAACACTTATTCTTGCTTATCTTTATATGCTTTATAATTAAGCTAACTCAATATTTATGCTTTCTCTGTAGAAGAAATCAGAGGCACCCCTGCATATCTGTTGTTTCCAATTAAACATTACATCTATAAAATATTGTGTTTCTAAGCTCAATTAATGGGAAAAAAGATATTTCATAGAATATATGTTGATGTGCTGTTCCTTACAGGCTTACTTATGTTGTGAAAGGGAATTGACTTTAGAAAGGCATTTGAATCTCATTTTTTTTTTTCTTCTTTTTAACAGAAAAATATCAAATTGGCCGAAATCATGAGTCCTTCATGGTGATCAGGATCTTTACATCAGACAGAGGTGTTCCTGTCAAGACAGGAAATTTAAAGAGACCCCTTGGGACTTACTCTAGTTTAGCAATTACACTTTCATCAGCAAGAGGCACCAGATTTTTGACTAAACCCCATCACTTTATAAAATCCCAAAGGTGGTGTCATGCTAGGTAGGAAAATTTTCCTAGTTGTCTGGTTTGGGGAGAAGTTATTTAATATTTTGGTTTTACTCTCCACATCTATAAAACAGGATTAATAACAATATGCCACATAGTATAATTTTTAAGATTAAAAAATAAACTATGCCTGTTGCAATATACATAGTAGATTTTTCAAAATCATAAATAGTATGTATCCTCTCTTGTCCCCATAGGAGTGGCCATATGAAGTGTATGCTGCAGTGTGCTGCCCAGATTCCCTTCCTATGCCTGACATACTCATTTCCCTGGCTGCCAGGGCTTTGGGCTGCTGAAGGATCACAGGTAAGATCAATGCTGGGTTGATGAGGGTTCATAGGCCCAGCCCCCTTGCCTCATTGTGGCATCTCTGAGAGGCTGTCCTGTTCTAGAGTTCCTATGGGTTGGCTGAGGGCTCAAGTTCTCCCTCTGCCCAACCCTGTCCTCTTCACTCTCTCAGAGAGGTGCTGCTTCTGAGAGTACTCCCTAATCAACTTCTTCAAACAGATCTGTCTCTGGGTTTGTCTTTAGGGCACACAGTCCAAGAGAGTGCAACTTGAGGACTGTTGAAATTTTCCCACACTAGCCTACTTGAAATACCAAGTGTTAGTGTTGATCACAAATTTTTTCAACATTGCTGTGATTTGAATGTTTGTTCCTTAGGATTGATGTGTTGGAAATTTAGTTTGAATGTGGGTCCTTTAGGAGCTGGTTGGGTCATGGGGCCTCTGCTTTCATGAATGGATCAATTCATTCAGAGATTAATGGAGTAATGCATTATCCAAGAAGTGGCTTGGTTACATGTCTTATCATGTGATGAGCTCTGCCATTCTATGATGCAGCAAAAAGGCCCTCACTAGATATCAACCAAATGCCAGTACGATCCTTTTGGACTTTCCAGCTTCTAAAAACATAAGAAATAAGTGACTTTTCTTTATAAATTATCTAGTCTCAGATATTACAGAAAATAGACAAAGACAAACACCTTTTTCTCTTTGCTGAGGATCTGTCACATGTCAAGCACCATGCATTATTTATCAGAGTTTTCTTAAATGTGTCTTTTCTAATAAGCATGAGCCATGGTCTTAAACAGAGGAAGGCATTCCTACATGTTGGTAGCACTATGATTTTCTGATTGCCTATTACCAATCTGTGCCAGTAAGTAGGGAACTTTCTGTCAGGTTGGCTAGAAAACATTCACTATGTAAAAGAAATATACATTTGATTTATATTGGGAAAGATAATGTAACAGCATGAATAAATTATGAAAATGTGCTATTATAACACAGGCGGTACATTAGAACAACAGATGCAAACTTGTTTTGTGAATTATGAGGTTATTCTCAAGTTTATGCGTGATTTTATTCTCAAGCTGTTCATTGCATCTTTTTTTCCTATTTCATTTGATTTGAAAGCATGTTTTTCTAAATGAGGACTGGTTTATGCTCTAAAATTAGAGGCAGCAGGGTGAATTGAAAAAGAACATGGGTTTCAGTGTAAAAATAATTTGGGGCCAAATTTCTTTGCCACTTTATAATTGTGACCTTGGGGAAATTACCTTGTTCTTTAAGGTTTGACTTTCTTGTAAGTTAGATGAGGATACTAATACCTATTCTGTAGAATTTTTAAAGGTATAAATGAGATAATAGATGTAAAAGGCACAAGTCACTTAAAACTCAATAAATGGTGAAAATTATTGCCATTATTATAGGATCTTGACCATATAAGACACATATCATTTGATGAACCTCATAATATAGTTACATTCATTACTAATACATAGGAATTCAGGATTTCCTAAGGTTGGTATTTGATCTGAGAGGTCAGATAACAGAAAACTGTTATCTAGAAACCCTACTTCAAGATTGTGAAGATTAAATAAGTTGATATAAGATCATTTTAAACAATCATCTTTTTGTAGTAGTTAATGAGCACATTCTTTAAATAATACTTTATTACACATGTGGGCAATAGATTTTTTGTTGAACTGAGTACGCATTTTGTTTCATTGTTAAAATTACGTATCTGTCTTAAGTTTCAATAGAATGAACCTTGCAAGTTTTATCCATTAGAAAGGAAAGCAAACTATTCTGAGAAATGTTCTAACCTGGTCACAGATAAGTGGAGCTATGAATGTGTCTGTATCTTGAATAGTTAAACTTCATAAAAATAAAGTAGAAAAATTATTGAGCATATCTTCTATAGAAATAAAACTTTAACAGAAATGTAGTTCATACATTTTTTTCCCTGACCTCTATGGCAACTGAGATTTTTGTTGAACTTTTACAGATAGAGAAAAGCTATCTTGAACTAAATTAGGTCCAGATCAAGTTCTTCAGCACAGACCAAAAATAGATATAGCTCATTTTGTATGCCAGATGAAAAAAATTATATATGTTTTTTTCTAGTGGTCTACCTTGGGTGTTTTAAGATATTTCTTAGAACATTGTTTCTAGCAAATATAGTCAGAACGAGACCTTGGCATATTCAATGTAGCCTATTTAGTCACAGATCTAAGTGAAGGATTTAAATATGGCTTCTTGCCAAAAGGGCCATCTTGAAAGATATAACAAATGCATTAGCTGGGAGCAACAAAGATTTCTATATCTTTATTTTCTAACTCTAACATTCTGCTATGGCTGTGAGTGATGTGGAAAGTAATGATTTGGTAGTGATTATAAATAAGAATGTATCACTTTATACGAATCACATTTGAAACAGTTCCCAAAGAAGAAAAACACCTTTATTGTTTATGCATAAATATGATGATGGCTTTATTTTCCATCCTTGAGAAATCACAATTTAGCTTAGGTTACAACAAAGCAGCAGCACCCTTAGTGGAGAAGATGTCCCACTCTACACTGTCTTAAGGGATGGAGGCATCTTATGGCAGTCAAGGGGCCTAAAAATGCCAGGGTTCTTGACATGAAATCCTAGGTACAAAATGACAGGGAGGCCCCCAACAGGAGTCCCTGGAAGTCACAGGATTTTCTCCCTGCGGCAATGGTTTCCTCCAGTTAGGTAAAATTCACAAAGAAGGAAAGCACACATGAATCTTGAAGGTTGTTATAAAGGCTGTATACTAGTTAGCTATGCTGAGAAAACTCCAAGAAACTCTGAAAAAATCTCGGAAACTCTGAAAAACTCTGAAAAAACTCTGAAAAAGCTGAGAAAACTCTGCTCCTCAGGGACAAAATATAAACCCCCAAACGTATACCCCCAGTGACCTACCTCCTCTAGCCACACTACCAGCCAACAGTTACCATTCAGTTAATCCATATCAGTGGATTAATTCACTGTTTAAGTTACAACTTTCATAATTTAATCATTTCACCTTGGAATGTTCTTGCATTGTCTCAACAATAGCTTTTGGGGGACACCACTTATCGAATCCATAATGGTGTTGAAAACCACAAAGTGCTACATAAACATAAGCTCTGACTATTATAGTTTAATTCATTTAGTAGCATTTAAATGTGAAAATATTGAAATATTTAAGTTTCATCTTCTACACTAACACAGTATTGAAAATACTCTTCCAAATATCAAGGACAGATGAGGATTCCTGTTTCCTTGCCTTTTTTTTTTTTTTTTTAAGAATAGCTTATGGAGATGCTGTCAGAGGGGTTATATGATTGTTTCAAAAGTTGTTTTCACAAAACTTTTCTAAGGAGACTGTTTTGGCAGTTGGAGAATGACCAAAATTCTACTTTAAAAAAATATTATTTTGCTTTCAAAGAGACATTCATAGAGCACAGACCTTTATTTATAGATATACTAGGGAGAAAAAAAATTTTTTCCCTCTCTTTGTTTGAAAAGGTCCATCAATGAAGTTGCGTTCTGTTTCACAGATTAATGGTGACTCATTTCACAGGTCTATCTTTTCCTTTCCTAAGGCAAGTGAGAGAATTTAGTCTCATGACTGCAAGCATATTGTTGAAATAAAATCATGCTGATAAAACACAAGATTAATTCAAAGTACTTCCAAAATCATGATCACTCCTTGGTCCTCTGTTCTGGGCTGCAGGAAGAAAGAACATTTCTGAGGTGGATATGTAGTGCTATTCTATGAGTATTAGTCCTCTCCAGTTTTGCTTAATTGAGCATGCTGAGGTTTGGAGAAAAAAGATCTTCTCTTTTCCCTCTAACAAAACTGCTAATTACATAGGAAATTGAAGATGTATTAATGGCACATGTAGCACATGCTGTTGCTTGCCTCACCATTCTCCAAATCCCTACTTACTGGCTGGCCAAAGAAAGCTCCAATCTCAGACTGAAAACAATCACTCTTTCATGGACTGCTTAAAATTAAGACATGAACATAGATTGAAACGTAATTATGTGAGCTGAAGCTAAGTTTCCTGGAATTTTCTAGGAAGCATTCCCTTCCTTAAAATAAAGAAGAATGTCCAAGGAGAAGTCTCTCTTTTCTTGTGTGGAACTATGTCAGATAGGACCCAAATGCTTGAAGCTTCTGCAGCCATCCTGTGATCATGAGGATAAAGCAAGAGAATCACTGGGAAGCTAAACCAAAGATTTACTTTGACAGAACAAATACCAGAATCACCTAGAATATTATTTCTGAGAAAGTATGTAACAAAGGATTGTTTGAATGCAAAAAGGGGGAAGAAGTTGATGATGGTCACACATTTTGTTGAAAGTTAGATAATTGGGAAAATGGTGAAGTTATTTGCAGAATGGCATTTTGCCTAGGTGAAGCCTAGGAGAAATAATAGGCAGAAGGTTGAAAATAATGAGTATTTTAGAGACCTCATGTACTGTGCTGAAAATAAGTGACTTGAGTAAGGACATGTGTGATGAATGTGTGCGCTTTTGCATTTTTCTCCTATGTAGCTCCAAGTATTAGAGTCCCATTGCCACCACCTTTTTAACACAGGGAATAAATTAGAAAATTCTTTCTAAATGAAACTGACTAGATTTAGAGTAATGACTTTTAAGGATATACCTACAAAAAGATAAGATTCCTTCTTTTGCTTTCCAATGTGTAGTGTACTACAAACACACACACACACACACACACACACACACACACAAGACCATTTAAGCTTCCAATGAACTTTAGCATTAATGTTCTCCTAAATATCACATTGTGACTAAAGATCACCTTGCATTTGGTCAAGTGTCTAACAACAACAAAACCAGAGGCAAAGCAGGCAACAAAAGGCATCATAGAATATAGGTCGAATGGATACAAGTATTAGAAGGAAATAAAAAAGACACTTATAATTAATGTCCTCTGAGTGAAAAAGTAGATATATTGTATTCAGGACATGAGAATAGGATACTGTTAAAATAAATAGTAACCAAGAAATATTTCATTTTAGAAGTAAAATTCTTAGGAACATTATGTCTAATAGTAAGAGCTATAATAAACGAAAAATTCATTGGAAAAACTTCCCCAAAGTAGAAAGGGATAAAATAAATAGCAAATAGGAGTGAGAAAAGATTAGAAAATTCTAGAATTAATGAAAGAAGTTTAAAATACAAGTGGTAAGATTACCAGAAAAACAACAGAAAATGAATGGGAGAGACTAATAAATGAAAAAAAAATTCAAAATTTTAAACAAACTCCTCAGAATGGCAGAACAGGAAGTTCTAGACTGAAATTCCAGGGAAATTCAGACCAATGAGTAAGAAAGAGCCAATGGCAAGTAGACTCCTATTACGAACTTACCTTGTGCTACCTCACATCACCTAAAGGCAGGGAATTCCTGTGCCATCCATCCCAAGATGACCATCAATCCAAATGATGGATTTAAGTGATATTAATAAATGTAAAAATTAGATTGCCATGTCATATTCCTTTATTTATTCCTCCTATTATTTTTGCAGAAGTAATAATTTTCTTCCTAGGCAAATGACAACACTTTTAAAAAAATCTCTGGAGAAACTATTTTCTATTTAATTTGACTTATATGCAACAGAAAATAGTTGGTATCAGAGCTACTTCTAACCTGTGATTGTTGAACTGACAATTTTGTGTTTGTTGTATCACAATCTGATAATTTATTGACATTTTTAGTTTAGCCCCACCATAGAAAAACATGTCTAGGCCTCAGTCCACTTATTTGAGTTCTTTTTTCTTTTTCTTTTCTTTTTTTTTTTATATAGTGTAAGGAAATTAGGGCATTCAATGAGTAGAGGCAGTCTAAGGGTGGTTAAAAATTTAGATGTGGATTTTTACTTATCTGAATTACAGTCTTGGCTCACCAAGATTCTACTGTGTATGGCCTCAAGAAAGTCTCTCAGTCTGTCCATTCTGTTTTCTTACTGCAAAATGAAGATAATTAAGGAGTAGCAACTATAGACACAACAATATTTTATTGCTTTGAGGATTGAATAAAATAAGCTATGCAAAAATACTTAGCCCAGAGTGTAGAGCATCCAAATACTCAAAAATATTATTATTGATAGAAGGATTTTTTTCTTTCATGTCAGTTGATTCTTCTCAATAGCTAGGTTTGAATATAATTTATAATATTTTTTGATGTAAGATATGTAAGCAAATAATTTCAATTATAATAAATTTAAAAATATATATTTATATTAGTATTATTTTTGTTACTTTATTAATATTCTGAATCAGATATTATTTTCTTTTTTCTCAAGCTTATAATTATATTACAAGTATAATCTATAACAACTCTGCACATTTGTCCTTACAACTCATAATTGTCACTGAGTTTCTAATCAATTTTCCTTCATACTTCATTAATATGTATCATAATTGATTAGTTGCCTTTGGGAAAGAAATGACATGTAATCCTATTGTGTTTGGCAATTTAACACATCCTTTCTGGTATGGGGGTGCTTTTGATTCCAATGTGGATGAGACAGTATTTGGAATAAAATTGTGTAACATCTTTCAAACCCTGAACCATCAATTTGAAGAGTGGTTGGCTCACACATTCGCATGACAGGCACTACTGGTTGACATCCTCCACTGCCATCCTCCTCCCTTTCCTTCTCAGTTACTTTCTAATGACTGTTTTAAAGTATTGATGCTAGCAAAAAATAAATAAGTTAAAGTGGACAGGAGTCTCTCCAGACAATTCCTGAGAAAAACTAGACAAGCTAAACTAGACAAGCTCCTTTAGCATGACCCTTTGGACTTTGTCTTTTTATTTTCTGTCTACCTATAAAATACTACAAAATGCCTAGTGGACAAAAGGACAAAATCTATATCACAAAGAGAATGAGTTGGGGTACTACAGTGGTACTAGTTCTGTGTTGTTTGCCTTATGAACTTCTTAAGTGAGAAAAAAAAACATGAAAGAAAGCAAACAAAGATCTTCTAGTGGACTCAAGTCTTTGTTAGGATCTTCATTGTTTGCTGCAGAGTACTGCCTAATACAACTAGACTGAATTTATAGTAATGTTTGGATTACTATGGTCCAAATATATTTTATTGAATGGACTAAACCACTAAAATCTGCTGTTTTCCTAGGGGGTTCATAAGAAGGGAAGGCAGTAAAGACTGAATTTGAAAGTGACTCTGTTTTAGGAAAGGGTGAGCTCATCCCAGCTGCTGAACCTTTAGGGCACTTGAAGCTCCAAGTTCATGCATAGTAGCTATGGGACACTTTATTTGTTAATTAATTCAAAATATATTCATACATAAGTTTTAAAATTTGTTTATTTGGATTTTAGAGACCAGGGATAACAATGGTTTAAACAAGGTTTTTAGTACTCTAACACAGAACAAGTACAGATGTAGGCCTTTGGAAGTTGAAGAGGCAGGGACTCTACCTCCTTCAGGATTTCTGGTTTCATATAATTAGAATATAATTTCAACCTGAAGTTGCTTCATAACTCAAAATACTTTCTAAAAATTCAGCCATCACAACTGAGTTCAAGAGAGAAAGAACAAAGAAGAGGGAGGGCAAAAGGGAGACCTCATCTCATAAATTCCCCTTACATTTCTTTGGCCATCAATATTTACAAGGGCAGCTGGGAAATGTAATTTTCCAGCCAAACACATTACTCAAACTCTGTTAGTAATAAAGGGAAAGATGGTAATTGAGTAGGCAATTCTCAGAGATCTCACTAAATATGCAGAAATTTTGTGTAGGTATTGTCACATAGTCTAAGGAGAAATCTTTTGGAAAAAAGATTCAAAATATTTTACTTCTTGTTCTTTAATTTGAAAAAAAAAATTAAGCATGTCCAAGAGTGAATAACAAAAGTTTATTCTGCTGAACACTATTAGAACATTCCAGCACAATTAAAGTGGCAATTGTAGTTTGGAAACCAAAATGTTATTCTATTTCTTTTGTTTTTTATAGCTAGCAATAAAAATTTGATATTTTTCTTTATTACAGAGATGGCTATATCTTAGTCTTTGTTGTTTATTTCCAGCTGTGCATTCTCTACATGATGATTTCATTTTTCTTGTAAATGTTAAGAAAAAATTGAAGTTCCATTAGCAATACCAATACAAGATCTCAGGGCAAGGAAGTGAAATATGGTTATCCTATGCTGATTGAAATAAAATATCATAAAGTAAAATTAAGTAATTAGAAATATTTATCAATGTGCAGTTGCTATGTTTCTAATCAACTGGTAGATTGATGCTACTGAATATAATTTATAATATTTTATGCTACTGAATATAATATTATATACACATACACAGAGGCCAAATTCTTAATTCATTTTTATAAAATCAAGTAATATAGATTAGACAAATTCTTATTGAAACTAAACCTTATCCTGTGTCTCCCTTGAATAGTCTGTAGCACTGTGCCAAAGCATTTTATTCTCCATGAGACAAGAGCAAGATGAAGAGTATCTTGTTATGGTTTCTTAAACCGACTAAGTAAATATACTTACCATAATTGTTCTAAGTGGTCTTAAAAATTTTTCTAATACATTTTGTTAGACAGCTTTCTGTCACTGTGATAAAATACTTGAGAAAATCAACTTATAAGGAAGAAGGATTTATTTTGGCCAGAGGTTTCAGTTCATGGTCACTTGGCCCCATTGCTTTGGACCTATGATGAGGCTGAGCATCACTGTGGGGAGCACATGACAGTGTAAATCTGCTCACCTACTGGAAGCCAGGAAGTAAAAAGAGAGGAGGGGGCCTGGGTCCCACTAGCCTCTGAGTTCATGCCTCCAATGACCTGCTTCCTCCAGCTAGACCTCACCTCCTAAAGTTTCCACAACTTCCCAACTGTGCCATCAGCTGGAGACAAGTCTTCAACAAGTGAGATTTTGGGGGACATTTAAGATCTAAATCATAACATGTATTTATGCTGAAAATTCCTTATATCCAGTGTTATTTTATTTATTTTCTTTCTTTTAAAAAATTTATTTCTTACATACATGACAAAAGTGGAATGCATTACATTCATAATTATCTATTCACAGCACAATTTTTTGTAACTCTGTATATAAAGTATGTTCACACCAAATTATGCCATTATACATGAGCTCTCTTATTTTTTTTGCATACAATTCTTAATACGCCTTTATACCACCATTTATCATATCTCTGTATATAAGGTATGTTGATACCAAATTCACATCTTCATACATGTATTTTATATAATGATGATCCCCCCTTCCACCATCCTAGCTATTCCCCTTCTCCTTCCCTTTTCTTCCCACCCCTATTCCCTATCTAGAGGTAATTTTCCTCCCATGCTCTCCCTCCCTACCCCATTTTGAGTCAACCCCCTTAAATCAGAGAAAACATTTGGCATTTGTTTTTTGGGGATTGGCTAACTTCACTTAGCATAATCTTCTCTAATGCCATCCATTTCCCTGCAAATGCCATGATCTTATTCTTTTTTAGTGCCGAGTAATATTTTATTGTGTATAAATGCCACATTTTTTTTTTTTATCCATTCATCCACTGAAGGACATCTAGGTTGGCTCCACAGTTTAGCTATTGTGAATTGTGCTGCTATAAACATTGATGTGGCTGTGTCCCTGTAGTATGCTGTTTTTAGGTCCTTTGAGTATAGTCCGAGAAGAGGAATAGCTGGGTCAAATGGTGGTTCCATTCCCAGCTTTCCAAGGAATCTCCATACTGCTTTCCAAATTGGCTGTACTAATTTGCAGTCCTACCAGCAGTGTATGAGTGTACCTTATACTCTGGTTTCTCTTCAGATTGTATAAATCTTTCCAGTGTTATTTTAAATATGTTCTAAAACACAATTTTAACCTTGTGATTTAAGCATATTTCTATAATGAATTTCTTATATTATCTATAGCAATTTATGGTATCACACACATGCACATAGATACATATTGCATGAATATTTTTTCATTCTGTTTCTGTCAATTAATAGCTGTTCATCTTTCAGTAATCTCTGTAGCTCTGCTATTGCATTGCTAAAGTAAATACAATATAGTTCCGAACTTTGGAGTCTATGATAAATAAACACCTTCTGAAAATGTCTGGTTTACAGTAAATGAGTTTTTTGCCATTATTCCAATGATTAATATGATGACTATCACACATATTGATTTAATCCTTAACTCATGATGGTATGTAGGAGTCTAAATTTGTATTTAATTCTTGTACCATATCTCCACCAAGTAGATAATTAACATAGGATAATATCACCAACATTTCCTGTGTTTTATTTTATCATCTCTAAAGTGAGACTAGACTGCTGTAAGTATTTGTAGTATGATAGAACTTTCCAAAACTATGGATCCATTCCATGCCTGCATGTCTATGCACATTTACCAGTAATATGAGGAACTGAATTTTAAATCTAATTGCTCTGGTGGCTGAAGGCTGCTGTGTCAGTACATATTTATCGCATTCAAGGACTTTAAATTTTCCTATATTCATTAATGTAACAGGACTGTAACTGAAAAAATTAGTCATTAGACCCACAATACTTGTTTGTCCCAGAAATGGTCTGCTTTTAGGGGCTTTGCAAGGTGCTGAGTTTGTGTTGAGATAGTCTTACTTCTTTTCACTTATACATAAGTCAACTTATTTTTCCCTTATAATTGCATATTTTCATGATTAGTAGCCACTTTTGTAGTAAGATCTATGTTTGTGGTTTTACTTTAGATATTTAAGGTATTTTAAAATCTGGTTATTACACCTGTTTACTCACAAAAGTTCAGAGAAAGAATAAGCCTGTTAGTAGTGAACAAAAACGTAGACTTAAATTTTCTACACTGCATACACATTAAAATAACTGGGGGTGAGGGTAGGGGAGGGGTGGGGCAGCATCTAAAAATTTTAATATTTGAATTCCATTCCCAAAGATTCTAATGAACTTGGTCTAAGATATGGCCATGCATTGGTATGTTTGTAGGTGATTCAAATAGGCATCCAGGGTGAGGACAATTTGCTAAAGCATTTGGGGAAGAATAAAATGACATTAATTCTCACTGCATTCTAGGAATTAGGGACATGTATTGTTGTTCACATTTCAGAGTCATATTTGTCAAATTTCACTATGCATAGAATTCCCTTAGGGGTTTAGAGAATCTTCATTTTGACAGGCACACCAGTAATTTTGATGCAGAAATAGCGTGGATTTCATGTTGAGAAACACTGCTTTGGAGAACAGTCAGAATTTATGCCAAATTGTTAAGCTCATGATGAGACATGAAATAAATATATGGAAAAAAACCCTTTATTATAAAATGCTATTAAAATGTGAAATATCTCATATTTGTTAGATTTTAAATTCTTGGGTGAGTAGATTTGAATTGAGTGAGGTGTCAGATGAGATGATAGTGATAATGTAGTTTGGAGGAGCAGGGGTAGCACACTTAAACAGATGTGCTCAGAGGGAAATAATGGGCCTCATTTATTTGCCTCTTTTGTATTAATGGATGGTGATATTATCACTTTTTCAGCCATTTCTATAGAAATTTAGACAAAAAAAGGAAGCTTTAGTTTATAGCCCACAGCAGTGTAGAATTTGGCTGTCAGTTATCTCCTGAAAGATATTCTTGAGTGCCACTTATTTTCATGGTAAATTTAAAATGGCCCCATTGTGGTTCCCAGTGTTTGAAGACCTGGAAATCCATTTTGTGTAAAATCATATGAAATCATAAAGTGTTATGTTTTTATTAATAAAATTAGCTCAACTGATATAAACAAAATATGCCAATTTATCAATTCATAATGAGAAATCATTACAATATGCAGCATAGTATATCTCATTGATTAATGCGTTTTACTTCTATAGATTCATGTATATGAATCTATAATAATAGATTATATTATATATTACATATTATATAACAAACAGAAACATAATCTAAGGTTGCTCATTAACATGAAATAAGAATAAATAGAGTATTAAGATTATTGAACTGTAATGCCATTAGAGTTAGGCATCCATACCACATGGAGATGGTCTTAAAATGGCCCAAAACATTTGCAGTGCATGAGCTAGTTTCCCTCTCACCTGGGCAGTCTAGGATGCACACTGTCAACATTTCCTTAGTAATATTTTCCCATTATGTTTTCATGACTAAATAGCATTCCCCCTTTATAGGCAAAATATTTTTCTAGATATGACAATGCATTCATTGGGTTTTAGTCTTCTGTTGGTGCCGGCTCATTGAGATTGCAAAAAACAGGCATTCTCAGATTTACAGAGGTGATAACAAATGCAGGTAAATTATAAGCATTCAAGGAAAGAATAATTTTGTAGCTGATATCAATCAACTGTTAGGAATTTGAATATTTTGGAATAACAGCAATAGAGACCTTCTGTGGCACAAGGAGTCTAGCAGTGACACTGATGACTAGTTAATTATGTGAATGGTTCCTCACAAGTGGTCTGAGAACTTCTAAATGCAGTTGTAAGCCAGCTTTTCTTCATATTTCTTGTTTTTGCCTTCATTTCTCTGAGTGTCTTACAACCAGCATACCTTAGAGAGGGTATGATTTTCCTACATTTTTTAGCAACAGCAAACACCCATATTGGGTAGGATTCCCAGGCCATCACTCTACAAACTATTTGTCTCCTCTTTGTTCAGTTTATTGATGGCTGCCTTTCTTAGAAATCTGTGTGGACTCAATACAAGAGGCATGGACATTTAGGACCAGATTTCTCTGCCTTCCTTGAAGAACCTATGGACCATCAGGCCCTCTGTCCTCACTCCCTTCTCAGTGATGATGCTTCATGGTGCTTTTCTCTGATTAATTATGTATTAATTTTAAAGTTCAAATCTTGGAGAGAAATTTTATTTTCTTTATTAATAAGTTCTTGAGGGAATGTCTTCTCAATACTGCAGCAGAGATTAAATTAGACCAGCTTGTTTTAAACAGAATTGATAGATCTAGCAAGAAAGATCAGATTTAAAATCAGCTCAAAGTAATTAGGACTGAGATAATGAAAATGTGTCCAACTGTATTTTACATTACTGTTATTATTTAGATGAGTTTCTTATGAAAATAATGTAAGCCAGGTTTATATATCACAGAACAAAGAATTACTATTTGTAAAATAGGAAAATATGCCATATTATTCATTAAAAGAAATTAATAGATTTCTATTATGAGATAAATTATCCTTCCTGTTGTTTATTAAAATATATAAATTGTAAGTAAACTAGGATATAAACGTAAAATTGGTATATGTTCTATATTTCATAATTACTAAATTCTGAATGTAATATCAGTGCTACATGTAATAATAATGGAATGTATGTAAATTAATTTTAAGGGAGATAATACTAATATCATAATATTAATATCATGTATTCACTACCATTTAAATGTTTCTCAAATCACTTATTAATTATCCTTTCTTATAGATTTAATTTTTATGCAGTGTGTCTTATAAAACTTATATCATGTTGGACAGAAAAATATATTTACGTTTAAAGGTAGATGGTCCCAGATATTTGTAACTTTGATATTGTCATAATTGAAAGGAATTCCAGTAGCTTATTTTATTATTAGAAATATCAAAGGGGAAATAAGAAATAAATTCCAAGTTAAACTTAATTGGCAATGCTTTGTGCTATTCTATTATGCAGGTATAAAAGTCAGTACAGGTAAATACTCAAGAATGTGGATCTAAATTTGGTTTCTATTTGAAAAATAGGAAAATTATGGAGGCTATGAAGGCATTGAAATAAATGACTTAAAAATAGGAACAAAAGAGTTTTTTCTTTCTAGAAAGGAACAGCAACAACAAAATTTCTGTCAATGATTTACTGATTTCTCTTTTTATCAAGAAAACTAAAAATGAGCAAGATCTATAACTTTTACAATGATTTGGTATTTACAACATTATGCAAAATACTCTGCTACATAAGTACATTAAGTATACTATTTTGTGTAAGGATATTTTACTGTTCTCTATTTATATCTATAAGACAACTCTTTAAAGTAAGGAGTAAGGAAAACCTTGACCCACATACCTTGTATCTTGCACGTTAGAGTTAAAGGAAATGAAATTTAGAGGATCTTCAAAGTCTTGGTCAAAGTCACATATTTGATGAGTAGATGAACCAGGAAAGCTTATAATACTGCAAATCAAGGGTTCTTTCCCTTACCCTGAAGCTGTCACACTGTTGAATTAAAAATAATATTTTATATGGGTTTCTATAGAAGTCTAATTCTAAGGTTGTTTCTTTATCTAGAGAAGTCAATTTCTTAACATTTACTAAAGCATGTATAAATTACTTTCCCCAGACCCTTGGGTGTTGAAGAAAAGAAGGACAGGGAGGTGAGTCTATGCTTTAAGAGTCTGACCTCTATTCTACACGGGTGGGTGGAGGATTTGAAATGCTCAATATCATCCCAGAAGTCTTTTCGAAGTGTAAAAGAGGGAGTTACAAAACCTTTCTTTAAAATGCCCTTGTGGCTGGGGATTTAGGTAGACTATTAGCAAAAATATTGAATTCACCTGGTTGATCTTTAATGTGAAAGGATTTTAAAATCTCACCCATATGATTCCAAAACTTTTTCACAAATATCTCAGTGGTTTAGCTTAATGAATGTGAAATAGAGAAAGGAGTAAGGCAGTTTCAATTTTCACAACTTCAAACACACATGACTTGATACTTCAGTTATTTGAAACTCTGTTATTAGAAGCATACATATTTATAATTATTAGGTTTTTCTAATTTGATGAAATTTTATCCCTATGAAATATACTTGTTTGTTTGTGATTGTACTCTGTGACTTGAAGTCTACTTGATTTGATATAAATATAGCTTCTCCAGTTTTTAGTAAAGTTTTATGGTAAAGGTAAAACAGCATGGAACATCTCTTTTCATCACTTTACTTGCAACCTATTTTTGTTTCTTTGTTTTAAATCCATTTTGATAATCTGTGTTTTTTAAATTGGAATGCTTAGTCAATTAGAACTTAATTATTGATTTGGTTATATATTTTCTATAAACTAGAACACATTCAATGCTGTTTCAAAGAGACCCTGGTTAGGCATACTATTTTGTTTATATTTTCTCACTTTAAACATAATGTTTGCAATGAAAAATAGTCTAAAGAATGAGAAAATAACATTTCTATATATACTTAATTTAAAAAGTAAGTCCCAAAGTCAATTTTTGGACACATCTCTATAGCAATTTGTAATTACGCATCTTTAAAAATAAATCACAGGATCTTTTTTTTTATCTTAACTTACAAATGCAGAGTAACTTCACCTTTTTGTAAATGATAAAATAAAATTAGTCAAAGTATCACCTAATAAGTTTAATGCACTTCAAAATTGCAAATGCTTTCTCTCCTTACTCTTCATCTTCTATTTTTTTCTGTAGTTTTCTTTTGATGCTGTTAAATTTCATTTAAATTATTCATTCATTTGTCTTAACTTATTCTTTTTGTGGCCTCTTTTGAAAGCTCTGAAAAAGGATTCATGTCTGACTGATCTACGCATCCTTGTAGCTACTTCACCACCTAAAAATTCCATGAATTTAGAAAGCGTCAGCATTTTTTTATTTTTTGATGTGTAAGGGAGTTATTCTTTCATATATTTTTTTTTTAATGAGGAAAGAACAAGTTATCATCCTGCTTATACTGAGGTATAAATACAGGATATCATTATGGTCTCCTTTTGGTAAGAGAGACAGTATTCATGTGAAATGTATTTAAGTGTAGATACAATGTATGTTTGGACATAGATATATCCTTGTGAGGAAGTGCATTAGAGCCCATCTGGTACAATTTAGTGAGACTTGGTCATGAAGATATTTTAATTCAGTAGTTGTTTGAAGCAAAATGAAAGCAGTCAAGCTGATAAATTCTTATCAATAAATTAACTAATGGAAGATAATCTCATATTATTGATAGGAGATTGAATTATGAAGCAGTGAAGGTGAGATAGGATTTTGATTTAAAGATGAATAGAAACAGACACCTTGGGCATCATGAAGGCTGGAGGTGAGGGGAGATCTTATGTGAATAATAGAATTCTGAGATCCAGTATTGTTGCCAAGACCTTGGAGAGGATCTGGAAGTCAATTAGCTGGTTCAAAAAGAGACATTAATGCCACTTCAGTGGGCATTGACATCTACATTAAGTGGACAATGACCCACAGTGAGAATGTCCTGCCCTGGGAGAGTGTTATTGGGAACTTGGTGCCATTTGTACTTTTGCCGTAGCTAGTATGAAGTGCTCAGGTTGGTCATGTCACTGGGGACTAAAATAGGTAATTCTTACCTGGTTAATGTACAAGTTGTCTGCTGTTTTAAAATGAACAGATGCACAGATAAATGTAAATTTTAACATTAAATAATTTCTGCAAATCATGATATAAAGATAAATTTAAGAAGTTGTATTACTTATGATTCTTTGGACTAAAAGGAAAAGCAATATTTACTTTTGACTAAAAGTAATAGAAATATTTATTTCACATATTTTGGGATCTGCTTTTCAGCAATGCTAGTAAGAAAAAAATGATAACTTAAAAAAAAGAATTAGCTGTTCAGTTGAACAAAAATATGTTCAAAGAACAAATGACTTTTTAAAAATGCCATGGAAATTAATCACTATGTTTTTTAAAGTATGTCATAAAAAACTAAAAGTTTGACAATCTTTATTTTGACAATTTTCCTACAATTATTCTTTTAAGATGTATAGCACATATGTCCAGATTCAGAAAATTTGCAATAAGAAAATATATACCAAGTCAAATGTATAACTTATCCAAGAAGATTGATATATTTCAAATAATACTTTTAAAAATGGAACTATTTTAAGTAGCTTACTTTGTTGGGAACTCTTAAATTACCATAGAGCTCCCTCTGGGGTGAAAAAATATTGGAATTTTTTATAATTAGCACTTTCACCTTAAGTGCCTTTTTATGAGTTAGGGGCTGTAAAACACTTAAACTAAATTGGCTCTTCTGTCCCACTCCTTTTGGTACATCACAGTTCAAAATTTGCACCTTATACATTTGCAGGTATAAATATGGCAAAATATATTTAGCTGTTTTTAGTACTCTTGTAGAAGTTGTTACTGATTTGTCTTAACCAGTCAGCAACCCAGGCAATTGACCAGGCAGTTTTCTGTGTTTCTGGTAGGAGAAATGCAGCACAAATCTGCCTGACCGTCTTAGAAAAAGTATGGATAATTTTCCTTAAAAATATTATAGAAAGTTTTCTTAAAGTAAACATGACCTGATTTAATGTTTAATTCTTGCTTGAACTAGGAACTTATTCTAAGTTGCAAACCACTGTCTATGGTAGTGACTTACAGTTACTAGAAAGCTGGAGGTAAAATTGACTCTCAAAAGGGAGCAAGGATTTTATTTCATCATTTAGTAAACATTCATCTGATGTTTGTTAAGAAATTTAATATATAGCAGGTGTGCAGCAATGATTCTATGATAATCTCCATTTTTTGAAATGCCTCTAAAACATCTGTAGCTTCTAATACTCAAAGGGAAATGAGTTGATCAATAATGGATAACAACAGACAATCTTAAATATGTCTTTTTAGGCTCACATAGCATTTTAGAAAGGTTAGTAACAAAAATTTACTCATAAGGATGTCAAAGAATACTTATTTATTTGAGTATCAAGGAATTTGAAACTGAACTAGAGTAATTGAAGTTAAATTAATGGTTATTTTTCTTGTACTATGAACTAAAATTATTAAGGAATTAAAGTGGGCAGCAATTTATTTTGTACTGGGGACTTCATAAGAAATACTTTATAAACATGAAGTTTGAGAAAGATGAATAACAAAAGGCTAGTTGAATTTATACGATTTAAATAAGTTAGCAAAACAGATTGTCCTCATTGACATAAGTCAGATATTTTATAGTAGTGAAAATAGATCCTATCAACTACCTATAAGTAGTTGACATATGAGGAGGCCTTTAAACTAATGGGATTTGTTTTTAGCAGAATAATTGGTGTTTCATATTTTAAAGACATAGTTTTATTTAATTCTAAAACTTAGAGATAAAATGGGAAATATTTTAACTACTTTGTGAAAAGCATACCCCATTATAACTTCATCAACTACTTTATTAGTCTTATTCATTATTGAAAAAAGAATAATTTATTATGTTATCTAGAAAGCTTTACTGTTTTGGTTTACAAGTTAGTTGGACGAAGAGTCTGATTTTTTAATTTTAAGTATGTTAAAAAAATTAAAAAGTTAAAATCTAAATTAAACTAAACAGCAAACAGAAATCCTTGTAGAATAATTTGTGGGTCTTTCTCATGAAACTTATTAGAAAAGAAGGTGGCATGGTCAGTATACTTCTTTCCATATAAATATACATGGATCTAATGTTTGTATATTTAACATGTACACAATTTTAATATGTTAAGTACAATCATATGCTGTATGTATTTCTCTCAATGACAGACTACATAGAGGAGGGTGGTTCCTAAGATCATACCTCTAGAGAAACTGTAGCTATGTTAGTATATAAGTACACTGTATGATTTTTTTCACAATGAGAAATTGCCTAACCATACATTTCTCAGAGTTTATACTCATTGCTAATGGACATATGATTATACTATACTAATATACAGTTTTAATAATAAATTATATATTATACTTAATATATATTTTAAACTATTTCTTCAAATTGAACAACTATATATTTTTTCATATTCTAGAGATTCAAAAGTTATGAATAAACAAACAAAACCAATCCTGCTGAAATTTTCTCAATAATCAGCACCCAATGCAAATGTTTTTTGAAAGATTAATTTGGAAAAGTAAATGTCTGTTTCTGAATTTGTAGGTGTTATTTCCTGTGATATAAAAACAAATACAAATATTTAAAATAAGTTCTTTAAAACCAGATTTATACTCAATGTTCTTTTGGGTGGAAATTCTATTGATAATTGGAATAGAAAATATGTAACTTCTTTCTTAAAGAGATTTTTTTCCTTTTGTCCCAAAATATATGTAATACTAATCTGCTTGACTTATAAGATGTTGAGTTTTCAATATACATAGGTGAATAAAAATTCCTAGGAGTATTGATGTGCTTATAGTAAAAAAAGAAAAAGTCACAACTAATTGCAAAAAGAACAAGTAAAGGGAAAAAAAAAAACATATCCAGCAGAACTTCAGCAAAAACAATGGTATAATGTTCTTCAGGTGACCTTTGGAGTTCTTTATGCTGGTCCTGGGCAGCATTCACAATGCCTCTGTAAAGGGAATGATGGTAACATGTAACAAGTACTCATATGTACAAGTGTTTTCTATATTCTACACTGAAAATAGATATGGCTAGAGATACAGCTTTTGCCAAATTCAGAATATACAAGATGTCATTGGATATAGTTTACCTTTAAGAAAAAATATGAGATTGGAACTTCTGATTTAATTTGAAAATTATTTCTTGGTTTTGATCAGTAAGTTACATGAGATAATTTTTTTGAGAATGTGAGGATGACGTGGGAAAAATATATTTAAAAATGTTTTGTGGTTAATATTATTGAGCAAAAACTGAACACAAAGTATTGTATTATTGGAAAACCTCAACTTTTGTGACTCCCTGAAAGTCTTGCTACATTCTGTTTCCACCACTTAATCACAAAGAGAAAGCAGATCTACATTATAAGGCTACTTCTTCATTCAGTAAACATTTATGGATCACATATACAGAATGCCTGTCGTATGCTTACCATTGTGCAAACAATTTACAATGTAACTTGGAATCAAACACACACAGATGAATCTAAAATGTCCTTCCCTGGAAATGATAATTGGAATTGTTAAAAATAAGTTTTCTTTTGTCAAAACTTCCTTGTGGCTTTTTTTTTTTTAACTACTGGTGATGTTTAGTAGCCTTCATTTCCTTAGTGAGTAGACAAGAGTTATACAATTTAAATCAGGTAAGCCAGATATAGTGGCTTTACCTGAAGTCCTAGCTACTCCAGAGGCTAAGACAGAAGGTTCAATTAAGCTCAGGAGTTCAGAGCTAGCCTAGGCAACACAGCAAGACCCTGTATCTGAAATAAAACAAAACAGAACACCAAAAACAAAAACAAAGAAAACCTAAATTAATTCAGATGAAGAGCTATATCACAGTTATTTGTCCCTCCTAACATGGTAACAGTGGTGTTTTCTTAAGGACCTAAGCAACATCTGAACCCTACTCAGATTATTTTGGATCTTCTCCAAAGCTTGCTACTTTGTTAAGGGAAAGTTGTTGTTGTTTTTCTTAAACTTTGGACTATTGCATATACAAAATGAGCTGGCTTCATACTTTTCTACATGCTCTGATTAAAGAAATTCATAATCATTCATTATTCCAGGCTGCAACCCTGCTGTTGCTGTGGCCGAGGAATGAGGAAGAGTCTTTGGACCAGTAAGAAAACTGGAGTTGAGAAAAGAGGACTTTTGAGATAAAAATCCTTAAATATTTTTCCATTGAATAAAATTGAAAATCTCTCTTTCCCATCTTTAGTTTTTCTTGCTGATTAGAAACACTTGGATATGGAGCTGAAGTAGGCTTTGGAAGAATATTCAAGTATGGACATAAAATACGGTAAAGTGAATCATTTGGATTAGAAAATAAGAATTTCCTAGATTCTGGCTCTTTGATGAAAATGCAGAGCTGCTCTAACTGGACATTTTGCTTTATAGCTGAGAGGCTGAAACTCAGGCTGGCTACGGGAAACACAGATAAGGGGCGTCTACATTGAACTAAAGTTAGTTTCCCTGACATTCCTTCCTTTAATACATAATCCTCCAATTTCACATGAAGAAACTGAGAGAATGAATAATAAGCTGATTTTACTCTCTTCCCGTTCTCCATTTGTCTTTGGGGCTCCCTATTGGCCGAATGCAACGAGGAGGGCAGTGAAGCTTTTAAGATGCAGTCCACATAGTTCAGAAACAGGAAGGGGGTGAGAGTGGAGATTAAAGCTGGAAGGGAAGCAGACAGCCAGCATGCCAGTTTTTTCTTTGATCCTAGAAGGTCTTCATGTGAGTTGAATGTGATTAAAAACATTTTTTTTCAATGTTGTATTTTGATCACTCTTTTCTTTTACATTTGTGTCACATTTTAAGATACAGGGAGAACAGATATGTATTTCCTTAGAAAACCAGTATAACTAGTTTTCCCCACTATGATTCTTATCTAATTTAAATGGTGTAAGACAAGGATCTTAGAAATAACTGAGATAGGGTGACAGCAATGAAGTAGAGAAGAGGCAGGTTTAACTCACCACGCTGATGAAAGCGACCTTACATCTAATTTAGTTCATTTACAGTGTGTACAAAGTAATTCTATGAGTTCATATCAGAGTCATGGCACCATTTTAAAGATCCTGATTGAATATTGGCAAAAAGTACACTTTATTTTCCCAATATGAGTGTCTCCTCCATATTCTGTAATGCACCACTTGTGTTATCTATAGAGTTTTCATGCTTGGAAAAATGTAGCCCTTCCACATCACATACACAAAAATCAAATGCAGACTACAAAGGCAAAAGAAAACTGCTTCTGACCCATGTAGGTGAGTGGTTTGCATATTGGATATAATGTTTTATTGCCCATATCATTGCCCCAGGTTAAAAATACTTATAGATGGTAATAAAATGATCTCTCTTTTAAAATTTTCAACCTGTGGCATATATGTTGCTGACATCCAGAAGAAGGTTTTACCCTGGTTGACTATTCAAATAATGAATGACTTCTTATTGGCTTGAAATTTACCTCATTCTAGTTTTACTAAATTTTTCACAATTTCATATCACAAAAAAATTTGAGACTTCAACCAATATTCAATGTATCCTTCAAAATAATTCCCAATCAAATGTATTTTTTCTTTTTCAGACAACTAAACTTAATGGATGTACCATTTATACACAGAAAAACAGAAAAACTAATGTCTAAGTGTTAGTTAATATCAGATTAATTTTACCACTTGGCATCTTTACCCTTTCTAGAAAAAAAAAATCTTCAAGTAAGATCTTATCATCAAATTGAAATAACAGACTATGTCTGAAAAATTATAATAAAACTATTTGGCAGTCTAAATTTTTTTTAGGTTCATAATCTCATGAAGGTGAAAAGTCTATATAGTAAAAAGAATACAAACACTACTGTGTTTAATTTGTACATATGTACTATTTTAGCCTTCATCTTTTAGAAATCAAAGCATGAGGCAAGGATTGAACTGTGGCTATTCTATGGGAAGTGCAAGTCCAGGTTGTTGAAAGTGAAGGAAAAGGAAGAGAAATAATGAAAGCAACAATTCGCAATTAGCAAAGTAAATGACTTTTCTCAGCAGGTTCAGTTTTTTTTTTCCATGTTGGACTTTCTTTTGTAATAACTACAAGAAGAAATCACACTATAGAGTATTAAGAAAATAAAAAGAGAAAGAATTGCATTTGTCTCTGTTGCTTACAAGCATCTCATTTCTCATTGATGAAGGAACATGGAATGAAATTTCTTGAATTCTGGATTGTGTCTTCTTTCCACTTGAAAACCCCTAAGGAAGCTACTGGCCATGCTCAGAAAAGTAGCATTTCCTCTAAGTGTGGAAATGGCAGGCAATGAGGGACCCAGTGATTACAAAGCTCCAAGGTGGGACCTGACGACCAGATAGGCTGAAATATAAAGGATACCAGCTAGCTAGATGAACTTGTGAAAGGGAAGCTTCCATGCAAAGGAGTTAAAGGAAAGACTGAGAGGGCACAAGAAGTTTGTACACAGGAAAAATAAATTAGCCAAAATGGTTTGAATTTGATAATGGCTTATGAGGATACATTTGAGAAATAATCAATATTTATTGATTATCATTTCATATTAGGCTTACATTCATTCTTGCTTCTCATATTGTATTGTGATATTGTGAATATTTGGACAGGATTTTGAACAATGTATTTTTATAATCATCCTATGCTTAAGCTTTATAATTGAAACACACACACACACACACACACACACACTTTAGTTACCAAGTTATTTCAAATAGCAGAACACATCTGCAAGTGAGCATCTGTAGTCCTTACCTACTTGGAGGCTGAGGCAGGAGGATACCTTGACCCAAGGATTTAAGACAATCTGGGAAACATGGGAAGAACCCATCTCAAAAATACCTGGGAACTTATATGAGTGTGTGATCTTTAAAAATCATACTTTAGGGGTGATACAATGATGTTGTTTGGTTAAAAGTTTAGTTTAAATATGTAAAAAACTTCCTCAGAATAGAAATTGAAAATTAAAGGTAGTAAATAAAAGAGAAGAGGTACCATTAATTATCTCATTTTAAAGATCTTGGTTGAATATTGGAAAAAGTATACTTTATTTTATTCATTAAAAATTTACTCCACAATGCTCAGGAAATATCTTCTATATTTTATATCCTGTACGGGCACTCAAGACTTTAAAATGAGGAAGACTATTATTTTTTCCAGTAACTTATATACTACTGAAGGAGAGAGACATGTTAACAAGTCATTATTCATTACACCAGAATTTAAGAAGTGCTTTAACACGTAAATAATGAACAAAAAAATTGCATAAGCCAGTTTTTTACAGCTTCATAATTGCTCTGGACCAACACCTAAAATTGAACAGTGGCAAAGTGAGAGTCAAAATGATCCAGAACATTTTACAGCACCTCCAATATACATATTGAAATAAGCAGAATGAAAATATTGGGAAAGATATGATGTGTAATGTTAGTGTTGCATAATTATAATTTAACACACAGATCTTCTATCCTATTCTATTGGAAAAATATAAAATTTCCAACCTTGGTAGAACTACAAATGTTAGTAGGTTATTCATTAAAGGAAAAATAAACTTTTATTTTTATAAGTTTTAATATCATGAGGTCTGAAGTTTCTTGAAAGATTATTTCTTCCTATATATTTTCGTGACTTTTAAAATTTGTTCTTTTTAGATATACAGGATAGTAGAGTGTATTTTGACATATTATACATATATGGAGTATAACTTATTCTAATTAGGATCCCATACATACATGGAGTATAACTTCCCATTCTTGTGATTGTACTTGATGTAGTAACAGGGTCTGTCTCATTGGGGGGTTCTTCTTCCTGCCAAGGAGGGTGTAAGCCACCTGGAAACTTAAAGTCTCAAATAATTAGTGAAGAAAAAACACAAATAGTCAGAAATATATTTACAAAAAGCAGAGCCCCTGATAGATCTAGTCCACATGGGTGCTGGAACTAGACAAAGGAAAGATGGCTCCTGTGGTTTATTTAACGGGGTACATCAAAGGCAGGGATAAGGTTTCAAGGTTGGAGTCTTGCTTTGTGATGTCTTGCAGTAAGCAAGTTCATGGGCATCTTGGCATGTCACACCTATCTCAGGTGCTGTGTGGGATCTTTGGCAGAACTTGAGGGGGAAGTTCACCTGTATCAGATGGTCAGTCCCTGTGGGGGCGGCATGGGAGGTTCCCAATGCCAGAATTAACCCCTCATTAGGCTACGATGCACCATACACAGCCCATGGATGGCTCTCAACAAGGTGGAGTTTCACTGGTCATTTATTCATATATGAACGTAAGAAAGCTACATCCTATCCATTCTATTGTCTTTCTTATTCCTATCCCCCTACTCTTCGCTTTATTCTACTTTGTCTAATTTAATGAACTTCTATTCCCCCTCATTTTTGTATGTTATTATCTACACATGAGAGAGAATATTCAGCCTTTGGTGTTTTTGGATTGGCTTATTTCACATAGCATGATAGTTTCCAGTTCCATCCATTTACTGGCAAATGCCATAATTTCATTCTTCTTTATGGTTGAGTAATATTCCATTATCTATGTACCACATTTTCTTTATCCATTCATTTATTGAAGGGCACCTAGATTGTTTCAATTTTAGGTATTGTTAATTTAACTATTGTAAACATTTGATGTGGCTATGTCACGATAGTATACTGACTTTTAAGTCCATTGGGTATATACTGAGGAGTGGAATAACTGGGTCCAATGGTGTTTCCATTCCAAGTTTTCTGAGGAATCTCCATATTGTTTTCCAGAGTGGTTGCACCAATTTGCAGTTCCACCAGCAGTGTATGTGTGTACCTTTTCCCCCACATTCTTGCCAACATTTACTGTTACTTGTATTCTTGATAATTGCCATTCTGACTCAAGTGAGATGGAATCTCAATTTGCATTTCTCTAATTGATAGATAAGTTGAATTTTTAAAATATATTTGTTGATCGTTCATATTTCTTCTTCTGTAAAGTACCTGTTCATTTTCTTTGCCCATTTATTGATTGGGCTATTTGCTTTTCTGGTGGTTTTTTTTTTTTTTTTTTTTGAGTTCTTTATATATCCTGGAAATTAATGCTCTGAGGTGCAGGTAGCAAAGATTTTGTAGGTTCTATCTTCACATTCTTGTTGTTTCCTTTGCTATGAGGAAGCTTTTTAATTTGATACCATCCTATTTACTGATTCTTGATTTTACTTCTTGCACTTTAGGTGTCTTGTTAAGGAACTCAGTTCCTATGCTGACATGCTAGAGAGTTGGGCCTACATTTTCTTCAAGTAGATGCAGGCTCTCTGTTCTAGTGTCTAAATCTGATACACTTTGAGTTGAGTTTTGTGCAGGGTGAAAGAGGCCTAATTTTAGTTTGCTACATATGGATTTCCAGTTTTCCCAGCACCATTTGTTGAAATGGCTATCTTCTCTCCAATATATTCTTATGGCAACTTTGGTATGAAATCACTGTATACATGAGGGTTTGTTTCTGTATCTTCTATTCTGTTCCATTGTCTTCAGGTCTGTTTTTGTGCCAATACCATGCTGTTTTTGTTACTAGAGCTCTGTAGTTTAATTTAAAGTCTGGTATTGTGATACCTCCTGCTTCACTGTTCTTGCTGATAATTGTTTTGTTTTGTTTTGTTTGGCTATTCTGGGCCATTTATTTTTCCAAATGAATTTCACGGCTGCTTTTCCTATTTCTATGAAGAACACCATCAGAATCTTAATGAGAATTGCATTAAATTGGTATAGTGCTTTTGGTAGTATGGGCATTTTGACAATATTAATTCTGCCTATCGAAAAACACAGGAGATCTTGGCATCTTCTAAGATCTCCTTCAATTTCTTACTTTAGTTTTCATTGTAGAGTTCTTTCACCTTTTTTGTTAGATTGATTTCCAAGTATTTTTTGAGGCTATTGTAAATGCTTTTTCATATTGTTTGTATGTCTACCCATCTATCTGGATGGATCTGAAGCTGTGGAGTTTCTACCGTAAGAGTTTATAGTGTTCCTCTATGTTACTTTTACCTCACAGATTGGGTGTGGGGAGCCTAATGTTAGCAGTAATCTATGCAAACAATATATAGCAGTAGACCAGGTACTTCGTTCCTATTTCGATATCTACAGTATTATTTGGTACATTATATAGAAATAGTAGAATCAGCAATTTTCATCAGTAAAAATAATAAATATTTACGAATTGTGTTTAGCTTAAAATCGAACTATAGGTTTTTTCTATCACTTCCACCGTATTAATTATTGCTGTGACATTGTTGGTAGGGCCAGATATTGGATACATCAGTTTGCACTAAGGGGTGTTAAGGAGAGAGTTTAGAATGAGGAAAGAAGAACAGATAGATGGGTAGAAAAGTCCTTGCAATTTCAAAGGATGAATAAGGCATATGCAGTGGTAACTTAGGAGATATTATTAATGAGAGAGGGGAAGAAAAAATAGAAGAATAGAAAGGAGGAGAGAGAGAGAATGGAATTTGGCTCTCAGCAATAAAGAGAAAGGGAGATAAGGGAGATATGGTGGCAAAGACTATATAAAACAAAGTCAAAATGTGCTGATCAAATATACTAACCCTCAAAATATACAGCAGGGGAAAATAAATAACACCTTCAGAAAAAAAAAGATAGAAGAACTGCTAGAAATGAGGAGAAAGAAACAAATATGTACCTGCATAGGAGTCCTTGAATCAATCAGTACACATTGAAATAAAGCAAAAACCCAATATAGAAAACCAAAAACAACACAACAGCAATAAATAAATAAAAGGGAAAATCTTGGTGAAATGTTAAGAAATTAAGAAGTTGTTTCCACTAGGGTGGACATAATAGTCAGTGAGCACACATGTTCACTGTCTGTGACTGACTCATTCTCTTTTCATTTCTTCTGGAAGTATGAACTAAGCATGGAAGTATGGGCAGTGGGCTGTTGGATCCTTCCCTTTTATTGTGTTGCTTACCAATTTGAAGGTTGGGGTTTAACACTTCCCAGTTTTCCTTCTTGGAAGATTAGTGTAGTGAAGCAACTGGCTGGAGCAAGTGGTACAGGGGCCTGACAGGTGGCCCAGTTGGCCAGAGCCAGGCAGGCCAAGCATTGAGCTGGGCAGGTTGGGTGGTGAAGTAGCTGGCTGGGTCAGATGGGCCTGGTGGCAACTGGTATCCTAAACCAGCTGGCCTGTGGCTGGGTGGCAAAGCAGATGATGACTTCTGGCGGGCCTAGTTGGCCTGAGCCAGGTGGATCAGGATGGGGTGATGAGTCCTGTCAGCGGCAACAAAACTGTGTCAGTCCCATCAGGCCAGGCAGTGAAGCATTGGCCTGGCAGACTGGTGTATGGGCAGGTGGTGAAGTTGCAGGCCTAGTAGGCAGAGCAGTGGGCCAGGCACAGTCACAGGGGGTGGGGATTGGGGAGCTGGAGAATAGGGGCTGCTGGGCTACTGCTGCATCCAACAGGCTCTGGGGACCTAGGAACCGGTGGGTGAAAGACTAAGGAGGGAGTTGGAGACCAGGCTGGGGCTACACCCAGTCAGTGCCAGTCTAGGTGGGCTCTGGGAACATTATAGGTGCCAGACTGGCTGGTTGGGCAAGCTTAGAGCCAACTGCCCTCACACCCACCCTTCCAACCTCCCAACCTGGTATAGCCAGCACTGTCAGCCCCCAGGAGCCAGCAGGGCTCACAGGGGTGGGCATTGCTGGGCTCTCTCCAGCCTCTCCAACCTGTGTTACCCCAGTGAGGGAATGTCCCAGATTCCTGACTTTCCATGGGTTTTCTAGGTCCAGCCATACAGGCTCAGACAGACCCATGTGGACCTAACTGCTAAGGCACAAATCTGGATTTCTAGTTCCCATTGGCTCTACTGCACTGCAGTCCCAAGGTGGCTCCTGGATTGTCTCTCCATGGACAATTGATAAATTCAGGGAATTTTTTTTTTTTTTTGGATCCATTTAATGAGTCAAACAGTCTCTGGTTGGGCTAGCGCAGACTGCCCCAACCAGTTTCAGGATTTTTTACTTTAAGCCTGGGAGAAATAGTATTCCCACTGCTTGAGTTCTGGGTAGCTAAGCTAGGAGAAATGCTGTCTCACTTTAACCTGCCATCTTTCTCCCCTTTATTCTATATTTTGATTCTTATGTCTGAGAGCAAGCGCAGGCCCTGGAGCATGGAGAAATTATAATTTGGATAATGTGAGTTTAAAATATTAATGTAGAATATAATTATATTTCTTCTTTGTTTTATAAACAAAGTTTTAAAGCATATTATAAACTAAGAAGAACAAAAGTAATAGGACTCAGGTATGTGGCTCGCTGATGATCTATCTTTTTCTGGGATAGATTTTGAATGATCTAAAGAATGAATAAATTGCAAATCCTTCCTGCTATATTGCTGGAATAACGAATTGAATATCCATTAACTCCGTTTCTCTCTACTGAGCTTTTGAAAGCTTTCTATTTAGTGACAGAGCTTTTGAAGTTATATCCTTGACAGGTAGTTGGAGTTCTTATATTCTTTATAAAATAAGTACACCACTGTGTGTTTTTAATAGTCAACCTTGACTGCATCTGGCACCAGCCTGGTCTCCAACTCCCTCCTTAGTCTGGCACCCACCAGGTTCCCAGGTCCCCAGAGCCTGCTGGCTCTAGCAGTAGTCAGCAACCCCCAGCCCCCAGTCCCTCAATCCCCTGACTCTGCCTGGCCCACTGTTCTGCCTACTAGGCCCACAACTTCACTGTCTGCCCATAGGGTGTATGTGTGTGTTGGTGGGGGTTGGGGGATAAGATAAAAATTGAAGACTCCAATAAAAATGGGAGGAGACAGTATTTCTAGTGGCTTCCAAGACCTTCTGGAATTGAGCACAAAGAGTTCCACTTGGAGATACATTTTTGTGTTGGGTAGTTTTTGTTTTAATGGATTTCCAAAGCAGATAGAGAAACAGTTATTTTAATCATAATAATAAAAAAGCCAAGACAAACACCTGCTTATACATGCAGTCACAAACATGTACTCACATTACAGTAAAACATTCAGGGAACACTGAGGTTTGTACATGGGATGATTAATTGAAGTGATTTTCATAATTATCTAGTATTTTATTAGTTTCATTTGCTACATTTAAAAAACAGATTTTAAATGTGCTTACTCAAATAGCTTTGATAATATGTAATCAATAATTTCAGTAATATTTCTGTAGTTTTAGTTTTGGGTAATAAGTAGAAGAAAGCAGTTACATACTTACTATAATGTGCCTAATTTATGGTAATAACCCTGTTTTATTTCTATAAACCATGAAAAATATAATATACATAATATAATACACATAAAAATATAATACACAGAAAGGGCAAAGAGTTTACATCTGATTGGCTGACCTGGAATCAAAATAAAAGAAGCAAATTTCAAAGTATGACTCAGTCTCTATTCCTTTCTTCAGTATAATAATGTGACAGTATTTTTGAAATATTGAATTTTTAAAGAAAAATTTGTTTATTGAAGTTGAGGCATTCTTTGTTTTGGGAAAAAAGGATATAACCATAGGAAGGGAACAAAGGAGTTATAGGTTGTTTGGTTTTCAAATACAGTTCTTAATATCCATAAACAAAAGTAGTTTGAAGGTGAAGATTTCTTTTTCAAAAGTTAGAATTTTGAAAGAATAAAAGTTTGTGGTCCTTTAAGCCAGAGTAAGGAGAATGGAGAAAATTACCTAAGGAAAATTTCCTGGCATGTAGCAAAGATGATGGCTTCTTTTTAAGTGGCAGGAGATGAACTGAAAGAAATGAGCCATGGAGAGAGAAGACACAGATCTAGGGGGTGGGGGGAGACAGAGCTCATTCCATCCTGGAATTGGAAATCAGACTTTGCCTATTTTCTGAAGTCCTTAATAGAGGAGTTCTACATAATGATTTAATGTTGGCCTGTGGGCCATGGAATGAAGGCATCAGCCACTGGGAAAGGGGATTATACAGCACAGCAACATCCAAATCAGAGCATGGATAAGAATAGCATGGATTCCAGAATAGCGCTGCCTACAGAGAAAACAACTGAGATGGAAAGTATGCCTGTTTGAGGGCCTGGGTTAGGTCAGGGATGGGGGTGGCTGGCAACATGAATGCTATATGGTGCATTTGATTGTTCTGAAGGTATATGCCACTTACATCACCTACCACAATAGCTAAATAGCAGGCGCTGTGAGGACAGATTCTATTGACAATGTAAAGCATCATATAGTTATCCCTTATTAGAAATTATCAGATTCAAGTGAATCTATCACATTGACTTGTTGTAAATTTATTGCAGGTTCAGTATGAGCATGTGTAGCCACAGATCTATAATGAGCTCATAGAGGTTAGGACATAACTGATTTCTGTCTACAGTGTCAGAAAAAGAAAAAAAGGAAGTCAATGAGAGCTGCTAACAATTCTACATTATTCACAGCAGATTTCTTTAAAAGGCTATAATGTAATATAAGAGTGACCTTTAGTATTTACATTTAAGGACCTGCTACTACTCCTGTAATCCATTGGTTTGAAAGATTGGCATTTTAATAAAAGCAAACATTTCTATATTTTACCATTTACTTCAATATTCTTATTTGCCTAATTTTTGAATAGAGGATACAGACACAAACTTTAAAAAGTTAAGTCATTTGGCTTTTCTCTCCAAAGACAGTACTATTCCCAAGTTTGTGTCTCTTTCTAAGTATTTGCCTTTTAAACCCAATTTAATATAATTTTTTGGCTCCATCACTCTATAGAAAAAAAATCTTGCTTTTATCACTAAGTCACTAACTCCAATACATGTTTAAAATATTATTCTTCCTGGATTTTTTTCAATAGCAATAAATCATCTTGATTCTTGGTGGTTTTGGCAAACTCATTTTTCCTCTCTTTGGATAAGATTCAAAATCTTGAAGTCTCAGTCTTAGAACTTTTTTCTCAGGTAAAATCATTGATATCTGCAATTTAGTCACCACCAGGCAAGTGATTTACATTTTTAACTCATGCCCAGATTCTCTGGTCACTTATCTTCACTGGTCACTGGATATTCTCTTGAGTAGTATAAGAGAAATTATGTTATCTTTAAATTGTCATGCACAAAACTGAACACACTTTCTCCTCTAAACTTTTTCCATTCTTCCTACCTCAGTAACAGCATCACATTTTAAAATTGTTAGGGGAATCTTTGATCCTCATTTGCCTTCTCCTTATCTCTTTATATCCAGTGACCTTTCTTCTGTATTCCTTAATAATGGTATGTCTACTTTTCTACATTCAATTACAATTACACTGTCCATATGCCTTCCTCTTCCACCTGGATTACAACAGTACATTAAGTGCTCTATTCATACATACAATTAACTCTGCATATATTTGATACACGTTTCAAGGTGTTAATTTTTTTGAATTACAAACCTGATCATGTCACCCACTTCATTAAAAATTTCAGGTATTGCCTTTGTCATTAGGATGAAGTCAACAATCCCTAAGATGGTTTATGAGGCTCTACATGATCTAGTTCCTGTGTTCAAAAACATTTCCAAGTTTACTGAGGATTCTCCACACCGTTTTCTATAATGGTTGCACCAATTTGCAGTCCCACTAGCAATGTATGAATGTACCCTTTCTCCCACATTCTTGTCAACATTTATTGTTGCTTATATTCTTGATAATTGCCATTCTGACTCAAGTGAGATGAAATCTTAGAGTAGTTTTGATTTGTATTTCTCTCATTGCTAGAGATGTTGAACATTTTTTCACATATTTGTTGACTGTATATCATCTTCTGAGAAGTATCTGTTCAATTCATGTCATGTATAACTAATTAGAACAAATTTTTTAAAAGATGTAAAAACAAAAATCAAAAAAAACTTATTTCCTGCCAATATAGGAAGTTTGTGAAGATCAGAGCGCTGTACCTCTTCTAGAAGATACACACCTCTGAGATCTTCTAAGGTTCAAGATAGAATTTTTGCTTGTTTCTTATTCACTGTTAACATACTATTGAGCAACATCTGAAGCAGAGAACTCTCTTCCATTACTGGCTTTATGCAAAAATGTCTGTGGATTCAATTCATTCCCAAGGGGAAACAAAATCCCAGAATCTCATGTATGTATAGAATTGCAATTTACTTATGATTACTAAGGTAAAGATTTGACTTATGCTTCAAATTTGGATGCCCTCTTATTTTTGATACTTGGAAGTTTAATGTAATTTTCCTTCAAGAAATCAGCTACATGTTTAAAATATTTATTAACGTTTACATGACATTCATACAATATGCTTCCTTTGTCTTGTCAGTTAGCACTGCATTGATAGATTTTAATGGGGGAACTTTCATGCTTTTTTGAATTAATCCAGCTTGGACGTGATTTATTATTTACTTAATACATGTTTGGACTTAGTTTTGAAGCATTTCATTTAATATATTTGCACCTAAATAAAGAGTTGTGATTGGTCATTATATTTAGTCTTTTTTAATACATTTTATGGATCCATAGTATGTTTATGTTTTGTGTGGGGTATGTTTCTCTTGTAGAATTGGTTACTCAGGTTCTTTTTTATTTCCATGCTTAAGCATAATTTGTTTAAGTTAGAGTATTGTTTCTTGAGCTGAAGAATGTTTTGTGTAATTATGAGGTGGATATCTTTTTTTTCCAAAATTTTAGTAAAGCAATTTAGGTTTTCACATTTAGTTTATATAGATATTTGACTCCTGTTTCAATATATGCTGAGGTTATGATTTATTAATGTTACTTTCATGTTCAGAGGAAGTATTAAGGGCTGGATTTCGTCTTCAGCCTGAAACCATTAAAAAACTTAAAATAGGCAAAGTAGTGGATTTTAGGTATCAATCAGGCTATGAAGGACAATGATCATAAGAGATGAGACATAAATGAAGAAAACTTGCCACAATTTTCTACCTGGAGTAGATTTCCTGGACCTGGAACATTGAGAGGGAGCCCAAGGAGGGTGGAGGGGTCAATCTGAATTGAGGAGACAGGATTCAGGGCCCAGGGAGACAAGGGTGGCTGAAGTTCACAGCAGAGAGTCCTAGAGAGGAGAGAGTGGCAGAGAGAGGTGGCATCACTACAGATTCTACATAAGTATAGTGTGAGAATATCATGAATGATTTTAGACCATCATATACAACGGAGATAAAATGGGCATATTCCCTAAGCAACAAAATATAGAATCACACTTAAAAAAAGAGGTACTCTGATTGGCCCTGTAGCTATAAATGAAATTTAATTTATAACTTTAAAAGTTCCCATAAAAATCCTAGCCATATATGATTTCATTATAGAAACATTATTTCTTATATTTATTTTTTAGTTATAGTTGGACACAATACCTTTATTTCACTTATTTCTTTTTATGTGGTGCTGAGGATCGAACCCAGAGTCTCGCATGTGTGAGGCAAGCACTCTACTGCTCAGTCACAACCCCAGCCCAGAAATATTATTTTTAAAAGACTCAAGAATGTCACTTGAAAAATATACTTAACTTTATATACAAGTAATTGCTTTTAGAAACTTATGTTACAACTCCATTTTTTTCTAAATGTGCAACATTTTAAAAGTTAAATTTTTTTTTCTGGAAGAAAATTCTGTTGCCTAAAATTATTTATAGCCTGTACTTTGGGTTGAAATATTAATTGAGATTTCCAAAAATGAGTTATGAAGAAGGAAAAACAAAAAGAAATACAAACAGAAAGCTATTTAGAGTATGAAAGTCATGATATTGCAAAATTTAAATGCTTTAGAAATTATAAGTGGATTTTCTCAAGAAAATAAAAAAAATAATGAAGTACAGATAAATGGCTATGTTTTAATTATAATTCTAGTGTTCTATCTATATATCAACAAAGTAACGTTGATTAAAATTTAGATAAATAATTTCAATAAAAGTTACATATCTAGTCGAACACAAGGCTGAGGCAGAAAGATTGCAGATTTGATGCCAGCCTCAGCAACTTAGCAAGCCCCTATGTCAAAATAAAATATATAAATGAAAAGGTCTGGGGATGTAGTAGAGTGGGAAAGTATACCTTGGTTCATTTCCCAGTACAACAATAAATAAGTAGATAAATAAATAAATAAATACTACTACTATTACTAAAAATTAAAAAAAATAAAAATTATATAATTACTTTTATACAATGGGTAAATACAATTAAAATTGACTATTTGCATTGTAAAATTATTAGTACTCATATAAATCTGAAGAAAAATACAACATAAAATGTCTAAAATATCTGATTATCATGATGCTATGAGGTAAATTGGATAAATCAAAACCTTATCTTAAAATATTATTTTAAAAACTGCCAATCATTAAAAATGTAACAAGTTATATATCATCTTTTCTTTCTCCCATTTAAAATAATTGTAAATAAAAATGTTATGTATTTGTGGTGTACAATATAATGATTAAATCAAGATAATTAACATATGCATTAACTCACATACTTATCATTTTTTGGTGGTGAGAACATTTAAAATCTACTTTCTTAATTTTGAAGTAGCCAATACATTGTTTTCAACTTAGTTACTATGTTGTATAGTAAGATGCTTGAATTTGTTTTTTTCAATCTGAAATTTCATATCTTTTATTTATTTTTTTAATTTTTTATTGTTGGTTGTTCAAAACATTACATAGTTCTTGACATATCATATTTCACACTTTGATTCAAGTGGGTTATGAACTCCCATTTTTACCCCGTATACAGATTGCAGAATCATATCAGTTACACATCCATTGATTTACATGTTTGCCATACTAGTGTCTGTTGTATTCTGCTGCCTTTCCTATCCTCTACTATCCCCCCTCCCCTCCCCTCCCCTCCCCTCTTCTCTCTCTCTACCCCCTCTACTGTCATTCATTTCTCCCCCTTGTATTATTTTTCCCTTTCCCCTCACTTCCTCTTGTATGTAATTTTGTATAACCCTGAGGGTCTCCTTCCATTTCCATGCAATTTCCCTTCTCTCTCCCTTTCCCTCCCACCTCTCATCCCTGTTTAATGTTAATCTTCTTCTCATGCTCTTCCTCCCTACTCTGTTCCCAGTTACTCTCCTTATATCAAAGAAGACATTTGGCATTTGTTTTTTAGGGATTGGCTAGCTTCACTTAGCATAATCTGCTCTAATGCCATCCATTTCCCTGCAAATTCTATGATTTTGTCATTTTTTAATGCAGAGTAATACTCCATTGTGTATAAATGCCACATTTTTTTTATCCATTCGTCTATTGAAGGGCACCTAGGTTGGTACCACAGTCTTGCTATTGTGAACTGTGCTGCTATGAACATCGATGTAGCAGTGTCCCTGTAGCATGCTCTTATTAGGTCTTTAGGGAATAGACCAAGAAGGGGAATAGCTGGGTCAAATGGTGGTTCCACTCCCAGCTTTCCAAGAAATCTCCATACTGCTTTCCAAATTGGCTGCACCAATTTGCAGTCCTACTAGCAATGTACAAGTGTACCCTTTTCCTCACATCCTCGCCAGCACTTGTTGTTGTTTGACTTCATAATGGCTGCCAATCTTACTGGAGTGAGATGGTATCTTAGGGTGGTTTTGATTTGCATTTCTCTGACTGCTAGAGATGGTGAGCATTTTTTCATGTACTTGTTGATTGATTGTATGTCCTCCTCTGAGAAGTGTCTGTTCAGGTCCTTGGCCCATTTGTTGATTGGGTTATTTGTTATCTTACTGTCTAATTTTTTGAGTTCTTTGTATACTCTGGATATTAGGGCTCTATCTGAAGTGTGAGGAGTAAAGATTTGTTCCCAGGATGTAGGCTCCCTATTTACCTCTCTTATTGTTTCTTTTGCTGAGAAAAAAACTTTTTAGTTTGAGTAAGTCCCATTTGTTGATTCTAGTTATTAACTTTTGTGCTATGGGTGTCCTATTGAGGAATTTGGAGCCCGACCCACAGTATGTAGATCGTAGCCAACTTTTTCTTCTATCAGACGGCGTGTCTCTGATTTGATATCAAGCTTCTTGATCCATTTTGAATTAACTTTTGTGCATGGTGAGAGAAAGGGATTCAGTTTCATTTTGTTGCATATGGATTTCCAGTTTTCCCAGCACCATTGTTGAAGATGCTATCCTTCCTCCATTGCATGCTTTTAGCCCCTTTATCAAATATAAGATAGTTGTAGTTTTGTGGATTGGTTTCTGTGTCCTCTATTCTGTACTATTGGTCCACCCGCCTGTTTTGGTACCAGTACCATGCTGTTTTTGTTACTATTGCTCTGTAGTATAGTTCGAAATCTGGTATCGCTATACCGCCTGACTCACACTTCCTGCTTAGAATTGCTTTTGCTATTCTGGGACTTTTGTTTTTCCATATGAATTTCATTATTGCTTTATCTATTTCTACAAGAAATGCCTTTGGGATTTTGATTGGCACTGCATTAAACCTATAGAGAACTTTTGGTAATATCGCCATTTTGATGATGTTATTTCTGCCTATCCATGAACAGGGTATATTTTTCCATCTTCTAAGATCTTCTTCTATTTCTCTCTTTAGGGTTCTGTAGTTTTCATTGTATAAGTCTTTCACCTCTTTTGTTAGGTTGATTCCCAAGTATTTTATTTTTTTTTGAGGATATTGTGAATGGAGTGGTTGTCCTCATTTCCATTTCAGAGGATTTGTCGCTGATATACAGGAATGCCTTTGATTTATGCATGTTGATTTTATATCCTGCCACTTTGCTGAATTCATTTATTAGCTCTAATAGTTTCTTTGTAGACCCTTTTGGGTCTTCTAGGTATAGAATCATCTGAAGCATGTATATCCTGAATTCTTTATCTGACATTCCATCTGCTGCAGCTGTTACCTCTTGTAAAGTTGAGTTCACCTGCATTGCTTGTGGTCCTTTCTTTCCTTGTCTTTTCGTATTGCTTGCGTTTCTTTCTGCTTGGTGAAACTGTTGTGTTTTTGAAAACTTTTTCCCCCTATATATTTATATTGCTCTTGTATAGTTGAAAAGTCTCCCTTGCAGGGTCGGACGGCGGTCTGCCTACCTTGCAGGCACGGGCGGCAGCTCTGCTCTGCCCCTCCTCCAATTGGTGTGATGTGTCTACCACGCCCGCGGAACCCTGGGCCTGTTCTGCCGGTCGGTCGCAGGTCTGCCTACCTTGCAGGTGTGGGCAGCGGCTCTGCTCTTCCCTTACTCCAATTGGGGTGACGTGACTACCGCGCCGTCGGGCCGCTGGGCCTGTCCCGGGTGCGGGCGAAAGCTCTGCTCTGCCTGTACTCCAATTGGGGTGATGTGTGTACCATGCTGGCAGGCCACCGGGCCTGATCCGCTGGTAGGTTGCAGGTCTGCCTACCTTGCAGGCGTGGGCGGCGGCTCTGCTCTGCCCCTCCTCCAATTGGTGTGACTTGTCTACCACACCCGCGGACCCCTGGGCCTGTTCCGGGCATGGGCGAAGGCTCTGCTCTGCTCCTACTCCAATTGGGGTGACGTGCCTACCACCCCGGCAGGCCGCTGGGCCTGTTCCACCGGTCGGTCGCAGGTCTGCCTACCTTGCGGGAATGGGCAGCGGCTCTGCTCTGCCCTTTCTCCAAATGGGGTGATATGTCTGTCGTGCCGGCAGGCCACTAGGCCTGTTCCGCTGGTCGGTCACAGATCTGCCTACATTTCGGGCGCGAGTGGCGGCTCTGTTCTGCCCCTACTCCAATTGGGGTGTCATGACTACCACGCCAGCAGGTCGCTGGGCCTGTTCCGGGCACGGGCGGCGGCTCTGCTCTGCCCCTACTCCAATTGGGGTGACGTGTGTACTACACTGGCAGGCCCCTGGGCCTGATCCGCGGGTCTGTCGCAGGCCTGCCTACCTTGCAGGCGTGGGTGGCAGCTCTTCCCTGCCCCTCCTACCACGCCCGCGGACCACTGGTCCTCTTCTGCCAGTCGGTCGCAGGTCTGCCTACCTTGCGGGCGCGGGTGGCGGCTCTGCTCTGCCCATACTCCAATTGGGGTCACGCTGGCGGGCCGCTGGTCCTGTTCCGGGCGCGGGCGGCAGCTCTGCTCTGCCCCTCTGGCTTGATGATAAAGTGAGAGAGACTCGGGTATTTGTGACTCACTTTCTTTACCAGGAGACCAACTGTTTCTGTCGCCGCTGGTATCGATGAAGTTCGTTCCTCCGCTGCTTTCTGATGACATCAGATCTCTGCCATGTTGGTATCCCATGCGAATGGCAGCATTTCGTTCCCTCCACAGTATTCAGCAGGACCCGGTCCGAGAAGCAGTTTCCTCGGATTCTTTAGCCCTGGGCCAGAGCAGTTCCGGGAGCCGGAATTCGGCCGCTCCGTGCTCGGTGTATGTTCTGATAGGAGCAGGCTCCAAGAAGCAGTTTCCGCGGGTTAATTAGCACTGAGCCTGAGTAAGTTGTCTGCGAGCCGCAGGCGAATGGCAGCCTGAAATTACCTTTTCTATGGCTGAATGAGCTGCAATCAGTCGAAAACAGGGATGGTGACGTCAGCTCTCCAAGATGGTGGCCACTGGCTTCCTCTGTGGTCTGACTGGTGTGGAGAACCGAATTGGACCACTTCCTTCCCCCATCTCAAACCCAGAATTCAGCACTTAGTACAGTGATTGCACAGCTAGCAGAAGCCCGCGGAAACTGCAGTGCTGTATCTTTGCGTTGCTATTTCCTCGTTTCCCAGCGCGCGCCGCAGACTCTAGCCACGGGGCGATTTGCTGAATCTGAAATTTTATATCTTTTAACCAATACCTTCCCAATCTCTCCAAACCTACCATTTAATGCTTGGAGGTCATTGTTCTACTCTCTGCTCCTATGAGCACATATTTTTTAGATTCTACACATAAAAGGATCATGCCATATTTGTATTTCTATGCCTGACTTATTTCACTTAATATAATATAGCCCAGGTTCACTCACATTGTTATGAGGGACACAATTTCTTTCTTTTGTTTTTATTTATTTTTTCTTTTTCTTTTTGGTACCAGGGATTGAACCCAGGGCACTTAACCACTGAGCCACATCCCTAGCCCTTTTGTATATTTTATTTAGAGGCAGGGTCTCACTGAGTTGATAAGTGCCTCATTCATCTCCTGAGGCTGGCTTTGAACTCGCAGTTCTCCAACCTCAGCCTCCCAAATTGCTGGGATTACAGGTGTGCACCACCATGTCCAGCTCTTTCTTCTATTTTTAAGGCTGAATAGCATTCTATGGTGTGTGTGTACCATGTTTTCTTTACCCATTCATCCATTGTTGATCATTGAAGTTGATTCCACATCTTGGCTGTTGTGAGTAATTCTGCAATGAAATGAGGATGCAGACATGCTTTGACATATGGATTTCATATCCCTTGGATACATGCTCAGTATTGGAATCCAGTGATCGCAGTATGATCCAATGGTCATATTGTAGTTCTATGTTTAACTATTTTGAAGAACTTTCGTACTATTATTTCTAATGGCTAACTAGTTCACATTTCCATCAATAGCATGAAAAGTTTCCTTTTTCTTCACATCTTCACCAACACTTGTATCTTTATATTTTTTTCCCACATTTTTATTATAGTTTTACATAATTATGGGAATTATTGTTACAAATTTGTACATGCACAGAAGATAACAATATAATTTGGCCAGTATTCTTTTGTCTTTTTGATAAATGCTATTATTACTGAAGTGAGCTGACATTTCATATCTCATTGTGTTTTTAATTTGCATTTCCCTGATAATTAGTGATGAGAAATTTTTTTTCATATCTCTGTTGGTCATTTATTTTTCTCCTTTCCTTTCTTTCTTTCTTTCCTTCTCTTCTCTGTCTTTCTTTTTTCTTTCCTTCTATTTTTGATACCAGGGATTGAACCCAGAGGCACTTTACCATTGAGCTCCATCCCTAGCAATTTAATTTTAATTTTTTAAAAAATTTGAGACAGGGTCTCACTAAATTTCTTACGGCCTCAATAAATCGCTGAGGCTGGCTTTGAATTTGCAGTCCTCCTGGCTCAGCCTCCTGAGTCTTTGGTATTACAGGTATGTGCCACCATGCCCAGTTATATATCTTATTTTGATACCTCATTATCTCACTCATGTGAAATCTAAACAAGATGATCTCATATAATTAGGTTGTATAATGGTGGTTACCAGAAGCTGGAGTAGTTAGAGGACAGGGGAGGATGGGGATACATTAGTCAAACTATATATGATTATAGGTTGATAGGAGGAATAAATTTCACAAGATCTATTATAGCTGGATGACAATAGTTGATGTATTATATTCTTGCAAAAAGGAAAGTGGATGTTGTCTGCTCTCACTACAAAAATATACTACAAAAATGATAATTATGTGAAATAATGCATCTGTAAATTAAATAGATTTACCCACTCCACATAATGTATACATAGTTCTAAACATCGTTCTGTACATGATAAAAGCATGTACTGCTATCTATCAATTAGAAAAAAAAATCAGTGTTTCAGTGGGAAACTGGCATTACTAGATAGATAATGACAGCTCCCAAAAGGGGCCATTTGTATGTGAAGTGGATCAATATAGATTAATTGCATTTTGAAACTAAAATAAATGAAATGGCAGATTAACAAATGTAAGTATAACATTTTGAAAATGAAAAAGTTTATTTTAATGACTGAGTCAGAAGATTTCATTAACAAAATGCACATTTAATTATGTATTTTCAAACAGTATTATGCATAAAATGGAAAAATTGTAAGACTCATTACTAGTCTACAGATGTTTTGTGTAATTTTTAAACTGTACACAGAAATTGATGATGCTTCTTTGTGTATAAGCCATCTGTTATAGTTTATTAAGACATCTGTCAATTCTTTTAAGAAAAATATAGTGAAGTTAGAATGTATTTAACCTACATACAAATTATAAAAATTGAGTTTTTAGTTATTCAAAGAAAAAACAATAAAATATATACATTTTCTCTATTGTCAATGTACCTCAGGAACAGCACAAAAAAATGTAAATTTTCAACCTGGAATACAATTCTTCTTATTCATCTTACCATAACTTTTCTTGCTCTGATCCTAGCTTGTTTTTAACTGTTTATATTATGTTGTCTCTGAAGAATCAAAGCTATTGAATCACTCTGTTTTTGAATTTTAACATAATCAGCTGGTTAGCAATTCCTAAAAACATGAATGATCTACCTGAAGTTAAAAACTTTTTTAAATATAGTAGCTTATTGAATAGAAGCATTGTATGCTGCTTACAAAAAGACAGCTGGCAGATCCTCCTGTCACTTTCATTTCTCATTAGAGATCTAGAATATGGATCCTCCCATATCCTGGAAGGCATGTGATATTGAAACCCAAGGCTTGTGAGACTCATAGTTGGTTTTCCACTGCCCCAATGGTGGCCTTACCCAGAATGATCTCTGGCTTGATGTCTCAGCTGCTGGCTTTATCCCTTGATAACTTTTGTTGGTTTCTGGGCTGTCCAAGGGATTCCTTTCCACAGCCTCCTAACAATACGTGTCCTTTAGACTCTGAGTCACGGCACACCTTTGCTTTTACCCAGAAAATGGTCAGAACTAAGTCTCTGAGTTAATCACTTCATCACTCTCTCTGTACTGCTGACCTCTTGAATGGTTCATGACATTCTCTAGGCTCCAGTGTCCATCTAAGACCTTTCTTGTGGTATCTGTACAAAAAATTTTTGTATTCCAACTTTTTCTATGATGACCTTGCCAATTGACTCTTGGAAAATTAAATATTGATTTATGTTTGCTATTAATTTGTCTTACCATTAGGCCACTTCCTCACTACTGACTGATTGGCATTATATTGGGCACAGAGCTTCTCTAGGGTACCTTAAAGTTTTCCTAATCTGTGCTGCACAAATACAGAAACAAAATCCTCTGTCCACATGTATTCTAAATATCTATACTTGTTTCTTATATTTTCCTCACCACATTGTAGTTTTGGCTTAGAGTAAAGACAAAAAGTATAGTATTTGACCCTCATCATCCCCTCTCTTTCCTCCAGAAACCTTTGGAAATAAAGGTTTCATGCCTGGTGATGCTTTTCTTCTTTTTCTCTGTGTCCCTTAGAGTGGAAATAAATTGCTTTATCCAGAAGAAAAATATCTCAATGTATAGATAAAAATATTTTCCCTGTTAAAATATAATTATTTTTAAAGCCTGTTTGTGCAATTTGTTTTTCTTTTTTCCCATTTAAATCACCTTTATGAAAAAAATGTATCTGTCTCATCTTCTTCTACTTTCTCAATGCCAACAAAGCTGGTCCCATGGAAGTTTCTTGGGAAGTATTTATGAAGAGTTATGAATGAATACAATAAAATGAAAGAGAAATTAGGCAGCAATCCTGTGGTCTCTAAAATGACTTTCATTGACCTTGCTTCCTGATATTCATGTCCCTATACATTTCACTGCCCTTGTTTGTGGGCTGGACCTACCTACTGGACGGAATCTAACAAATAAAATCTGGCAATCATGATGGGCCATCACTTCCAATATAAGGTTATAAAGGACATTGACTGGCTTGTCTGCTATGTCTCTCTCTCCTCTCCCTCTAGGGGAAGGAAGTTGCCATGTTGCAAGTAGCCTTATGTAGAGGCTTCACTGGCAAGGAAGGAATGTTTCTAGCCAAGAGCTAGGGAAGACCTAATGCCTATTTATAGCCCTATGAGTGAACTTGGAGGTGGATCCTCCTTCAGTCTAGCCTTGAGATTTACGTCCTAGATGGCACCTTAATGACATCTGTGAGAAAAGCTGAGCCAAAGAACCCAGCTAAACATTTATTATCTTACAGTCTAACCCACAGATATGAGATAATAAGTGCTTACTGTTTGAAGTCACTAAATTTTTGTAACTTTTGTGCAGCAATGGATAACTAATACAAATCTGTAAAGTTTTAAGCATTTAGGGATTCTTATCTTCCATACAGGTCCTGTTGCTAATTATATTAGTATATTTTTATTGACTGGGATTATAAGAATTTTAATGGTAAGTACATTCTAGTAATGTGATATATAGTCCCATATATATATATATATATATATATATATATATATATATTCCAACCATTTAATGCAAATAGTGTGCTTGTCCCAAAGTTCTTGCTAGACACACTAGAGGATGTAGCTATCTTGTATGCGTGACAGCAATTAAAGACAGTTTAGATATCTTTGGCAAAATGATGAAACTATATTTGTTTAAAAATATGAGAAACAAATAAAATTCTGAAGATACAAAGCAAATAATATATTGGCTGAGTAATCTGTGTTTGAAGGCAAAAAGCCTGTGCCACAAAAGGCAGGAAATATCTCTGTGGTGAGGACCTTCAGGGCATCTCAAAGGACAAGCAAGGTCTAATTCTGCTATTGAGTTTGTCCTCTGGAAAGAGGCCAGGCCATAGCTGCTTCAGTCCAAGAATAACTCACTGCACATTATCTCAGGAAGTTGCCCTCAGAAGCCCATGTGGTTCTGTTATTAAGAAAGTTTCTCTACCTGTGACTGAGGGTTGTGGGAAGGAAACAGGTAGCTTAGATGTTTTCTATTATTGGCTAACACATATCAAGCAGTAGTTCTATCGTTTAAGAAATTATACTTTAAGTTTATCACTAGTGAGGTTAGGAAAATATAATGATACAGAGAAAAGTAGATTTTTTTGTGATTAGTTATTTTATTAACTTGGAAAGCATTCATTAACTAAAGTGAATTAACTAAAGCAGCTGAAGATGTTGACCCTTCACCAATGGGCCAGTACAGGGGCCGCATTAATGGTCTTTATCCTCATCTAATCAAATAAAAATAAAATTTCAAATAGAATCTTCAAGTAAAAATATCTAGGCATTTATAGAGAAATCATTATCTCAGTTTTGGGATGGATAATTAAGATGGGGGAATGGATGACTGGATCCAGATAGTGTGTCTAAACCTAACCCAAAACATCTGGGATTCAGACTAGAGGTGATATCCTCCATCAGGAAACTGGACTGATGTGAGGAAACTAAGTTCACCTTTATCATCAAGGTGCATAATTGTAGCATTAGGAAAAAAGTATTGCTGATAACTGATAAGGCTGCTGGTTACTGTCCCTATAGGAATAAATTTCACTTCAGAACCCCTTTAATTCATAACACATTTCCAGGTGTGGTCAAACTCTGGTGACAGTGATCCTACAAACATGAGGTCTGGTAATCAGGAAGGACTAGATGATGAAGACTTGATGCCTGACATTTTCTACTGTCTTTGAAAACTTCAATTTTTAAACCCATTTATACTAACATCAAATATAATTTGAGATTGTGAAATGTTCTGATATTCCAAGAGCATTTATAACAACATAAATATTTACTGACATCAGCTTTAGCTTTTTTATTGCTCAAGGATTGTCTGTGACCAAGCTAAATAAATACCTAAAACATTTATAATTTAGTTTTTAGTAAGAATTTAAAAGATAATATCTATATCTATCTCAGGAGTTATTTGATGAGTTTTAATACCTGAGTTGTATATGGACAATACCAGTCCTTTTAAAAGTTTTTCTTCCTGGCTTTCCTATGGATTGTTTCTTGCCATGGGCACTTCTTGTGTTTTGAAACCTGACTGCATGTCTCTCATACTTAATAGTTTTTACTGAAACACACAAAAATTACTGATGTCCTGTGAAGTGGTACTAATGATTGATGTTAAAGGAAAAAATGATTAATGACACTCTTTAACTCTTTAAAGAAATAAGGCAGACTTTATTCAAGCGAGGTCATAGTGATGGTATAAAGAGCATTGTGGTAGGATCTTATAATTGGGGAGAAGGACTAAGCTTGATATGAACTTCACAGAAAAGTGGGGATTTATAACCAAGGAGCAGGTTGGGGTGATTTAATATAAAATTATTAAGAGGAAACATTGATGGTAAGGAAGATTCTTGCTAGAACAACTCAACTGAATTCTTGCTATAAGCAGTTCAAGGTAATAAGATATCCAGAGTGGTTAGATGACAAGGATAAGGAATTTTTGCTAAATTGACTTAGTATTCATATTTAGACTGAATTCTTCAAGGGCAGAGAGAGAAACTCAAGAAAAACACCTAGTCATAAAGGACTCAGAAGAGCTTGATTCCTTTTGGTCAAAGGAGAGAGTCTTTTCAATGGCCAAATGTAGGGTTAGCTTTTCCCAATTCTTTTCTATAACACACACTTTCTTACTACCTACTATGTGTCAGACACGATGTACAATGACAGAAATATAAGTAAATATAAAATAACCACACAATCTAGTAAAAGAACTGGGCAAGCATTCAAGCAGAGTAAAGAGCCTAAACACTCAGGGCAAACATGGTATATTAGGAACGTTCACTGCTCTTTTCCCTGCATTGCCCTTATGTATCTTCGGGAGGAAGTAGGTGTATCTTAAAATGTTCTCCCAAATATATGACATCTAAGCCAAAAGTTAAAACAATGTGTAATTTCTTCAGGTAAGGGAGAGACAGTAGACTGTAAGATCATTTCAAGAGAATAGTACCCATTAGTACCTGCTAGTCTGAAAGCATAGCTTATTTAGGAATTGATGCATATTTCAGTAGGCTGGAAAATAGTATAAGGATACTGGTATAGGGAAGTATAGAGGCCCATTTCAGGATTTGTCAAGTCAAAATATAAAGCACAGCATAGTTGGAACTCCTTATTTATAGTCAGTAGAGGTTGGAGGAGTACTGTTGCCCGCAGAAGGCTTATCTGTAAAATGTGTGGCCCACCTGCCTGATAAACTTCCCACTTCAGTCCTGGTTGCCGCTCTTCTGCTCCTCCGGGAGACACAAACTTTTCCTCACTTCTATTGGGATTGCCTCCCCTTGGACCCCTGGCACCTCCTGATTTTCACATTTCTCTACATTTGTTGGACACTCTTCAGCATTGTTTCTCCTGGACCTCTCTGAGAGTTAATTTACTCCCTCATGATCATCTCAGATAGAGATATATACCGGAGTTAGACTAGAGAAGCCATCACACTTCTTTGTGAGGAATGTGAAAGATGAGTGTCCTATGATCAAATATTCTGGGAAATACTGCATGGGAACAGCTGTGCCAGGATGTCCTGGCAAACTGAGGCAGATCCACACTGACCACCCAGGTGTGGGCTTTTAATTAGTTTTTCTGAGTCTTACCAGAGTTGCCTGTCATCTTCTTAGAAGACGATTGGAGAGGACCACATGGCCAGCCCCTCTCCCCTGGGAAGCTGCCATGAGTCATGTTTCATTAGCTTTCATGTTCCAATGAAATGTGGGACCTGTTTCTCTACCCGCCTCAGAATAGAGTTACAGAATAAAAACCCACTTAGTTGGAGTCTAGACCTTGCTTCCTGGCCAGGGGGCAAATTACAATACTCTGTAGTCATGGTTTTTTTTATTTCAGAGGCTTTTGTTTTGCCTTTCTTTATTTTGTTGATGTTTGAGTCAAAGACTCTGTAGCTGTTTGTATCTTAACCAATAAAATCAGTCAAACCTTGGCCTTGTATCATTTTGCCCTTATGCTTAACCTATTGTACTCAGTTTGTACCTTTTGGAAACTCGTAGGGTAGAGTAACATATCGTTGAATCCAAGCAGTCCAATAGTAAAGACGTTAATTTATCTTTTTGTTTCCCTCTTTACTTAAATTCAAGGTTTTCTTCCTCCTACAAAATCCCTGATGAAACCACATGGAACATACTCTAGGGATCAGTAAACAAAACTATACTTTGAGGTGTGTTATTTCTTCTTTGGAGGGGTTCTTCTGTCCAGCCTGTCTCCTCTACCACCCTTCTGTGGCTTCTGCTAGTCACAACCTCCTTCCAACACAAAGCTCAATCACTTCTCATTTCCTCCCTTCTTCATTTCACCCTGTATCACATACACCTGCTGAACATTAATTTCTTCTTTCATTTAATTATAGGAAGAATTATGTGTTCCCTCATTTCATATCGCTTTCATCATTCAGAGCTTAATTATTTTCACTTCAGAAATTTCCTTTTTCCCTGTTAATTATACATATCAATTTCAGCTTACTTTCTCCCCTGCTCTCTCTTCAAATTCTTAAGCCGAGTTAGTTCAGCTTTTCATCACTGTGACTAAATATCTAAGAAAATCAACTTAGAGTAAATAAATCAACTTTACTTTAGCTCCTGGTTTCAGAGGTTTCAGTCTATGGTCAGCTGGCTCCATTGCTGTTGGGCTGTAGAGAGGCAGAACATCAGGGCAGAAGGGTGTGGCAGAGGAAAGCTGCTTATCTCATGGCAGCCAGAAAACAGCAAGAAAGGGGTTGGGGACAAGATATAGTCCCCAAAGGCATGGCCCCCAAGAACCCATTCCCTCCAATTAGGTTCAACCTCTTGTAGTTGCCCCCACCTACCAATAATCCTTTCAGCTATGAATCCCTCAATAAATAAATTAATTGATTAGGTCATGATTCAATCACTTTCCAAAAGCCCCATCTCTGAACATTGTTGCATTGAGAAACAAAACTTCAACATATGAGTCTTTGGTGGGCAGTCGATATCCAAACCACAACACTTGCTTTTTTTAGCAAGAAAATATTTATGAACTTTCACAGATGAATTTAGATATTATATTAATTAAAAACAATAATTCTAAAAGCAATGGTAGTAGCTCTTCCTCTTTCTTCTCCTCTTCTCTTTCCCTTCCTGAACAGTCAAATCTAAACCCTTCAGAGGAGGCTGAGCAAAACATCTGATTTGGGGGAAATCCTTCTGACCCAGAGAGGATTTTTAGAACTTGACTAGGTTGAACAGGGAATACAAATAGGAAGGGAGATCCTGTAAGAAGAGATAAAGACTGTGCACTGTGAGGAAGATTTTGTGCATGAAGCAGTGTCAGTACCTGGGGAGAGGTAAAAGGCTTTGGTGTTAGACTGTGAGATCTGTGTATTGTCTGGCATGAGACTGGTGGTGTTGGGCTAGAATTGGAAATACTGGGATGAAATCATGGCTCTAACTAATTACTGATGAATAATTGATACAGAGAAAGAGGGAGTTACTTCATTCTTTTCTTTTTTTTTTTAATTTGTTCTTTTTAGATATATGGGACAGTGGAGTGTATTTTGGTATATTATACATACATGGAGTATAACTTATTCTAATTTGGATCCCACTCTTGTGGTTGTACATGATATCGAGTTTCCCTGGTGGTGTATCCATATATAAACATAGGAAAGTTATATCTGATTCATTCTACTGTCTTTCCTATTCCCATTCCCACTCGCTTCCCTTCATTTTCCTTTGTCTAATCCACTGAACTTCTTTTTGTACTCAGTTTGTACCTTTTGGAAATTTATTCTTACCTTCCCTGCCTTGCGATATTTTAAAAATACACATTCTTACAATGAATATCTGAGCATAGTTTCTCAAGCATCTTCACATTCATACAAGTGAAATCTCAAGGATAAGAAGGCAATATCTATGGCCTCTTCTATTCATTCTTTAGGATAGATGGAAATTTCGAAAGGGTACAGTGTGTGAGAATTAACACTGGAAAAATACATATGAAACTTTTTTAACTGGCTGCACTTAGGACAAGGTACAACACAATAAATATAGAACTGCATAATATTTTTAAAAGATTGCTGAAATTTTAACACAGCCTTACTAAAGAAATACTATCAGTGACTAATTTGGAATTCTACAACATGTATGTGAAAAGAATAAAATGGATTTAAATTTTTAAAAAATACACGTTCTTAGGTCTTGATATCACAAGGCATACATGATTCTTGTGTGTAGCTCATGCTATTGGAATTGAGGTACTTGCTCTTTCCACACAAGTAATATTTCTTACAGATAGTCTTACCAAATGGTGCTTTTGTACCCTTTTTGTTATTTTTTAAATGTTAGGCCAGCTCAAGGAAGTAGAACTATTGTTATTATTAAAACATATAGCTTCAAACTTTGACATTTTTCTATTACATAATTTTAAAACAACAATGTGTATTTAATAATCTATATTTTTGAAAAGCAAATTATCTTACTTTTCAACTGGTGGGGGCTCAGTTGCATTTGAGAATTTCAAGGGATAATTTTGGGTAACAAGTGATGTCATAACTAATAATGAAAAACAGTACCTGGAAATATTTTCATTAATTAATATATGCATAAATGAAAGTTAAATATCAAAAGAGAGTCTATAGGATTCACACAGTGACACAAGGAAAACTAAATACTTAATCTCATCATATTAGGTTTGTATGTTGTTTTAGATGAATAATAAAATAGACACAAATAAAATTTCAACAACTGATATAGTCTAGTGAGTGGATTTTTACAAATGGTGCATTGATATTTTACTCACTGACCAGATTACTAAAGACTTCTGATTAGCATCTTACTGGTGTGAGGATATAAGTCAATATAAAGTTATGCATTAATAAACATATAGAATAAAATCAAAGGCACATATTTTAATTAGCTGTTAAATATCTAATAATTTAATCAGTTTATGATTTAACTGATATTGAGGATAAAAGCCTAGGTTTTAAAAGTGGACATATATATCTATATATCTCTCTATATAAATATAGATAGAATATATATCTCCACAGTGTTCATTTTATGCATATATATATTTGTAAAATTTTATATATTCATTATATATACATATATATCTGTCTATTTAGCTATACATATGAGGATTCAAAGTTCTCAATAGCTAATCAAGTTTGATATCAAATGAAGTCTGTAAAGTACTTACTAGGTAAGAAAGTTGTTGAAATAATAGATGATTTTAACATATTGGTAGTTAGTTGTAATAGGTGCTTTTGGGTAGCATAAAACCATTTAAGATTTTAATATAGCCAATAATAAAATGTTTCATATTTCAAAATAGCTAAGAGTAAATTTCAAATGCCTCACCACAAACAAGTAAGGGAGGAAATGGTTATGTTAATCAGCTTGAGGTAATCATTCCACATTGTGTTCTTAATATCAAAACTTCTTGTAACTATTATAAATAAAACATAAGCTAAAAATTTGAGAAATTATAATATTTCTAGTCACTAGTTATCCACCAGCCCCCTCAACAAGAATACATTTTCAAATATAAGCACAAGAACCTTTACAGCTAAACAAATGTGCAAGCTGCCTTAATCAGTAACACAGCCAATTGAAAGTGGAGAAACAACCATGCGTGCACCAGTTCCACTCTAGGGAGGATGCAGCGGGTATGCTTTCCTTAAGTTCCAGGGATATGGTTGACAGGTGTGGAAACAATGAAGGACTGAGTGTAACAGGAACACATACGTATAGGGAGGCAAATCAAATCAGCTGATTTAAGGAAAAACTTATATTGTTGAACAGTTGCAAAAAATGTTGATGAGCTGTGGATAACTTTATATGGAATAAGACATTAGCATTTTAAAGGTTTATTTTACTATAATAGCAAAAGAAAAAAGACAATCTTCTGAAGAGGGCAAAAGCAGTGTGCTTCCAGCAACTTGATAGAGGAGTTAGAAAATACATGTCTTTGAATCTCTAATGTCCAACACACGAATGCTCAATTTGGTGACTTGAAGAAAACTAGTAGCTATTAATTTAAAGGAGCATTATAGAGCATAGAAGTAAATATTCAGAGTCATGGTTTGAGTTTAAATGTGTGTTCACAACTTAGTAACTGTGTGAATTTGTATATTTTTCCCATTTATAGAAAGGAAATGATAGAATTACCAAGATTAAATTAGTTAAATATGTGGTAAGGTGCTTAACACTGTGCTGGCATATCAAGAACTATATTGTTTTATATGTCTTTTGTTTTTGCAAATTAAGTGGTTATTTCTATAAAAATCTAAAAGAACTTAGCAAAGAAAACTAGGAGAGTGATTCATTTTTTTTCTCTTGGAGTATTTCATTAAATCTGATTGAAGTTGGAGTTATCAAGAGCCTAGAGATCAAATATGGAACTTAATGCATAGAAAAATATGTTAATTATTTCTAAAACTTCTTGTGCAGAAGGCCAAAAAGAGCATCCACCATTGACTTAAAGGTGTTCTTATCAGATATATATGGAGAGAGAGAGAGAAGTTATATATAGAAGATATGAATATGTATAGAAGTTGTATGATTATATAACTAATTCTAACCTTCAGTCATAGTTTCATAAACCTAAGAAGTATGAGATTGCTTGATCCTATTACTTCATTTTCCAGACAACAAAATACAGAGTCAATAAAGGCAATCCATATTTCAAGGACAAATAGTCAAAATCTAAGTAAGTTCTGGATCTTAGTTCAATGTGTTTTTTCATGTTGTCATTCAGTCACAAACTCATTGCTTATCTAGCATGTGTCCCTCTTGGAGAAAAACAGGATTTTAATAAACATTCCTGTTTTAAGTCCTGTAAATATTAGTTTCTAACATCTTAATAGACTAATTTCATTAGTCATATAATATTATAATGCATTTTATAATGTTCAAGCAATATAGAAAAGTACAAGAAAATGTCCTTCCATCAATTGAAACACTATACTCAAAAGTAATCACTAATGGAAAATTGATACTCAGATACCATTATTAGAATAAATACATACAGAAAATCCAATAATAACATACAAGACATTGTTTTATATAAATACTATGCTACTTACATATGTTAGTATGTAGTTAATATGTATTTTTAAAGTAAGTTACAAATGTATTTAAATTTAATTTAAATTTAAGTTACAAATTCAACTATTTTTAAAAGTAAAGGAATGATTGAATTGTAGCATTGTTTTTGAAAACTTAAATTCTTAGTTTTGGTTGACTGAATTTTATTATTGCATATTGAGATCTCTTGACTGGAAATATAGAAACTGGGCAACATAGGATAACATAAATTTATTCTAAGTGTATTCAGTGATTCACATAATTTACAGAATTGTCATAGGACCAGATTCAGGTGGGAATCTAGGGAGGCAAGGCATGGACAAGATGCTAATGCACCAGCAGTCTCCTCAGTGTTTAGCCATTTTCCAGTTGGACACTTGCTGTTGTTTTGATCGTTGACATGATTAGACACACCTTGCAATGCTGTTAGACCTTGTTACCCCTTTTTATGGTTTGAATTTGGAATGTTCTTCCTTAAAGCTCATGTGTTGAAATCATTGTTCTCAATGAGCAATGCTCAGAGTTGAGACTTGTAAGCAATGATTGCTCTGGATTCATTGATAGTTAGATGGACTACTGAGAGATGGGACCTTATTGGAGGAAAAAGATGACTGTGGCATGTCTTAGAAGGATTTTTCTTTTGCTTGGTTCCTTCTTCCCTCTCGCTCTCTGTTTCTTCGCTGTCATTAGCTGAGCAGCTTTCCTCTGTCATGCTCTTCTGCCATGATGTTCTGTCTTACCTCTGACCTAGAGAAATAGAGCTGACTGACCATGGACCAAGACCTCTGACACTGAGCCCAAATGAACTTTTCCTCCTCTAAGTTGTTCTTGTCAGATATTTTGGTCACAGCAGTAAAAAACTGACTAAAATGCCCCTGAATATTTATTTCCACACTTCTGCTAATGTATTGCCCGATAACAATACATCTCTCCTACCTTGATATTCATCAAAAAAATTCTAAATGCTCCTCTACCAGACATCACATTCAATACTCATAGTTGCCAATGAGAGCACTTTGGTGTATATGTCCGTGTTCTAGCTGGCAGGGGATGGGGCAAAGGAGTTACTAATATTTTTTATATACTATAGAAGAGACCATGAACAGATCTCACCATCTAAGGTTTCTTTAAGGAGAAAGAGGGTTCAGATGCCAGACATTCAAATTGACTGTTACCCAACAAAATAGTCAATTTCTGAGGTTCTATAATACCTCATTTTAGATGTATAGTAAAACATTGCCCAAGAATTTTGTCTTCCTCCAGTTAAGTTCCTGGGAGGTACGAATAGATTTAAAAGCTTCTACATTCTGTTTCTTTTTAAAAAACACTTCCGTTGTTCATAAGTTAGTATGAAGAAGTTTCATCTATTGTCATATACAGTTCTTGAAGATAAATTTCAAACTTATTTGCTTCTCACTCTCTTTGAATTCCATCAAGTGATTGAAAAGTAAAACTTGTGATTTATTTTCACACTGCTATTTTCATTAGGAATGTAGTTTTTTCAATAATTATATGGAAATAATATTCCATTAAAAATAACAAGTTAAAAAAAAATGAATTGAGTCAGCCATGGTGGTGAGCGCCTATAATCCCAGCGGCTTGGGAGGCTGAGACAGTAGGATCATGAGTTCAATGCCAGCCTCAGCAATTTAGCGAGGTGCTAAGCAATTCAGTGAGACCCTGACTCTAAATAAAATACAAAAAAAAAAAAAAAAAGGGCTTGGTCTGTGGCTCAATGGTTACGTGCCCCTGAGTTCAATCCCCAGTAACAAAACTAAAAAAGAATTGTTTGTGAGCTTGTATGCTGCATTAATTTTAGTATAACAAATATAAATTATTTTTTTTCTATTTTCAATGCTTTATTCACTTAAATCACTCAATACAATTTCACTCTATAGGTAATTTTTTCTTTCAGTATTTAATTATAATTGTACTTTGACACAATACATTTATTGAATTTTATTTTTATGTGGTGCTGAGGATTGCACCCAGTATCTCAAACGTGCTAGGCGAGCCCTCTACCGCTGAGCGACAACTCTTGCCCTTGTACAGGTTCATGATCAAGAAAATGACAATCTTTAATGCTGGGCACTTCAATAGACATAATCAACTCAAAACAAACAATTCCAAGTCAAGTCTAAGCACTGCAAACATACTTAATCATGACAGGCTTATTACAGACATTCCCTCTGGTTGCTAAGCTCAAGTTCCAGATCTAGAGTCTCCAGTCTTGGGCCTTAAGTCCAGCAGATTCACACTTACTCAAACCCTAGTGATCAGGTCAGGAATCGACGGTAAATTAATTTTTATATGCAAAGAGTCTAATATTCATAGTCTTGATAGGGTTAATAACCAGGTCTTGACTTTTTACCATTTTGTAACAGATTACAAGTGTGAAGTTTATATGTAAGTACTGGACTTTCCTTTTGGGACGGTATGCAAAGGAATACTTTTTGGAATGTGTTCTAAAAACCAGGATACCATTTATTACTTTCTCTTGCACATGAAAAATGTAGACCACACACTGTTTTTTGGGCCTATTCTGACCTGGCATATCTTCATAGGTAGATTTGGTATATGTTTAACCATGTTTCCACCATTTGTTGAAGATCCTTAGTATTTATTTAAAAACTTCTTCATTATTGGATTTAAAGAGGATAGGAAGGGCAGCAGAATACAACAGACACTAGTATGGCAGTATGTAAAAAAGTGGATGTGTAACCGATGTGAATCTGCATTATGTATACGGGGTAAAAATGGGAGTTCATAATCTGCTTGAATCAAATGTATGAAATATGATATGTCAAGAGCTTTGTAATGTTTTGAACAACTAATAATAAAAAAATTTTAAAAATAAATAAATAAATAAAATAAAAAAAAATAAAGATGGTCTTAATTGTTGGTTTTTCTTTTTTTCTTTTTTTCTTTTTTTTTTTAGTCTGATTCCCTTTCTATAATCTGAAAATGCTTGCTATCTACTGACTGCTCTAAGAAAGACTTTATCAGCTTGGAACTTCAGCTTTCAGTGAAAACATTCTCTTGCATTCTATTGACCTACAAATTCCCCTGTCAAATGCTTTTTGGACTTTCAACGAACAGTTTTTATGTTAACAGTAGGTCAAAAAAATGTCATCTTGATTATTTATCCTAACAAAGGTTGTGAATGTGAAGGACATTTTAAAACTACTTTACTATGAAAATTAACTGTATTTTGGGGTTTTCAATTTCACTTGTTTGAAAGCTGAATTATATTTATTGTGATGGCTTCTTTGATGTGTTAGCCTGACTAGTTTACAGCCCCCAATTCTTCAATCAAAAATAAATCTAAGGATTTCTGTGACAGGAATTTGCAGATATAATTAAAATTCCTACTTAGTTAACTTTATTTAATGAAGATGGAAGAAAGATTATCCCTGTATGTTCTGGGTGGGTCTGATTAATCAGGTAAATTTTAACAAGATACAAATAGAAGAGAGAGAAAGGAGATAGGGCATCAGGTCTTTGCTGCCTGTGGATAATGCTATGGTCTGTGCCTGAGGTGCTGCATTCTTCTTGTGAAGGGCCTTAACTTTCTGGATGCCTATTTTCTGGGTTTGGATCTGCTTAGCTGACTCCCAACATTTCATTAGCTAATTCTTATCATTAATATCCAGATATCTCTCTTACTAGGTCTGCTTTCATGGTTAATTCCTGGCTATACAATTATGGTTTCTTTTGAGGTTTTGCGATAATGTTTCATGGTCAAGCAAACTATGCACTAATATTCCAGCAAAAAGAAAACACTAAAGTCACAGAATGTTATTTTTAAAGCAGCACTTCAAGAGCTATATGGCCTAATTGTGAAATGAAGTAGTAATTAAAAAAAAACTATTTCCAAAATAATAGTACTGCATATATTTTAAGAATTATAGAACTTAGAGGAAACATCTTGATTACATAATTCACTGATGTAAAGCTATTGGCTGGAAAATCACTCATCTGTTTTAACAACTTCATGTATGTATGTGTATGCTCTGTTTGTGTGTGTGTGTGTGTGTGTGTGGTGTGTGTGTACATGTGCGTGTGTGTATGCAACTTTAGGCTAAAAAAATTTAACTGCCTGACCCAACCATCACATTTAGTAGAAGTAGAATTATAACCATATATCCTGATTATAAGTTAGGAGTACAGTTCATTCATTCTTTAATGCTACTAAAAATTATAAGAATAAATTTCTTAACAACGGATTCATGTGATCTTCTTTATATATGTACATTAGAGATTTTAAATTTGATTATAAAGGATAAAAGAGACATAGATCCAAAATAGTATGTGAATAGTACCATAGATAATGCAGGAAATAGATACTATTAAACTTCAGAAGAAAAAAATGGTATAGGGTGCAAAGTTCCATGGACAAGACTGAATTGTTCTGCGTCTTAAAGTTTTGCTATCATTGTAATATGCAGTAGTTGAGAGAAAATTATTCACAGAGAATATAAGATAGTGGGAGAAAATTAGGGTTTTCCTATAGTAAAGGCTAACTGAACTACTTCTAATTCCAGGTACTATTCATGGCAGGGAGCACACATTGATGATGATTGAAAGAAAAATCCTTGCCATGAGAAGCTTACATTCTGAATATTCTGAAGATGTCATTGTTAACTGTATTGCCAAACTAGTTGATTTGGAAGGTTGGAATTAAGGAATAAAGGGAGTAAAGATAGATAAATGGGGTAGACTTAGGTTGCAAAGGGTCTGTAATGCTGGGTTGTAGCAACTGAAATGTTACCCTGACAATGAGGTGGCAAAAGTAATTTCAGTCTTGTGAAGGGGAAATTATCATTAAACAAGTGGGACAATTGCATATTTGTTTTCTCCTGCTGCTGTAATGAATTTTCATAAACTTAGTGTGTTAAAGCAGCAAAGATTTATTACATCAGAGTTTTGTAGATCATGAGTCACACAGCATAGTAATCAAGAGTTGGGCTGCCTTTCTTTCTGGATATCTTAGGCAAAAATCTGTTTCCTTATCTTTGCTAACTTCTAGAAGACAACCAGGATCAAGGATTTTTCCCCACAGGCATCATCTTTTCCATGCATTTGGAATTTATGCAATTCCCAAGCCAGATGCCCGTACATCAGTGTCATAGAAAGCCAACGATAAGAAATAAGCAGAAAGGGAAGGTCTGATGCAAGGCACTTTGTGATTGCACCTGTGTGAATTTAGTAGCTGCCTATAAGAAACAGGTTGCTAAAGAAGTGACTAGATTAATAGGCAGGGCAAGATAATTGATTTTGAAATGATCATAGATGGTGATACAGGTCATATAGGGTTCCATTCATTTGTGCCCTTGGTTAGATTTAGTCTATTGTATAGAGTCTCATTCCTGGTATGTTATTTGCAATGGTATTTGCAAATACTTAATAAAAGAAGATTAGTAAAAAAAGTGCTGGTATCCATTATTGCAGTTGTTCTGAGACTGTTAACTGCTTTTAATTACCTGCTACTTCCATCACCAATTCTGGATATTCCTTACCTTCACATAGTATGAGGTTTTGCGATAATGTTGCATGGTCAAGCAAACTATGCACTAATATTCAAGCAATAAGAAAATACTAAATAATAAGCTTTTTTTGCTGCCATGACTAAAAAATCTGAACAGAATAATTTTAGAGGACAAAACGTTTATTTAAGGGCTTACAATTTCAGAGGTCTCAGTCCATAGCAGTCCAGCACCATTCCTTAGGGTTCCAGATGAGGCTGAATATCATGGAGGAAGAGTGTGGCAGAGGGAAGCATCTCACATCATCAGGAAGCAGAGAGAGACTCCACTTGCCAGATACAAATATGTACCCCAAAGCCACACACCACTTCCTACCTCCTCTAGCCACACCCTACCATTCCAGTTACCACTCAGTTTATCCCTATCAGGGAATTAACTCACTGATTGGGTTAAGACTCTGAAAACACAATAATTTCTTCTCTGAACCTTCTTGCCTTGTCTCACACATGAGCTTTTGGGAGACACTGAACATCAAACCATGACACCTGAATACTCAACACTTAAGACTATTGTCCAACATAAGAACAGCCTTATGGGACACATCCCTTAAATTTGGAGTCTGTTGTTTACTCTGGGAAATTAGTGTCAGACCTGAGTTGAACAGTGAGAAATCCAGTTGGTAATGGAGAATTGGGGAATTAGTTGTAAACATTTGGTTTCATAAGTATTGTGAGTAAAAATAACTCATATTACTTTTAAATACAAAGTATTGCCTCTTTGACTTCTACCCTTATAGAATTTCATAATTCTTCTTGATACTATGGAGTGTATCATATGGTCATATTTCCCCCAGTTAATCCTGGTTTATGGAAGACAGAAACAACTGATTTTCCAAAAGTTATTTGGCCTCCCTATATTAATGGATATTATATTGTATTAGTTAAGAAGTTATCATACAAATTGCTCTGAAAATCATAAATAGTGAATGGCTCTGTTCTTGTATAATAATAATATCTAATATTTTTACCTATTTGCATCTTCTGCCTTCTTGTCAACACACGATTAATGAGGGTCTAGTATCACCACAACATTTATGATAGGCTATGTCTCAAGAAGCCATTTCAGCCTTGTGTTAGTCTTCTTGGGGTGCTATAAAAGAATATCACAGATTGAGTGTGTTAGTCAGCTTTTCATCACTGTGACCACAAATATTTGACATGAACAACTTAAAAGAAGAAAGATTTATTTTGGTTCACATTTATGGAGTGTTCAATCCATGGTCAACTGTCTGTATTGCTTTGAGCTTATGGTAAGGCAGATATCATGGTGGAAGGGTATGGTGACATCCAAGAAATAGGGAAAGATGGAGAAGGGGCTGGGAACAAGAAATACAAGCCATGCCCCCAGTGACCTACTTCCTCCAAGTAGACCCCACCTCTTAAAGTTTTACTACCTCCCTTTAATACTATCAAATTATTAATACATCAATGGATTAATCTACTTATGAGGTCAGAGCACTCATGATTCAATCACACCCTTAAAACCCACCTCTTGAACATTTTTGCCTTGGGAGACAAGCCTTCAACACATGAGTCTTTGTTGGGTGTATACTTCCCATCCAAACCCTACCACTGGGTGACTTAAATAGCAGAAAATATCATTGTGTGCTCATATGACTTTTTTTCTGTGCAAGTATAGAAAAGAAAGAGAAAATTTATTTAACCTGATTACCTCTCTAAAGACCCTATTTACAAGTTTAGTCACATTGGGGGTTAGGATTTCAACATACAAATTTTGTTGAAATATAATTCAGTCCAAAACAAGTTTTCATATTAGGACTAGATCTAGATGTCCTTTTCAGTACTTTGGATTTCAAGTCAAAGGCAAGTGCCTTAAAGCCAATATATTATCTTCAACTTGACTTTTTATACATTACCCCCACATCCTTCAAAATGAATACTTCAAATATCTATTCCTACCTTTCCCACCCAGTAAATATATCTTGGTAATCAGAGACAGAATAGGTGAAAATAATGCTGAATAATCACAAAAAAACCTCTACCCCCAAAGCAATAAGACAAAAAACTTATAGAACTTTTGTATATTTGGGAGTGATTTTCAAATGATCAATAAGAAGTTTTAGCAATGGTTTTGAGCCGCAATAAAAAATAGTACCAAATAAGACTAAATCCAAGAATGAATGGAAAATAAAAATGAAAACCCAAAATATGCAACATTTGGATTTATTAAGTCCTTTAAGTCTTTTTAAGTTAAAAAAAAGCCAAACAATTGCCATTGTAAAAACCTTACCAACAGAGAGCTTTAAAGAGACTGTTAGAGTTTATACTTCCTTGCCCCTTCCAATCTACTGCTTTGAAAAATTACATTAACATTTTGATTGATAATATCCTTAATCCTTCACTCAATTCATGAAACATTTAAGTAAACACGTGTATTTGTATATACTTAATCAAATCTTCCCTTCTTTTAACAAATAAGAATCAGTGCACAGCAACATAGTTTACCTATTTTACTATGTCACTACTTACACATGTAACTTATGCTTTTAAAAGAGTTCTAAGATATTATAGGTATTTGATGTACTAGATAACTTTTAAGTTGTTATTGTTAAAAATAAACCATAACTCCAGTGAACTTTTTTTTACGTGTATTCTAATACACTGATGCTTTAATTTCTAAGGGGCATATTTCTAGAAGTGGGATTGTTAGCTAAAAGTAATGAACATTTTAAATTTTAATAGAGACTGTCAAATCATATCATTAGAAAGATTATTATAATTTACATTTCTGAGTAACAATAAATAATTATAACAGATAAAATTAATAACTAAAATAAAAATTAAGAAGCAATAAAATTATCTATTTCTACACACCATTGCCTGCCATGTGTACAATCTATGAGTATTGGGTTGACATAAAAATAATCATTTCCAATTTGAATTTCATATTTAAAAATGATTCATAATAAAATGCTTTTCATCCAATCAAAATTTGTTAAAGTTTGGTTTCAGAGTGAAAGAAAGAGGATTAGATTTTGCTAACAGACTTGATATTCTTATATAATGATATTTTCAAAAGACTGTAAAACTAACACATTACTCATCAGAAGTGCCATTTTTATAGCTAAATGTTAGTAAATAAAATTTTTAAACATCAAAAATAAACAACTATGATTTTTTGATTATTCTTTGCATAAAAATTGCTGGGTCTGCATACTATCAAAATGTTTAGTAGAAGCGCTTAAAGTTGTGATATATATCTCATTCCTTAACTATGTATATCAAATGTAGATATATAGATTATGCTTATTGAAAAATATAGTTCAACACATGAACTATTCTGCTCAATTTTACACTTACATTTTTGTACATTTCAAATCATTTTGCTCTATTAAAACATATACTACTTATACATAGATTCGTGATAAATTATATGTCCTGGTAGTGTGATCATTTAAGGTACCAGGAGTTAAAGCTGTGACACAAAAAATCAAATATATGAAAAAAACAATAATTAATAACCCCAAATTAAGTCACAGTTCATAGCCATGGGAAAATATTTTACTGAATGAAATCAGAATGGATAAAGTGTTGCTGAAACTTAGTCAAGGAACTTAGCGTATAAACTTCAGAAGGCATTATTAAAATACAATTGATGTACGAGGAAGACATAATCCAATCCGTGTTATTTTAGCATTTTGAAAAAGAAATAAAAATATGAAAATGAAGGTAGAAGTTTAATATGGAGTCCACAAAAATGATAATAAAAGAGCAAGAATGCATAAAAGTAATTTCAGGGCCATACAAAGAGAAGGACATATCTCTGATGGCTGCCTCAGACTGTCATAACCTGATAACACTAACCATTATGATAATCTTCCTAATTGCCCTTGCTCACCAAGCAATATTCTGACACCTGCCTCCCATAAAGACTTTATTACTGTGATGGGGATGTACTGACCAGCTGACAAGAATATGCCTGACCTTTGAAAGTTCTGTTTCATTTGAATTAATGAATTAGCAATCTGTTTTATAGGTTAGTCTTTCACAAGCCTGATTAATGTGAGGTCGTCATTGAGCCTGATACAATCTAGGTATCCTGAAAAAAATAAATTTCCTTTGAAATTGATAACAGGAACTTAGAACAAGGAGCTATCTCTACAGTCCTGATTTTAGGAATCTTTGTCTCTGTAGCCAGATAGCTATCCATTTAGACTTCTGTCTTCTCTTGAATGTAATACTCTATGGACACAATTTATCTTTCATTCTAGTGCTCATAATGGGAAATAAAAATCTTGGGAACTATGGAGGATGATTACATTTATTTAAGAAAAAAAAATATTGAGCATTACTGCAAATCTGAATGATGCTAGTCATTGGAAGTACAGCAGAAAGAAACGACAATTGTTCCTTTGTCACCAGATCTTGGAACATGACCAATGTTCCAGACTTGAGTTTTATTAAACTTAAAATGTTCATTCAGCACTAGATTAATTCTGTGAATAAATGAAGCATCTATGTGAAGAATCCAGCTTGGTCCCTGGCAGACAGAGTACTCAGTATTGATCAGTTTCCTTCCTTTTCTTTTTTGTATTTCCTTTCCTTACTTTGCAAAAGATAAAATTTGGGGAGTGAAATACAGTTGTTTGTCCATATGAAAGAACATAAAACAATATGTTGCATTCTTATTGTATGACATTTTTTAAAAAATGAATAATTTTGTAGTAATATACAAGATACTATTTAGTATATTTTGGCTAGCATTTTCACTATCTGAGGATAATCTAGATGTGTAATAACAATGAATTTAATTTATCTTCACCTAAATACATAATTACTAATTTTCTCCATATAGTTGTAAATCTATATGAAGGCTGATAATATTTATTAAAATGATAATTCTTTACTTCAAAAATATGTTCAACTTGTTAACTATTTTAAATACAGCAAGAGATCCAAGCAGTAAACCAATAATATTACCATTATGGTACTTGAAAATTATTTTTGATAGCATTAAAATTATTTTTCGTTTTATTATACCTTAGTAATTTATTAGCCACTTGTAACAAAAAAACTAAAAGTTGTTTTTTAGAAAAAAATTAAAATACATTTGGTAAATCAGAGGACATTAAATATTGCTACTATATTTTCTTTGAAAAGTCTTACTGTCTATACGTGGGCGTATTTCTGGACTTCCTTTAATACTCTATCAGTCTCACTATGTATCTGTGCATCCATACCTTATTGTCTTGATTAATAATGCTTAAAATAATCCTTGAAATAAGGGTTAATAATTCTCAAAATGAGGTAATGTGAGTCCTTCAATTTTGTTGTTATTTTCAAAGCTGTTTGGCTATTCAAGGTCTTGTGCACTTCCACAGAAATTTTTAAAAATTCCACTTAGCAGTCATTTTATTGAAGTTAAAGATTCATCTGAAGAAAGTTGACCTGATGAGTATAGTATACTTCTACATTTATTTGTCTTTTGTCAAAATAACTTTGTGATTTTCAGTTTATTAAAAACTGCATATATTTTATCAAATATATACTTAATACATTTAAAATTCTTGAATGCTATTTTAATGGCATTTTTAGTTTAAATATCCAATATTATCATTATTAGCATGACCAAAGTTTGCATATTGCTATTTTCTTAAATGCCTTTATTAATTATTAATGTATGGACTTTTTTTTTGCAGATTCCATAGTCTTTTTTAAATGAACAACCAATGCATTTATGAATAAAGTCAGTTTTCTTTCTTCCTGTCCTATCTGGGCATATTTTAATATTTTGCATTACTCTTTTGCCTCTCATAATTTTTCTGTATAATACTGAGTAAAAATGCTAAGAGTAAATCCTTGACTTGATCTGGATGCCAGGGTGAGAGGTTTTCATCATTAAATATGATGTCTAGTTCAGGGAATTTAAGATGCCCTTTATGAAGTTGAGAACATTTTCTTCTACTCTAGTGTGATTATAGTGCTTATCAGGAATATACATTGAGATTTTTCAGATATACTTTTCTGACTTTATTGAGTTGACCATTTGTTACTATTTGCCATCTGTTAATAGTGTTAACATTGATTTAAGTTTTCAAATCTTAAACTAGTCTTGCATTTCTTGGATAATCTCCCACTTGGTCAGAATATATGATTGTGCTTTCTATATAACATTGAATCAATTTTCAAAAATTTGTTAAAATTATTTTGTTTATATTGGTTGTGGTTTGGATAGAAGGTATCCCCCAAATCTATTAGTACAGAGACACTTAGAGGTAAAATGATTAGACTATGAGAGCTATAACCTAATCCATCTATCCTAGTTGGTGATAACTGTAGACAGTTGGGGTGTGGGTGGAGGAGGTGGGTCACTGGGGTGTGTTCTAGAAGGGTGCCTCAGCCCTGCAAACCCCTCCTGTCCTCACTCTTTGCTTCCTGAGCTGAGTAGCTTTCCTCCACTAGTCCCTTCCTCTGTAATGTGCTGTCTCACCTTGGGCCGGGAGGAATGGAGTCAGCTGACTATGGACTGAGACCTCTGAAACCATGAGCCCTAAATAAACAGTCCCTCCTGTTATGATTTAGATGTGAAGTGTTTCCCAAAAGCTCATGTGTGAGTCAATACAAAGGGGTTTAGAGGTGAAATTATTGGGTTATGAGAGCCTTAACCTAATCAGTGTCTTAGTCTACCGATAGGGATTAACGGGTGGTAATGATAGGCAGAGAGGGCGTGGCTGGAGGAAGTGGGCCCTGGAGATATGCCCTTATCCTTCTTGAGCAGAGCTGTCTTTATCTCTCTGCTTCCTAGATGCCATGCTCCCAGCTGCTTTCCTCAGTCACAATCTTCCTCCATGATGTTCTGCCTCATTTTGCACCCCAAGGAATGAAGCTGGCTGACTTTGGACTGAGACTTCTAAAACCATTAGCCAAATAAATTTTTATTTTTTCTAAATTTGTTATTGTGCAGTCTTTTGGTCACAGCAGTGAAAAAGCTGACTAAAATACCTCCTCTGAATTGTTCTTGTTGGGTATTTGGTCACAGCAACACAAAAGCTGACTGAAACAAAATCTATATGAGGAATTTTGGTCTGCAATTTTCTTTTTTCAAAAGTATTCATATTGGTTTGGTGTTAGTTTAATACTGGCTCATAAAATGATCTGACGATAAAATTACTCCCATCATTTTTTTCTGGAAAAGTTGTGAAGAATTGATGTTATGTCTTTCTGAAATACTTGGTAAATTTTGTAGTGAAGCTATCTGGTCCTCAATAAATAAACTTCAAATTTATTTTTAATAAACTTCAAATTTATTTAAAAAAATAAGAATTGAATTATTCAGATGATCTACTTGAGGGAATTATTTTTTTTTCTTTTGAAAAGCCTATTCATTTCATCTAAGTTGGTCCTGCAGTGTGTGTTTATTTGGCATGTATTTCAAGACAAACTTGGGTTTGTCTGGAGGCTTCCTCAGCTTCAGACCACCACTCTGTGGCTGCAAAACGTTTCTTTCCTTTGTCTTCCACACCTGGGCTGGAGAGATGGCAGCTTCTTTCCTGCAGAAGGATATCGTGTAACACACCTTTCAGTTTGGTTGGGTAATGTTGTTGGATCTCTAAATGCTCCATACCCATATCCATATGCCTCAGGCCTCCTAAAAACACAGGTTCCTTTAATTACGTTATCCCTCTACTTTGCTTGTAGACGGACTACTTTGGGTTGGTACTTCCAGACTGGCTGTGACAGTGGCTATGCCACCAGGGATTTCTTCCTTAATTTATTATATCTAACCTTCTAAGTCCCTGATCTTCTCTGAATGTCCAGTTTCAGATTCCAGTAAAGTTTTTTCCCCCTTTTTCTTGTTCACCCACCTTTCTGAGACGTTGCCTGTCTGCTTTCTTGGTTTTATGCCATGGAGCCTCTAGGAAAACAGCCTCCTCTATTTCAACATCTTGAAAATCCATCCCCTTGCATTAAGGTTTATACTATACATCTTTAACATCCAAGAATACTCTCAAGGGTCCAGGAATAGCTTTGAGATATAAATCTTTCTTTAGTGTACTTATATTTCTTCCTCTTCTGTCATTTTGCTACTTTGTCATATATATTACATAAAAACTTGATATAAAAACCATAATAATGTATTATTACTTTTACTTCAATCATATTTTAAAGGAATATGAAAAATAATAATACTCCTACATTTTAATCACTTTTAATTTTTTTCATCCTTTTATTGAGATGTAGATTTGGTATCATTTAGTATCATTTCCCTTTTCCTTAACAATGTTATTAATGTTTCTTGCAATAAAGGTTGTAGGGTTCTGTGTGAGAAGCCTGTTGTCTTTGTGTCCTTGATCCTGTATATGTAATGTTTCCCCATTCTCTGGATGCTTTTAAGATTTTTCTCTTCATCATTGATTTTGAGAAGTTTTATTATGAGGTCCTTTGGTGTACTTTTCTTCATGTTTCTTTTGCTTAGGTTTTGTTGGGATTCTTGGATTTGTGGGTTTAAGTTGTCATCATATTTGGAAAATATTTTCCACTATTTTTTTCAAACACTTTTTTCTCTTCCCTGTTTCTAATATGTGCGTCATATTTCATTGATGCTCTGTTTGTTATTTATTCAGTCTCTTTTTTTTTCCTTGCTGTATTTCTTTGGATAGTTTCCGTAGCTAAGTCTTCAGATAAATTGACATTATCTTCTGTTGAGCTAAGAAGATAAGTTAACATTATAGTGTAATGTTTTATTATACTAGTAATAAAACATCTCAAAATGTTTAAAATAAACATTTCTATTCTCAAGAATTCAATTTGAGTCTTTTTATATTTTATATATGTCTTCCTAGTCTTAGTCTTTTATTATATTTTAAAATACATGAAGCATAATTATAACTTTTCAATGTCCTTGACATTATCATCTATGTCATTTCAAAATATAATTCTAATGACTGACATATTATTTTTATAGAAAACAGTTCCTTTGCTTTTCTTTGTGTCTGATACTTTTTTATTGGATGCCAAATTTTGTGCATTTTATAGTGCTATTTAATAGTTATTTTTGAATTTTGTATATATTCTTGTGTTGTGTTCTGATATGCTTTTAAAGTTGCTTAGAAATGGTTTGATCAAATTTAATATTTAAAACCTTTTTTTGGAATGGAAAGAAATAGCCTTTAAACTGGAACTAAATTTCCCCTAGTAATGAGGCAATATCTTTTTGAGTACTCTGGATAATGCCCCTAGATTTATGTGGGTTTCCCATTATGCCCTGTGTAAGCTCTGAGGACAGCTTGCAGTCTTAGATAGTTTATTCGAATACCTATGCTGGTTAGTAAGTAGCTAGCTACTATGGTTTGGATATGGTTTGAGTGTGTCTGCCAAAGTTTATGTGTTCCAAGTGTGGTTCTGAGTGCAGCAATGTTGGGAGGTAATAGAACCTTTAAGTGGAACCTAGTAGAAGGTGATTAGATCATTGTGAGTACTTCCCTCAGAAGGAATTGATGCACTTTTTCTGAGATCCCAGTTAGTTTTTGCAAAAAGGTTTCTGTAAAACAGGAAGTCTGGCCCCTGAATTTTCCTCTGGAATCGGTCTTACCCAACCTCAGGTATTTTATTTTAGCAGTTAAAAGCGACTTAATATACCAGCTGAAGTGTCAATGGGTTTACTCACTGGGGAATCTAGTTACCTGAGACTCCCAGGACTTCAAGATTCCTCCCCTCAAATTACAAAGAATCCTGGTCTCCACTTGCATTTCAATGCCTGCATTGTAATTGGAAACTCTCTCCAGGAGTTAGCTGGTGTTACAAGTGTGTGTGTGTGTGTGTGTGTGTGTGTGTGTGTGTGTGTGTGTGTATTCATGATACTTGTTAAAGGAGATAAGGTAGACATCATTCAGGGGAACTATTACAATAGGTATAGGAACCATCAAATGGGATTTTGTAGTAGGAGACAAAGATTGCTCTCAATACTGAATATAAAAGGAAAAGAGGAAATTTAGAACTTAGGAGCAGAGTAGGGGTTCGGAAAATGACTACAATGAAACATCAGGGTAAGGATGATTCTGTGTAAACCAACATAAGAGGATTCTTGCTAAAGACTAGGGTAGTCCAACATCACTTGAAGGATGGTGGCTGATGAAGAACCCAATCAAATACTGAGGATTGGGCATTCTGGCAGAGCTGACTTAGGATTCTTATTAAAACTGGACCATGCAGATACAAATATGGAAGTCCAAATGCCAGAGCTGAATTGAAAATAAAATTCTGAGGAGCTGTGCAGAATTTAGTCAAGGAGAGAAACTTTGCCACTGGAAAGTCATAGGGCTCTTTGTTTTCTATCCCTTGGAAAACACTACCCTGCTCTTCTGGCTATCCAAAGCAGAAACTCATTATTTTGTATATTTTGTTCTGTTTTTTAGTTATTTGAGGTTAAGAGTAAAGTTTTGAATGTAAGACTAAATCTTTGCTTTACTTTTTAAGGAACATAATAAATAAGAAAATAATTGAATTATGGCATAGAATTAAATAAATGCTTATTTTTTTCTAGTTTCAAAACCTGAAGCTAAAGATCAGAATTCTATGCTGATTATTTAAATAAATTTTCTTTGTGCATGATAACCATCAAAAACCAAAATAGTACTTAATAAAAATTTAACTTCATAGTAAAAATAGTACTCAGCAGGTATAATTTTGTGTGACTCTTAGGAAATTAGAAGTAGCTTGAGCATAACTTTAAGTAGTTCTCTCAATAGAAAGTTATTAATTTGCTAATTATTCATTCTTTCTCTTCGAGTTGATGTAAGCAACTTGATACAGACTTCTGTTTCAGAAATATACTATTTCCAGCAAAGCCAGATGGGGGTAGTGATGATTCACATTGAAGAGTCAAGGTGTGTGTGAGAAAAATTCCCCAGTTGGCATAAGCAATTGCCTACTTGAATATTCAAACACAGTCCTTAAGCTTATGCAATTTTTATGATCATGGCTTAAGAAACAACCTTGGAAGTACTGGGCCAATGTTCTTAAAAGAAATTGTATTTGTAAATTCTGGTCAAAGCTGAAAGTAGTAATTACACTGTCTTTGGTGGATATAGCAAGAATCATATGAAAAATGCCCACATTTTCTCTACATATTAGTGTTTTGATATCAATGAAAAATTTCCCTTATTCACATTAACATTTTTTCAATATTATATCTAATGTTTGAAATGAACATTATTATGTGTATTACATTAAATCATTTAGTTCAATTGAATTAAGAAACATTTTTTTATGAAAGTGTTATTGAACTTTAATAATTTGCATTAGTGCTTGGAAGCCATATTTTGTCTAAATTTTTCTTTCCTTTTAATTTTAAAACATGTGCCCAAACTGTCCCTTTTAATATTTTGAGAAAATTTTAAATAAAACATCTTTGATAGACACTGTGGGTTCCTCCTAGCAACCATTTCCTCTTCACTTTTTAAGACAGGCCAGTTGAATCAGTGACTTGTATTTGTCTGTCGAGGCTAAGAGTACACAAGATCAGCACCATGAGTATTGAGAAAGCCTTCTTATCTACACTTCTGAAGCCTTAGGAAGACAAGTTCTCCATTTCCTGGATCAATTAATTTTCATCGTAAGCATGTAGTAGAAAAAAATTATTGTAGGAACTTATTAAATGAAACACAAAATACTGAGCAATATCTTCAGTTGGGTAGAACCCAAGATATTAAATTTCTAATGAGGTATGTTATTGATGATAACAGTCTCAGGACTACATTTTTAGAATTACTGCTCTGATAATTGGTTCTCAACTCTTGTCATCAATTTTGAGATACCTGTGGAATTTGTACAGTCATCTCCCAGTATCTTTGGGGATTGGTGTCAGGATGCTTTCGAGTGGGTAGGTCAAATCCTTTATATAAAATGGCATTATGACATATGCACATCTTCTCAGTTACTTTATATCATATCCATAGTACTTATGAGACCTAACACCATGTAAATGTTAAGAAAATAGTTATTATGCAGAATTTTTCAGAGAATAATGATAAAATGCCTATATGCATTCGGTTCAGATGAAATTTTTAAAAACATTTTTCATCCATTTTTGAATTCATAGATGTGAAAACCATAGATAAAGAGGACTGACCATACTGTTAGTTTGAGTGTTGCATGGTAGTGCAGGATTGCAGAAATGACCATGCAACCTGAAACCATGCAAAATGATCTTAATAATCAATTATTCGGAAAATTTCTATTGCACCTGGCCCTTTATACATTTTGTCAAAATATCTACAATTCTTTTATTATCTTTTTAATGAAAAATTTTAAAGTTGAACTAACAATACTAATTGAAAGCACTACAAATTTTAACAAAACTGTACTTTCTTTTTTAAAATTTTTATTAGTTGCTCAAAACATTACAATGATCTTGACATATCATACATTTGATTCAAATGGGGTATGTAATTTAATCTTATTTTTCCACGTGTACAGATTGCAGGATCACATTGGTTATACAGCCACATTTATACATAGGGCCATACTAGTGTCTATTGTATTGTGTTGCCCTTCTATCCCCCCTCCCCTCCCCTCCCCTCTTTCTACCCAATCTACTGTGACACATTTCTCTCTCTTTTTTCTTTCCCCTCACACCATCTTCTATGTAATTTTGCATAACAATGAGGGTCTCCTACCATCTTCCATGCAATTCCCCTTCTCTCTCCCATTCCCATGCACCTCTCGTCCCTATTTAATGGTAATCTTCTTCTCATGCTCTTCCTCCCTGCTCTGTTTTGAGTCACCCCCCTTATATCAAAGAAGTCATTCTGCATTTGTTTTTTAGGGATTGGCTAGCTTCACTTAGCATAATCTGCTCTAATGCCATCCATTTCCCTGCAAATGCCATGATTTTTTTTTTTTTAGTGCTGAATAATATTCCATTGTGTATAAATGCTACATTTTAAAATCCATTCATTTATTGAAGGGCATCTGGGTTGGTTCCACAGTCTAGCTATTGTGAATTGTGCTGCTATGAACATTGATGCAGCTGTGTCCCTGTTGTATGCTCTTTTTAGGTCTTTTGGGTATAGTCCGAGAAGGGGAATAGCTGGGTCAAATAGTAACAAAAACAGCATGGTACTGGTACCAAAACAGGCAGGTAGACCAATGTTACAGAATAGAGGACACAGAAACCAATCCACAAAATTACAACTACCTTATATTAGACAAAGGTGCCAAAAGCATGCAATGGAGAAAGGATAGCATCTTCAACAAATGGTGCTGGGAGAACTGGAAATCTATATGCAACAAAATGAAATTGAATCCCTTTCTCTCACCTTGCACAAAAGTTAACTCAAAATGGATCAAGGAGCTAGGAATCAAACCAGAAACTTTGTGTCTAATAGAAGAAAAAGTTAGCCCTAATCTCCATCTCGTGGGGTCGGACTCCAAATTCCTTAATAGGACACCTATAGCACAAGATTTAAAATCAAGAATCAACAAATGCGACATACTCAAACTAAAAAGTTTTTTCTCAGCAAGAGAAACAATAAGAGAGGTAAATAGGGAGCCTACATCCTGGGAACAAATATTTACCCCTCACACTTCAGATAGAGCTCTAATCTTGAGTATACAAAGAATGCAAAAAATTAAACAACAAGAAAACACAAATAACCCAATCAACAAATGGGCCAAGGATCTGAACAGACACTTCTCAGAGGAGGATATACAATCAATCAACAAATACACGAAAAAATGCTCACCATCTCTAGCAATCAGAGAAAGGCAAATTAAAACCACTCTAAGATACCATCTCACTCCAGTAAGAATGGCAGCCATTATGAAGTCAAACAATAACAAGTGCTGGCGAGGATGTGGGGAAAAGGGTACACTTGTACATTGCTGGTGGGACTGCAAATTGGTCCAGCCAATTTGGAAAGCAGTATGGAGATTCCTTGGAAAGCTGGGAATGGAACCACCAAAACTGTACTTTCTTTATAGAAAAATTATCAAAAATAATTTGAATAGTGCTTGCCTTCTTTTATAATTTATGATACTGAGGGAGAATCTTTTCTGTTTTGACAAGTTGTCATTTTCCTTTCAGAGTTTGTTAGCTTCTAACATCTGTCCTTTGTGCTTTTAGTGTCATGAAATATCCCAGATTTCCTTAAATGAAATTTTTGCTGATGTCACTTATTCCATGACGTTTTCATCCTTTTCTTCAAAAGCACTTTCCTCTTTTGTGCTGATAACTTCACCTTTACTAAATTGATCTCTTTGTATCTGGAGTTGATCTGATGGAATAGTGAATGTCAAAATTCCCATGGGGAGTTATTTCATATATAATACCATTTGCATTTGATTTTCATTCCCCACCCAGCATTATCATTTTTCCTTCTTTTCTTGCCCTCTTCTCTTTAGGAGCCAATTTCTTTTTTGGTCATTAATGTTTACATGTCACATCTAACAAGAAGAAAAGATATGTACTGACCAATTACAGACATTTAAAAAAAAAGTGATGTAATCGGTCACTAATCTCCATGGGCATGTTATTTCATAGATATTTGGGAACTGAAGAACTAGTAGTGAAGTTTCCACTTTATACTGTTTCTCACAGTTATAGCATTTCAACTGAAATTTTAGTGGTGTTGGAGGAACTGGGGTTACTTAGCTTAAACATGATAACTGAAATCTGCAAAGCAAGGGCTGCCAGTAATAATACTGTCTTATCTCGTCATTATACCAGAAGAGCTAGAATCTCTGAGATAGGACTTAGGCTATGATATTATTTTAAAATCTTCCTCAGGTAATGCTAATGTGCAACCAGGCTTAAAACCACTCTATGAAGCAGTGCTTCTCAAAATTCAAAGTTCATAAAAATCACTTACAGGACTTTATAACATATTTTCTTAGCCTCATCCCAGAAATTCTTATTCAGAGATTTGATACATTAACAAACTACCTGTCCTAAACATCTAAAATTTGTATTTTTCCTGAGCTTCCAGATCATGCTTATATTGCTGTTCCGTGGACCACACTAATGACAGTATTGCATATGAATGTAAAACCTGTAACTGCAGTGACTACTTTTGTTATATTGTAGAGGGCCATTTAATAGATATGTGAAGAAGAACAAACCTCAGAGAATCATTGTGAACTCACTCAAGCTAGAAATTTGATGAATCAGTGAACCTCAGGGTGAAACTACATATAAGTTTTCCCTTCCTTAGATTTTCAGTGACTTTATGTTTTTATTGATTTATTTAATAAATTCTCATGAATTTAAGGCTATTTTCAGTTAGATCTTAATCAAGAACTCTACTTCATAAAAGATATGAATCTCTATTGTGAAAATTTTCCCTTCATTTTATCAGTTCTGTGTTGTCATTAGATAGTTTATAAATTGGTGAAAGATCTTTAGGTAAGTGAAAGTAAGAACTAAAAGGAGACCATTTGTTTTTTTGTTTGTTTGTTTGTTTGTTTCAGTATGATAAACCTCTCACGTTAAGCTTTTATATTTTAGGATATGATATTCAATGTCAAGTATTAAAAAAACTCTCCAAAAATTGGTCCATAATGTCACTGAATTATTTGATTTTGAGTGATAATAATTTATTTTTGTCTGTGAGGTTGATATCAGTACTTTTATTAATAAAAAATTAATGCACATATTAATACAATTCATTGAAAATAGCTAACAGTCAACTCAGCAAAAATAAATAAATAAACATAAAGTTCCACTATTTTTCTTTTTAATTTCATTTAATTTTCTTCCCCCTATAAATTTAATAAGAACTCTTCATTGATGCCTTCTCATAATTAAACACACCAATTAAATGGATACTTAATGATCTTTCCAGTGTGAAGTGTATTAGTTTGGTTGGGTTGACATAACATAGTACCACAGGCTAGGTGTGTTTTAAACAAAAGAAATTAATTTTCTCACAGTTCTGGAGGCTATAAGGCTGAGATCAGAGTGTTAGCAGATTTGGTTTCTTCTGAGACTCCAGACCTTGGCTTGTAGATGGCCATATTCTCCCTTTTGTTTCCATGTGTTCTTTCTCCTATGTGTTTATATATTAACTTTCTTATATGAAAAAAAGTCATATTGAATTAGGGCCCTCTCTAATGACCTCATTTTAATTTGTTTATGACTTTAAAGACCTATTGCCAAATAAAGTTATATTCTTAGTTACTGGTACATATGAATTGGGGAAGGCATAATTTAGCTCAAATACCCAGGTAACTTTAACTTCCTAATCTATCATTTTGGCTCTATTTGAAAAACATCTCTCCCCCTTCCTCTCTCTTATTGCTGCTGCCTTCTTTTCTTTGCACTATAAATTGTCTTTAGTGTCTATGTTGCTTCATAATAGGTGGAAATGGATAATGGGTATGATAGTTTAATGCCCAATGATGAGGATGGTGCTGTGCAAATTATAAGAATATTTACTTTTTTACAAATGGCTCCGGGCTTGGTAAGGTTCCAGTCAAGGTTAAAAATGTATCATGTCATATAATCAGACCTCCAAAATCATTTTCTTTTTCCTCAGAGGAATGACAAATTACCTGTTCATAAAATAAAGGTAAATTTATAACAAGGCTTCTTGCAAAGTTTCCAAAGGTGATGTGGGGATATGCGATTTGACCTTGGCTGAATGTGAACTTATTATAGTAAGGTGTGCTTGTGGTGGACATAAAATGACTTATTTCTGTTCTTGGCAAATAAGTATTTCCTGTGCTTGGTGTTTTATTCTACTTTTAAAATATAGTTCTTGAAAATGAAGTTGTAATATATCACTAAATGATCATTTGGACTGAGTTTGCCAGGTGACAAAAAGTTTAAATTTAGTTAACTCCATATGAACAATATATATAAGGTAATGCATATTAGATTAATTAGTTTATATGCATACTGAAATCCATCATAAGAAAGACACTGACAGTTATTTCCTGATAATGAAAAAATTATAGTTAAGACAATAACAACACCTTGTGCTTTTCTATTTTTATTGAAAAGTAATAGAAAAAACTTTTGATATATACATTTTGCATTTTGAACAAATATATTCATATTTAAACATTTCTCTTTCAAAGGAGATTTCCAATCAGTCTATGTCCTGTGAATTCTTTTTCTTATTTTCCTCTTTTTTTATCACAGAATTTTTATTTTACCTTTAAGCGATTCTTGCAGTAGCAACAATAAAATATTTTGTTCTGACTATTCTCTGATATAAAAACCCAACCAATAAGCAGTTAATACATTTGAAAAGATAGAATTTCAAAACAGTTTGTAACTTTTTTTAAAGGAACAGTTTTCTTGGTACATATGGTCCCTGGAGTCAGTGGTTTCCAAACATTTTAAATAACAGAACTCTTATTAATGGCTCTAAAATGTAAGATATAAAAAGGCACTTACTCTTGGTAAGTCTGGGTTGGAGATCCTCTTGACTGAAGAAACTCTTGAGAAACTGGGTTCTTGATGACATGAGTTTCAGGCCATTAGTTTATGACTGTCACATATCCTAGGATATTTTCTAAGCATTACTTACAATATTTGCTTAATGGGAGATCAAATCTTACTTCAATTCTAATGTAAATTATGGGTAATATTTGATTCATACAAAGTTAAGTAACAACTATAATACATAAAGATTATAGGATATAACTAAAATTCTCACCAGATATTAATCTTACTAGATGAAAATACACAGTTGCACAGAAAAAAGAAAGCTGAGATAGAATTGGTAGGAGAGTCCTGGCACCAAAGCATGTACCCTCAACTGCCTCTTTTCTAACTGAGATCTTCTCTGAATCAAATTCAACTCTGTGGAGCCATTGATATTTCTCCTTTGACTATTATTGCTTTGTATTCTAGTGCAATCATCCTTATAGTGGTAGTAGAGCTCCATTTTCTTTCTGAATATCCACTAGAGTTGCCATCTATGGATAGAAGTTGCTTGCTTTGCCCACCCTGTGTCCTCCCTGAAGTGATTTCCTGAGCTACTCCCTGACAGGCTCATGCACTCTATAGCGGCAGCTGATGCTGAAATTGTCTATTCGTTATTTCATGGTTGTTTACACAGATCTTCTACTTGACACAAATGAAGAAGAAAATAAGCCAAGTTAAAATTTATTCTGATAAACAGATACCTTCCTTGAAACATTATTAACTTTAAACTTATCAGATAATATAACAGTTCAGTCGCTTGTTAAAATCTTAGCAGTTGGATATTTTGAGTTACAGTCAACTAAATAATGATTACTAAATAATGATTCATCTTTAGAAGCCTTATTTATAATGAGAGTTGTGACAGAATCGTTTAAGAAAGGACAGGCAGCACCTACTCTGATGATCATAGAGGATATTTTACTCTATCCAATAATTTTCATTAAGGGATATTTTCATACAGTTTAGGCTATAAATAGTTTAGTCAGTTAGTGGCTTAGTTGATATAAGAGATTGTGCTATTAAAATGGGAAAATTTATGTAGAGTCAGTAACTAGGAATACAGCCATTTTACAGAACATTTATCTATCAATAGGCTGAGACCCAGTGCTTGAATGATCTTTGTGTGAGGGGGAAAAAAGGTTATGGAACTTAAAAATCTAATCAAACATTATTGTAAACATACAATCATGGCAAACTGGATTTTTCACAGTCTACAACAACTGGTTCAGGGAAGCCAACTATAAAGTGTGAACTGCAGTGCAGAGCTCCTGTGACTAGGATTTTAGAGAACTGTGTCACATTTCAGGATGAGATTAATAATTGGATTAGATGAAATTTTGGTTTTATTTCTGTATCAATAAAATATTGGATTAAGGACAAGATAGAGTTCAAATTCAATGTTCAACAATTTCTACACTCTGATCCTTAATAACCTTAATAACCTATAAGTGTTTTAGATAATTCTACTTTTTGGGTCAAATATCTGATTATCTCTGACTGTAGCTCAACTCTCTCCTGTATTATTTACTTTATGTTTTTATGCATTCATTAAGGTTACAATGAAGTGTCAAATAGCTTATGCCAAGCTGTTCTCAGTTATGACCTAGAAATCATCAGTAGCAATCACAACTTGAGCTTGACACAGGACAGAGACCAGTAGACGCCAAATGAAAAGGCTTGGGTTGTGGTCTCTGGATCTACAAATCAAAGGTCATATAACTTAGATTAATCCCTTAATAACAAGTCAATTATTTTATGTGTGTAAAATTGAAACAATAAGTTTATCTGTACCATAGGCATGTGTATTCAAAAATAAATAGAAATATGTTTTATTACATGCTTAGAAAAGCAAAGGATTATTATTTATACCTATAGTCTATTTTGACTTAATTTAGACATTTGAAGCAGGAACTTACCAAATAATTCTTCATGTAATAAACACAACTTTCAGAGAACCAAGTTTATATTTTGCTATTAAGAAAATGAAATATTTTAATGTGTCCTATAGAAAGAAGGAGAATAGTCACCATTTATCTCTTTTGGATGTCTGAGATGAGAAATTCAATGCCAAGTTCTTGTGACATAATTGACTCTTGATAAATATTATAATAAAATAGTAATAATTAATTTAGAGAATAGAAAGTAGCTAATTATAAAACTTCCAAGAATGCAAGCATAATACAATGGAAGTGAGAAAAATGAATTCAGAGTGTGTTCAGTGAGCTATTCTAAACATTTTTAAAAATGCATATTAACATACATGACAGCTGAAGTTCTCTCCATCTGTATTCCACAGGATTCAAAATATACTGATTTGCTAAATGTCATGTTGGTCTCACTTTAGAATCATTTATGGAGATATTTGGATCTAATTGGAGGATAGACACAAGCTGAAAATTTTGTAAAAAGAGAAAAATCCTTTTTTTCCTTATACATCTGCAGTTTAGTGCATTTTCAAGTGGATACTTGAGAAAATATACCAAAAACATGTTGGAATTGAACATAGCTTCATAGCTAAAATGCTGTTTTCATCCTCTTATGCCATTAAGATAATGAAAAGAAATTGACACCTCACTGCATGAAAGGCAGCTATCCCATTGCTTGTTTTAGGCAGAGACCACTAAACACATTTAATATGCAATTTTATTAAGAACATTAGTCACTTCCTTACGTTCTAAGATTTGCCAGATGTCATCTTCACCTCTGGACCATTCAGCTTGCATGATTTCTCAAAAATGATTTCTTATAATCCATCATGATTTCTTACAATCAATCCTCATGTTCATTTTATAAACTTTTTAAAAAATTTTGTTTTCATCATTTTTTTTTCTAGATAGAATTTGAGGTGAGCTATTTCAGTAGTCATCTGTTATGGAAAGCCTAGTTAATTGCCATCAAACATCAGGTGCATGCATAATGTGTGCAAGCTTGTTAAAATGCAGATTTCTGTCCCTATTCCCAAAGATCTTTCCATAATTGGAGCTCATGAATCTGTTTTCTTCACCAACAGATTGAGGCAGATGATCTCTAGATACATTGAAAAACTGTGAACTTGATGCATATGAACACAGGTGAGAGGAATTTGGGATTTGGTATCTCTGAGAAACTTAAAAACTTGTCTCAAGGGAAGGAAGAAAGGAGTGTTTTGTTAATTGGGTGTGGGCAGTCTTCCTGCTGAGTGCTTTAGGTATGATGTTTTAATTAATCTTACCAACATCTTCTGAAAGGTGGACATTATTATAATAATTTTAATGTCATAAATTGTGAGGTCCTGGAGCTATTCAATTTATTTTTTTTTTAGCTTTAATGCTCAATGAGATTCAACTTTTTACTATAATACTCTAAAATTCCTCATACCCTAAAAAACTTACAAGTAATATTAAGTATACTATCATATAAATCTATAAATAATTAGGCAGTCGAACTCAAAAAAAGACTTTTATGGGAACTACTTCTTAAGAGGTCTTATGAGTTATATCCAGAGAATTAAGGAGAATTAAGGAGGTGCAAATTGTTTTAATCATTAGGGAGTGGGTTAAAAACAATAAAGGACTGCAGGATTGCTCAATAATGTCTTAATTTGCAGAAGAATGTGTCCTGTTATCAAAAAAAATGGGAATAAGATATGCACAGAAAATTGAAATTGATTAGGATTATGAAAGGGAAAAAGTTAAAATACAATTGAAATTCAAAGATTGGGTACTGAGAAATGAACCTGAATATTTATTTGGTATTAATACCATCCAACATATCTGATACTACTTGACACAATGATACTGTGTGTCTGTGTGTATGTGTATGTGTGTGTGTCTGTGTGTGTGTGTGTATCTCTCTCTCTATATATATATTTATGTTTAATTTTGGTGGTTATTCCCAGACTCAAGACATAACTTTCCTTCTCTGATTGAGTTTCACTACATTGCCCAGTGAGGTTCCCTCCCACCTTTACTTTATCTCTGGTATTTCCAATTTATAAGCTCTTCAATGATTTCTTCATTGCTTAGCAAAGTATATCATAGCTTCTCCGTGAACCACAATCACCCTCCTCATGTTTCTGGATGATTTCTCTTGCTTATGTACATAATGCAACCTGATTTCTTTGTAAATCTGGAGTCCAGCTCCCACAAATTCTCTACATTCATTCCATCAACTCGGACTATTAGATATTTTCCAGAGCTCTAAATCATGGTTGACATATTCTATACTAACTTAACAAACAATTCTGAAGCTCATTGCTCTGTAAATCATCTTCCAAAATTAATTCAAGAACATGGCTCTCTCCCATAGATTCAGGTATTCAAGTTTCTTTAGGCCATCCCCAATCATGATTATTCACCTTCAAGACCATCTTAATTATAAAGCTAGCTTACCTTCCTTTCTTAATTCGGAGTGAAAGCAAAACACACAAATGAAATAAAAAATGAAGAGAAAATTATAATTGGAACATAATCTAACAAGTTTAATTTTTTCAGACAATTAGGGTGTGAGTAGAAAATAGAGACATAACTTTATTAATATTAGTAAGAGTTTAAAAGAAATTCATGTTTTACTTTTTAAGATTAATCAGCAGTTATATGGAAAATTTGCATCACTGAGCCAACGTGTTAATCACCTAAAACTATTACACACTTGAAAGGATAAAATTTTGTAAAACAGTTTACAATGTCATGTTGCTTGTTAAAGTAACATGCTTTTTCTTCATCAATTATTTCCTATATAGTTCACATATAGTATAGTATACTTTATATGTAATATATATTTCATTTATATACATACATATATGTGTATATATAGTAATCACAGTGTGCTTTGTTGAACGCCTGTGATCCATTTTCTATTCATTTGTGTATCAGCCAAGGAAAATGGAGGCCATTCTAAGTATTTTTAAGTAGGAGGGGATTAAATACAGAGATTTAGAGGTTTAATTCAGGGTATACAAGGTATACAAGGTATACAAGGCTGGGAAAAGCTAGTGTTAGGAATTGAGTACAGAGATTACAGGATAGGTTCACTTCCATCAATGCGGTTAGCAATTCGTAGAATGGACATAGGGGATTGCTTCTCCAGATGACAGCCAAATCCCTGGTGACATCAGAAAGCAGCTGCCAATGAGCTCAGCTACCCACAACAATGAAAGCAAGGGCAGAATTCCAGATCCAGCACTGCTGTTGTCAGAGAGACATGCTTTCTAAATACAACATGCACTCCTGATGTCATCATCTAATGAGCAACTGGGTAGAAGGGAGATTTTTGAGGTTGGGGATTATAATGTATGTAAACAAACCACATCTGAAACAATGAAACAAAAATAGGTGGTCATTCATTTACATTGTTTTCTGAAAATGTTCAGTAATGACTGTTTCATAAACTCTAAGATTTTTCTTTCTTTATTTCTTTCCTCTCTTTCTTTTTTTTTTTTTTTTTTGGTAGCTCTAATTACTAGAAAATTTACCTTAGTTTAAGTAAAGCTGATATTTTCTTTAAAAATTTACATCCTTTCGGGCTCAATATTCTAGCTGTGTTATAAATTCCTCACAGCAAGTATTGAAAGTACAATATATTTCAATATTTTGCATTCTCATTACAGAATGTACCCCTAAAAACTCTATATTTTTAAATAAACAATTGTCCCTTATTCATAATTTCAAACATTATTTTGAGTTTAAGTGTAGGATGCTTCGTGAATCTCTATTCCATTCTATCTTGACCATTTTTATTCTCTTATCTATCAAGGCTTTTTTAAGACTATAAATTAATTTTTAATGAGTGCATTCAATGGATAAAATCTTTTAAAGAGAAAGAATAACTTAATGATATGTACACATGCTTATATATTTCATTTTTCTTCCTGGAAACCTGTTCTCTTGGAGGAATTCTTTCATTTGTGTGTTTCCTTCTTTTCTACTTTCTGACTCCATCTGTTACTCTCAATGCCTCTGTCTCAAACTTAGTCTTTCAAACATTTGAGCTCCAAACCCTTCTCTGGCATGGTTAAAAAGTACCCTGGAGAAGATAGACACATTAAAGGACTATTTAACAAAATATAGTAGCTAAACACAAGGATAGGAGTAAAGCTAAAGAATGAAATAGGACATGAAAATGTTCTTTGCTAATGCATACAAAATCCTTACATTTTCCATCTATATGTAAGAGAGTTCAATTAAAATTCAGTTATTAAAAATAAGTTATTCTAGAATGACAAAACTGCAAAGATAAAAATAATGAGTATGTGTCACTTAATGTCTTCTCTCTATAATAAAGGGATTTTTATCTATAGGAAGTGACAACTTTATTCTTTAGATTATAATTGAAATACAACTAGAGAAAAAAACATGTATTTTGAGAGGTAAACATTTTCTATATAATGCCATTCTATTGTATTATTTAATTGCAGGAAAATAACTTTATTTTCTTAAAATATTTTCAAAATCTCTGAGGCCAAACAACCATTCACTTATCTTTCTGAGGCTTAATAAATAAAATCAGTTTAATGACCTCCTCTAATTTCTGATAATACTTTTAAAAATGTTTTTTTGTTGTTGTTGTTGTTTATTTTGTTTTGTTTTTAAAGATAGGAACTCACTAAGTTGCTCAGGATCTCATTTGCTGAGGCTATCATTATAATGATTGAAATGTCAAACTTGTTAATTATGTATTGTTAGTGTTGAAAACATATGTGTGAATTGAAAAAAAATTTCCTGTGTGTAGTAGAATTGCATTTTTAAGTGCAAGTGATATTTGCAAAAAAAAATAATAATGATAAAGTGAATATCTCAGATATTATATATTTGCATGGTTAGAATTCAATTGGTTATTGGAACAGGGGGGTAGAAATGACTTGAATGGTAAGAAAGTGCTGAGGATGAATTAATGTTGGAATGAGTAGCTTAAGCACCTCACATAAGCACTTCCATATTTAACATTGCTCCTTAAAGAATAGAATAACTTTGGTGTTTATTTATTTATTATTTTTTGTAAACTGAGTTTCCAATTATAGTTTCATTGTTTGTAAAATTTCTTAATGAGAGGAAACAATAGATAAAAGATATTTTGGTTCTGTTAACTTATTTAAACTAATTGACAGAAGATAAGACTAATTTTTCTTATGTAATTATGACATAAATGGCTATTGTGTATGTGGAATTTCATTGAATGGATATTTTTCTATTTTTGCAGATAGAGAAGCTGAGGCTCTGATTGGCTAAGTGACTTTCTAAACTTATGCAAATTATTAGTGTCAGAATCCCAAATTTAAACATTCTTTTTGTTTGTGTTCTTCTTTAGACAGGGCCTCACTAAGCTGCTCAGAGCCTAAATTGCTAAGGCTGGTCTTGAACTTGTGATCCTTCTGTTTCAGCCTCCCAAATTGCTGGGATTACAGGTTTGTGCCACCCCACCTGGCTCTGATAATCTTTGAACTACAGTGTTGAGGGCATGCTAACCAGGGGTTGGTTCCAAAATTTCTAAAATGAAAGGTTGTAACAACCCCTGGTACATGAAGATAAAAAGAGTGATTATTTTAAAACTCTACAATTATCAGGAGAAGAGTTCCTAATCTGTTTTCTGAGTTGCTAGAGAAGGATTAAGGAGATAGCATAATGTTCAAGGAAGAAAACCATGCTTTGTGAATTTAATAGGAGAAAACTAACAGAAATAATAAAATTGTTTCCTGTGTTAAGTATTGTATTAGTGATTTTCATAGATTTTTACATCAATTTTTCTCTCTGTAAACTTTGAAAAGGGAAATGAAGGGTTTGAAAAATTGCATAATTTCTGAACTGGCCTACCAGTCAATAATGAGGACAAAATTTAAACTCATTATTCCAATTTCAAAACTGATGCTCTTTACTTCTTGGTTAATATGCATGCAACATTGTGGTTGAAAGATGATCAGAGCCAGGCATGGTGGCGCAAGCCTGCAATTCCACCAATTTTGGAGGCTGAGACAGGATTGCAAATTCAGTATCAGCCTCAGCAACTTAGGTCCTGAGCAACTTAGTGAGACCCTGTCTTCAAAAACAAACAAACAAAACATTTTTAAAAGTATTATCAGAAATTGGAGCAGGTCATTAAACTGGTTTCATTTATTGAGTACTTATTGTGGGTCAGACCATGTTTAGAGATTCCAGAATCAGCACTTATCTTTACAGTGATCTTTTGATATAGACCTACTCCTTATCCTGTTTTACAGACGCAGGGACTCAGATTCAGGGAAACAAATATTGATGTAGAAAGTGGGAAGAGTTTCGCTCAAACTCAAATTCATCTCCAAACAGATGCTCTTGAATATTAAAGTACAATGCATAATAGAGTTCCTTAGAATAAAGTTTCAAAAAAATCAATTAGGAGTCAATGAAATCTTATGATTCTAATGCAGACATTTAAATAATCATGATAAAAACAAGTAATCATTTAAAGAGATACTTTATTATGTTTTTTTTAAAAAGGAAAAAATTATTATATACCTAATTTCAACCATATAAAAATCAACATTCTTGTAAGAAAATAGTAGACGATTTTAAAAACTTGATTATTTGATAGGGTTGTGATATAAATTATTTTTGTCTAGAACTTTACTTCTTATATGGTTATAGTTTGTATTTTATTTTTAGAATAATAGAGAAAAGATGAAGACTGATTTTTAAATTTTATGTTGGTTTAAGTCAACTTAAAATGCATATCAGTAAATATATTTTTGCTACAAAGAAAAGTAAATTGTATTTAAATGCAAGCATGAGAGCATAAAGAAATTTTTTAACTTACACTAATTTCTTTGTCTCTAATTTTTGTGCATATTAATTTTAAAGCTCTTGCATAAACTTAATTTTATATTGTTTTGTTTTAAATGTCTTATATACTAGTTGATGGTATTTATATGATGAGAATGAAGCATTTCAAGCCCAATCATACTAATTTTCATTAGAATTTGCATTCTCTTTTTTAGAATTTATGTGTAGAATTTGAAGGCTCAGTTTTTGAAAATGGCTAATATCTACCCAGTGTTTTTTATTCTCTAGTCCTGGTGAATCTATGTAGTAGAATTTGTTTTCCTATGCTTCTAGTAATAGACCTATGCTTCCAATTATCATAGATTAGACATTTTGAACAACTTTCTGGTTGAGAAAAGATGAGCAACATTTACCCAAATGCATAAAAAGTCAACACAGTAATGAACAATGAGAAGGCTAGGGGAAACTCTGGAAGAAGAGAGGGATAACCAAATTTTAGGACTGCTTTTGTTCTAAGAGTTCTTTGTTCTAGATTTCATACTAGCTAACCCAGTGGCTGAGAAACTAAATGGGACCTTTGAAAATATTATAAAGCTGGAGAGGGAAAATCAAGTTTATTCACTCTGAAAGTGGACTGTTGCATAACCCACATTAAGCTGGGGTCCTTGAGGGTTGGAGCAATGTTGCAATCAAAGTAAGTTAACCTTGAACAAGTTGAAACCCAGCTTTGAACTCTGTTAAACCTTCACATTGAATGAAGGTCCTCCCAGAATGCTAGAATCTCTAGTAATTTATCAAAGTTAAATCTAAATCCTATTGAGGATCACACACTGAAGCCACATATTATTTCTACAATTTTAGATTTACAGTGCTTGAAACCTGTAAAAATTAACACAAAGAAAAGTAATTAATACAACAAACACAAACAAAATAAAAGCAATAGACAATAGAAACACTGTTGGAACTTCTGGCAAAGAACTTATCAGACATAGACTTTGAAATAACCATGGTTAAAGACGAAAAAAAAATGAGATTGCAGAATTTAGGAGAGCATTGCAAACTAAAATTCAAATGGAAATTCTAGAATTGAAATAAATACAGTATTTTAAATTGAGCAATCAATAAGTTTAACAGAAAATTGGACATAGTTAAGAGGGAATTAGGGAAGAGAAGATGGCACATTAGCAGGAAATGGCTTTTCTCATAGCTTTGTGACTCAGGACTCCTACAGGAAGAAAAGCAATTTTTGTGAGGTGAGTGAAAAAAGTACTCCACTGATACTCAGTACGGGAAAGAGAGCCTTGAAGACTGGAAAACTGGGGCAACATCAGACAAGGATAAGGAACAGAATTGGAGCTGAGCACCTGGTGGGAGTGGGGAAAATTAGTTCACAAGACTGAAAGGTGCTGGGAAAGTCTTGGCATGGAGAATCCCATGATCCAAGGCACAGCCTGACCTGTGTTGACCCAGAGGCTATTTGGGTTATTAAACTGGTGCATGAAAGTCACTTAGCTCCACCTACTGCCCACTTGGAGCCCAAGCTGGAGAAATTTTGGTACTTCCCTGCAGCATTGGTGCCAACTCAAATCAGGAACTTAGATCCATTATCCCAATATATGAATCTATCGGATGCCAACCGTGAGATCTTAACTGAGTCTAGCAAATCAGGAGAATCTCTGGCACAGAGAATTTCTGGAATAGAGACCATTTTGCCTGAGGATAATACAGATCAGAGAGGCTGGAGAAAGCCCACCCTCTCCCCTCCTTGAACACAGCAGGCACAGAACCAGTGGCAGGCAGAGGTTAGAGAATATGAACAGGCAGAGTGACTGAGCTCAGAGCTCAGAGACAGTCCTTGGGAGACCAGAAAGGGCAGTATCCCTGAACAACAGAAATGGTGAAGGACTGACTCCCCTTTCCTATGAGTGTGTGTCCTGGGGAGAGTAGTGGGGTATAGTCCCAGAAGTGTGTTGGTCATTAATACCAGATATTTCCTCACACAGTAAACACCTGGGGCAACACTAGACCTAATCCACACCCATGGGAGCTTCACTTGCAGAAACTCATGTTTTAGAACCCAGCTGCAACTATATCCTGGAAGTGAAGCTGAAAGAATCTTCTGTAGTTCCCTACACTATCGGCTGAGAAGGGAAGCTGAGAAATAGACAGTTTGGCCCAGACAATATGCATATACTCTACTTGACTATTCTGTTATTTTGCTTTTGCTTTTGAATGTGTAGTGATTGATACATGATTGACATTTATACATTTGGACACATACCTATTTGTTTCTACCTTTTCATTTCTAGCATTTCTTGGAAGTAGTTATTTTTCTGTGCTCTGGTTTTTGAGAGTTTGGATTTTTCATTAGTATATTTTAGATGGATTTTCTATTGTCTGTTTCACAACTCTGTGTCCCTTTGTTACTATTTTTCCCTTTTTTGTTGCTAAAAGCCAAACTCTATTTTCTCTTTCATTCATCCTTTAATTCTTTTACTTCTATTTTTCTTCTCCCTGCTCATAAACACATTCTATGTCACCTCTGCATTTTCCTTATTCACCTCTTGAATCTACAAACCCTTTTTTTATCCCCCCATCTCCTTTTCTCTCCTAAACACTATCTTTAGCTGGGCATTTATACATATTTGTATCTGTGTCTTTTTTCCTCAATTCTAGCATTTTTGAAGGCAGTTACTTTTCATGAATCAGTATTTTCAGGATTGAGATGTTTGATTTGTATATCTTGGTTTCATTCTTGTATTCTTTTATTTCTGTTTTTATTTTTAAAATTTTTTGTTTTATACATTTTTTCTCTTACTTATGTGTTTCCTTGACTCTCTTTCTCTCTTTTCCTCTGCTAACAGCCAATCTCTATTAATCTCTCTTTCACTCTTCCTTTAATTTTTTACTTGTATTTTCTCTCCTCTTCTGTCATAATAATTATATTGTACATCACTTCTGTTCTATCCCTGTTTACCACTTGAAATTGTCAACCTTTTTATAAATTTCCTGTATTTTATCATGGACATTAACTAATTGTGTCATTTCTGATCATTGTGACAATTAACATTACAGATGTCATAGCAGGAACATTTGGTTTAATGCTGTAAATTGTTTGCAATTGTTGTTGATATTTTATATCTCCCCCTAAAATGTGAGGTACTGGAAAACTTCAGAACCTTCAGGAACACTATAAGTCTACAAAGCAGAAACGCTACTGCCTCACAACCAACTGTTAGATGGGAAGACACAAAAACAACATGAACAAGGACCTCAGATGGAACATTAATCTCCATACAAAAAACTCTAAAGCTTAACACCTGCCCCCTGTCCCAAAAAATAGAAAATCCAATCAGCAAATTGGCAAAGGAACTGAACAGACACTTCACAGAAGAAGAAATATGAATGGTCAATAAATGTATAAAACGATGTTCAACATCTCAAGCAATTAGAGAAATACATTGAGATTCTATCTCACTCCAGTCAGAATGGCAATTATCAAGAATACAAGTAACAATAAATGTTGACAAGGATGTGGGGGAAAAGTTTCAATCATATACTGCTGGTGGGACTGCAAATTGGTTCAACCACTCTGGAAAGCAATCTGGAGATTCCTCGGAAAACATGGAATGGAACCACACCTCAGTTGATATCCAAAGGACTTAAAATCAGCATAATACACTGACTATCCAAATCAGTGTTTATGGTGGCTCAATTCACAATAGCTAATCTATGGAACCAATCTAGACGTCCTTCAACAGATGAGTGGATAAAGAAAATGTGGTACCTATACACAATAGGATGTTACCCAGCCATAAAGAAGACTGAAATTATGGCATTTGCTGGTTAATGGATGGAACTGGAAACTATCAAGCTAGGTGAAGTAGGCCAATCCCCCAAATCCAAAGACCGAATGTTCTCTCTGATATGTGGATACTAGCATACAATAAGGGGTGGAGAGAAGAATAGATGTTCATTAAGTTAAACAAAGCATAATGAAGGGAAGGGTGGGGGTATAGGAATAGGAAAGATAATAGAATGGATAGGACATAGCTTACCTATGTTTATATATGAATACATGACTGAGAAAACTTCATATCATAAACAATTGCAAGGAGAGGATCCTAATTTGAATAAGAGAATTTTTCCTTTAAGATTGAAAATTAAGGAAATTTGGGTGTAATAACAAAAAATTTCTAAAATTAATAATAAAGTATTGTATTTTAATGAAAAGAAACAAATTCCAAGTGGAAGGCCGATGATGAAAGGAAAAAATTTAAAAATAGTAAAGTTACAACTACACAGGGAAAATATATATGTATTTATTGAAAAAAAGTAGCAGTAACAATCATTTCTAGAATTTAAGTATAGCTAAAATGAAGAAGTGACAAAAACCCAAACTGTAGGAATTAGATGAAAGGAGATTAGTATTTCTAGTATTCTGACAACAGGGTTAATGTACAAATTAAGCTCATCCCCACCCCAGAATGCTTTTCTCTTTTCTTTCTAAGTTTTTTTGCATAGCAAATGTCTATAAGCAGACGTCTGTCTGTGTGTGTTAGTTACTCAGACTTACTTCCTCTACTTCATTCATTATGTTAGTGATACTTGGCATCAACAACTAGAATGGTTATGTGTTAGGCAGATGTATGTTGAGTCATTTAATATTAAATGTAAAATATTTGCAAAATTACTCCTTTTTATAATATAGTAATATACAAATAATTGCTCATAAATATGAAGTACTGTTAGAAATAATAAGTCTTAAAGAGGACATTTGGAAAAGACATGTCTGTCTTGCTTTTTAGGTTATGACTTACTAAAATCAGTTTGTTGGTAGTGTCATATACTGACATAATCAAATTAGAATCCTCTCCTTGCAATTGTTTATGATATGAAGTTTTCTCATATGAAGTCAACATGGCATTATAATAACAGGCAATATGTGAATAAAAAACAAGTAGATCATAGTGTCATGGCAAAAATGATTAATGATTATCTTTATAAATGTTAATGCATCTTATTCTAATAGCAATTTTTATGTCACTTTACATACATTTATATTTCAATTAACATGTATATTTGCAAATTGATCTAAATATTGAAGGGGGAGACTATCATCTATATACATAAAAATACTTTATTGGTATTTTAATATGATAATAAGATTTTTTTAAAGAGAGAGAGAGAGAGAAAGAGAGAGAGAGAGAGAGAATTTTAATATTTATTTTTAGTTTATGGCGGACACAACATCTTTGTTTGTATGTGGTGCTGAGGACTGAACCTGGGCAGCACGCATGCCAGGCGTGCGCACTACCGCTTGAGCCACATCCCCAGCCCAATAGTAAGACTTTTTAATAGACTTAGAATTTTCTTTCTATACTAAAGAGAAAATTGAAAAAAAGGTGTTTTATTCATCTCTTTTAACAGATTTGTTTGTTAAAAGAATATATTTTTATCAAAAATATTGGGGGAAAGTATAGAATGGAAAATAAACATAAATATGAATTATTTTGCCAATTGTTTTATAACCATACAAACTAATCCAAAGAATGATCTATACCAAACACAAAGATAAATGTGTTTTCTTAACAAAGCTGAAGATTTCAGTCTCTGGTATTTGAAATTTAGGCTAAAGTCCCTGTTTTTTTTGTCAAGATATTTTGAATGATCATAAAATAGGAAGTCATAATATTTAAAGTGAATAAAGTTATCATGTGAACAAAACTTTTTCAGAGTATTTTCCTATAGCCATATTAAAACCCATGTAAATAGGTTTTTTTTAAATATCTTTAATTATTTATTTTTATGTGGTGCTGAGGATCGGACCCAGGGCCTCACACATGGGAGGCAGACGCTCTACCACTGAGCTACGGCCCCAGCCCCAATAGGTTTTTTTAATGTGACTCCTAATTATTTATGTTGAAGTTTGGGGAGAGTAAATAGATGTTAAAGCAAAAAGCAGAATGTTAGGTAGGATAGTAAGCCATGAACAGGTGAGTAGAGGAAAGGAAAATGATGGTCAATTATCAGACATATGTTTTAGGAAATCCCTGAGACAAAATTGAGACCACAAGGAATCTGATCAGGTAGGCAAGCATTTGAGAATTGAGGCTGGAGTGTTCAACCTCTCCCAATTAGATAGTTATATCCCTTAAGGGAACTACTACTTACCAATAAGGGAAACTTGTTGAAGCAGTCAAGCTTCAGGAAAATGGGGACTGGTAGGTGAAAGCTTCCCACAGCCATAGTTAAACATATCTCTTAAGGAAGCTATTGCTACAGACCAAGTCATCACTGTCCTTGTGCCAAGGTCACCACTACCCTCCCTTATCACCAAAACTGTCACAACTGCCCAACCAGCCCTTGTGACCATGACATTGAGACCCTCACAAAGAAAGCTTTCTGAGGGCCATTTAAAGAATAATACACTGATTGAGAGAGTTTGAAAAATTGAGGCAAGAACAAGGAGACACAGAGCCCCTAAAACACTGACTTTGTCAGGGCCATTCTGACCTCTTGGAAGCCTCCTGTTTAGTTTGTCCAGAAGTCTTTAGCCTCCATCTTTCCTAAGAAACTCCTGTGTGTTACTCTGTGTGATTAATTTGAAATTCTTCTTGTGAGACTCTAAGAACCAGGAGCTCAGAGAGGAGTAGAAAAAGATATTTTAAAATTGTTAAAGAAGCAAATGGAGAGTAATAATAAGAAAAAGTAACAAATTTTATCATGTTCATCTCTACAGAAATACTAAGTAAACTACACAGGAATTATTTTTTGGCTGAAAATTCAAAACATTATTTTCTTTGTTATTTTTCATATTATTTTATGTTTCAGATGAAGAAAACTATATTTGGAAAAGCAAAATTCATTCATCCATTCCTTTTGTAATACAGTTCTCGTTTTACAAGTAAGTCTCATAGCACTTCATTGGTCTAAAAGCAAGAAAAGCTTATTAATGGTCTCAATTTCAAAGTGCCTTTGATTAACTAGTGCCAAGAACATTGAGAGGCAAACTACTTTTCATTAATGATTCTTTTTATTGTTTCTATTATAAAATGACTCTAATTTACAGCACATATTTTCCAAACAGTCTGTATTATTAGATTAGAAACCGAGCACTGTTCATATCTGGGTACATGAGCAAAAAATAATTAAATTTAATAATAATGAAAAGAACCCAGAGTAATCCATCATGCCACTCCTGTAGCATGAGAGTGAAGTTGAATTGGTGCCAAATTAGAAAATCAATCTATAAAAATATGCCAATTATTGTAACCATAATAAAATTCCTGTCCCAATTCAAGTGAATGTGAACCATCATCATCACCTTGAATTTAGCCCTGTAAGACTCCATTGTGTCTCAATTTTAAATGCTTTCCTAATGTCCATTAGATGCAAAAAATATGAAAGCTTAATGAGAAGACACACTTTTAAAGTAATGCAAACCACTTTTTGGTTTGAAACTTATTCCTATATCTGAATATCCAGGACCAACACATGCGTGACTTATTTTGTATATGATTCAGTATGATCACTTAGAATCTTAGTTTGAATGTGGATCATACACAATTCATTGTATTTTCACTATGATATACTCCAGATAGGCAGATATGGGGTTATTATAATTTAATTTGGTAACATGCTTAAAGTAACCTTTGAATTAAAAATTCTCTCACCTCAATTTCATATTTTAGGAGAAAGCTTTTCTCCCTCCAATTCTTGGATTCCAGAGGTGTGTGTTGTATGTTAATCAAAATGCATTGAGAATTTAACTCATATTTTCCTGTATTTTTGTAGTCACAGTATGAAATGAACTTAATAGTCAAGTTCTACTTCTGCATAGGAATGTTGGGGGGCTTGGGGAAGGAGAAGAGAATCTAATTGTGCACTGATTTCATGGGCCTCAAAGTTTGTAGTGCATGTTGCTGGTCTCTGTAAGCACTTGTCCATTATACCCTTGTGGAAGTTTTTCTCAAAGAAAAGTACTAAATTACTCTTGAATAATTCTCTGTTTAATGCTGAATAAAATATATAATTCAAATATGGACTCAAATCTGTAAGTGGTGGAAAAAAATCTGAGAATTTAAAACTGGAAAAACTTCAGGTCTAAAATTAGAACTATGTTTGCATTCTTGATAAGAGGGACATAGAGGTAGAACATTGATTCAAGTGCTTGGATTCCCAGGAATAATTGTTTACCTCCAGATACAGCTTTCTTACTCACTGAGTTATAGTGTAAGTATGTTATGAATGTTGTGTTACCAGAGGACAATTGAAAAGAAACGGGGGAAGAAAACTCACAAAGGAGTTAGACATATCACTCTTAAAGAAGAGGAATCTCACTGGTCTATCAAAGTTTATTTTTATAATTTATTTTTATAATTTCTACTAGGACAGGCCTACATATGTCTCAAAATTTTAGTAGCAGTCAAATCACCAAATAGGATCATTCAGAAATAGGGCAGATTCACTGACAAATTGAGTTTTTAAAATTAATTAATGCATTATTTGTTCTTGCTAAATATGTCATTCACAATTCTGTATATTATGCTTTATTTCTTAAAAGTAGAGGAATAAAAGAATGAAGAGGATTTTAAGAAATAAAATCTCGTTGGCTGTCATGTTGTGACATAGGTGTTTTCCTCTTATGTTTGTACTTGGGTTAGTAATAATTTAAGAGAATTTGTTACTGAAAAGGTAATTTAAAGAATTACCTTTTATTTAAAAACTTATCTGATCTACATTCTTCCCATTTTATTTTCTACTTAATGTAGCAAATTTTCTGCTTTGTTTTCCTAAAACCTTTAACCTCAGAGTGGAGACAGGATAGATTACAATAATAAAGTGAGATAAATTAGACTGTGAAACTTGGTCTGGGTTCCAAATCTGAGGAGAATAATGACTAAGACTTGTGTGAGGTTACTTTCAGTTTGGTTTACTGCTAGTTCAGGACAAACATTTAGTGATAAGAGCAAACTCAAGATTAGGACATAAAGGTAAAAGTCTCTATCCAAGGATGCCTACTTTCACATTAAAGTGTTCCTGAGATGTTATTACCTCCATGGCAGGAAAACTCTACCAGATAAGAGGAACTCAGAATCCTGTACTCCTTTCCTCAATCCTATTATTGCACTTCATGTGGGAATGGGCACTCCAATCCCCACACACTGTTGTTACCAGGGGATTCTTACTTGGCCATAATCATGTACTTTTTTTTTTTTTTTTTAAGAGAGAGAAGAGAGAGGAGAGAGAGAGAGATAATTTTTTAATATTTATTTTTCAGTTTTCGGAGGACACAATATCTTTACTTTTTTAAAATTTTTATATGGTGCTGAGGATGGAACGCAGCGTCCCACTCATGCCAGGCAAGCGTGGTTACCTTGAGCCACATCCCCAGCTCAATAATCATGTACTTTTGAGTTCTTTTTCTTACTACTTTATCAGGCCTACTTGAAAATTTGATTCAGAAGATCGAGCATTGGCTAATTATATAAGACTACAAAGGATATTTCTGCTCCCTCAACCCAACCCCCTGGGGAGGGAAAGAAAGAGGGAGAGATAAATCTGTATGTTCTAGGCTTCCTATCAGGGAAGTTCACCAGAAAAGTAATCTGACCCAGAGAAAAATGGTCAAAAATAAAGTTAATAGAGATAGAGTAGGGATTGTCTCACTAAAAGAGCCCAAGCTGGCTAGATGATTGGAATACCAGCGCTACTAGATAAACTTATGTGATCTGGGAAAAATGGCTTTTGCACAGTATGAGTCCAGGCAGAGACAGAGTGCAGAACCAAGAAGGGCAGCACTAACTGACTCAAAATTAAGTCATAGAAAATAAAACTATATTTTCTTAACAAAAATTTATATTTCCTGATCTTGCGAACAGTTTCATGTCTCTGATAAAGTTAATAGGTTTTGATGATTATAATCAGCCCCACCTTATACTTAATTTTCTTCATTTCCCCTTTCTTGATTCTTCGGGGTATTTTAAAAAATCTTCATGGTATTTAAAAAAATTTCCCAAACCTATGCTATTGTACCCTCTTTGTTGTAATCCACCAGGTTGCTAGGAACTGAATGTTTGTATATTCTCAAAATTCTTACACTAAAGTCTAATTTCCAATGTGTTAGTACTTGAGATGGGCACTTGGGAACAGTGCCCTCAAGAACTAGAGAAACCCCAGGATCTTCTGCCAAGTGAGGATACAATGAGATAGCAGCCTGCATCCAGAGGAAAGCTCTCCATAGAACCCACCCTGCAGACACCCTGATCTTGGACTTCCAGCTTCCAGAGCTGTAAGGAATAACTGTTTGCTATCTAAGCTACCCAATCTATGGTAATTTTTTTATAACAGCTTAAACTGACTAAGGTGCAGGCCAACCATAGGCCTTATTCATTTAGACCCACAATAATGTAAGAAAACGTGGGAAGGAAAGGGAAGAGGCAGGAGACTAGCAAGGATGGTGGAATGTGATGGACATCATTATCCAAAGTACGTGTATGAAGACACGAATTGGGTGTCAACCTACTTTATATACAGAGATATGAAAAATTGTGGTATATATGTGTAATAAGAATTGTAATGCATTTGCTGTCGTGTATTTAAATAAGTAAAATCAATTAAATAAAAAAAATGTAAGGAAATACATGACTGTTACTCATTTCTTTGAATGAATAAAACTTAAAACGTTGTATGAAATTTTTCATTTTTGTTTCTTTTATAAGATCACATTTGCTCATTTATATGCTAAATTTCCTTAGGAAAAACAACTTAGTGCTATGGATATTGGGTCATTTTAAACTTAATCACTTATTGTTTTCAAAGAATAAGAAGAAAAACAAAGTGGAGAAGTTGGAGAATTAGGCCTTTTCAGTCATATTTTATAATGGTATGGAAAAACTTTTTTTTTCTCAAGAGAAAATGGATTGTTAACGTTTTACTGGAAAGAACAGTATTATGTAAATGTCATCTTAAGAATACATTGCATACATCAATGTCAATTCTGTACTATTTTGTTCCATATGGGAGAGAATAAGCCTCATAAGAGATACTTCATTATAGATTCTCAACGATGACTTGCAGCTGTCCACATGAACCTTTGAAACCTTAGCACAACTAAACATGAATTATTTTAAATACCTTTTTGACAATTATACTGTAAAATCCTTGCCTTGATTTTTAGTGATTGCTTTATAAGCCATTTGGAAATGTTTATTTTTTTAGAGACAATACAAAAACCCTCAAAAATTGATCTATAATTTTAAAGGCATGTAAATATATTATAAAGACCTATATATACAGTTAAGTATTAGAAATTTTTTAACAATCCAATGAATCTAAATATTTTAATATTATGTAAATATACACAAGCATATATATTTGTAATGTATATACATACCCATACTCCACATGCATCCATACTTACATATAAATGTAAATTATATATATAAATAAATTTGTATATAAAGCATATGCAAGCGAGATGTATTATATATATATATATATAAATTTTAAAGAAAATATACTATTAGAATTATACCAGGAATTATTTACTTTTATATTTAAAATACTGTGATAATTATGTTTATATTTAACATTAAATATGTGATCCATTTTATGTACTGTACATGTTTTAAAAAGTACTTTCTTGGCCAGGAGCAGTGGCACATGCCTATAATCCCAGCAGCTTGGGAGGCTGAGGCAGGAGGATCAAGAGTTCAAAGCCAGCCTCAGCAAAAGTGAGATGCTAAGCAACTCAGTGAGACCCTGTTTCTAAATAAAATACAAAATAGGGCTGGGATGTGGCTCAGTGGTCAAGTGCCCCTGAGTTCAATCTCCAGTACTGCCCCCCCACCCCCAAAAAAGAAAAAAAGTACTTTTTTCACACTCCTATTGAATAAAATACAACACTAAAGACTATGCACATAATATGAGTGATTGGAAAGAAAAAAATTAAATGTGAAATCTCCATGGAGAATAATTTCAAATTTTTAATCATAAAGTTAGTAATCTGCTATATCTAAACACAATATTGAAATATTTAGATTCTTCAGATCATAAGAAAAATAATTCCTAACTGTGTTTTTCAGATGATTTAAAAAAAACATGTAAATCAATTTGGTTTAAATGGAAGCTACAGACAATGCATAGATATCTCTATATTGAATAAACTTAGAAAATTAGTATTGGTCAGTGGCAATCGCTACTGAGGAAGAATGAGGTGGCTATGCTTTAACCAAGGATATATTTGTGTGTTTGCATGAGTGTCTCAACTTGTTTCCAGGATTGCTCCATTTAAAAATATTATCTCCCTTTGTGCCCACAAGTTTATTCATACCTGTCAACCAATTTATCTCAATTTTTGGTTTTAGACAAATGTGCACCACAGGCATACAACCTCTAGGTAAAATTTTGAGCCATCCTTTCTCCTATTATTGCACAACTGGTTAATACCTAGCATACCAATTAGGTCCCAGACATTCCCAAAGTGAGGATTGTCACAGAAAAGAGACATGAGGTCAAATAAACATTTGATACTAGGGTCATGAGCACATGCTGTGCACCATAGAGCAGAGAATCAATCACTGTGTTGCAAACATGAATCTGGATCTAAACCAAACCCGGGTCAACTAAGATCTCATATAGAGCGACATTTCAGGATGATGTTAATCCAAGAGCATTTATAAGTAAGCATACAATTTGTGTTTTGATTTTTAAGTAGAACAATTTTAGCAACACATTTCAAAACAGTACAATGGCAATACAGTGTTTTTGTCACTTTGAAAAATAGTCTTAACAATGAACACAAATTTCCAGGTAACAAAGCCCACTTGAGATAAAGCTAATGAGGCATTTTCGGAAGGAGAATATGTGAAAATTATAAGGAGCTTGAAAGAAAAGCACTTTTATTTTTATGGTTAGGATACCCAGAGTGATATGCAATACTGTAAGGATTAGTTTCCTAAGTGTCTTCTATTATCATCATCTCCTATTGTGCGTGTGCCTCCTCTTTCACATAGCATGCACTGCAGAGGGAATTATTGGTGGAAGAGTAGAAACAAACAAATGGGACATAACACTCTACTTTGCAAAGTGATATCGAGAATCCACACACAGACTCTTAGAAAATACATTTCACTCAAACATAAAAGGTATTCTGAAAATCGTTAAAAGAAATGCTTATAGTCACTAAGAAACTTTCAGTTTCTGCTAAGCATGGTCTGTGGATCTTTAATAATGATGGTATTTTGCTTTTCCAAGTAGCACTTTAAATTGCAGAGCCATTTTATATATGTCTGAAAATAATTGGAATCATCTTCATTTAAGCATCATATTCAAAGGGGGAAAAACTGCTTGTGTACACATGTGAAATGCTATTAAACAAAGATATCCTAAAAACTAGAGATGGTAAAAATAAAGTTTGGAACACACAGTGCCCCTGCCTCGGAGCCAAGCACCAGCGCTGAGCTGGCTGCACAGACTAATGAAAATAAACCTACTGTTTGAGAAAACAGTCTGAAATAATATAAATTCTCAATCTTTCCTCAGAGCAAGAGTCACTAAAGCAGTGAAATGTTCAGTTGTGTAGGACATGTACTCATTTTGGATTTGTTGCATAAAAAAATGACAGGATTTCCTGAGATGGTAAAATAAAGCATTTATATAGCTTTAAACTTCAGAAGGACTAAAAATGAATCAATGACTATGTACATTTAAAGGCCAGATTTGTAAAACTTAATATCCTTGCCAACTACATTGAAGAGAAAAGAGAAAAGGTGACTGCTTCATTGTTTTTATGTTTGTCACTTTTAGTTTTTTCAAAAAACCCTAGATTATTTTTTATCTGTTTACACTGTGTCATGATGAATGTTTCAATAACAAAAGCGAAGGACAGCAAATCTTAATGTTTTGAGGTATAGTTTCTATCCAGGACTATTAAAGAGCTTTTATATTGAGATGTGGTTTACTGATGAAGAATTGATTACTAATGATATAGCAAAAAAAAAAAAAAAACAGTCTTAATACTTTAGGAAATGACTCACATAATGCACAGAGCAGTCCATTTAATAAAAAATTTAATTTTATAAAGAACATTGTTATTGCAAAGTTATGGGTATGAATCAAATGAAATTAACTTAAATGTCAATTAACTTCCAATCATAATAAATAGCGGTCTGATATGAAAAGTACTTAGACAAATATTGTTAATAACTAAACAATTTTAGGTGAAAAATCCATATCAATAAAATCTAAAAATTTTCCACCATTACTTGTTTGTTAGAAGATTGATCAACAGTACCCTGCATTTATATATTCAGTGTAATTTTCTCAAAGTCCTTAAAAAATCCTTTGAAATGTAGATTATAATTCATGTTTTCTGGATTAAAGGTTTTCAGTTTCTCAAAAGCTGCATAGTCTCTGCAGAATCAGTCAAAGAAAATAGTATGTAACAACTTGTATAAAAAGATGTTTTAGGCCAGTCACACAGATTCAAGAAAGAGAAAGACTATTTACAGATGTCTCACTATCGGTGAATAAAATAGATGGCCTACACACAGTTCCAGGCTATTCATGATATTTTTTTTAAGTGAAGACAACTTATTCATTTCTATGTCAGCTCTGGCCTTTAATATCTTAAACTGAATGTAAGTCCTACAACGGTGGGCTCATTCCAGACATATCATGCTCCTGATGATTCCTCAAACCAGTCAGGCCTTCATGCCCCTGATATTTCTTCTGCCTTAGACTCTGTTGTCCAGGTATTTACAGAGCTGACTTCATGATTCCTGCATGTCTCCCTTAACCTTCCCTTCCACCAATATAACATGAAACCCTATTCATGCCTATCCCGCATCTATTTTCTATTCTACAAATCACCTCATAATTCCTCCACATATATATTTACAGGTAACTTTTATAAGCTGATTGTCTGCTTCTTTTCCTAAAAAACTGTTGGTTATATTTCCTGAGTCTAGAAGGCTCTGTTTCACAGTGGGAGTTAAAAAACAAAGTTTTAATACATAGATGAATTTTAAAGGTTATTTCTTAATGTTCATACCTATCTAGGATAATGGTGATTAAAAAGACTGCTAATTTTTCCACATTAAGGAAATTCTGTGTTTAACCAAGAGAACTGAGAAAGACTGCCAAGAGGTGGTTTAGGGAAGGTACATAAGACACTTTCATTTCTTCAGGAAAAGAAATGGCTCAGTAGTCAGGAGTTTCCCCACCCATAGTCCTCAGCTGAAGTGTTAATTTCCCTGTCTTTGTATTTTTTTAATCTGGTTTTCCCAGATCACATATGAGTAAAACAACAACAACAAAAAAAGAGTTTTATTATTTACAGCAGTGATAAAATTGTTCCCTTCTTAAAACAAGAGGTTAAATAGTTTGAAAAATTAAGCATGACTATTCTATCAAAAAGTATAATGATTAAATTACATTCTAAACCTTAAAAGTGAACAGGAGACCTGGCATACATGAGGCCCTGGATTGTTCCCCAGGACCATGTATGTATATGTATGTATGTATGTATGTATGTATATATACACACACACACATACACGCACACACACTGAAGAAGAGTAGAACTTGATCCATTATAAATTACAAAAATGTGAAATAGTTCATTTTAATGAAGACATCTTTGCATAGTCTTGTCAAATACCCTGGTTAATTAAATAAATTTAATTGGGGGACATGTCTTTGAGCAGAAGATATTGTGCCTGGCTCTGCCACTGAACTACTCCTCCAGCCCAGCATTGGGTTTTATAACAAGTATTGTTTTGTTTAAAATATTTTCTAACTTAACCTTAACTGCTCTAAGGGAATATTGTTCATTGAACAAACCGAAAATTCTGTATAATTACAATGTGAACTCAATGTCCTCTGCGTATAAGAGGGTTTTCACCCTTTCTGCTGTGCACTCAATAGTAAGTCCTTGCACTAGATGAGTTTCCAACATGGGATTTTATGGTTCATTATGTTGGCTATATTTCTGGATATCTCCCATTACCAAATGAGGAGAGAAACAAACCCATCCAGAGATTTGAGTTATTTTTCTCTCAGTTTCCTCCTTCCGATCACCAAGGTAATTTAAAATTTGTCCACAAAAGTAATTTAAAGTTTGTTTCCAAAGGGGAGGGAGGGGAGATATCCTGTCTTCATCTCTGCATTGCCCTTACCTGTATCATGTCTAGCATTCAATAAATGTGTTTTGAATGAGTGAGTAGATAGAGTGATCTGTTTTTCAGCCTTCATGCTGCCTATTTATTTATTGGATGATATGATTTGGTTTGATGATACACTTTCATATGTTAAGAGGAAGATGTACTTGAAGAATAAAATGAGGATCTAACCATGAACTTCCTAAATGATGGAAAAGTTTATTGAACAGAAGTCTTAGTGACTTTAAATTATGCCATGATGAGCATTTAACTAAATAGGCTGTGTGTTAGTTTTTCCCAAGACAACTATAATCCTTAAAATGAGATTATTATCTATTTCAACACAGAAAAAATTCTTGTCTACACAGAAAAAATTATTTTTAGATAGATTTATTTCCACATGGCAGATTTCCTCTTCCTGTTTCTATTATATTGTGCAAAAAAGGGAAAAAAAACAAAACCTTAAATTATTTCCATTAACATTTAGTTTTTTTTTTTCTCATTTGGGAGAAATAACATAAGCTGGAAAAGCCATATTAATCATTTGCAGAGTTTAATGGAATAGAACTTATAAAGGGAAAAAAGAGATCTAACTTAAAATATTATAAATTAGTAAAGATTTTAGTGTTAAATTTAGGAATATCACATAATGTTCAAGAGCATGAGCTCTGCAATAGATTTCAGCCCATATTTCAAATTAAATTCCTGCCTTTGCTACCAACTAGAAGTATGAATCAATACAATTTTAGTAGTGTTATGACTAAAATAATTATATATTGGAGTTGAACTATTTAGCTTTTAGGTGGAGAAGAGGTATGTCTTTTTAACTACACAATGACTAATTTTTAAACTATGACCAAAGACAATGATAAAAGCACATGAAAAGTAGAATGTGAACTAGGGGTGACTTTGATTTGTAGAAGGGGAATGCTCTCAAAATGTGGAGTCAGGAACTGAAAATATCCAAAAAGTAAGGATCTATCAGAACAGATTCCTGAAACTACAAACCTCATATACTTTTGGTGGAGGTTATTGTAGTAACTTCAGCCAAAGCCTATGATCCTTCAACCTTAGATTATAAAAGTTTTGTTTAAAGGGGTCTTCTATCTCCAGATTCTTTTCATTTACACATATTCATCAATCAATTTGCAAAATAATTTTCAGAAATCACTGCTTTCGTTGTGTCCATTTCAGATCCAAAGACTTCATTGATTTCTCTATTACAAACAGGAATAAAGTTCAAGTTCATTTACTCTCAGTCTCTACTTATTCTCGTTCTGCATTTCTAAATGTCTTTATTTATTATTCTGACACAGATCTCCTTTGCAGCCAATATGATATTCTCTAGGAAACTTGTCACTGCATTGCACCCTATACCATGCTACATACAAACCTTCTAATGTAGTCATTGAGCTGATGACATATAACCTTCTTGATTTGATAATATATTTGGTATAAATTTGAATCCCATAAGACACTTGATAGAATGCTTTATGTGAAATCATGCTCAGTCAATATTTTTATACAATAATGAGTTCTGTATTAGCTTCAGGTTGGGAGGTCCCTGAAACAGAGATCACAGCCAGTTTAGGCAAAAATGAGCCTTCCTCCACTGTTGGTGGGAATGTAAATTAGCCCAGTCATCATGGAAATCAGTATAGATGGGAGAAAAACTCAAATACAGCTATATGTACAAAAGAAATGAAGTCAGCATATCAAAAACAAAACAAAACAAAACAAAAAACACCTCCATACCCATGTTTATCATAGCACTATTCACAATAGCTAAGTCATGCAATCAGCCTAGGTGATTGTCAACAAAGGAACAAATAAGAAAATGTGGCATACATACATAACGGAGCATTATTCAGCCATAAGAACAAAATCATGTAATTTGTGGGAAAATGAATAGAGTTGGCGATCATAATGTTAAATGAAGTGCCAGACTCAGAAAGAGAAGTATTGCATGTTTTCCCTTATATGTGGAAACTAGAGGAACAAAGACAACATGAAAGTAACAAGAAGATTCTTAGAGAAGAGGAAGGGAGCCAGAGAAAGGGGGAAAAGGGAAAGTAGTGGGGATGAACATGATCAACATATGCTGTTGGCACATACAAATTTGCTGCAGTGAAACCCATTATTCTGTTTAATTACATGCATTAATAAAAAATAAAGTAGGATATATTTGAAATTTACAAGAAGGTATGTTTGGCATATGATTCCTAATTTTGACAATGAATGTTTCCATTGTGTTTCAGACAAGTGGAGAATATCTTTAAAATTATGTTATTACATTAAACATTTATATATCCCCCATGGTTTGATTATCATAAGCTAATTCTACCCAGGGAATATTGTTCAGGCATTATGCAAATGTGTGATATTCTAATTATTATTATATCATAGTCTATCATCATCTATGCCTTTTAGGTAAATTACAACAAGTATTCTAGAAGTATTATCACATGTAAATTCCTCAGGAAAATTATACTCACAAAGGAGAAAAAAATGTTAGAACTCATCTAAGATTGTTTCACAAAGTTCTTCAACCATGAAAAACATACCTATTATTTTATATATTCAACCCATCCCAAGAAGTAAGAATAAAATTTACACATTCATTGAAAAAGCCACCCCTCACTCTTCTCCATTTCTATGATCATTGTAATTATTTTTCGAAAAATCTCTCTTAATATCTGTTTTGCCTTTTTCCCCTATTCCATTGGTCTACCAAATCTCCCATTCTGACTTGTCTGGATTACTGCAAGGGAGTTTGAACTGGTTTCCCTACTTCCACACAGTCTGCTATAGTGCATATTGTTCACTGCTTCTGAATAAATTGTCCCCAAGCTGTACTCTGAGAGTATTCTGCAGTGGTTTCTCATTGCATGCAGCACAGAATTTAAACTCTTTCACCAAACATCCAAAGTTCATAAGTTCAGACTTTCATCTACCTTAACCTAGATTTTACATTCTGTTTTCTACTCAACAAACTACAGTATTTGCATTTTCGCAATAATATAGTTTGTAATGAGTATACTATGGCAGACCCTGGTGTGACCTCAATAATTTTTAACTTCAAGTGGCCATACCTTTGAATATCCCTTTCCTCACAGTGTGCGTGATACCTGTGATTTGCTTCTAATTAAAAAATATGCTGTAGGTGATAGGATGAAACTCTTCTGATGGGGTTACCTTATATGGCAAAGGTGAAGGAAGTTTTGCAAATGTAACTATGTTCTCATATCAGTTGATCTTGAATTAATAAAAAGGGGGATTTTTCCAGGTAACCAGTACATACTCAGCCAAAAGTCCTTGGGAGTCTTTCTCTTAGAGGTAAACAGCTATGTTTGCAATGCCCATGGACAGAGGCTTATGGAAAGGATATGTGAGTGACTTCCAGAGCCTAAGAGCAGTGCTTCTGACAAAAGTTTGTAACAAACAAGGATAACAGCTCTATAAACACAAGGAAATTAATTCTCTCAAAAATGAGATGAACCACCAGATAGAATGCAAATCAAGCTAACACATTGACTGCAGGCATGTGAGATCCTGAGTAGAAGACTCAGTTAAGCATGCCCAGATTCCTGACATATGAAAATTATGAGATGTTAAGTGTTTTTAAACCACTAAGTTGGTAGTAGTGTACTTTGTTATATAGCAACTAATAAATCAAATAGTGTCTTTGCCTGCAAGATGTTTGCACCACACTTTCTACTGCTTTTATGTCCTACTAAAATAGCTATTTAGCAATTAACCTAAATATTACCTCCTGCATGAATCATTTTCTTATTCATTATCTTTGTTTAATTATACCTGCTATGGTACTGAGAGTATCTTTTATATATCCTAGTTAGCATCAATCATATCATATTGAAATTTGATGTTACATGTTTATTTCTCTCTATAAATAATGATATGAGAGGAGACAAAGAAAGCACTCAATAAATGCATTGAATACATAAAATAAAGAATAAATGTTAAATTTGATGATCTGGTTTCATTAAACACATTTATCAGCAATATTTTATTGATTTTTATTGTATTTTGAAGTATCTTCTCAACGTCACAGTTTTTGCTTTAAAAACAAAAACAAAACCAGAAAAAGAATTATTGAAAAAGGAAAGACCAGAAAAGTTGGGAAAACAGTACCATTTGGGGAAAAGAGACATAATTTCATCTTATAAGGATTATTTTTCATAAAGGATAGTTGATGTGAACAAACCAGTTTTAAAAAGTGACTTGAATTTGATGACTTCAACATTCTACTGTTATTCTGAAAGACAAATAAAATGAGATGAATTAAAATGAAACAATGGAGAAGAAAATAGTTGCTTGTATCTTGATTTCTGACACAGTATGAATGATGATGGCTTCATAGTTCTCTGGTCTATGACATATGAAATAGAGCTTCTCACCCCACATAACAGATGGTTAGATTAAAAGAGAGATAATGTATGCAGAAATCCTAAGCTAAGCATATGAAGCCTGATAGACAAATGTTTAGAAGGGTATGACATATCCACTATACCACAGAGAAAAAGGGCAAATATTTGGCCTTTTTCACCACTGGCAAGGTTTTCAGTGATGGTGGTAAGTTTTAATGATCCACTTAATAAAATATGTCATTAATGCAAAGAGTTTCCTTTAATCAAAGGAAGATTTTGTCCTATCTCTTAATAGAGTCAGCCATGTAAAATGTCATAAAATATCCATAACTGATGGAATGCTGGTAGAGTTATCCATCATGGTGCTGTCATATGGCCTATTAAGTGATTTTTCCTTGACTCAAGGATCATATTTTATTAATAGGAAGAGAATACAAAAACACCTTTAGCAACATCATATTCAAGGACTTTTACTCCTTATTTCTGGCTATAGAAATTCACTTCCATATAGACTATTTTGATAGACATAAAACTAACTTAGATGACTTATTAATACACATATTTGTCAGAGAGATGATTTTTGTCCATGATTGGACAAATAAAAAGTGATAAAGCTGCACCCACTTCTCCATACTGGGTTCTGAGATCTTTTACTTAACTGCCGTTGACAACATGTCAATCAACTAACATGCCATCCCATTTTCACCTTTCATATGAGTTAGGAAGAACAACTGCATAATCTCCTATTATTTCTGTTTTCATAATTTTATGGTGCTGCCTTGGATTTAAAATCAGGAAGAGAAAGTGACAGAAAGAAGTAGAGTACTATATTCATATTATTAATATTCCTAATATCAAATAAAAATGGTGAAAGTTTAATATCTCTATCTGAAAAATTTGACTGGTTGGCCACTTGCCTGGTATCAGGGAAGTTGGAATATATATATAGCTGGGAGATTCTGTCAAACAAAGGGCTTAACTTCACACAGAATCTTTGGGAGGAGTGTCAGGCAATTTTTCAACTCTTAAGGTCTAAAAAAGTGTCTTCTAAGATGATCTGAGAAAAAAGTGGAAGTATCCTTATATTAAGGGATTTCTTGGCTTGCCACAATTAGCTTCAAAACTGTATGTGACTTATAAATCTTAAGTGTCTCTTTCCTCATTTGTAAAATTTGCTTAATTATTTTTGCTCTGTCTAGAAAATAGAAATTTAAAAAATAGAATGGATTAATATGGGTGAAACTTATTTGGAAATACAATGTTTTAAAAGTCTATACTATAATTTTCTACTATATATTTCTAAATATTTGAGTTGATTACACAGTGAAATGCCTTGAGTTATGCAAAGAAAGAAGATTATTGAAAACACTTTCTTGCATTCACTAACATAGACCATTCTGTTTTATGCTTAATAAAATATTAATTTTATTTATCCTTGAAAGGATCCAAATTAATCAATACCAGAAAAAAATTAAGTGCGTGGCTGTATATCTATATACCTGAAGCCAGATATCCCACACTCAGCTGAATGATCAAGTGCAGACTTCAAAAAAATTCTTTCAGTATTTTAAAATTAAAATATAATTAATATATATATATATATATATAATATATATATATATATATATATATATATATATATATAAATTAAACACACACATACATGAGGAGGGGATGGATGACATTTGTAGCTCCAGAACAATCCAAGAAAGATTTTTTCCAAGATTGTGTCATCTATGCTTATCTGAAAATTTCAATCAATGTCATGGCTCTATCAACATCTTGATCTCAGACATCTAGCCTCTAGAACTGTGAGACAACAAATTTCTGTTGTTTAAGATGCCTAGTTAGTTTGTGGTACAGCAGCCCCCCCAAATCAATACAGTGAGAATGTGGCAACCTAAATTTGTTATTATTGGTTAAGTTTTCTATTCCTTGATACATTCTTAACCTATTTGTTCTATTTCTTACTGACAGAAGGATTGAAGTCTCTCACTATAACTGTGAATTATCTTTTAAACTATATAGAACATTGAAGACAAAATACCAATGAAATTCTTCACAGAACTAGAAAAAAAACAGCTCTAAAATTTATTTGGAAGAATTAAAAACCTAGAATAACCAAAACAATTCTAAACCAAAAAAAGCAATGCTGGAGGCATCACAATACCTAAATTCAAATTATACTGCAGAGCAATAGAAACAAAAACTTCATGAAACTGGCATAGAAACAAAACATAGACTGTTAGGGTCTATAAACAAGTCAAGATGGTGCCTGGCATTTTGCCAGAGGGAGTGGTTTGTGAAGTAATGCCAGCGAGCCATTAAGTGTGGAGATTCCTTATTGGTTGACTGCTTATCTAGTTTATGTTAATTAAGATAAGCTGTGTGTAATGTATATATACCCCTCCTGTCCTACAATAAACGGTTCCCACTCCTGCTGTATCAATGTACACAAGTTGTTCGTCACCTCCCGGTTAGTTTGCCCAGCCAGCCAGGCTGCGGCAATAGACCAATGGTAAAGAATAGAAGACAAAGAGATAAACCCACACATCTACAGCCATCTGATCCTTGACAAAGTTGCCAAAAACATACTTTGGAGAAAAAGAGAATCTTCTTAACAAATGATAATAGTAAAACCGGTTACCCACATGTACAAGAATGAAACTAGACCCTTATCTCTTATCCTGAACACACACACACACACACACACACACACACACATATACACACAAAATCAACTCAAAATGGATCAAAGACAGAGGAATTAGACCTGAATCTATGAAACTCCTAGGAAAAAAGCATAAGGTCAACATTCCAGCATTCAGGAAACAACTTTATCAATAGGACCTAAAGCTCAGGAAATAATGCTGAGAGTTAATAAATGGGATGGCATCAAATTAAAAAGCTTCTTTACAGAAAAGGATACAAGGATGTGAAGAGAGAACATACAGAATGTGAGAAAATCTTTGCTAGCTACTCTTCTGTCAGAGGATTAATATCCAGAATATATAAAGAACTCAAAAAACTCAACACCAGATTTAGGTGCATACAGATTTTAAATTGTTCTATTTCTCTGATAAATTGACCTTTTTATAATAAGGGCTTTTTTTTTCTTTTTATAATAAGGGTCCTTTCCTCCAATAATCTAGTTCACATTGATATTAGCATATCTGCGTGAGCTTTATTTTATTTTTTGTACCACTTTCATAGTATATTGTTGTTGTGTTTTTTCATCTTGAACAACTGTCCTGGAAGTAGTGAGCAAAACAGCACACAGAAGACTGTGTTTGGAAGTAGGGAAGCCAGTTAGTACTCCCTTGTAATGCTCCAGACAAAAAAGTAAGGGCTTTAGTAAGACCAGTAGAATAGAAAAAGAGAGAGAAGTCAGATACAAAGTGAATACATAATCCAAAGTATATTAAGAAATCTTCCAAATACATAGAAAAAGGTACTTAAATAGGAAAAAATGGGGAAGGATCTTGAACAGGAAATTCACAGGTAAAGAAGTCAAATTGCCAATGGAAGCACAAAGATTCTCAACTTCATTGATCATTAGGCAAATGTTAATGAAAATCACTATGAGGTATCATTATAAACCCTTCAGAATAGATAAGATGAAAATGTATTACTAATAGCAAATACTGGGAAGATTGTAATAATGGAGAGAATTTTCTAGATGCTCTCAGGAGTACAATGCTCAGTGTAATTGGATATATTTGAACTGAGTAACTCAGAAATCCAGCTCCCTGATACACACAATTAGAAAACATGAAATGGAATCTGAATAGCAGCATTGTTTACTTAAAGAGCCACACTATCTGTCAAAAGATAAATAAATGAGATAAATAAATTAGATAAGTGGATGGAGAATATTCTTAGAGTGGCATATTGTATAGCAGTGAAATAGAATAAACTTCTGTGTGTATCCACATGGCCTCACAAACATGAGATTTAGTGAAGTAAGCTTAACAGAAATGAACACTCATAATTCCCTTTGAATACCCTGTAAAATCCATCCTAAGGGTTAGAAGTCAAAAGACTAGTTGAATTTTGAGTGCCAGGGAGAACAAAGGCTGATACTGGGCTTCAAAGAGTTCTATTTATTGACTTCTGAGTTTGTTACATTGGTAACTTTACTTTGTAGTAAATAATTAAACTGTATTATGGCTTATGTACTCTTCTGTACCTATGCTATAATTCAATACAATTTTAAAGTTAACTTTACATTATGAAAGTATGACTTAAGTTGTGCAAAAACAATGAGCTAGCCTGAGAATATATAGCATTATTTTTGAAGAACCTTTGGAAACCAACCTTCTGGGGCTCTGCTTTGCTTTTAGAATATCTATAATATGTTATTTGGACTTATAAAATGGAAAAAAAGGTTAATTATTTAGATGAGTGATCTGGTTAAAAAGTCAACATAAACCTATAATAGTTAATTTCAGCCTATAATCCTGGAAAATTAGTTTTATAATTAAAAAATTTAAATGTTATAATAGAAATGGACTACTACAAGTGATTTTGGTTTGGGAATCTTTTTGAATACATTTTAATAAAGTTGAATGAATTTGGTAGGAAACTATCACATTTCAAAATTAGCAGCCCTCCATTTCACATATTGTTAATTATAAACATGAATTATCTGAGAAGTCTTCTCTTATCTATATACTCTGAGTAATGAAATCCACATTAATATGAATGCATTATAAATAATTACTTTCTGAAATAGTTCTGAGGTTAGACATTTATTTACTATGAAAAAAGAAAACAAAACTACTGAAGTTGCTTCAGTAGAATGAAATTAGTGACAATACTTTTGTTTTGGATTCTATACCATGGTTTGCATGCTGAAGAATCAAGTGAATCTAAATATAAGACTCTGAAATATTGCCACCCTATAAATAAAGCATGTGGTAATTTCTTGCCATTATCAAAGTTCTTGAAACTGTCAGGGAAAAAAATAATGTATCAAGGGGATACTCAGAAGAAATTTATAATGTTCACTGCATTGATCTTCTTTACAACAGTTAATTTACTAAGGATTTATTAGGGAATTAATTCATAGGTAATTATATTTTTATATATTTGATTGTAATTATGAACTCCGTTTGAACAACCAGCTAATATCAACATAATTTACATCAAAGATCTCAATCTTATCAATATTTCTTATTCCTGATCATTATATGTACACACACCTGCACACTCACACAAACACACGTTTTGTATTTTCTCTTTGGATCTCAGCAATCTTACAGACTGGATAAAGAGCAGTGATACGAAAAGGGTGTGGAATAAACATTGTATTTATAAGGACAAAATGAGGAAGTAATGAACAATCTTTCATCTATTATAGACAGAACAACTAATCCAGACTATACACATTTGCAGTCTTTGAAATTTTAACAACAGGTATTTAGAAAGAAAACTAGCAATTCACCAGAACAGCTTTCTAAATAACAACTTATAGTGCGTAAGGCTCTTTCATATGTCTGGTCTCAGTGTATTCTTATAACAATCTCATGAAGTTGTCAGGAATAGTTACTAAAACCCACCAAGAACAATTATAATAAAACCAAAAAGCAGATTTGCATTTTTTGCTCCAAAGTATATAATGTACCCTTATGTCTTTAGTAAGCAATAGCTTGGAATTATTTGGTTTGGATCTTTATGTTCATTTCAAAACTCTTCAGCATTGTGTTTAGGGCTTCCAGTTTCATAGATAGACAACACACTGGAAATCTGACCTTAGAAATCCTCTTAATCCATTTGAACTTAGTATGGAAAAACTAATTAAATAGCTTGTAGATAGTTTAGATAAAAATTTGAAAAATATGATTAGTTGAGAAAATGAGAAATACAGATTTTGGCTATTAAAATATTAGTACAAAAAATCTCAAAAATCAGAATAGCAAGTTATTTCTCCTATGAAGAGGATCATTTGTTTAAAACATGTGTATGTACAGATTTGAAATGAAAAAAATATTTTAAACATATACAGTGATTCTATGAAAAATATTTTAAACATATGCAACGATCACAGGTAGAGAAATTCAATTCATAAATTGCTATTCAGTAGAGCCTCCGTTTCATAAAGAAGGGTAAACCACACAACAATGTCTAGGTTTTGGCTTCTCAAGGACATTAGTGGTGCTCTTCCAAAGCCAAATGGTACTTGAAATTGGAATTGGATCTGGACCTGAGATAACACCTCTTCCTCAGTTAATGATCCCTAAACACATTATCCTATGGAGGATGACCACTACTGTTTCTTTATAGTGCAGTCTAGATAAATGGGTTAGCCATGTAAGCCTGTGAATTTGGGCAAGTTTATAAAATTCAGAATATGTTTCCCCATCTATAAAATGGGAATTATACCCATTTTAAAAGGAGGTTGGGAAAAATAAATGCAAGGAAATACATTCTCACAGAATTTGTCACATAGTTAATTGTTGATATATAATAGCTATTTTTCCTGTCATTATTTTATTTTTTTAAAGAGAGAGTGAGAGAGAGGGAGAGAGAGAGAGAATTTTTAATATTTATTTTTTAGTATTTGGCAGACACAACATCTTTGTTTGTATGTGGTGCTGAGGATGGAACTCGGGCCGCACGCATGCCAGGTGAGCGCGCTACTGCTTGAGCCACATCCCCATTGTTAATATTATTTCTGTCTCTTTTAGTTCTCTAATGTAACAAGGGCAGAACAACAATCTCACATCCTTCAGAGTTATACTGTAATTTTCTTTTTTGCCTTTCTGGCAAGCTTAGTAATCTATGAGAATACTAGTTGGTTTTTTATTATCAACCTTTCTTATATTTCTCATTAGTGAGGAGGGACATAAACCAACTAGACTTTTCATATCTGGGGACACAAGTGTCTCTTGACAAAAACGGAGCAGTTTTTGCAGATTGGTTTTCAATAGGTTGCTATCTCCACTGTAATTTACTTAATAAACTCTGGGGAAATAAAAGTTCTCAATCATACCTCACATTGTTGTATTTTGCATGTTGGAAAAGAGTAAAGAGGTTTTTCTTGTTTGAAAATTATTATTTTTTCTTTGTTTTGGAGAGTTGTAGGAAATGCAAATTAGAATTAAAACAGTGAGACCAGATTTGAAGGAGTGTTGATTTAGGACATTAAGCTGAAGAATTCAAATCAATTACAACACATTTGTTTAATCTTTTTGGTATACTCTGACAGATGACTGGAAGCTTTCAAATTTTCTGAGTTAAAAAAAGATTGTGAGTTCATCTATTCTTCCCATGCTCCCCCTCCCTACCCCACTATGAGTCAGTCACCTTATATCAGAGAAAACATTCAGCATTTGTGTTTTTGGGATTGGCTGACTTTACTTAGCATTATCTTCTCCAACTCCATCCATTTACCTGCAAATGCCATGATTTTATTCTCTTTTATTGCTGAGTAATATTCCATTGTGTATATATGAAACATTTTTTAAATCTATTCATCTACTGAAGGGCATCTGGGTTTGTTCCACAGTTTAGCTATTGTGAATTTTGCTGCTATAAACATTGATGTGGCTGTGTCCCTGTAGTATGATGTTTTTAAGTCTTTTGGGTATAGACTGAGGAGAGGGATAGCTGGTTCAAATGGTGGTTCCATTCCCAGCTTTCCATGAAATCTCCACACTGCTTTCCATATTGGCTGCACCAATTTGCATCCCACTAGCAATGTATGAGTGTACCTTTTTCCCCACATCCTCACCAACCCTTATTGTTTGTCTTCATAATAGCTGCCATTCTGACTGGAGTGAGATGATATCTTAGAGTAGTTTTGATTTGCATTTCTCTAATTGCTAGAGATGATGAACATTTTTTTCATATATTTGTTGATTGATTGTATATCCTCTTCTGAGAAGTGTCTGTTCAGGTCCTTGGCCCATTTGTTGATTGGGTTGTTTGTTTTTTTTTGGTTCTTAGCTTTTTGAGTTCTTTATATACCCTAGAGATTAGTGCTCTATCTGATGTGTGAGGGGTAAAGATTTGCTCCCAAGATAAAAAAAAAAAAAGATTGTAACTATTTTGTATCTTTGAGAAAATTTAGCTAAAAAATTTTAATTTTTCCTTGATATATGGATAAATAATCAATTGTCTAAAATACTAGGCTAGGTTAACAGTTGGAAGTAGGAGTCAGAAAAATCTCAGGTTGCAACTTCTTTGAGGAAGATTGTTATAGCAGTTATGTAGGGAAATCTGGGGGACAAGGCTGAATCAGAGACTAAGAAGCTACTAAACTAAATTGAACATATTCTGCACAGCTCTTTAATTATTCTAGGATATGCACTTCATGACTATCTGCTGAAAAGATTTCTAACTCATGGAAGTATCTAAAACCAACCTGCATTTTTAAAGGTTGGCACTACAAAGTAATTTATAAGTCAAGACAGATTGTTATGATATATTAATATTGCACTCTGAAATCTTCAGGTTCTTTCATGATACATGCTTACCATTTGCAGCACAAGTTCCTGTGCATGTCTCTCACATTCAGAGCTGAAGGTTGATGAAAACTATACCATGTGGAAGACCAGGTTGAAGAGAGAAGTCTCCCATTGCCAAACACAAGCTCTCACCTGAAAGGGACATTTCCTACCAGGATCACTGATCAGACCAGTCACATTACCCTGTCCCCATGAGGGAGTTGTGATTAGTGAATAAAAATCCTTCCCTGTGCTGGCAGTGAGGATGAAGCAGATATGGTGAGCATTAGAAATATTTTTACTATAGTATCACAGAAAAAATGTCTAACATAAAGTAATGGGAAAAGCCAATATTTCTGTTCCCTATTAGAAAAACTACTAGTGGTAATAATGATTCATAACCTTATCTGAGGTTGTTACATACCATCCTTTTGTCATGATTTGATCTTGTAAAAAACTCTATTTGGGTGTTAGCATCAGTGATTTATTAATTGATGAATTGAAATGGAACCTGGGCCTCAGAAAGTTTAAGGATTTAAATCTAGTTGTATGGTCAGTAAGTAAAGCCATTGGTATCCTTTATCCAAATCCAATAATTTTTTAAAATTTAGTTAGTGTTTCTCTACTTTTCATGCCCATACAATTAAGTTGCACTTCTTATAAAAAAGAAGATTCTGAAGCAACACTTTCACAGTGGGCCTGGGATTCCACGGCTGTAGCAAGCTCCTAGGCAATGCCAATACTCTGTACCATACATTGAGTATCAAGACTATGGGAGAATCACACATCATTCCCTGTAACTTACACAACACAGCCTACATTTCCTGAATGCCACTGTTCCATATCTGAAGGCCCTTTAAGGCAGAGCATGTTACATTGCACAGATGTTCTTTTGAAATTCGTAAAACTTTTAGTAAAACTTTCCAAAACTTATAGATGATGAAAGAAAACATTATCTTTTGAGACTCTATCATTTAATTCACCCTTGAATCACAATAAAAGTCAGCTGATGTGTGTACTGGTGATGAGCAGTCTGCCTTCCTCAGCAGCAAGTCCAAATTCATGGAGGTGAGAGCTAAGGAGAGAAGGTAATCGAGCACTGACTCAGTACCAATTGTAAATTTCATTGTGTTTATAACACACTGCTAGCTATTAAAACTGGTGTTTTGTGAAAATTACATTTATTACTTTCTTACTTAAGTCTCCACAGAGAAATCACTTTTTGCCACTTGACTACACATTTGACATTTTGAAAGGTAAATGTAGCTCTCTATCATAAATAACATCTCGAGGTCACTGCATGCTATTCAATTCAAAGCAGAGGGGCTGAAACAAAAAAAAATCATTTTACTTCAAGGACAAAATAAAAGACAATTGACTGAAAGAATCTTTTTGGGTATGGTTAGTCAGAGGGTCGTTGGGGAAAATTTGTCTGAGACTTTGGCGATCAAGTCACCTGCCATAATCTGAGGGACGCATCAATCAGATTTGACACACTGCTGATTGCACCATTGAATCACCATCATGGACTTGATTTGTCTTATCAGGTCAAGTGAAAAACAATGATGGTAAGCTCTTTTTCAAATTTTCTATTGAAGCTTCTCCAAATAAATCTATATTTTGTATTGAGCTAAGCTAATCAACCATGAAGTTCTATCCTTAATAACAAGATATTTAAACTAGGTTCCATGCTTCTTTAAGCAGGGAGGGTCAAATAACTATTTTTAGCAAGCTGAGGAAACATTCATGTTGTTAATTCCCCAGAAAGATATTTGATGGACTTCAGGTCATTTTGACTTTCACTGTATAAGAAAAGGGGAAAAGTTAGAGGTTATCATAGGTTGTTGTGTAAAACGATCAATTGTCTATAAATCTACACTTGAGTTGATGACTTAACACTATGGAAAGGTGTTAAGCTAATTTGGGGCTTACATTATATTCAAAATTAAACCATCTAAGATATTGAAAACTTATTACAATTAGAAACATAGGCATGCAAATATAATTTTAATATTATGATATTGTAGGCTATTTTAAGAATTCATATACAATAATTCATTTATTAAGGGATTAAAACCCCTGAGATCCTACTCCATTCAAACACTAAAATAGATATGAAAATAACATTGACAGTATGTTATAATGTGGATCTTCACTATATGATAATTATTTTTCCTTTAGGATCTTAGCTGTATTCAAAAAACTTCTCAATATGTATGAAATGGAAAGGTACCAATTTATGTGCTCACCATTTATGGTAGTCCTTGAACTGCAAATTATCAGTACTGTTACCATTACATAATCTTTCCTGAGGAAAGGTGGTGAATTCGATTTGGAGTTTTTGTCCTATATGTTTTAAATTTTTTATTTTTTGAGTTGTTTGTTTTTTTTTTCAACAGCAATTTTCACTGTTTTTTATTTAGAAATTTTTCAACGTTAAGAATCTGACATTTTACCATATTTGCGTAATGCCAATATGTTAATTGTTATGAAAAATATATATGAGCTTTCAACAACCAGTTAAGAGCAACTAACAGGCTGCATTTACAGTTTACAGCTGTGCTTTCAGATGAAATAGTAATTTATCTATAAAACTATTTACTATGAGCAGGTTTTAGAAGTGTGCTCTCTAAACATTTTTAGTAAAATTATTTCCATTCTTATAGAAATTCTTTCAGATAATAGAAAAGAGGAAAATTTCCCCAACTTTTTAAATGCAGCCAGTACAATTATTTCTGGAGAAACATTTTCCAGAAATAAAAGGTCTATGTAAAATTAAAGAATGATAAGTAAAACTGGTTACACAAAAATGACATTTGATAAAAATCATTGATCAATGGCATTTGATAAAAATCAATGACTATCATAAAAATATCTTCAAAAAAGGTATCATCCTCAACTTGTTGAAATTGGTTGAAAGATATCTATTAAATGTTTATGATTTAACCTGTAATCAGTGGTAAAACGTCAGGAACATTTTGTTAAAATCTAAAAATATATAAGGATGTTTAATTCCTTGATTACATTGGATGTTATTTCAGAATTTCCCAACAAATGTAGTAGCGTAAGAAAAAAATAACAACATAAAGAAGAAGCATCATAATTTGTAGGAGATACAGTTCTTTATGTATGAGATACAAAAGAATATTCAAACCTATCTGCTATGGTTTGGATGTGAGGTATCCCCCCAAACCTCATGTGTGAGACAATGCAAGAAAGTTTAGAGGAGAAATGATTGGGTTACAAGAGTCTTAACACAATCAGTGAATTAATCCCCTGATGGAGATCAACTGAGTGGTAACTGTAGGCAGGTAGGGTGTGGCTGGGGGAGGTGGGCATTGGGGGGGGGCGTGGCTTTGGGTATATATTTTGTATCTGAGTAGTAGAGTCTCTCTCTGCTTCCTAATCATCACATGAGCTGCTTCCTTTGGTCAAACTCTTTCCCTAGGATTTTCAGCTTTTCCTGGATCCATGAGGAATGGAGTTATTTGTCTATGGACTGAGACCTCTGAAACTGTGAGCACCCAAATAAACTTTTCCTCCTTTATAATTGCTCTGGTTGGGTCTTTTAGTCAAAGCAGTGAAAAAAGATGACCAAAACATTATCTTTCCAATTTTAATTAACTTTATATATCAATATTTAATAATCCATTATATTTTATAAAATTATTTAGAATCTAATTTTTAGAAGGTCAAAGAATTAAAAATATGCCAATTTTTAAAATTGAAGGAAGTTGAAAATTAATGAAAAGGTATAAATGGTATTAGACCCTGAGAAGACATATTGACCAACCAAGAAGTAGAGAAACAAGAAAAATACCCTTATATGTACAGAATATTATATGTGGCAAGACAGTCCTAGATAAGAGGAAAGAAATGTCTCTGGTAATCAATATTTTCCTATGAATTTGACTTTTTATACTCCACATAATTGAGATCATATGGTATCTGTTTTCTGTGCCCAGCTTACTTCACTTAAAATAATACCCTCCAGGTTTATTCAAGTCACAAATGACAGAATTTCCTTTGTAAAAAAAGACTGAATAGCATTCTATTTTGTTTATGCAACACATTTTCTTTACTCATTTATTTGTTGGTGGACACTTGGGTTAATTCCATGTTCTGGTTATTTGAAAAATGTTATAAATAAAATGAGAATGCAAGTATTTCTTCAAAACACTGAGTTTATTTCCTTGGGATATAATGCCCAGTAATGAGATTGCTAGACTATATGATAGTTGTGTTTATGATGTTTTGAGAACCTGCATACTGTTTTCCATAAAGACTGTACTAATATGTATTCCCACCAACAGTGTGCAAAGTCTTGCTTTTCTTTACATGCTCTCTGACATTTGTTGTCTTTCCTCTTGTTGATAATAGCCATTCTAACAGGTATTAAGTAACACCTTATTATGGTCTTAATTTGCATTCTCTGATGATTATTGATGTTGAGTATTTTTTTCACAATCTGTTGGCTATTTGGATGTCTTTTGAAAATATCTATTCATTTATTTGTCTATTTTTAAATCAGGTTATTTATTTTCTTATTATGGAGTTGCCTAGGATAGTTATATATATTTGGATAATAACCTCTTTTAAGACGTATGGTTTGCAGATATATTCTACAATTCTATAGGTTATCTTTTGACTCATAAGTTTTTCCTTTGCTGTGTAGAAACTTTTTTACTATGATAAAATCCCATCTTCTTTGATGTAGGTTTGTATTGCTGTAAATTTCTTTCTTAATATTTGCTTTTGATGTATGTCCTAAATGATGTGTGTTGTGTTGTTCATTTTCACTTGTCTCTTGATGCTTCTTATTTTACTTTTAATTACCTTTTTAATTCCTTCTTAAACACATTTATTTTTCTGATATTATATGGTATTTGTTTTCTGTGCCCATATGGGCACAGTTGTTCTCATACACATATTTTCAGACTTTCTGAAATTGTTTCTCTTATTGATTACTAGTTTCATACTGTTATGATCAGAAAAGATACTTGATATTATTTAAATATTCTGAAATGTGTTAAGACGCCTTTTGTGGCCTACCATATGATATACCTTAGAAAATGGTCTGTATGTCCTTGAGAACACTGGGATACTGCCTTTTTTGGATGGAGTATTCTGTATATGTCTCTTAACTCTGTTTGTTCTAAAGTATAGGTCAAGTCCAATGTTTGCTTATTTTTTATCTGGATCATCTGTTCATTATTGAAAGGTGATATTGAATTCCCCTACTATTATTGTATTGCTGTTAATCTGCTTATATTATTTAGGTGCTCCTATGATAAGTAAATATATATTTACAATTGTTATAACTTCTTGATGAATTAACCCCATTATTTTTACATAGTGGACTTTTTCTCAGTTTACTACTTTTTATTTAAAGCTTATTATATCTAAAATAGCTACACTTGCTCTCCTTTTGTTTCCACTTGCATGGAATGTATTTTTCTGTCCTTCAACTTTCAATGTATGTGTTTCTGGAAAAATGAAGGGAGCCTCTTGCAGACAGCCTGTACTTGGGTCTTGAGTTTTTTCCATTCAGCCACTCTAGGTTTTTTTTAATTGTAGAATTTAATTTATTTAAATTCAGGAAATTGTTGATGTGTAATAATCAGTTCTTGCATTTTGTTGTTATCTGGTTGGTTTGTAGAACTTATTCTCCTCCTTTATTTCTCTCTTGCTGTTTTCCTTTGTGCTTTACTGGCTTTCTATGGTTTGCTCTGATTCCTTACTTTGTGGATCTACTATAGATTTTTTTTTTTTTAATGGTTACCATCAGGCTTACATAAAACTCTTATACCAGGCTATTTTAAGATGGTAAAATAGCATAAAATAACTATACTTTTAATTTCATTCATTTTTTTAGCTTCAGAATTTGCTTGAATTTTTATATATAATTTCAATCTTTGTTACATTATTTATTTTATTTTCATTGTTTTGTTTTTCTGTATTTTCCTTAAGTTCTTTGAGCTTCCTTAATATAATGATGAATTTTGAATTTTTGAATATAATGATGAAATTTGAATTTTTCAGGTAGTTCATAAACCTCCACTTATTTGAGGTGAGTTTCTTGGAGATCATTTTGTTCTTTTGGTAGTATCATGTCATCTTGATTTTTCATGTTTGTTGTTGCCTTAGGTTAATGTTTGTGCATCAGCTTCCTGTGGACTTTCACTGGCTAGTTTTACTGTGGCAGAGGGTGCTTGCTGAGTGGGGTACAGTGGTGCTGGCACTAGTGAGGGTGCCAGCTGTGTAGTTAATGTGCATGTCCATCAGCTGAGATCAATGCTTGTGAAGATTATCAGCCAATGCTGTGTATTTCTGTATTTATGCAGTGGCAGTGAAGTTTGTTGGGGATCTGTGATAGTAATGGCTTCTGAGGTCTCTTGATCCCTTTTTCTCCCACTGGTGAAATTGTAGATCAGAGGATCCCTCTTGACACAGTGTCTTGCTTGCAATGGTGCTGCATTTGTGTCTGATGAATATTATGGACTAGGCATGGAAATGAGGTCTGAAGCATGGAGGGATTGCAGCTGTGTTGTCTACAGTAGAAATGGTACTGGCACCTGGGAAGTGATATTGATACTGCATTATCAGTAACAGAATTTGAGGGATGGGTGCTTATGAAGCATGGGAGGAGCTGAGAATGTAGTTCTGGTGACTATCATTAGAGCATCTTCTGGGTCAGGGCAGCATCTCACTGTCTGTGACAGCTAAGCTAGTGTCTGGAGTTGGGTATGTACAGTGAAAACTTGGTTCTGGATCTAGAGAATGAGCTACCTCTCTTGGGCAATGGATCTGTTGATTAAGACGTGGGCTTTTATGGTGTAGTATTGGAACTAGTATCCAAACATAGGCATGTCTTGGCATCAAAGACTGTTATCAGGGTCATATTAATTGTCTATAGTGGCTGAGTTCACACCTAGAGAATGGACTTGCACAGTAAAGAGTTTGGTTCTGGGGTCACAAATGCCACCTAGTTGTTACAATGATGACTCCAGAGTCTGAGGTGTAGATGGGCCTACTGTGGTCACAAAACCCAGATCTGCTTGTGGGTACTCTCAGAGTGCTCAGGTTTTTGTGGTCAGGGAATTCATGGAATTGGGAATGATAGTACCTCATTTTCCCAAGTGGCCCAACAGTGGTTGCTCCTTAGGTGGAGAAGAGGTATGGGACCATGTCTCTGTCTCTGTGGTTCCGCATTGGGAAAGGCTGTTGGCTACTTCAGCTACTTCAGTGGCAAGAGATGTCTATGTCCAGTGAGAAGCAAGTCACTTGGGATCACAGTTGTTACTACCATATGACAAATATTAATAGCTTCCATCTTTCTTGTGTGCACCAAGCATTCTTATAAGATGCTTGTCTGGCAGTCTTACCAGTGATTTTTTTTCTATGTAGATAATCTTCAATATTTTGCTCTGTTGTTGCTGCATATTCTTTTCTGAGCCCTTGAGCCCTCTCTAGGCTATTTGCATTTACGAATTACTGTGTGCATGTGTGTTTATGTGTGTGTGTGTGTGTGTGTGTGTGTGTGTGTGTATGTATTTAAAGGAATGGAGGCTGGAATCTCCCCCTACATATCTTGGTAATGTCCCTTATAATATTATAAATAAGACTTTACTAAATTTGGCAAGTTATGCATTTTAAAATCTGCTTTAAGGGCTTAGAGTTTATGAACATGTTTAATTTTTACCTTATTTTCAAATATTCGTATCAAGGTGATGATAGTCATTTTTCCATGTTTTTTTTTCTGTTAATCCAAGAATTTAGCCCTCATATCAGTATACTATTTTTAAGTTGTTTAAGCAGAATATGACATAAACAATTGACAATATAGTAGCTGAATTTATCATCAACTTTCAAATGGATTATAAATATAATCAGAAGACTGGATTAAAGGTGTTAAATTCGTACTGTATGAACATTTTCTCATTCATATTCATACAGTTGCTTATGAAGAAGCAAAAATGTACTTGTTAAATGTTTTCTTCTTGAATATAATCTGTAATGATGGTACCTTCGCAAAATGATTCCTCACAATAGAAATTTCACATCTGAAAATGTACTTGTTTCTATTACTTTAAATATTTTATAGTAAAAGTTCAAGAGTTTAGAGCATATTTTTTTTCATGTGTGAAATTTTTATGACTAGCAACTTTGAATACAAATGAAATTTTGATGTTAATATAGCATGGAGAGTACTAGGCAACGTGACAAAAAATAATAAACAATCCCAGTATTCCACAGCAGTAATTTTTTCACCAATTATTCTGTACAAAGGAATAATGGTAAATGAGCAAAATATTAATTACTGAGTGTTTTCAGTGATTCTACCATTTAAAAAGCCAACAAAGAAATTGTAACAATCTGAATTTTCATTCTTTTTTTTTCATAAAGTTAACCTTTCAAAATTTTAGTACATAATTTAATTTCTGGTGTTTAGCACATGCCTTTCATGGTCATTGACATAAATAAATCTTTGAAATAATGAAATAGTTTATGATAGAGATAACAGTGGTATTACTTTGGACCAGATGATCAAATATTTTACCTTTAATCCTTTAAATTGTGTTTCATGCCATTTACACCAATTTTGACAAGGTCTTAAAAGTGTAAATATCTATATACTTCATGTTAATTTTGAATATCACTGAAGACTACAGAATGTTCAATAGTGTTGTGCATAATAGCAAAAGTCCCAATATTTGTGAGTTTCCAAAAATATGTAAGTAGCATCTAACATAAATGCCCATTTGCAGGAAGGAAGAATCTATATGCCAGGTATTAAAAGTCCTACTTTTTTTTTTTTGATGGTACTGCAGATTGAACTCAGGGGTGCTATGCTACTGAAATACATCTCCAGATTTTTTTTTTTTTTTTTTGGAAAATTTAAGGACAGTCTTGCTAAATTGCCCAGCACAGGCTGGCCTCAACCTTGCAATCTTCTTGCCTCCTGCATAGTTGAGGTTGCAGGCATGGTCCCCATACCTAGAAAATCTTAAAGATCTTGTTGAAACCTGTGAAATGAGCAAAAACAATTTTTTTTCCTGAGTTCTTGCCATATGACAAACATTTTCCTGGGCACTGAATTTATAACAGACTTAGCATGCAAAATCCCTGCCTTCACTAGGCTGATTGTAAATGGGACATTCAAATGATTGAAATATGGTCAGATGAGAGTTAAGTAACTGAATGGTTTCTTTCATAACTTATTTTAAAGTGTAAAAACCAAAGTAAATGAATTCTAACAGGTTTGTTGTTGAGGAATGGTTGCTATTGCATAATCATTCAAAGGTGCTACTTTGCCCAAGCCTACATGAAATATTCATTAACTAATTTTAATAATTGAAACGATGTTTATTAATTTGAGAATACTTATTAGAACCGTTGAGTCTGGTTTTCAATGAAAAAAATCACAAGTTAACTATTTAAGCTTTTATTTTGGCATATTTCCACTAGGGGGCACTACCCACATTTAATGTAAAAATTAAAACCCATTCTAAGTTTCTAATGGTTTTGATAAATATTTGCTTCTAAATAATTTACTTGTAAGTCTAATGGTTACAGTTTGGGTAAAATGGAAGTGTTGTACTTCCAACACATTTACTATAATAATTAGTAGCAAAGCTAGAAAGATTCATTTTATTCAAATCATCCACTAAAATCCATTTATGGCCAGCAGAAATTAATTCATTGCACTCTGATATCAAAAACAAGTTATCTTAATTGTAGTTTGTGGATAACATTTAAGTACTTGTTACAGGAAAAGTCATAAATGCTAATTAAATATATAAAAATAATATAGGGATTTTATTGAGATAGATAACATAAGAAAAAGAAACAATAGTCTTTCTGTAGTCTATTTGTCAGGACCTAGATTGTCTAGTGCTATTAATATTAAAATTCTGATACTTTTAATTTTGATTCATTTCTATGATTACAGTAACGAAATACTTTACCATGTAGACATATGTTAAGTGTTAGTATCTATAACTTTTAGATTAAAAATATTAACTGTGTTTGTAAAAAGTCGATTTTTAGCTTGTACTTGGTTTTCTATTTTTATATCTATAAGAAAGATATATGCAATTATGTGTATTTGAATAACCTATCTAGACATTATTAGAATTTTAAAAAATAAAAGTTCTCTGTAGTTTTAGTAAAGGATTATCATGGTATTTTAAAAAAAGTAACACAAATAGCAGCAGATATTTATTCACAGTCTAAGGTGTGAATATTTGCTTACTTAAAAATTCTTTTGAAAATAATAGGTAGGAGTAGAAGAGTTTATAGCTTAGATCAAGCAAAAGTACCCATAAAATCTTAATTTCTTAAATGCTTAAAATCTCCATCTCTTTTAAAAGACAAATCAGTTCCAGAATTTTCTGTGAAACAGTAGACTGATAACTCTTTTGATTTTTAAAATTTTAGTAATATTGCTGTATCTGTTGGTTTTATATTAACATGGCTTTGCAGGTTTCAAAATGTAATCAATGGAAAAACAATGTATTTATAAAAGGCTCAGGAAATTTCACTGTGACAGAATTTGAACCTAAATCTGCTTCCAGTCATGCCCTACTCTCCAATATCTATTGGGCATACACATATCAGCTTTATTTTTAATATGTTAGAAAAAGTCACTTATTTATTCACCAACAATTATTAATTTTGAGGAAGCATGAATGTATGTTCATTTCCTGTGTTTCATTTGTACAAGAAAAGACTTGGAGAAAGAAGGTGGAATGTGCTGTAAATCACTCTAATTTCAGAGCACATTTTCTATGCGTATGCCCATATGTTTGAAGTTTACTGTAATAAGTACCAGGCAATGTAAAATTTTATCTCCATTACATGTGCCTGTGTTTAAGGGAAGTGTTAGAAGAGTACTTGGGAGAGAGAATGATGAATTTGCCTGTTTAAAAGTGAATATCCCACTTGTCAAGGAGAAATGTGTGTATGTTGAGAAGAATATGTGCTGACTACTTGGAGTACCACCTTTGGGTTTCGTGATTCTAGTCCTGTACATTGTCTTCAAGTTTTTTCTCAACTCTGTGAATTGTAGGTAAATGATTGGTAGGCAGATTTTGTTCTCATGGTAGAAGTTCAAATGCCTTCCTACTCCCAGTCTTCCTACCTTCATGAGAAAAAACAACAACGACGACATTTTGGTCTCTACTTGCCCATTTATTTCAATGTAGTTTTGTGCTACAAAAATTTGTTTATCTGTTAGTTCTTGTTCTCTTATGAATGAACTAAGATATTTGGGAGGGTGGTACCAGGGATTAAACTCAGAAGCACTCAACCACTGAAGCCCTTTTTTGTATTTTATTTAGAGACAAGTTCTCACTGAGTTGCTTAGCAGCTCACTTTTGCTGAGGCTGGCTTTGAACTCACAATCCTTCTGACTCAGCCTCTGAGCCAGATTGGAATTACAGGCATGCACTAGCGTGCAAGCCATAATAAAATCTTTAATGTGGATTAATTTTTATATTTGTTTGAGAGTCATAATTTTATTATTTTTTGAAAGTTATCTTTAACCCAATATGTAGTTGGATCGGATATGAGACTTTGGATGTAAAAAATTCACGTAGGTACCTGAATTCATAAGAGCAAATGAGATCTCTGGGGGAAAGTAGAAACAAGGTTTAATAATCAAATCAAGATTTGAAAGGATTTCTTTTTATATTTTTTTTCTGATTTAAATTCTACTAAAAGAAAATGAATTTCATTTCTCAATTTGGGTTAAGGGTTGTGGAGTAGAAATACATAAAATACATTATTATGATAATTTAAAATGCCAGATTTAAAAAGAAAAATTTGTGCCTAGTATGCACAAGGTCCTAGACTCAATCCACAGTTTCACTCCTTACGCCTAAAACACCCAACAGAACAAAAAGATATTAAAAGCAGAAGTTGTAAGCCAAAGCATGTCTAGTACAGCAGTTTTTGACCTCCACTTCACATTAAAATAATCTGTGAGACTTTAAAATACCTATGTCCTGATTCTATTCCAAGAGATTTTGATTTAGCCAGTTCAGAGGGTCTGGGGTCTGGGAATTTTAAAGGGTCCCAAGAGTAATTCTAATGTGCAGAGCATGTTGAGAAGCCTTGGGATTAGGATGTTCAGGATGCTAAGAGCTATGAAAGTGATAATTAGGAACATTAAACGCAGATAGTTTAGGCTTACACTAAAGAAGAAACTTCACAACATCTTAAAGGTATTAAACAGTATATTTCTTTGAAAAATAGCAAATCATCATTTATGCAGTTAACGATGTCTAACATAGTTATTTCACTATGATAAATTTGCCCAAATTAGTCATTTCCTCCAAACCCAAAGATTGACTCCATTTAATAGAACTATAAAAATTAGTTGAAATATCCCACAGAATATGTTCATTATTTGGTGAATTTACTACAAACCTCATATTCTCAACTCTAATCATGATAAAGTTAGTGCCATCAATTTTTTTCTTTGTCAAGGTCAAGATGTGGTTATTTCCATGAAATACAAATGTCTCAAACTCTTGTAACCAGTTTGAAGAAGGACTGTAGGGAGTGATTTGCTAGATGCCTTGATGTATAAAAGTAGAAAAGTAGAAAGCCACGGAGCAGAATATCCAAAAATTTTCTATAATGAATGAGGAATGTTGAGATCATGTATGGTAAAGAGATACCCACATTGGTTTTTTTTTCCCTGTTGTTCTGTGATAATCTCTAATAGTGTAACAAGAAGACTAATGATTTGAAAGTGGCTTTCAGAAATCTGAACAGATAATGAAGGTGAGGGGGGGGGGATGCATTGGTATTGACGCAATTCTAAGGACAATGATAAAAATCCCTCCTGTTGTTACATGTTCCATAAGGGCACAAAGTAGAAAGGCCTGTTGATTTATAGAACAGCTCCTCAGTCACATCTGCTTCTCAAATCCCAATCATTTATTAGTAGTCCTCTTCCAAAATAAAAGTCTGCACAACCTTGATATTTCTTACAAAAATAATTTGCTTTCTTGTCTTTCCATTTATTGTAAGCTATCAATCTCTTAAGTATCTGCTTTATTATATAAAGAAGAATTTTGCATTTTTACTTTTCCTTCATAATTTGTTTCTGAATTTGTATTTCTATAAATACTTTGGAGATTAATTTGCCTGAATACACAACCACCCTTTGGATGTTATTTGACTCTATTTTCACTAGTCTCTTAATTGGATATTGTGGTTATTTTCTTCACAAAATCAACTTTCATAGCTAAATGCTGCTGCTTATTGAACTTTGTTCAGTTGAGAGTGACAAACAAAATTTATACTCAGTGCAGAGTAAAATCTCCTAGACCAGCACTCTAATCTCAGTATGCATTTACATTAAAAAAATTGTAAATTGAATTCTTTTCACAGATTTTGGCAAGGAAGACAAATAAAACTATTGCATTTAATTTTTTAAATTAAATGAATGGCATAATTAATACAAAAATATTTAAATTGTTGCTTTAGTGAGAACACTGTTAGACTGGGCATGGCCTGTAATCGCAGCAACTCAGGAGACTGAGGTAGGAGGATTGCAAGTTCCAGGCTGGGCTCAGCAACTTAGGAAGGCCCTAAGCAACTGAGTGAGACCCCAATACATTCACTGGAGAAAAGACAGCCTCTTCAAAAAGTGGTGCTGGGAAAATTGAAATCCATGTGTAACAAAATAAAATTAAACCCTTATTTCCCACCCTGAACAAAACTCAACTCAAAGTGGAACAAAGATTTAGGCACTAGAACAGAGACCCTGCACCTAATAGAAGAAAAGGTAGGCCCAAATCTTCACCAGGACAGCTTAGGAACTGCCTTTCTTAATAAGATTCCTAAAGCACAAAAGTAAAATCAAGGATCAATAAATGGGATGGATTTAAACTAAAAAGCTTCTCAGCACAGGAAATAATCAAGAATGTGAAGAGAGAGCCTACAGAATGGGAAAAAAAAAATCTTTACCACATGCACCTCACATAGAGTATTAATCTCCAGAATGTATAAAGAACTCAAAAAACTCAACACCAGAAAAACAAATAATGCAATCAATAAGTGGACTAAGAAACTGAACAGACACTTCATAGAAGAAGAAATCCAATCAAGCAACAAATATATTAAAACATGTTCAACATTTCTGGCAATTAGAGAAATGAAATCAAAACTACTCTAAGATTTCATATCACTCCAGTCAGAATGGCAGCTATCAAGAATACAACAATAAGTGTTGGCGAGAATGTGGGGAAAAAGATACAGTCATACATTGCTAGTGGGAATGCAAATTGGTGCAACTGTTATGGAAAGCAGTATGGAGGTTCCTCAGAAAACTGGAAATGGAACTACCATTTGACCCAGCTATCCACTCCTCAGGGCCTTAAAATACTCAAAGGCCTTAATATCAATATACTATAGAGATGCAGCCACATAAATGTTTATAGCAGCTCAATTCACAATAGTTAAACTGTGAAAACAACCTAGATGCCCTTCAATAGATGAATGGATAAAGAAACTGTGGTATATGTACACAATGGAATATTACTCAGCATTGAAAGAGAATAAAATTATGGCATTTGCAGGTAAATGGATGACACTGGAGAATACCATACTAAGTGAAATAAGCCAATCACAAAGTACCAAAGGCCAAATATTTTCTCTAGTTTGCAGATGTTAATTCACAATAAGCTAGGGCTGGAGAAAAAAAAGAGGTACTTTGGATTAGACAAAGTACCTTTAATGTGTGGTGTGTCAAAAAAAAGTTCTACTGTAATATATATATATATATATATATATATATATATATATATATATATATATATATATTATTTGGTAAAATTTAATCAACAGAAATGGTTATAAATGTAAAATGAAATATTTCTTCTTCGAACAGTCCCTCCCTTCCTTCCTCCTTTCTTATCTTCTTTTTTTTGAATTTTCCTATGTGCTCATTTCTTTTACTACTTCATTCCCTAATTCTCTCATTTCTCTGCAGTTTCTACCTCTTCTTCTTTTATATTTTTGGTTTGATTTAGATCATCTTTGCAAAAGGAGCTTTCTCATTTTGGAGGTGACTTTTCCTTAATGGAAATATATTCATCAGTTAAAAAAACGAGACACATTTATACTATGAATAACTCCTTTCTGAACTATTATGTTCCTTGTCTCCACTTACCTTGACATTTTTATAATATAGGTTATTATATCTACCATTTTAAAACTTTCTCTACTTTTAAATTTCCAATATGCTTATTCATATCAACCTAGTTTGAATGCCTTTTTAACTTCATTTTTGGCTTCCTATCCTCCTCCATATTTCTGTACCTTCTTACTTCCCTACCTAGAACTCTCTTTTTCTATTTTTATTCTCTCAAATAAACTCAAAAATTCAATTTTCATTCTAGCCATCTAGTCCAGAATTTCTCATATTGTGGTAATTTGTATCCAGGTCAGGCTTATATTTTCAATTGCTCACCAGCTGCCTTATTTTGCATAACCCCTTTTCTTCCCTTTTTCATGGAGAAGCGATCAAGTCACTAATCTCTTTAAGACTGTTTCTTCATTAATAAATATGAAGGTTTACTATTACCTGCATGATAAGATTGCTGAAGGTAAGATAATCCAGCCAGGCACAGTGGCACACATGTAAAATCCCAGTGACTCTGGAGCCTGAGGCAGGAGGGTTGCAAATTCCAGGCCAGCCTTGGCAGTTTAGGGAGACCCTATCTCAAAAAATAAAGAGAGCTGGAAGGTGGATAGCTCAATCATAGACCACCTTTGGATTCAATCCCCAGTACTACCAAAATAATAATAATAATAATAATTCCTAGCACTTTTAATAGTGCCTAGCACTATGTGGATGCTTAAGAAACCAAGTCTGAAGCCATCTTTGTGGTTGTGATGTACCATTTTAACATAGATATCTCATTACCTTGTCCTGAGATTATGAAATATATTCCAATTAGATTCCTTATTTGAAGGTTCTTTTCTAATTTATTAGGTATTGTATTTAAAAATATAGAGAACATTGATAAGTGAAATAAGCCAGATACAGAAAGATAAGTTCCACATATTCTCTCTCATATGTGGAAGCTAAAAGTATATTTTTTTCACTATAGTCTGGGAAAGATGTGTGTGGGAGGTTGGAAAAGGGAGGTTGGAATTGATCAGTATGCACTGTGTATGTGTATGGAAATACCAAACTGAACCTCATTAATGTATACAATTGATAAATATTGATTTTTAAAAATAAGAAACAAAAATTAAAAATATTCTTCCACTAATTCTATTTTTATAATTATAGTTCACTCTGTAAAAAGCTCAAATGGGTCCTCATTACTAATCTTCTCAAGTGTCAATACCAATATAACATTCTTTTTCTACCACATTGACTTCTTGAATTTTAGTGTCTTATCATGAGAAATTCTAAGATATGCATATTTGATCTTTGTGAATTTTCCATATTTTCAAATTGTATGTCATAATAAACTAATTCTAAGTCACTTCCATTGAGAATAATTGTCTAAAAGAGAAACTACATGGTAGAAAAATGGGAGATATGACTCCTAGCATATATTTGTATTCATTTGCAAAAAAAAGGTCATTAAAGAAATTAAGAAAGTTAGAATAATGTGAATGAGATACAATTTTAAATATTTCAGCAGAGATACAGACCTAATCAAGAATAGCTGATTGGAATATATTCTGATAAATTTTCTCACTAATTGTCTTGGATGTACTTAAAACTATAAAAAAGAGTAATTGGAATGGAAAAATAAAACTAATAAATTACAACAACAGATCTTTCACTTAAATTGGAGAGAATAAATTGAATACTATATGTTTTAAAATTCAAGGCTGGCTAGATTGTGAGAAGCATCGTTTTTTAGAATAAAACACACCCTTCAGTTAAACTATGAAGTAAATGTGTTTTTGTAGCACTTAGAAAAAAATTGTTTATTTAAAATTATCTTTTAATTATCATAAATTTTATTTTATACTGTTGTGTGTACATCAAAAGGAAAATAAGCAGCTAAATTCTTTAAAGTGCTACTCAGTTTTAAAATTTTGGAGTCTAAATAATTTTGCACCTAATGGACAATATTTATGATTCTTTTACACCATATAGTCTGCTCTGTTGTGACATAATTGGCAACGCACCAGTTCTTCAAAAATTTCATTAAAGAATTAAACTTACAAGTATGTGTTCTTATTCAAGTTTTGAACTTATGTAGAGCTGGTCTGCTTGTGATTCATAGTAAAGCAGTGTTAATGAACATTTTCATTCACATTTCTCATATGTTCCTTATCTTAAGGGTCAACAGATTATTTCATTATCATTTCTTGCATTATTTACAGGTTGAAACTAATTAGGCAACATTCGATATTGGAATATCTAATACTTGAGTATGCTCAAGTATTGAAAAATTCATGAGATTGTTGTCTGTCCAGTGGTTTCTGTGAAACATCTTTGATTTTTATTTTGGGAAGTTTTCAAAGTCAAAAGGCTGGCATTTTTTTGTTTTTAACTACATCCATAAATTTAGCAAGAATATACCCTGGCTATTATACTTTTATGTTTGCTGTTTCAAACCTCTGGTTTATGCTTCAGGTTGAGTGTCCCTTATCTGAAATGCTTGGGACCAGATGCATATCAGACTTCAGATTTCTCTCAGATTTAAGGATATATAAATAATGAGATATATTGGGGATTGGAACCAAGTCTAAACATTAAATTCAGTTATGTTTCATGTATACTTGTACACATCAGATGGATAATTTAATAGAATATTTTAATATGCCTATGGCTTTTAACACATGGATTATTATATTAGTGGGATTCCCAGTGATATCTGTATGTGTACAGTGTGCACTAATCAAATGCAATTTCCCTTTATCTATCTTCCCATCATCCTCAATTTTAAGATGTCATTGATTGAAAGATACAGTCCAATTTTAGCAGAATACAACAGACACTAGTATGGCAATACATAAAAACGTGGATGTGTAACCGATGTGATTCTGCAATCTGTATTTGGGGTAAAAAATGGGAGTTCACAACCCACTTGAGTCTAATGTATGAAATATGATATGTCAAGAGCTTTGTAATGTTTTGAACAACCAATAAAAAAAAAGAACTTAAAAAAAGAAAAAGATAAAGTTGAAAGACATTGTGTCTAGTGTCTCTGAAATTTGGTAAATTTCTGCCATGTGAACATGTGAAGACAGTTGTCAAGATAAATAAACAAAAAGCACTGAATACATTTATGGAGGATCAGCAAGCAAGAAAGTTACTTTTTAAAAAAAAAGCTTCTGTGAGTGCATATTATCTACAATAAAGCAAATAAATAAGTTGAAACTGTTAGCAAGAACTGGATGAGTGTCAAGAACACTAGGATTAGAAGTGAAAACTGAGTGAGGAAGGTTAGCAGGGGTAGGGAAAGGATACAAAGGAGAAAGAGAATTTGTTTACCAGCTACTACATTCCAGATATTCTAGATTATTTTGCTCTTTTAATCCTCACAAAATTCCTGTGAGAAAAGTATCACATGCACTTTATGGGTAATAATACTGAATCTTGTATAAATTGAGTCATCATGCTTGTAGATAACACAGGAATATGTAGAGGCATCAATGCCAGACTCTAAATTCCCAGATTTTCATATTGCAGGCTCTGGCCTAGAATATTGCAGCCCCCCCACTCTTTTAATGAATAATTATCAATTATTTCTACAACATTTTTCTAACCTGAACTTCTATTATTACACCAATTCACAAATGATGAAGTGAAGAAGAGACAGAGTAGACTAGACAATTTCCTGTCAATGGATCTGCAAAGTACACCAATCCCTTCCTTTGAGAATTGTTAACAAATATTTAACATATTTCAACAAAGATAATGAATCTATAATAAAGGAAGAGGTAATTATAAGACTGTTAAAAAGTGTTTTAAAATGTTAGTTTCATGAGACTTATAGACAATCTATTGTATTAGTAATTAAAAATGAACAATTATCAAAGGTAAATGAGAGAAAAGCAAGTTCATAGAAGACGCAAATGGATACCATACTGTTCCAGACCAGAACATACCTGTGATTGACAAACCTTTCATTGACTTGTTTGGAATCAGCCAGAAATGGAAAATCCATAATGGATCAGTCCCTGACCTGCATGGGCATCTGAACTTAAGATCACTCTTGTGAATTTGCAGGGATACCAAATAAAACACAGACACACTTTACCTTTAAAAAAGCTTCCAGGATGGTTTCTCCACTTTGGGCCTCAGGCTCCCTAAAAGGGAGAGCAAGGGAAGTCATGAGAGGCTGTTGAGAGAGAGCAAGGACTCTTGTTCTTTAGAAAAATCTATCCAAAAAAGTCCAGAAAGGGCAGGATTACAAGGGACACTTGAGTGTAGCTCAACCCTTGTGCCTACACCTGAAGACATGCCCTTGCTATCTGAGCTGGGACCATGACCAAGTCACTACAAATGTAGTGATTGTCAGAGCCTCTTGCTTTAGGACTGGAAGGGCATTGAGTCTTTCAGAGTGGCTCCCCACAAGCTAGTAGAAAATAATAATGATGACTAACATTCCTGTCTTTATAATTACACTAATTATGTGCCAAGTCCTATGCTATCTACTGTATATACATTAACCCATTTAATCCTCACTATGAATCTATAATTAATAGTGAATAACCAATTCTAATGGAAGAATTTATTTAGTTAAAAAAGAACCTTTATTATAAGGCAAAATTCACAACTCTTAGATACAGTAAATTAAACTAAAGATTTACACAATGCATGATAGGGTTACAAAATTCATGGAAAACTTGGTATATGCCTCACTGACTTAAAAAGGATTTTTACAATGGTTTTAACTAATTTAAATATTTGATTATTAGGTGAAATGTCTAGGAGGTAAGATACCCATAAATTTTACCACATATTACTGAAAATACATGTTCTATTTTCTGGGAACACTGGAAAATGGCAGTGCTAAATGAAATATTATTTAAATTCCCTCTCATGAGAAAGGGCTTCATGGCCTTATTATAAGGTTTTCTGGAGCCTCAGGATATTCATGGAGTATTTCACTAATATGAGGTATTCTCTCTTCATTTATTCTGTATAATTTTTAAATATTTTCACACATTTTATGAATATGGACTAAAAAACCCAGAAAAACCTTATCAAGAAAAATTTAAAATAAACTCCACTTTTACCTTAGGGAATAGGATTAGTAATTCATTCATGATATGAGCCTCATTAAATTATGAATTAGGCACTGAGTCAAATTTAAGGATCAACTCTTTTCACTTCTGCCTTCAGGGAACTTACAATCTACCAACACCCTCTGTAATAGGAAGGAACGATAGCTAGAATCTAGCTATTTATTAGGTAACTAATAAATAAAATCCTAATATATATTTCTTATTAGAATATTATCTCTGGTTTCACTTACTACACTTTATTTTGCTTAAAATGACTTAGCCCAATTCTGATTTTAATCATGTGTGTTTAACACCAACTATTAATTGTTCTTATGAATCTACCTGAGATTGAACATTGATATATATGTTGGAAAAAATAAACAAGATGTAGTAAATGTCTAAATTGAACCATGACATTGAAGGAATTGTACAATATTGATAATTTGTCATTTGTAGGTTGAGTAGTATATGAAAATAAGCAAGAGGATCTATAACTGGAAGATGATCTGTTATTCCTAAAATATATCATTTGATATTAACAATGCTTAATAGACACACACTCCAACTTAATGACAATCATTTGTTTCCTTAAAGATGAGAATGTTCTTTGGCAGGAATAGCTGGTACTATGAAATTAGTTTTTCCTAAATTGTTGTCACTCACTTTTTAATTAGTAGCTGACTTATTTATTTCATGATAATCTATTATTTCGTGGTGTATTTGATTCATTAAGACTGCTGATTAAAAGCCTTGAGTGTTGACTCTGTCTTTAATGTTCCAACTTCCCTTCTAAGTTCATGCAATAAGCATTTATAATTCTTCTAAAAAGTAAAATTTATGTATAGTATTTTCATAGTATTATAGTTCAAATAAAAGTCAATTAAAATCAATAAATTATTAAGTGATTATTTAAAACTGACTTTGAATTAGGAATCAAGTCAATTGAGAACCTGCATGTAATAAAAGGCAAAAGAAGTTACCAACCAGTTGTAGTTTACTCTTTCAATGGAGAGATTAAGTATATATACCACATATGTATTCATACATATATAAAAGTATGTGAAATTTATATATTACTGTACATGAGTATGTACATTTATATGATGAATATGTAGATACTGACCCACACATATGCACATTGAACAGTTAAAGATACAAAAATGTTTTCTTAGAAAATAGGAGGGATAGATTTTTCTTTCTCTATACCACCCTTTGAAAGGAAATTTTATACAAAGGGTATTATAATGTAGCTGTTTACTGTTAATAGTCTTCAATTTGTATATCTGTTCTTTTAACACTTGACCTAAATAAAATATCTTAATTAGAAGTTTCACAGAAAAACTATTTTAAACCAAAATACAAAGAAAAATGTTTCCATTGCTGTAGTATGCTTTCTTTCAATAATTTTTTTTCTAAAGTGTTTCCTGTATAAAGCTTATACTTTCTACTTTGAAACTTAGTATTTCTTGTGCAAACTTCTCAGTCTCAGAACTCGTTAGTCATTCATAGCACAAATATCTCCCATCACCTCCTTCCCAAGTCCAAAATACTGGTATGGAAACATAAAAAGAACGATGTCTAGGTCATAGATTAAAACTTAAAGTAATGATATATGTCTAATGATTTCATCAATCATAACATTTCTACAGTATGAGAGGCTTTTTAGTACCATCTAAACCCTGAAGAATCCCTTTCAGAAACATTTCAAATATATTGCCACTTAGTTTTTGGCTGAACTGTTTCACTTGATAATCCTTTCCATTAATAGATAGCTCAAATTATTAGGTTTGTAAAGCTTTCTCTTCAATTTTCTACTGGTGTGTTCTAATCCTGCCTTACATACAATTCTCCTTTCAGTGCTTGTGGCCAACAGTTGTGCTGTCTTTTTCGCCTAGTCAGGCTGATATGTCAGGTGTCATCAGCAGGTCACCATGCGACTTGCTTGCCAGACCCTCTTGAAGTCTTAGTTACCTTCTGAGGGTCATATTTCTACTCGTTAATATCTCTGCAACATGGAACTTAGGACTCAACCTAGTGCCATTCTTTGGTACAGAATGGCTTTAGATTTCAAAGAAATTATTACTTGTACTTTTTGTTACTTACATCTGTGCAATATAAACTTACACTATTTTTTCGTGTTTTATATTACCAATTCTTAGTGTGCATTGTATCAAATAAAAGCCTTTCACATAAGGAATCACATAAGATTCTCGCACGTTGTAGTTGAGATAAAAAGTGAAAAAGCAAAGAAAAATGTGATAGGATTTAAGAAAGAAAGAGTGGCTCACAGCATTAACTAGAACTGTGAGATTAAGGAAGATGAGGATAGGAGAGAAAGAGATGGTGCCCTAGGAGGTTGGTCCTCATGTAACCTTACACAGTAATTCCAGTACAAATGAGGCAAGAGAATACAGACATAAAGAGTAAGCACAAGAAATGTCTTCAAGGTTTTGAAATTAAAAAGCATGAAAGGTAGTTATTCTTAAGGAAAAAGTACTCTTGTTTTATTTTTGTTTTGCCTATTTCTTTTTCTTTTCTTTTCTTTTTCTTTCTCTCTCTTTTTTTTTAGGACAGAGGAAAGAAGGAACAGGTTTATGGTTAAGGAGAAGGAGCTGGATATTATTCTGCCTACTTTTAGAGTTCTAGTTCTGTGTGCACTAACACTGTGCAATGCTATAAGCATTTTGAGAGCAGAGCTGATTCCCATTTGGCTTTTTAGCACTGTGTCATTCACATAATAGGCGCAGCACAGATATTTGTTGAATTGAACTGCATCATTTCTCCCAATGTGCATGTTTCTTCAAAGATTGCTGTGTGTAATTCTGCAATCAGCAGCAACTTTATTTCATTTCTTGCTTGTTTCTACCTTGTTCTGTAAAAAATAAAATAAGACGTAGAAAGGAAGAGACAAAAAGAAAATGAGAGAAAGTAAAATTGTGAAAATAGCAAATTTCAGTGAGTGAATAAGTACAGAGGACACAGGAAAAAATAAGGGAATGAAGCTATGTTAGAGAAGAGGAACATAGACTGTGCTCTGGGGCACTCTAGCATTAAAAAGTGAAAGAGAATAAGTAGTTTGAAAATAAACAGCTAGAGAAAAAAAAAGAAACAAAGAGTGTGATATCCTGAAAGTCAAAAAGGAAAATGTGTACAGAGGAGAAATGATCACCAACATTTTGTATGGCTTGTGATATAAGTAAGGCGACTGGAGCTGACTGTAAAATTCAGGAACCTAGAAGCCACTGGTGACTTCAAAGTAAAATTCCAGAATATCTTGCTCTTCTATACCCTTGGAACAAGGACTTTATTGTATTTTTATGATCTCTTTAGCATTGTGCTTACATGCTTTCTTTTTTGACCTTTCAAAGATTTATATATAAGTATTATCATCAATATTACTATTTGCATCATTTATAAATTAATTTCACAACTACTTGATGAGCACCTTTTGTACAGTGCCTTTAAGATATTGCACTGAATGTGGACTGCACTAAATAAGACTTGCCTTTGGGGAACTTACAAGATATGGCAGGAATTGTTTATTTGTTGACCATCCAAATGCCATTCTCACATTCCTTGCATATAAAGTCTTTTTTCCTCAGGTATCAGGTGACCTGTGCTGTACTCATTCCTAATCACAAGAAAAGAATGTGGAGTAGTCAGAGGCCAGGATGGCATGACATTACTCTGTCCAGTAACTGGGTAAAGAAAGGGTATATTACCCAACTATGGCCATCAAACTTGAGGGGAAGTCTGTGGATGGACTTCTAGGAAGACTTCTCTTTTTGGAAGAGATATATTAGAATATTATCTCTTTCTGTTTCTACATAGATGTCATCTAAGAGTGATGAAATTATGAGTTCAGAAATATAAGAGAAAAAATCAAAACATCTGCTGGCTGAAACGTAGAAACTGAACTGAATTTGTCCTGGGTACTTGGAATGTTTTGCTACTTGAACTACTAAACTTCTTGTTGTGTAGGTACTATTTAGATCTGTCTGGCAGCCAAATATATCCTGGAATAAATTTTGCAGCATAAATGAAAAAATCTCTGTTGGACAATACCTAGGAAAAGTGATGAGGTAAGGAGAGAGTAAATGAACTGAATGGTAGTAAAAAAGTGGTAGAAAGTAAAGTCATAAAAAGAAAGTTAAATGCAAATCTACTTGATATATTGCAGGAAACATGTAGAAAACAAAACAAAAGAGAATAGTGAAACCAGTTTTGAAAGCAATTTACAAGCACAAATCATTTATGACTGCAAATTTATATAACCCACCTGCTGGTCATCTTTCCTAAAAAAAAGAAATCATATGCAGGGGACACCTGCTATACTGAAGCCTCCATTTGGACATATAAAAGTTGGAGAAAAGAATTTGTTAAACAGCAGAAACAATACCGGCTGAGAACAAGAGCAACCAAATACGTTCATCCACAAAAGTTTCCCTTGAAGCATTTATGATTTGGTGTAATTTAAAAAGCTAGTTTAAGTACTAAAGTTGTGCTATTATCTTCAGCCTAGATAAATCAAAATGTAAAAGCAGATTTTCAAATTCAAAATGAATGTCTGAAAAAGATAAAGTGAATATGTTGGGAAAGTGCACATACCAAAACTAAATAAACATCAAGAGAATAAAGAGAACAAAAAGAAAAAAAAGAAAGAAAGAGAAAAGGCAAGGAGGAAGTAGGATGGTAAGTTAAGAAAAAAGAATACATTCAATTGACTAAGTCATTATGAACAACCCCTAGTTATAAATTGATATTTATCCATCCTCCATCCATCCATTCATCCATTCATGTATGTATATATACATACCACTCAAGTTATCATTTAAGCCATCCATTTCAACTGGAAAGCTTTTCCATTTGCAAAAATTAGCACACCACCACTTTTTAAAAACTTTGTTAACCTTTACTTCAAACTTTATTCCCACGCTTCTTCATCTTAATTAGCATCAAAGAATAAATCATGTATAAGCAAAAACTAAAAAGAGCTGCAGTGACCAAGGGGCTTGGATTTAAAAATATTAGAGACCTAGATTTATCAGGTCCATAGCAAAACAATTTTCCAAAGCAGTCATAATATAAAATATCATCTCCCAGTAACTTTTTCAAGTTTCAATTTCTTTCGATGTTGACTCAATTCAGTTTTTCTCATTCTTAGAAGCCTCTTTAAAGGTCTCGTCTCCACAAAATCTGGAACTTAGTCATTATCATCCTCTCCAGTAGCAAGTGGATTTTTTTTATCCACAGATTGGGGAAAGCATCACCCATTCTTCTTAAAGTAGTCATACAGTCTGCACCAACCTGGTATGACACTTTGGAGATTATTTCTGGGGCCTGCTTTATCTCAGAATGGTATGTAATGGTGAAAGTTGTTGTCAGAGATGTCTGAAATTTGAGGTTGTTGAAGTGCGTCACTGTTCCTTGGCTTGTAAACATATTCACCTCTCCAATACCACAGATATTGTTTACCCCTAACTTCTTTAAGGAGAACGTGTTTTTGTTTTTGTTTTGTTTTTTATCATATGACATAGCTGTTCTATGAACCATCTTCTTTTTGCAAGTAGTTTCTTTTCTACCAGTATGCACCTGCGCCTACACTTTGGGGAGATTTTCTCTTATTCAAGATTGTTTTTTTGTTTTGTTTTTTTTTTTTTTGATATATTTTGAGAGGAAATGGGGCTACATGAGGGACTAGGACTGGTGCTCTGGGGATCTTGGCCCAAACAGCTGAGATTAGGCACATACACCAGGGATACAAGATGACAGCTAGAGGGCACATCACTTATAAGAAGCCTTCAAAAGTCATGTGATTATCAGTTTCTAGTATAAAATCTATTACAGGATAAGAAAGTGTGTTGTGGTTTAGATATGAGATGTCTCCCAAAAGTTCATATGTTAGACGATGAAAGAATTATCAGAGATGAAATGATTAGATTAAGAGATACTTAATCTAATGATATGGATTAAATAGATGGTAAGTGTAGATAGGTAGAATGTGGCTGGAGGAGTCCAACTATTCACTGGTGGCATGGCATTGGAGTTTATCTGTCCCACCCTCTACATGAGTGGAATTCTCTCTGCTTCCTTGCTACTATGTCCTGAACTGCTTTGTTCTTCTATGACGTTCTGCCTGACCTTGGGCCCAGAATTATGGAATCACCTGTCTATGGATTGAGGCTCTGAAACACTGACACCTCCCTATATAAAATTTTCCTACTCCACATTATTCTTGACAGGTCTTTTGGTCACACCAATGGAAAGACGATAAAAACATAGAGTTTCAGTTTAATTGTCCAGAGGCTGTCTTGATTGTATTAGGAAAACAAGTAAAAATAGTTTTAGACCTTCAAGTAAATATTTTTAATCTTTGGTCACTTTTAAATGACTTGTAATAAATATTGAGTTAATAAGCAGTAGAACATACCATTGCTACTTAGAAAAATTCTACCATTAACAAATACAGATGTTATAGAAAGAGATTAATAATTCAGAAGGTGACACATTTAAAAAGTCACAAAATTCAATAGAAAAAAGAACAGAGATTTAAAAATAACCTATAATTGAGCAAGAACAATTTAAATCGGAAAAGGATTATGTCTACATTAAACTTTGTCCCTTTAAAATGATTTTCTAATTCCCATTCTCATTTTAATCTTTTATTGTTATTAGAAGATTTTTATAGAAATTTGGGCAAAGAGAGCAGATGCGTTCTAGAGCATGCCCTACTTTAATACCACCTAGGTTCATTACCATTCTGCCTTGCTGACCCTCAAATTGTTGACTACTGAAATCAGCATTGACCAGATTCAGAGAGAAGAAGGTTGAGTAGAACGAACTATCTTGTCTTATTCTTTCTTAAGGACAAAACATGTGACATTTTGTATGTTATTACTTGCTTTATTTTTCAAATAATCATACAGAATTCACTTCAATTTTAAAAACATTTTTTTTGATGCAAAGGATTGAACCCAAGTACACTCAACCACTGAATCACATCCCCAGCCCTATTTATTTATTTTGAGATAGGGTATAAGTTGCTTAGGGCCTTGCTAAAATTGCTGAGCCTGGCTTTGAACTTGGGATCCTCCTGCCTCAGCTTCCTGAGCTGCTGGGATTAAAGGATTGCACCACAGCATCTCAGCATCTGATAAGACACATTTTTAATGTAAAGATTTGTGTTGAATAAACAGGCACTGAAATTGAAAAAAATTATCTAGAAAAATTTTGAAAAGATTGGAGAAAAGAGTAATACGCAAATAACATAATTACATACTTTTGACACTCTTATACAAGGGCATTCAAACGGATTGCAAGGAGTCAAATTGATTTGGTCAGCTCCTTGACATACAGTAGATTAAGTCTGGAATTAACGGGCTTCTGGAGGTTGGGACTTTTAACCAACTCAAACCCCACTTTGATTACCATTGTATTTTGATTGACCAGTAAATAAATGAGTTATTTTTGGGCCAAAACATTGAACTGATCATATCACTTCCTATTGCATTTTCCATCTCTGTGAATTATTACCAAATCATTAATTTCAATAACTGGAGAAATAACACTGCAGCCCCTTCAGTGTATCTAGGGAATCCTTTGATCTTCCTGGCAAGTAAAAAATAATTTGGAATTTAGAAGATGAACAACAAATATATGATTAATACATTTGTAAACACAAAAAGAATCCTGGGTATCTATTGAATTATGAATATCAACAATTTTGGTTTTGGAGGAAATTTAGTTCTAGATATAGATGGTATAAATGCAATAAAATATCAATCTGACTTGAAGGATTTAACAGCTACTAAAAGAGCCAGTATTTCAGAATACATGGACAAAGCAAACTAGCTTCTTTGGTTGTGCTGTGGCTAATCAATTAAAAACAAAAGAAGCACTTTTATAGTACAAATCCAAAGCACTGATTATATACAAATCATTTTACTGAACATATTAGATGTAGTACCCAGGAGGTAGAAAGAAAATATTATATTTAAATGATCAGCCCTAAAGCCAAGGTTTAAAAAGAAAGACAAGTTAGGAGCTAGACGTTGAGGACTCAATTCTTTAATGGCAAAACAGATATACACAGTAATTTTATTTATTGTTATTCAGCACATATAAGTATCTTAGTCACAATACATAAAAAAATACTGACAGACACTGACATAAACACTTATAATTTTGGTGATTGCTGGAGACTGAATATTTGTATCCTCCCCAAACTCAGGTTGAAGCTCTATATTCCACTGGAATAGTATTTGAAGACAGAGCCTTTGGGAGGCAGTTAGGTTACATAAGATTTTGAGAGTGGAGTCCCCACAATGAGATTAGTGCCCTTCTAAGGAGAGGCCATCATGAAAGGCAGTCATCCAGAACCCTGGAGGAGGGGTTTTTCCAAGAGCATACATAGTTATAGAACTTTACTTTCTCCCCCACATTATTTATTTGTATGGAACTAAAGACATTTTTAAAGGCAATACAAAGAAACCGAGATTCGTTAGACCGTAGTTTTAGGACTAGCATTTATCTATCTGTGGAATGTGTATACAAATGAATTAAAAATTTTAAGTTCTTGAGTACAGCAGGACATGCCATTTGAGTTTGAATAAAAGACTTTCAAAATTTTTGAACATACTCTCTCACCAAAAATAAAAAAAAATAGTTAGGATTTATTTCAAAGATTTCTTTTTATTCTGCCATGTAGCTCTAAATATACATACTAAATATTACGGTATTAGGGTTGTTAATGAATAACAGGCCTATGCCTACTTTTCAAGTTTGAAATTGAACATTATTACTGATAATAGTTGAGGATTATTATGGTCAAGGCTATATAAGGAAAGGCTTTGATCTGTGACCAAACTGACTTTTTAATGTCTCCTGCACTTGTTCACACCCTGTTCTACTTGCCCTTTGTTTTAGTCAGCTTTTTCACTGCTTTGATTAAAAGATCTTTGACTAAAACAATTACAGAGGAGGAAAAGTTTGTTTGGGGGCTCATGGTTTCAGAGTCTCAGTCCACAGACAGCTGATTCCATTCCTCGGGGCTCGAGGTGAAGCAGAACATCATGGTGAAAGAATGTAGTGGAGGGAAGCAACTCACAGGATGATCAGGAAGAAGAGAGATCTCTACTTTTGAGACTCCAAAGGCACTCCCCCAATGACCAACCTTCTCCAGCCACACCTTACAGGCCTTCAGTGACAGTTAATTCCCATCACAGGATTTATTCATTGACTGGGTTAAGGCTCTCATAAACCAAACATTTCTCCTCTAAACCCTCTTTTATTGTCTCACCCATAAACTTTCTGGGGACATCTCATATCCAAACCATAACACCTCTCTTAGGTTACTCATTGGCATAATGACACCTGAGAAAAAAAGATGAATTTGTCTGCAGACACATATCCTGGATTGTTGCCTCACAGAGGATAGGAGAAGAGTGCTGTAGAAGAAACAAGTGCTTAGAAACACATTCTGATGGATGTCCCTAAACAGTCAGGCAACACTCCCCACCCAACCAGATCAAAGATTAATAAAGGACTGGGTCAAGAGACTAGTCATGTTTCTCTAGTGGAAATTGCTTGGTTTGGCAAAATGAGGAGTGGACAAGAAGTATTTTATAGCTCCTGCAAAGCACAGTGGTTTCTGTATTGAACTCTTACATTTCAGAACCAATATGTTCCTGAGCATTTTGAAACTTATGTACATGTTTATCACATAAGAGCATGCTCCACCCGCACCAGTATGAATCTAGAGCTTGAGTTTGTGCAAATTTCTGGGAGTGCGTCCAGGGCTTTGGTTTAGAGTCTCAGTGGAGTCACTGGTCCTAAAATATTGAAGATTCACATATTGGACCATTTATGCTGTCATTTGGAAAAATAAATCATGAGATTGAATTGTTTTCCTCATCAAATATAAATTAATAGGTCAAAATTTTCAGATAGTTGACATGAGCTATAACAAATTATACATTTAATTATTTATCTTTAAATTTCCTTAGTTAGTTCGGTAATGCATTTATGTAATGTGTTTGCCCTTTTCCTAAATTTGGTAATTTTACATGCTGTTTCTCATACACAGTGGAACATCATTTCAATAACAGAACTCAATTAACTGGGTCTACCCATAAGCATTAATATGAGCTCAAATCTTTATAGTAATTTAACAAAAATTCCTTGTTAATTCTTTAAGTGAAAAATAAATAGCATTTGTAAGAGGTGGAAAAAAGGGCTCTGAAGGAATCATAAAAGTCGATGTGGGTCCAGTGATTACAATGCTATCTAATTCTTGCTCTCCTCTCTGTTCCTCTATTATTTTTTTCCTCTGTGTGTTGTTCCTTTATTCTCTTCTTTCCATATATCACTGTAAAGACATTGAAGATTTTTGTTACAGGAAAAAAATCTTTTTTTTACCTTTCTACTATGAAGTGCATTATTTACATAGTTGCAGATGCAACAGTCACAATGTTTTTTTCATTACTTCATTCAGCAAACATTTACTAAGTCCCTTCTAGATTTGGAGGTGCTAAGTGGGCTTGAGGTAACACAGAGGTGACTAAAAGGTCATAGCTTTGAAGGAATTATAGCTTGGTCATTTTTGGGTATGGGCACATATATACACAATATTTAAAAATATATATAATAAAATTTTATGCAAAATAAATATTATTACAATATATAATAAAGTTGAGTATGATTAAAATACACATATAATAAAATAAGTAAATATAAAATAGATATGTTGTATTAAATATAACATTATTTGAATAGACTCAGGTTTGTCTTAGCTTTTTTGCTACTGTAACTAAAAGACCTGACAAGAACAATTATAGAAGTTTATTTGGGGGATCATGGTTTCAGAGGTCTCAATCCATATATGGTCAACTTCATCCCTCAGGGTTCTAGATGAGGCTGAACATCACAGTACAAGAATGTGATGGAATTTGCTCAACACATCACATCAGGAAACAGAGAGAGCTACACTCTTCAGGGGCAAATATACTCCAAAGGCATACCCCCAGAGACATAGTTTTTGTTGTTGTTGTGTTTTTTTTTTTTTTTTTGTCTTTTGCTATGCAAAAATTTAATCTGTTAAAATAGTTACTCATTATTTAAATTTAAAGATCATTCAAAAATCTTGGTTAAAATGAGATATGAGGAAATGACTTATAACACAATGCATATTTACTGAAGCAAAAATATTGTTTAGTTGTCAAATTTTTGCATAACAAAAGACAAGAAAACTATGCTTATTTTTTATGTGACATATTCAGCCAATATGCAACATCTAGCTATTAGCAAAACTCTCTTTTTAGCCAGTTCTCCAGTAGGACAAAGGAATGAGGAAGCCAACTAACTTTCCAAGGTTAATTATGCATCAGTAGCTGTTAGGAAATGGAAAAGAAGAAACTTTTTGATTTGTAAATCATTTAATGTAGCCACCTAATAACCCACCTATACTTGGAAAGAATTATTACCACAGTTATTGGTTTTCTATATTTTGCTACCAAATAAAGTAATAGTAAAGAGACATTACTGTATTTCTGTGGAATCCTGCAAACAAAATGATCCTGAATTATTCTTTCTGAAAATATCAACCTGTATAAAATTTCCCAAAGAAACAATTTAAACTTAGTATAATACATGAGAAAATAAAGAAAAATTATAACAATGGCTCTAATAAATCACAATTTAAGATATTTGGTGAAGAATACTGTGGCCATATTGAATTTTATTATGTCATATAGATATAATAAAAATATTAAAACCAGAATTTGACTACCATGGAAAGGAATTAAAGTTAAAACTATTTTTTCCTAATTAAAAGAATCTAGGAAATCTAGTGGGCTTGGTAATACATGACATGCTTTATCTTTTTTTATTAAATCTCAATAATATCTCCCCAAAATGATTTTTCCACACAATATTAAGTAGAGACCTACCAATATAAATGAGAGAGGTGTCACACAGCCTGCATATTAAGTATCATGGGGACTAGAAATAATGGTGTACAATTGTATGATGTGTTCTCTATGAAAACACAAATCAACATCTAATTATTTGATTTATATGAAATATGTAATGTTTAAAATTACAGAGACAAGTAATTAACCAAGCCTGGGGAATTAGATTGGGGAGACTCTGATGGTGTGATGATGGCTGACATCACATTTCCTTCTCATTTTCAGTTTTCCATGTAGGAAGTAGCCTTCTTGTAGTATTATTGGATGTAATAACCCTCAGACACACTTATTTTCCTTCCTTCCCTTTACCCCTACCTTCATTTCCTTCCTTTCTGGCTGCTCTATTTTTCTGCCTATCCATTCTCTTCCTCCATCTACCAGAATTAGGAGATAGCTTAATTAGGAATATATGGAATTAAAATGCCAAGGTCCTAATCTTTTGTCTAGTGTCTAATAATTCAATCAGGTAATAATTCCTCAATGCCCCTGAGTGTGGGTATACCTTCAAGAACCCCTAACACATAAATACACAAGCATACACTCACCAAAGGATTACACTCAAGGGAGCCATTTTTGAAACTGCTTTTGAATATTTCTGAAAGAGCTCCCTCAGGGTATGAGTGTTAGGGAGAGATGGGAGCCATAGGTACATGTTTCTTATTCTACCATTTAGTTTGTATTCTGTTTGAAAACTAGGTTCCACCAATCTCATGAATTTTAATGAAATTTGGGGCTATAGTACTTTTTGCAATAATGTCTCTCTTTTTGGTGTCCAGCTCCATGGTACCAACCAGCAGATAATATGCCAAGCTAAAGACAGTATGATGTTGTCAGGGCTAGTGTGGAGTGTTCACCAGGGGTGACTCTGATTCCTCACTATTATGATTGGGTTAACTCTTCTGATAAACCAGTTGCTAGTGTTGTTATGGGGGCTAATTTCTCAAGGCCCTGCTTCTGACCAGTTCAACCATTCTGAAAACACCTGATTCCTAATCTTACGTCAATTTAAGATGGAGATATTTTATGTGTTCTGCAACTGAATGCTAACAGAAACATTTAATTAACTAGACAGTGATAAGACTCTGAATGTTTGAAGACTTTTGAATTAATTCTATGATATTTTATACTGGATTAACATTCTCAGTTAAATTTCACTTGAGCCAATTAAGACTAAATTACATTTCATGCTGGATGGTATAGGAAGAAGTCTAGAAGTATTCTGAGAGATGAAGAAATACTTCTGTGGGAGTTCAAAAGAGATGAACCTCCAAATGCAATATGTAGTGGTATAGAATTGTCTACAGTGTTTAAATTGTAAGGGTGTTGTCTTCCTAACATGGTAGTCCATAAATGGAAGGAAGACAATGTACAAGTCCTTCTGATCAAAGGAATAGAGTAATTGAGAAATCAACTTGATTTCTCCATTCTTAGAAAATTACAAGCTGCTACTTTTTGCACATAGAGGCAGAAAGAAAATACACTGCAAATCTGTGCATGTGAACATTTCTGGTTTTTAATTGCCTCATTTGGCTGAGAAATAAACTGTGATGGGAAGAAACTCTGACAAATGGGTTGGAGAATTACTTTTTAATCATCTTGAGCCATTGAAAACAATACTATGAAAGGAAAAAATCAATTGTGGATTATGAATTTTCAGTTTTGTTAGTTCGCAAGAAGTAAGTAGTAATAAGAAAAGAAGTTAGTGTACTTTGCAATCCACTGGCTTTCCAGTAACTTAGCTCCTAGGTCAGGTGGAAAAAAAACAAACTTGAATTTTGTCTGTGGTCATTGTATTAGAAGAGCATCATATGGTTGATGTCAATGAAATTGTGAACCAACAAATAGAGTCAGCATTCATCTCCAAGAGAATTATTCTCATTCCCTCCAACCCAGCCTGTTTTATGTCCACAATGGAGACAGGCTCCATCACCTCCAGCTGCAACACTATGACTGAAGCTAGCTGTACACTCATCCTCCTGTTGTGACCTGGAGCAGGAACATTTTACCAGAGGAGCCAAGTGTTTCAGGGTAAGAAGACTCTTCACAGCCCATCACTCCTTCTCCCCTGTAGGATTCATCAGGCCTGGAACAGGTACCAGGTGTCTTAGCTCTCACATATGGGGAAGTGAGAAATCCTCATTGCAATGAAAGGCTTGCAGGGGCATTAAATGATAACATTGTGTTTTCAAAATGGGTGAGGAGCCCAGGAGACCAAGACTCATTATGTTTCTATGTTCCTATTAAAAAGTTATATTCTCTAGACCAGAAAATGGAAAGCTTCAAACTTCAGGATAAATACTTTATTAGAATCAAAATTACTTCAGACTGAAAAGAGGGAAGTTATACATTAGTTATGATGGTTTTCACTATTAAAAACAACCAGCCAAGATGAAATGAGTTGGATGAGGAAAAAAAAAAAAACCCACAAGAGTATTATGACATTCACTGTTTAGTTGAAGGATTTTTTCCAGTAAAGAATAATATAGCAAGCATTTAGAAAACACACAAGCATATCATTGTCTTTATATGAAAAGAAAAACATAAAATATATCCTCTGTAATCTAAAGCACACACTTTGGGAAAGAATCACATAACTATTTCAACAGCTATTATTTATTTTGTGTATGGATGTGTGTGCTTGTGGATGTGTATGTTTGTGGATGTGTGTTTCCATTTCAGCTTAAGAAAAAAACCCACCTGTTCTTCTGTATGCAGAGCAAGGCTATCAGTAGGAGTGTCTGTTTTGTGAAATTAACTTTTTAAACATTTAAATACCTAGAGAATTAGCTACCATAAATTCAAGCTTTTCTATGTTCTAATACAAGAATTTTAGCTTCAAATGGTTAAATGAATTCTTTAATTACATGAATAGTTGATAGCAATTTCAAAAGTCTTGACTTATGAATGTGAGTTTTACAGCCAACACTAGCATTGGTACTCACCAGATGTATGTCTTTATTAATGTTATATGTATATATCTCTGTGCCTCCATTTTTATCTGCACTCTATGTTCTTTGATTTATTCTCACCTCTAGATATTAACACAAATTGCAGAAAATATTTATCATTAATTGATAAACTTAGACTCACTCATTTCTAACTTTGTGAATTTCAAATATATAAAAAATTAATATGGCTATTTTAAAATTAAATTATTTGGTGTTTCTTGTTTTACATAATGGAAAGTTCTTTTCACAGTTATCAGAACTCATTTTTTATATAAGCAAGGTAATAATTACCCTAGTCAAATAACCATAGAAATATAAAGAAAACCAATGTTCATGTTAGCATATTTTTGTTGTTTCTACTCTTCAATCATTTTAAACCAGTTTTTTAATATTTTATTTTCAATTGAACACAAATATACCCTCATAATAAAAATTCAACAATAAAAATATCTATACTGAATACAATGGTAGATTGCATAATTTTACCATTAATTTCAACATCTGCTACATTTCCTTTTATTTACCATTAATTAAGTTAAAGAACTTTCCTTAGCTAATCCTTTGTGATTCTTTTATGAGTAATTTTTCTTCTTTTATTTATAAACCTTGTTAATTACATTAGTAATGTTTTTGATCAAGAATTGCTAGCCAGGCACAGTGATGGCATGCCTGTAATCCCAGGAGCTCAGAAGGCTGAGGCGTGAGGATTGTGAGTTCAAAGCCAGCCTCAGCAAAAGTGAGCACTAAGCAACTCAGTGAGACCCTGTCTCTAAATAAAATATAAAATTGGGATGGGATGTGACTCAGTGGTTGAGTGCCCCTGAGTTCAATCCCTAGTGTTGATACCACCGGCCCCATCCCCACCCCACCACCCCAAAAGAGGAATTGCATTTCTGGCTGGGTAAAGTAGAGCCTGCTGGTAATCCCAGTGGCACATGAAGCTGAGGCAAGAGGATTACAGGTTGAAAACCAAGCTCAGCAATTTAGCAAATCCCTAAACAACTTAGCAAGACCCTGTTTCAAAAAATAAAACAGGTTGCAGTTGTGACTCAGTGGCTAAGCGCTCTGAGTTCTATGCCCAGGACGGAAAAAGAAAAAAAAAAGAAGAAGAAGAAAGAAAAGCTACATCTCTAGGATAAAACCCATAGTCATGGTGCATCCTTTCATCAGTATATGCAGTATAGCAAGATCAAATATATTCATATTTTGTCGAATTTCAATTACAATATTATGTGTTGCTAAAAGAGATTAGCCTCTAACTTTTGCTTTCTTTCATTCTTAGACCCAGAGTTATGCTGACCGACCTTAAACCCAGAATTGGGGACATTTCCTCCTTTTTCTTGCTCAGAAGCAGTTTATAGATATGTAAGGATTGATTGGCAGGACTCTCTGTTGAGCACCTCAGGCTGGTACTTCTATTTTAGGTAAATGCAGCAACAGCATTTCTACTTTCTTCTCTATATTGCTCAGGGTTTCTACTTTTTCTTGAGATAATGTTTATGACTAGTTTAATAAAATTGGTTTTCATTTAGATTTCCAATTTATTGTCACAAAATTCTATATGTCATAATTAAAATTAATCAAAACACAATACCATTTATTCTATATGCATTTATACTCTATTTATTCCTAATAATCTATAATTGTGCTTTCTCTTCTTTTTTAATTTTCTTTTTTATTAGTGCATTATAGTTACAAATAATAGTGGGATTTATTGCTATATTCATACATACCTGTAACATATTTGATTGCTCTTGTTTCCCAGGACTTTCCCTTTGTGGTTTCTTGATCACCCTTACCAGCCAATTTGTTGATACATGTTTTGACAAGTTTTAATTCCTTTGTCCACATTAGTAAATTCTTCTTTCTTATTCATTAAATTTCTGCCCTCATTTTTCTTTATTGCTTTTATTATACTATCTTTGCGTTCTATCATTGATATTTTTCTAGTTCATCGAGAACTTGTTGTCAATTATTTTAAATCTTTCTTGCATTTTCACCAGTGTACTGATGCTCTAACTTTCCCATTAATCATGTGTGTGCGTGCGTGCGTGCGTGTGTGTGTGTGTGTGTGTGTGTTTGGCTTTAATATGCAGGGCAGTCATAGAAATTTACTTCCAGACATTTTACCTGCATAAACTCCTAAATCATATCAGGGCTTATGTATGATATTTTTTCACCATTCCTGTTTTTTTGTTGGTGATGAATTGTTTGTATATTATGAAAATTATTTCTTTCTTGCTTTTTGTTTTTGGCATTGGGAAATAAAAGTTCTCCAATCCATCTTCCCTCTGCCGTTTAACCTAGAAATGAAGGCTATAATTTTTTCCCACTCTTATATGTCATATATATTTAATATTTTAAATTGTCCTTAATATTGACTTAATATTTATAACCTTTTCTCAAATAAGAAAAAAATATCCAATAGATTCATATTTTAAAAAGTTTTTAAAGGGTCAAATAGAGACCTTAGTCTATTACAGAGACTTACTGAGCATAGGTGCTGAGGTGTATATGTAAAGAGCTGTTTTAAAGTTAAAAAAAAAAATGATGCTGAATGTGCTTTGCAGCTGCTGGCTGCATGTGGCCCTTCACTGCCTTTTGTGGCTGTGTGCTGACATCCAAGTGTTACTAAAAATGACCAAGGCCTGTGCCTCCTGTTGAAGGCCATGTGCTGATCAGCCGATATCAACACAGAGGGTAATCAAGTGTCTAGTATTCTGTGTTCAGTTACCCACAACTTGCACAAACACATTTCTCACACAGCATCATTGCTAATGAAATTTAGGAGGGATGAAAGTCTCCAAATTAGCAATGCGTCACTTAAAACTTCCAGCCTACTCTTTTTATAGCTTCCCTCCAGAAGCTCATCTTACTTTCTGTAATCATCAACAGAATGAATCGCTTGCTCCTTGTTATGCTTTTATCTCCATGAAGTGAAGGTGACAATGAAACACTTTTCTGTAAGACCTTCTTGGCAGTTATCCCACAACGCCTGCTGGCCTGTTTTGATCCCATTCCATATGTCCACAATTTAAGTGGCAATACAGCTCTCTCTGAATTGTATCATACAGCACTGCAGGGCACAATCCTGTGTTACCTGCTTTTGGAAATAATCTTTTCAGCCTATTTCAATTTTCACATTAAAGAACTGGCTGCCTGAAAGTTGATGATTACAGGCTTGTAAGGACAGGATCAAAAAGAAGAAGATGCTAGCAGGGAGTCAAATGTGAGAGTATTATTCTGCATGCATAATAGACTCTTTGTTCTCTTTTAATAAATCTGAAGCCATTGTTAGTATTATTGACTCAGATATGGCCCTGCTGTTAGCTATTTTTACAAACTCTTTCTAATGAAATGCTTAAGTATAATATCTTGTAGAGAAGTAATTTCCAAGGTGTATTAACAAATATTTATTGATTGCTATAGAGCTTGAAGAGTTAAAATATAAGTGGGTTTCAGTTCATTTTAATGAATCACAAAGGAAAAAAATTAAGTAATCGATTATTTGTCTCTTGATTAAAGACTCTCAGTATCTATTGATTTTCTCCTAGGAAGAATTATATTCAAACAAAATTTGTGTTCATGAACAGACATTGTTGGATTTTTGTTTTGTCTTTTGGATATATTTATTTAGTTTTTATCTCAATTTTTCCAGATTTACTATTTGATAATTTAGTAATTATTTGATGATGAAACAATTTTTCTTGTCTGTGTATTTATAAATGAGGAAGCAAAATTCAAACCTGTTGTTAAAGATTGATTTTTCTGTTCATTGAAAAATAATTTACTTGAAAGCAAGTTTATTCTTAGTTACTACTGGGTTCATAAACATAAATTTTGACACCAAAGTTGGCAAGTTGAAAGATTTGCTTGTCTAACTTTTAAATCAACAATTGTACAATGCATTATCCCATTAATACTTTGACTAATATTTTGGTGTGCCAGTAATTAAATAATAAAATTGCTCATTAATGATTATATTTTCTCATGACCACAGTAGTGATATTTTTCAAATTTAGTCAAAAAGATAGTTTAATTCATTTATTCCTGTTAGCTTTTCCTCATGTTTGATATCTAATTCCATTTGAAAAATTGCCTTCATTTAAAACCTAACCAAATGATATTAACATACACTTCAATATCTCTTTATAAACACATTTTCATAGCTTCTTTGAACTCATAAGTACAAAACTGCTTGTTTATAGATACTAATTTAAACATGAATACTTATCTTATTCAATCTCAAAACTTGTATCAAGTTCAATTTTTTGACAGAAAAGTGTCTTATTTGATTGTGCTGTAGTAATGAAAAATCATAGACAAAGCAATAAATAAATAGAAGTAAGACCAGTATAGTAAAAAAAGAAAAGATGTCAGGGAGCAGGAGGTGGGGAGGGAAAGGGAAAGGAAAGCACTATGGATTGAAATGGAGCAAATTAGGTTATTTGTCTTTATAGATGTCAAAATGAACCCCTTGATTATGTATGTATAATGCACTAATAAAAACACGAAGACCACACACCAGGCAATTTATAAAGAAGTCATTCATTTCTCCTTGTTCTGGAGTCTGGGAAGTCTAACTTCAAGGAGGCAGCATCAGGTGAGAGCCTTCTCCCTGTTTCTTCACAAGAGGACTAATGTTATATCCTCATCTAGTGGAATAGCAGAGAGAGCGAACCCACTCCTGGAAGTCCCTTTTATAAAGGACCATTCATGAGAACAGAGATCTTAGGACCAAAGCTCTTCTCAAAAGCCCCACCTCTTGGCACTGTTTCATTGTTAAGTTTCCAGCAAGGAGTTCTTGATGACTCCTTCAGACCATAGCAAAACCATTTCTTCTTATTTCCTCTGGGTCCTCAGATTTAACCTAATTTTTGGCAGATTTTAGGCATTCAATAAATTGTTATTATTGACTTCAATAGATGTGATAAAATGGACAGGGAGAATCCAATCATAAATTGATTGAAAAGCTTACTTAAAAAACATAAGTCAGGGTGTACAACTTTCTATAGTTTGAATATAAGGTGTCTTCCAAAAGCTCCTGTATTAATGCAAGAGTGTTCAGAGGTGAAATGATTAGATTGGAAGAGCTATATCCTAATCAGTGACTTAATACACTTGATAGGTTAATAATTTGAAAAGACTTTTGTGCTGGGTGTAGGTAGATGCACATAGCTGGAGGAAGCAGGTCACTGATTGTGTGTCCTTGGGAATCCTATCGTGTCTGTCTCCTCCTTCGCTTTCTCTGCTTCCTGGTTGCATTAAGCAGAGAAGCTTTACTCTGCCATGCTCTTCTGCCATGATGTGCTGCTTTAACCTAGGCCCAGAGATATGGAGTCACTTGACTATGGACTGAGACCTCTGAAACCATGAGTCAATAACTAACTTTTCATCCTCTAAGTTGTTCTTGTCAGGTATTTTGGTCACAGCAACAGAAAGCTGATTGGCATGTAGTTTAACATCTGCTGAGTGTTCACTTTTATTTTCTTATCCATAATTATCTTATCTCCAAATTTTTTATTGCATACTGATTTTTATGTCCAACAAATTATGATATATGAGAGCCTCTCATGAGCATTTTAAGTTAATGTGTTCTAAATTCCAAAAAATACCATATTATTTTATAATAGAGTATTTAGGTGAAGGTCTTAAATCTGAATTTCAGTTGTATTGTACATTTTCATATAGCTTTTAATTATTTTTAATCATTTTCCCAAAATTTATTGTATATTTGGGTTGTGAATAAAATAATCTCAATTTCATAGTATACCATCTATTTTCTTAAATGAAGACAAAATTATAAGCAATACAACATATAATTCATTAGTTAAATATAGAAAGACAGCAACTAAAATTTACCTTTTTATTTTTACATTGAAATATTACAGAAATCATAAAATAATAATGACTGTAATTTATTGAACATTAGGAAATTTATAGAGATTTATGTAATACAATAAACTGAACCTGGATATTGCTGTTGCCATTTAACAGGTGAGAAAACTAGGGTCCAGAAGAAAATGTATTTGAGATTCTTGAATAAATCAAAACTATGATTGCAAAATATGTTAAGTAACACAGAAACTTATAGTATAAAAATTCTAATTCCTTAGACTGATATTCAACTCCTTTTATAATCCACTTTTAAAATAGCTATTATTAATTTCCATCTTACTATCTTGCACTATGGTCATTGCCTCCATCAAATTGAACTAGTATGAAATCATGAGAAGAACTTCAATTTGGAAAGAAGAGGAATGGAAGTCTAATTTCTATGTGACCTTGGGAAAGTCTCTAATCCTCTAAATACTTCTTTGAAAAGTGAGATTGTGCCAGACATTCTCTGATGCTATATCATCTTATTATTTACAATTTTTTTCTTCATTTTTGCCTTTATATCTGCTTTTGTTCTTTGGAATGAAGTATTCTTCACTTACATCCTACTTATTACTTAAAGTTTATCTTCATTTCTCAAATTTCCAAGCCAAGCTTGAGTAAAGTACATGATTTGGAGTGGTATGAACTTAGTTGCTCTGTGGTAAATTCGAGATCCGCTAATTTTCCGATGACCTGCGGATGAGGAAAAGTACTAACGCGAGAAGACAAATTGAAGGCTAGGCTTATATGTTTGGAGGGGGAAGTGAAGCATAAGCTGTCAAATGAAAATGATAGTGTGCATAAAGTAGCAATAAAAGCAAATCAAGATTGTGGAATGGCAAGCAGGAAAAAACTGAGATATGGTTTTAGAAAGTTTTAAGGACAAGAAGGATAATATATTATTGTAGGTCAGATTCAAGTTTATTATGAGATTTCACTACATCTTAGATTCTTCTTGATTTTTGTAGATTTCAATATAAATTTGAGGTTAATATTTGTGAGCAGGCTAGCATTACAGATAGTTTAACTCAATTCTCAATTCTATGAAGGTCATCATCTCTAAGAAGCTTTCAAAATTCTTAATTTACTTTATTAAATTCTATTTTCTTATATTTTTAAATCTTACAGAGTTTTCATTATTTTTAGTAGTTTCTTTATACTTCTCATATTGAGATGAATTTAGATTTATGGAGACATAGCCAAAATTTTGCAGAGAGCTGCTGTATAGCCTTCATTCAGCTTCCCCAATGTTAACATTCCACATTTCATGCTAAAATTATTAACCAAAGAAGTTAACATTTGTACAATCACACTAACTAAACCACATCCGTTTTGCATATGTCATTAGTCTTTCCATTGATGTCCTTTTCCAAATCCAATGCAGACTTTCATGTTGCCTTTAGCTGTCATGTCTCTATGGTCTCCTCCAATCTAAAATTTCCTTGGGCTCTCCTTGCTTTTCAGGCTTCCAAAAAGAACTGGTCAATATTTGATAGCACTCTGCAAGCCTAAATTTTGGGTTTGTCTGATGTCTTCCCATGATTGAGTGTGCAAAATGTTATGCCATCCTGAGTGTATTAAACCAAGTATGTGCCATAATACATCTTAACATGGATAATATGAACTTGAGCTAAGACAATATCTTCTGGGCTTCTCTACTGGAATGATACTAAATTTACTTTTGTAATTAAGTAGTTTTTGCGGGCGATATTTTAAGATAATACAAACACCTTTATTTTCTTGAAATTTTCACACATAATTTTAGCATTCAAAGGTGAATCTTGCCTACAAAAATTAGTGATTTCCCAGTGATGGTTTATTTCTCTCATTTATTAAACATTTAATTAGTGAAATTCTCCTGGAAGGAAAAGCTATTCCCAATTTATGTATTGATTTGAAAATTTATTTAAATCACTATGGTCTCGTGGATATTTATTATGCAGATATAATCCAATACAATTATTATTTATTTTGTGGTTGAAATCATTCCAATCTTAGCTAACAGCTGCTTTATAAGGATACCTTCTGTATTTTTTTCATATGCTTCTCCCTTTATCACACTTTTGCTTATGTTCTGATGTCACAAGATAAGGCAGCTTTCTCTTGTATGTGTCTTGCTCCAGGCCTGAAGCCAAGCACTTCTTAAAGGAGGTCTGGTTTCTTTTTGAAGAGAGCAGAGTAGCGTTTTGGAGACTAGTATTTAGAAATCAAGATCTGGGTGCCAGACATGCTGTGGCTGAGTGAACAGAGCTCAGAAATGTATGAATGCACATTAATCCACATACACAATCACACCGAGCTATGTATCTTTGTAAATTTTTGTATGTGTGTACCTACCTACCTATCTATATACTCTGAAAGCATGAGTTTATGCTGTTAACTGTTTCCATCTAACACAACAAAGTTAGGTCTTTATATTTAAAAGTAGGCTTCTTGTAGATAGCATTTTGTTGAATATTACTTGTTTATTCCAATGACAGTCTTTGAACTTTGTGATTAGATTATTCACCTTTAAGTGACCATTAGTACATCTGGATTTAATCTAATATTTTGCTAGCTATACTCTAAATTGTTATTTCTGTTCTTTGTTCCATTTTTCTTCTTGATATTCTTTTTTAGGATTTATTTGGACATTTTTAAACTACTAAGAGTTATGTTCCCTTAATTTATTATTTATAGCATGATTTATATAAACTCAAGTTTACAATACACTTTTTTAATTATTCAGAGCCTACCTTTAAATGTTATTATATTTCTTCACACACTATGTAAAGACATTACAAAATTATGTTCCCAACCTAGTCTACCATTTACTGTACTATTATTGTCATACATTTTATTTTTACATGTGCTATAAACACAGAGTATATTGCTACCATTTTATTTTAGACAGTTTTTTAAAGAATTAAAAATAAGACAGTAAATACATTTCTTTTATTTTCATTTAGTACAATTCTTTCTATTGCCTTGTGTAGATTAGTTCTCTGACTGGTACATGTATTTTGCCCGAAGAACTTTTAACATTTATTGCAGTGTAGGTCTTCAGATGATAAATTATTTGTTTTCATTGGAGAAATTTTTGTTTCTCCTGTATTTTATAAACTGGTTTTGCTGGGTATAGCAATCTGATTTGACCTGTTTTTCTCTAATATTTTGAAGACTTGACTCCATTGTCTTCTGGTATAAGACAAGATGTTTGCTGTACTACTTTTTGTTCATTCTCTGCTTGTGATGTGCTTTTATTTCAGATGCACTTAGGATTCTATCTTTATATGTAGTTTAAATATAATATACTTAGGAGTGTGTATGTAGAAGTGTATGCATGTGTGAATTTGTATTCACCCTGCTTGGTGTTTTTGAGTATCTTAAAACTTTGATTTGTTGGTTGTATTTTTGGAAAATTCTAAAGCTAGTATTAATTTGAATTTCATTTTCTGCACTGTTCTCCATTGTCTTTTTTCTCTTCTCTTGAGATCCCTTAAAACATTTGTTCAATAGATCTTGGATACTCTTTATGTTCATTTCATTATTTTTTTAACTTTCTGTTTCAGTTTTTAAAAATTTATTTCTCAGCTATCATTGTCTACTTAAAGTAACTCCAAAGTCATTTTTATTTTCTCTATATTTTTAGATGTAGCATTTCTTTTTCATTATTTTTCTACTTTTCCTTTCTATTTCTCCAAAAAATTACCTATCTGTTCTTGCATATTATATACTTTTTCTATTAAAGACTTTAGGAAAATAATTAATAACAAATTTTATATTAAACTTCCTGTCATATATTTCCCATATCTGTGTCCTACCTAGTTATGTTTCTGTTGAATTTCATATCTTGGGGTTATTTTTTTTCTAGCCTTTTGGAATGCTTTTTGTTGAAGATGTACATTTTTTGTAGTACTAGACAGACTAAGGCATTTTTATACTTGGACATGGGCATGCCTTTGATTATTCTGCATGTGAATGCTTCTATTAATATAATCATAATTTGTACTTGAGTTATGTTTTTTGTTGCTATGGTTATCTATAGCACACACGGGATTTAGGGTGAGGGCTGCCTGCCAGAGGGGTTTTTTCCCAGTGTCCAATCCCTGGTTTTATATCTACCTTTGTTGTATCTGTCTCTTGCAGGTCTCACGCTAGGATTTATCTCTTACTTTTACTCTATGACTGTGTGCTTGAGGGCAGCATGGATTTGTGCTCTGATGTTATGATTTAACCTTGTGTTTTAGACAGGCACTGCACTCCTGGTCTCAGATATTGGTCTTCACAATTATTCCATCTCCTCCTCCAAGTTTGGGGCCACAGCCACAGTGAAATTCCTTTAACATTTTGAGAGTGAGATTTTTTGTTGTTGTTGCCCTTTCTCATCACTGATTAAAAATCTGTCCCATAGGAGAGAAAATGGGTCTGGGCAGAGTTTCTTGCGTATGTCATTGTTCCCTTCCAGGCCTGGTTAAGTTTTTTTTTTTTTTTTTTAAATGTAGTGCTAAGGATCAAACTCAATGCCTCACATGTGTGAGGCAAGCACTCTACCACTGAGCTACAACCCCAGCCCAGGAAGTAGTCTTTTTCAGGACAATTCACATGTTTCCCTGTGAATACTTAATAAGGGTCATGCAAAAAAAAAAAAAAAGTGTGACCTGCTTCATAAATATGGTTCCAGGGGCTTCATTCTCTCCCACAAGCCTGTACTTATCCTTCCCCAGGTGTTAAGTTTTCTGATCAGTATACAGAGACATGTCTTGCAGATGAGCAGTGTCAGCATCCCATTTCTCCCTGCAGGTGTTGGACTGTCTTAAGATTTCAAGTGAGTTACTCCTCCTACAATTTTACCTCTGAAAGTCTGTGTAAACAACATGAGTTGGCATCATACTTAGCCTTATTCTTGAAGCAAGGGTGAGACTAATGATTGTTCCGCTTTCATACTTCCCTAAGCAAACCCCAGAAACCTCTTCACTGTTGTTAAAATCAGTACTTCTGTACTCTAAAGCTTATTTCTAATAACCATCTCTGGGACACATGTTTATCCATACTATTTTTCTTTGTGAGCAGCTCCACTCAATCTTTATGGACTTATCTATAATACAAAATATTCCTAGAGCCCTCTGTTCTTTTAAACTATCTGTTCTCATTTTAGGTGTCATTCATCACTTCTTCCATTCTAAATTATTGATATCTGATTTATACTCTATCCACAACTTTAGGATTAATACCCTAATCACTTGTCCTTGTTGGCCAAGTGTCTTAAGATACTATTTTTTTTCTAGATTTGCACCTTCCAAATCCATCACTTACTTTTTCTGATTATTTTTCCTTCTGCCTTTTTGTAGGCTCTTTTCTATATATTTTTCTACTTTTTTCCCCCTAAGTAAATTCTTATTTCTATAGTTTTAACTTTTAACATTTTCTGTTACATGTTGGGTTTCATGTAAATAGAACTTTAAGACTGGATTTTTTTTTTTTTTTTTTTGGTAAGGGGATCATGAGATCAGCTTCTGTTGGGGCAGACTGGGGAGCAAGTTTGATCAAAGTGAGAAGTTGAATCATAGCATAGTTTGAATAAACTATTCGGCATTCTATGTGAGGGTTGATACAAGGGTAGCTATTTAGAATTGTCACCCCATGGGGAAAATAGCAACTGGCCTTTAGTACCAGCCCTAGCCTTTTTAAAAAGATGTTTTCATTTTTAAAAACCCCTGCAGCCTAGGCCCCGTAGTCAACTGGTCATTCTACTTGAGATGTTCTTCTATACTTGAAAAAAAAAATGTATAGCCTTGGGTATACCAGTTTTCTTTAGCCAAGAGAAATCTATGACTGGGATTACCCTTCTGAGGTCTCTAAGTTGTCAATATTTCATTCTAAGAAGTGGAAGGAATAAATGTTTTGCTCCTAAAATGGAAGGGATGTGAGTGGAGATTATAGCATCTTTCAAGTGAATAACGCCAAATCTGAATATCAAAGACTTATCTCTCACCTGATTTTTTTTAGTTGTAGTTGTATACAATATCCCTATTTTATTTATCTATTTTTATGTGGTGCTGAGGATAGAATCCAATGCTTCATGCATGTGAGGCAAATGCTCTCCCAAATGAGCCACAACCCCAGTCCCATCTCTCACCTGATTTTAAGTTCCATACCTTCTATATGGTACATGGACCAACCATAAAAGGTGTAACTTGTACATAATGGAAATAGTAGAAAGAGAAAATAAAGAAAGAAATATTGATATAATAATTAATGAAGGTTTTTCCCATTCACATTGGTCAGCAAACCATAGATCAAGGATCTCAGAGAACACCAAGTAGAACAAATGACAGAAAAACTATGTCTAGTTATATCACTTTCAAACTACAGAAAGTCTGAGGTAAAGGGGGAAAACTCCTGAAGGAAACCAGAGAAAAAAGCACCTTACCTATATAGAAGCAAAGAGAGGAACTGCTCCTCAGGAACCATGAAAGCAAGAAGCGATAGGGTGGAATATTTAAATTGTTGAGGCACAAAAGTCACCAAGCTAATATTCTGTGTCCTGAAAAGTAATCTTTCAAAGGTAAAGAATAAATAAAACTTTATTAGACAAATAATGAGAGAATTATTGGAAGAAACATTAAAGAAGTTCTTTAGAGAGAAGAAAACAACACAGGAAACACCTGAATAAAGATGAGTACCAGAGAACAACTCAGAGGATGTAGATAAAAATTGTATTTTTAGTATTTTAATTTGTCTGAAAGACAAATTCAAAACAATAATAGCAACTATGTGTCTTTATTTATAAGTGAAATGAATGAAAACAATGGTTCAAGGTAAATGTGTTGCTTGTAATTTGATATTGTACATTCTAGAACAACACCTAAAAAAGGAAAAATGAAAGGAGTTGATAAGCTAAAGGAAAGAAAATGAAATATAACATGGTGTATTAAAAATAAACTAAAGAGTGAAATAAAACTAGAAACAAAGAACAGTAATAATTATGGTAAAATTAATCCAACTGTATGATAATTTAAATGTCAGTGATATAATCCATCATTAAAAGACAGAAACCATCAGAGTGAATAAAAAATATAACACCACAACATGTTGTCTACAAGAAATTCACCATGATTTCTCAGAAACATATTGGTAAAAAGTAAATGAATAGAGGAATATATATCATGCTAACACTAAAAAGAAAGCTGTAGTTGCTCTATTAATTTCAGAGGAGACCTCAGAGTAGGGAAAGTTGTTATAAATAAAGATGGGCATTATGTATGTCATCAATTATTCAAGAAGATATTAAATTCTTTAACATAAATGTGCTTAACAATATAATGATAAGCCGAGTGCGGTGGTGCCCACCTGTAATCCCAGTGGTTCAGGATGCTTAGGCAGGAAGATCACAAGTTCAAAGCCAGCTCAGCAAAATCGAGGTGCTAAGCAACTCAGTGAGACCCTATCTCTAAATAAAATACAAAATAGGGCTGGAGATGTGGCTCAGTGGTTGAGTGCCCCTGAGTTCAATCCCTGGTACATCCCCACAAACAAAAACAAAAACAACAACATAATGACAAAGTATCTGTGGAAAAAAAAGATAAAAGTGTAAGATGAAATAGAATCCACTATTGTAGCTGGAGACTTCTGTACCCAGCAGGGAGAAATGAATATATTCAGCAGGCAGAAAAATCAGTGAATATATATTAAATGTTATAATACTGCTAATCAACTGGGCTCAATAAATATCTATAGATTACATCATCTGATAAAAGCATGTGTATCTTCCTCAAACTCTCATGCAGTATTTACAAGACAACATCTGGGCCAAATCATACTTACCATACTTAGAAATAATACAATATGTGCTATTAACAACAAAGGGAAAAATTAGAAACAAATAACAGATATCTAGAAAAATCCCCAAGTACTTGAGAATTAAATGATGGACTTACAACTAATATGTATTCCAAGAAGAAATCTCTAGAGAAATTAAAAAGCATTTGAACTAAATAAAAATGAATAAAAACTTATTCAAACTTGTGATATTAAGTAAAATCAGTGCTTAGGGAAAATTTGTAACATTGAATGTAAATATTAAAAAAGAAGAAATTATTATTGTTATTATTAATCTTTCATCTTAGGAAACTAGAGAAAAAAGACAAACCAGATACACCTTTCCTGTGTTCATATATGAATACGCGACCAGTGAAACTCCACATCATGTACAGGAATGGGATCCTAATTCGAATGAGTTATACTCTAGGTATGTATGATATGTCAAACTATACTATACTGTCATGTATATCTAAAAAGAATAAATAAAAATTTTAAAAAGAATATAAAATTAAACTCTAAGTAATTAGATGAAAAGGAATGATAAAAATTAGAACAGAGTAAATAAAACAGAAATATGGAAAACTCAATGAGATAAATGCTGGCTCTTTGAAAAAAATCAATGTAATTTATATGGCACTAGCTACATGAATGAGAAAAAAATGTGGATATATAAATAGCTAATGTCAAAAATTAAAGTGGAAACATTGCAACAAATACTGTGGAAAGTAAATGTAGAAAACTCTATGTCCACAAATTTGGTAACTTGGATGAAATTCAACAATTCATTGAAAGACATGATCTGTCAAAACTCCAATAAAAACATAATATGAATAGATCTGCTATTTTAAAATAAATTAAATCAATAATTAATAACCTTTTCAAATAGAAAATGCCAGGCCCAAATAGGTTCACTTGTGAATTCTGTCAAACTTTAAGGAAGAAATTATGTCTATTTTTTACAATCTCTTTAAAAAGATGGAAATAGAGGAAATACTCACTTTATAAGGTTATCGTTATCCTAATACCAAAACAAGGCAGATATGTTACAAGAAAGGAAAACTGGTATCTCTCATGATATATGGTATCATTTAGATATGAGGTGTCCCCCAAAAGCTCATGTTTGAGACAATGCAAGAAAGTTCAGAGGTGAAATGACTGGGCTGTAAAAGCCTTAACCTAATTAGCTCATTAATCCCCTGATAGGGATTAACTGGGTGGTAGCTATAAGCAGGTATGGTGTGGCTGAAGGAGGCAGGCATTGTGGGTATGACTTTGGGGTATATGTTTTGTCCTTGTTGAGTGGAGTAGTCTCTGTCCACTTCCTGATGATTGGGTCTTGAGTTGCTTTTCTCTGACTCACCTCCACCATGTTACTCTGCTGTCTTTAGGCCCCAAGGCATGGAGTCAACTGTCTATGGACTGAGACCTCTGAAATTGTGAGTGCTAAACAAATGTTTTCTTTTATAAAATTTTCTGGTCAGGTCTTTGGTTATAGTGGCAAAAAAAGCTAACTAAAACAACATACAAGCAAAAATCTGCAAGAAAATATTAGCAAGTTGAATTAAATCACATACAAAAAGAATTACACAGTATGGCCAAAAGCCATTTATTTCAAGTATGTGAATCTAATTGAATTTTCAAAACTTAACTGATGTAATTCATGTAAATAGGCTAAAGAAGAAAAAAAATCACATGACCATATCAATAGATTCAACACAAGCATTTGATAAAATTCACCATCGATTTATGATAATAAACTCTGGGTAAACTAGTAATAGAGGGGAACTTCCATAACTTGATAAAGAATATCTACAAATATCTACAGCTAATATAGTTAATGTGAGAGCTTTAAACTTTCCCAAAGAGATCAGGAACAAGAAAAAGATAATCTTCACTACTGTTTTTAAAAACTGAGCCTGGAGGGGTGGCACATGCCTGTAATCCCAGCGGCTCAGGAAGCTGAGGCAGGAGGTTCAGGAGTTCACAACCAGCCTTAGAAATGGCAAGGTAGTAAGCAACTCAGTGAGACACTATCTCTAAATTAAAAAAAATAGGGCCGGAGATGTGGCTCAGTGGTTGAGTGCCCATGAGTTCAATCTCCGGTACCCAAAAAAAAAAAAAAAAAAAAAAAAATCTGTACTAGAAATCTAGGTAAACTAATGGGACAAGAAAAGGAAATAAAAGAAACTCAAGTTATGAAAGAAGAAATACAACTTTCCTTTTTATGAATGAACTGCTTATCCATTTTGAAATCTGAAATAATCAAGAAAAAAACCCCACCCAGAATTAATAAGTGATCATAGCAGGGCTGCTGGGTATAAGGTTAGCACACAAAAGTCAATCCCTTTTCCATATACTAGCAATAAACCAATGAAATTTTAAATAAAAAACACAATATCATTCCAATCAGCACTCAAAAATATGAAATACTTGGATATACATCAGTGAAATCTGCAGAAGATCTATGAAGAAAACTATAATACTCTGATTAAAGAAATAAGAACTAAATAAATAGAGACCAACTTTATTCATGGATAGGACTCAATATTGTTGAGAAGTCAGTTGTTCTCAATTTGATCTATAGATTCAATGCTTTTTCAATCAAAACCCAGCAAGTTATTTTGTAAATTGTCTGGGGGCACCTTGAACAGGAGCTAAGAACACCTCTTTAAGTCTGGAATAAAGGGATACTGGACTGGCATTGCACCCTCTGCAATGCATGTGGACTTGCCCTTGCTTGGCAAGAGAGGTGCAGCTCTGGGAGTGAGTGTTACCCAATGAGATGGGCATAGACTTCCAAGATGTCAGTCAATCTGCTGACCATAAGACATCATGAAGCAAGAATCAACCCCTTGAAACCTGACCCCTTACCTCATTTGGAGTGTAACTTTCTCCAGTGTCTTCTCCTCAATAAAAGGGCTTCAGAATGTACTCCTCCCTCTTTTTCTTGCCTGCCTTGCCCCCCTTGTGGGAGCTGTGACTGAGAAGCTATCACTGAACCCAAAGAAAAAGGTATTTTGTCTGTCTGTGTGATTATTTCGTGCCAGCCCATTTCACCTGGAGTGACCCTGACTGATTTGGTTGCATGTCATGACAGTAAGTATTGACCAACTAATTCTAAAGTTTCTATGGAGAGACAAAAGATCTAGAAAACCAAGAAAATGTTCAAGGAGAATAATTTTAGAGGGCTGACACTACTCAACTTTATTAAAAAGTTATAGCAATTAAGACACTGTGATATTGGGGAAAGAATAGACAAACAGATCAATGGAACAGAGTAATGACTCCAGAAATAGACCCACAGAAATATAGACAAATGATTTTTGACAAAGAAGCAAAAGTAAAACAACAATTAAAAAAAGAATATTCAATATATGGTGCTGGAACAACTTGACATTCAAATTCAAAAAGATATGTAAATCTGGATGTTTTACCCTTTGCAAAAATTAACTTCAAGGGCTAGAGGTGTTGCACAGTGCTACAGCACTTGCCTAACACACGAGAGGCCCTGAGTTTGCTCTCCAATACTGCATAAGCAAGCAAACAAACAAACAAAAACAACTTTCAATGGATTATAGATCTAAAGGCAAAATGGAAAAGAATAAAATTTCTAGATGGTAATGGGAAAAAAATCTAGACAACCGTGGGGTTTGTTGACAACTTTTTTAGTTAGAATACAGTCATAATCCATGAAGAAAGAATTTAATATGTAGAATTCATCTAAATTAAAAGTGCTCTGGGAAGACACTGTCAAGAGAAAGAAAAGATGAGCCACAGATCAGAAAAAAATGTTTGTAAAAGATATATTTCATAAAAGATTTATCTAAACATATATATGCACACCTAAAACTCAATATTAAGAAAACACCCCTATTAAAAATTGGCTCAAAGTCTTTTTTTTTAAATTTGATTTTTTTAAATTTTTTATTGTTGGTTGTTCAAAACATTACAAATTTCTTGACATATCATATTCCACACTTTGATTCAAGTGGGTTATGAACTCCCACCTTCACCCCATACACAGATTGCAGAATCACATCAGTTACACATCCATTGATTTACATATTGCCATACTAGTGTCTGTTGTGCTCTGCTGCCTTTCCCATCCTCCCCCCTCCCCCCTCCCCACCTCTCCCCTCCCCCCTCCCCACCTCTCCCCTCCCCTCCCCTCCTCTCTCTATACCCCCTCCACTGTATAACCCTGAGGGTCTCCTTCCATTTCCATGCAATTTCCCTTCTCTCTCCCTTTCCCTCCCACCTCTCATCCCTGTTAAATGTTAATCTTCTTCTCCTGCTCTTCGTCCCTACTCTGATCAAAGTCTTTAATAGACTCTTCACCAAAGAAGATATACTGATGGCAAGTAAACATATGAAAAGATGTTCTACAACGTATGTCATCAATTATGTCATCATGTCTTCAAATAAAAATGACAATTAGTTATCATTAAACACCTGGTAGAGTGGCCCAAATACAGACCACTGATGTCAAATGCTAGTGAGAATGTAGATCAACAGGAACTATCAACCATTTTTGGTGGAAAAATAAAAGGATACAGCCACTTTGCAAGATGCTTGCCATTTTCTTATAAACTAAGCACACTCTCAGCAAACAATCTAATAATCATGCTCCTTTGTATTTATCCAAAGGAGCAGAAAACTTATGTTTACCTGAAAATATGCACAGGGATGATTATAGCAACATTATTCATAATTGCTTTAATATGGAAACAACTGAAATGTCCTTCGGTATATAGGTAAATCAACGAAGTGTGGTACATTCAGAAAATGGAACATTATTCAGCACTTAAGCCAAATGAGATAGTGAGTCATACAAAAACACAGGGGTAATCTTAAATGCATATTACTAAGTGAAAGAAGCTAATCTGAAAAGGCACCATACTTTTACTATGTGATTTCAATCATATGCTATTTAGAAAATTAAAACTATGGAGAGAGTAAAAAAAAAAAATCAGTTGCTGCCAGATTGAATAGAGAGAATTTTCTGGGAGAAGGGCAATGAATCTACTCTGCATATTAATGGTGAAAGTGTGCCAGTCTGAATTAGTGTAAACAAAGTATACAACATTATGAGTGCTGAAGACAGTGGACACCATGGAGCTCTTGTGATAATGATGTGTCAGTGAAGGTTCATCAATTGTATTAAATCAGGCTAAATTTGGCATGGGGCTGGTTCCATATTTTGAGTTTCTACTTGAAGAACTGTAATCTACCTAAAGAGTATATTCTTATCACAAGTAGTTGAGTCTCAAACAACGACAGCTGCTGAACTTCAGCCAATTGCATGCTGACAACTGGCCAGAGCTTTTCTACATGAGGCAATCATGTCCACATAGGCTTCATCACACCATGTCCAAATAAGGCAATGCCAAGCTATAACCAATCAAGCTATTTCTATATGTAACTTCTGTTTTTTGTTTTTTTTTTTAATCTATAGATACTATCTGCCAACATTACTAGGTAGAGCTCTTTGAAGTTGTTCTGGTTCTGCATGCTGCCAAGTTCATAAATCATTTCTTGTTCAAGTAAACTTGGCTAAATTAAATTTGTCTAAAGTTTTTTTTTCACAATTTAGAAAACATATGACTTTTTTGGGAGTTGTCGATATTGAGGGAGGCACTAGGAATTTTTATAATTCTCTCCATGCTGACATTTGAAATGTTTTGTTAATGATATATAAAACATATATTCACAGTGTGGAGAGTTGATGTGCCAGTGACATATCTTTTGTCATGCTTGTCAGTGGGAATGACCACTGGGTCATAGAGGTGCTTCTGACATCCATGTACTCTTCCTCCTGCTTCCAAGAGGTATATTTAAGCAGGGGTTCTCTAAGAGAAAGCCAGTTTCTTTGTTGCAACACAGACATTTAATAATCTTATTTGTTTCTAAAGTTGAACAGGCAAGTGTACCCTGAAAAGTTGTGCTGAATACTAGTCAGTGTCTTCTGTGCCTGCAGGAGACCAAAATGAATTCTGATGTCTTTGGAGACTTGGGGAATGTTATAGGCTGAACCATATCTCCTGCAAAATTCAGATGCTGAAACTCTGTTACCTAAGAATCTGACTTGTATTTGGAGTCAGTCTTTACAGTGGTAATTAAGTTTAAATGATGTCATTAGGGTCAGTCTTAAATCAGTACATCGTTCATCATTACAAGATGAGGATATATCACACAGAGAGACATCATATAGATGTGTGCACTGACCAAGTGTTGATCATGTGAGGAAGCAGCAAGAAAGCAATCATCTGCAAGACAAGGAGAGAAGACTCAGCAAACATTATACATGTCAACACTTTGGTCTTGGATTTCTAATCTTCAGAATTATGATAAAATAAATTTCTGTTGTTTAAGCTACTCTGTCTGTAATGTTTTGTTATGGCAGCAGTAGCAAACTAATAAAGGAAATCTGGCTGAATATACTACTGATATAGCCAAGAGAAGAAAACACTGGTCCTAAATCAACTGGTATTAGGCACAGTGAGGTAAAATATGTAATGTATTTATAATCAGGCCTGGTGTCTAAAAATATATAATAAAATTATCTATCATCAATCCAATAAATACTACCTTCACTGGGGAAGTGATTAGTGGATTGAGTTGCACACTGTAAACAGGAAGGCAGCTGTATTGAATGAGACAGCAGCATCCAAAGCAGTATAAAAAAGCTTTAAAAACAATAGCTGTACCTGGCAGCAAAAGGTAACAGCAACAGTGGTGCTGAGGGTTTTCTCTATGACAGAAATCATGGGGACAGTCTTCCTTCCCTTTGTGAGACCCTATCCCCCTAGGTTTCTAGAAAGTACATTTACAGGGCAGAAAAATAGAGATGAGATTGGACTTCTGCTGTTTGATCTTGTGGATCCTGAGATGTCTTTAAATAATTTGGAGAAATAAGATGTGATTGAGAGCAACTCTGAGTCCCAGGCAGTTTTTTGTTAATTTGAGGTCCATCTTCAGTTGATTTTATTGTTTTAAAGTTGATTTTTATTGACTTGGAATTTTTATGGGCCTGATTGACAAAATAGGTAAATATTAATATATCAAGGACTGAAATCATATTTGGTGGATATTTTAAATGAGTATTAAAATCTACCAGCAAAATGTGATTGCTTATAGATTATTCTTTCATATGAACCTAAACTGCTGACATCAGCATAATTCTTTATTTTATGTATCATTTAAAATTAAAGTTTTACTAAGTGTGTGCTAGAAAAATGAAAGCATATTATATTAAATGTTATTTACATTATTTTCTTTTGAAAATATGTAAAAAGGATGTTATTAAACTAATGTGATCTGATCCTATATATTCAGGAAAAGATCAAATTTTCATTTCCCTTAGCAGAAAGAGGATAGAAGTGCAGGTTTAATCCAATATCATTGAATTTTATTATTAAAGAAATTTAAACTTAAATAAGAAATTATTAAATAGATTAAGAAATGATATATGACTTGAGTCATATTTAAGGTCAGACAACTGCTTCAGGTTTGATGTTTAAGCTATTTAATTTCATTCCTACTGAAGTCTGGGCTTGCCTATTCATTACCTTTTGCAACTACCAATTCAGTTATTATAAACAATAAATTTTGTTTTAATGTCTTCATTATTTTCTATCTATCATTTTTATCAAAGAATCATTAAAATTTGGTAATATTCCAAGTGCCTATGAAAACTGTAGAATCAGTTTGGATTTTATCTGAGACAAAACTAATTTAAGTAAATACCTCAGCTAAAGGAATCAACAATTCTTTAATTCCATTTTGTTATTTGTTAGTCAGTTTCTATTATAAAGCTACATAAGTATAGTTCAAAGTGTTCTATAATTGTATCTAGTTCATTTGCTAATTAATACGTAAAATATGAGGGGATGAGTAGCTATGACAGGCCAATTGTCTGGAAGAAGTAGCTGATTCCATCAGTCTATGGGGGTTGTCTTCCTCCCCAGGAGGTGTTGTATACATGATGGGTAGGACATATCAGTCATGAGATAATATCTGCAAAATAATCTTCACACTAATCCAATACATGGTGTAACTGTCACCTTTAAGAGCTCTTATGATTTTATAAAGCAACAGTAATATGAAAAAATGAGCAAAAATAATATTTATAATTGTCATTTTCAACCAGTACCATTTTGAAGTATTGAGATCATAATAAAGAATGCAATATGATGTATGTCTCAGTACAGGCAAATATTTATCTTCAGATATTTATTGGACACCTATCCTCATTTTCTGGTTATCAATGTAAACTTTTTATGCACACTTAGTAAGTTGTTAAGACAAAGAATGTGAACATTCAATCTTTGGTACCATTTTTATCTTGCTCCTAGGTCTATTTATATTGGTTTGCCTTTATTCCACCCATAATCCAAATAGAATAAAGAAAATTTTACAAATGTTAAAAAAGTAGCATTTAACCTATTAATTGCATCACTATTTTTCCTATGAGGAAATCTGTGGAAATATTTAGAACAAACCGTTTAGTGAGTATTTCTCTAAAACTGACCAGAAGGACAAGTTGTTTGCTACCAAAGTGTGACAACACCATCTAATTTTCTGTTATAAAGCAAATTATTTGCTTCCAAGCAGATACCAAATCAAGTTTATGTAGGATTTTCCACTTGAGACATACAGATATAAAGAGCAAATTATTTCATGCCAATGCAGAATTGTACCATTTCTCCCTAATAAAAGATTCTTAGTGTATGCAAAATGATAAGAAAATGTGGATAGAAGATTACTTAAAAATATTTATATCAATAGGAAGACATTATACTTTGGAATTCTTGTGTATTTTTACTTATCCATATTCTTTTCTTATTAAATGTCAGTGATTTTTTTTCATTTATTTCATTTAACAAAAATTTTGAGAACCTGAGGAGCATTGTTGGAAAACAGCTGTAAAGCCACAATGTATTAGACATTATTATTTTTTAATACCTTAGTCCAAAATATAGCAGCTTAATACTCATCATCTCATTGTTTCTGTGACTCAGGAACCTGTGCATGGTCTAGTTGAGTGCCTCTACCTCAAGTATGGTTGTTTTCAAGCTTAGAACTGGGGCTTTTGTTTTGTTTTCTGATGGCTCAACTTCAGAGAAGATCCATTCTGAGCTTACCCTGTTTGTTATTTCCAGGTGTTAACCCCAGGCCTGGTGGGTCTTTCCATAGCACTGCCTCAAGATAAGGCACTTGGTTTCCCCCAGGGCAAGTGACTTAAGGTAGAGCCAAAGAGTGTTCAAGACAGCGGTTGCAATCTTTTGTAATCAACAAAGTGACATCCCATAACTTCTGCTGCTTTATATTCATTAGAGGCAAGTCATTAAATAGAGGCCCCAGTAAGGGCCAGGGTTGCACAAAGGCTGAATAAGGACATGGGGATTGTTTAGTGCCATTGTAGAGGCTTTCTACCTTTAAGAAGCTTATCCAATAGATGTTTCAACATTGGGTCCTTAGCAAAATGTTCATTTAATAAATTAATTAATGGACAATAGATATTTTATAGAACAAGTAGTTTTATGGTAAGCATCACATATTTTTTTGAGACTTACTTCTTCCAACATCCCATGCAAAGTTCCTTGCTTGGGTTTTTGAAAGTCCCACCACATTGTCTGCATAGGAAAGAAGAGAGGAATATGACATAATGCTTTAAGGGCAGCACTATTCTCTTTCATCTGAGTCTGAGCCTCCCACTTCATTCTATAATGGTTGGATGAATCAGAAATATTAGTGGGTCTTCATTCTCCTGTATTTTTCCCTCTGAAGATAATAAATCACTCCAGTTCTTATATTGCAAATTATAAATGGAAGGAAATTGGGCAGGTGTGTTGAGAGGGAATACTGGGGATAATGACATATTAATTGTTCTTTAGAAGACTGTGGACTTAGTTTTGATACATATTCTCAAACAAAAAGAAAAGCAGTTATTTTTCTGCATATCTGAACTTGTGGTTTCATGCTCATATTACTATATAGTCTTTTTTAAACAAAAAATTATTTTTTCTTTTTATATATGGCAGTAGAATGTATTTTGACATTTATACATACAGGGAGTATAACTTCCCATTCTTGTGGTTGTACATAATGTGGAGTTATGTTGTTTGTGTACTCATATGTGAACATAAGAAAGTGATCACCCATTCATTCTACATATTCCGATCCCTCTTTCTTTCCCGCATTCTCCTTTGTCTAATCCAAAGTGCTTGTATTCTTCCCTATGAACCCCACTCCCTGCTACCCTATTGTGTGTTAACATCTGCATATCAGAGAGAATATTTGGTTTTTGGTTTTTGAGGATTGGTGTATTTCACATAGCATGATAGTCTCCAACTTCTATTTACTGGCAAATGCCTTCTTTTCATTCTTCATTATGGTTGAGTAATATTCCATTATGTATATATACCACATTTTCTTTATCCATTCATCCATTCCACTATGTAGTCTTAAACTTGGTTTTTCTTAGCTTTCCAAGAATGGTACTACAACCTAAACAGGAGAATAGTCTAGATGTTGGTTCTATCACATGAGATACTTTGGATGAAATAGAAGTTTCAGCTTCAAGAACATTTAAAACCATGGAGTTGCCTTCTCCTGTTTTTCTTCCTTCTATTAAAAGTTCAGGTTTCTACTTATCACACTCTAAATGTGTGACTTGAGGATATTTTATATAAAATTGCTTTATTCCTATAGGAAATAGTAGAGTATAAATACCTTCAGTATAACCTGGGAATTAGAATGACCATAACAAAAATTTTATGTCCTGTGATTTTTATGTAAAAGAATATTTCTCTATGTAATCATAGAACTTGTAATATTTTATGGTTGCATGATAATCTATCAGTCTTGGATGTATATACTTAAAAAATTGCCTGGTACTGATCATTTTAGGTTGTGAAATTACTCTGAAAGAATTGACTGACACATAAGGAAGGGCACTATATGGATACATATAGTGGAAAGATAACAATCTAAAAGTTTTTGAGGACAATTCAAATATCCTAAGTTTCTTTAGGGTCATGCTTCTTTTTCCTCAAATACATTTTTGTAATTATGCAGCTTTAATTTATCTGACCTATTTCTTTGGTGAGCTGAAATATGAATTAAGGAGACGAGACATTAAATTTTTAGCAACATTGAAATGAAAATACCATGAGTTTCTTGACATCATATCTACTTTAGGTACAATAAATCAGTAAGAGGTTGGAAAATTATTGTTCATTACAGGAATACAGATGCATATCAAAGATAAACTTGAACATCATCTCCACAAAACACTTTTTAAAAGCCATTTGATCTGGCTAAGCCTAATAAAATACACTTCTCAGAAGTAAGAGATTTTCTTAGCTTTTATAAGACTTCTGTCCTCTTTTGTAAATCCTCTAACTGGACTCTGCAATAGAAGTTCTATTTTGAACATGTAAGTGTCATGAAAGGAGTGAATATTATGAATTCTGTTGACATTTTCCTAATCATCACTATTTGTTAATGGTTATTTTAATAATTAGGAAACTATCACTAAATGAAAAATCAAAAATTAAATCAAAGTTTTACTTGATTTTTTATTTAAATTGTTAAGTTGTATGTTATAGAATTTACAGTTCAGCCAACACTTGCTTACCAGGTAGTTCTGAAAAAATATGACATCTGTCTCTTTTTCTTTGCCTTCTTAGTCCAAAGAAAATGCAAGAAACATATTTAATATCAGTGAAACACTTAGTGAACTCAGGGAATAAACTGGCACCAGCAGATATTCAAAGATGGACAAATCCTAATAGTCATACCTGACATTTCTGAGGTCTTTCTGATTTGAGATACTGAACTCTGAATTTTAAGGTTATAACTCATTTACTCCTCATCCTATGTGGAATAGGCATCATTATCCCTACTTCAGTGACGTGAAGGATGAGCCTCCAAAGAGATGAACTTAACAGTGTTGTACAGTAAACTTGGAAACAGGTATTATTCAGCTGTGATCTATCTGAATCTAAGCCAGAGTATGACGTTTTGTCCTTATGTTTTAGGCATTATAGTCCTGAAATTACTAGTTTTCTCATTTCCACCTCTGCTTTATATGCTAAGGAAAATTTGCTCAATGTAATGGGCAATAAACCTTTAGAGACTTATTAGGACACTGGGGTGAAACATAAATTATGCCATTATAATATATACATAACTCAAACATGGATAAATTCAGAGTAAATAATACTGAATAGGTAGTAGAGCTAAATTACTTATTTAACCTTGTACATGAGCTTTTGCTGTTTAGAAATTAATTCCCTTCACTTATATTTGATTAAAATAAATCAGGGCCAAACTCTTTTGGAACTGTATATTTAATCGGCACTTGAAAAGTAGTTATGTGTGGGGAGATGGGCCTTCACAAAAGGTGAGGAGCTAAGCTTCCAGGTACCTCTTCCAAACATTAAATCTCATTATCCTGAAAAGGTCTATATGAAAGTGTAGCACCTGTTTCTGAGAATGAATGAGGAAAAGCTAAAAAGAACATTTTATCACAAAGTCATTTATAGTATCAGGATTTAAAATTCACTTTCATTTTGAAATATTTGTTTTGCCAAACATGAACCTAACACAGATGTCCTAGCACTGTGATTCTTAATATTTTACTATGGAATTGAATGCTTAAAATAATAATTAGATTTGTGTGCACAGACCTAACACAGATGTTTTCACGGGATAATCTTTTCTTTGCACATTTGTGGTAAAAGTTTAAATATTATTTTCTTTAATATAAAAATGAGAAGACACCTACCCCATATTTGGCAGAATTATTTGTATAAGTTAAATATCTGTGGGTGGCTTAATGAATCAAATTTCTATTAGGAAGCATTTAATTGAAACATGATAACCATTGCAACACTATTACAAAGTTCCTGAGATAGTTTTATAAGTGTATTTCTTGAATTACTTCTTAGATCATAAAATAGAAATTCTCTTAAACATTTCATCCCAGATTTTCTAAATTTAAATTCTCTTAATGAGATTGCCCTATGTTGCACCGTACTCTTTTTCTAGCAGGTTCATTATCCTCTATGCTAAAGATAGAGAAGAAAGGGAAGAGAGATGAGGTTCTTTCATATCATCTTTCAGATCTTTTCTTCAAGGAAAAGACAGAGTCAGGTCTATGTTATTTTCTATGAACTGAAACAAAATTTTTTTTCATAAGCATAAAAGTTTTTTTTCCCTAAAACTTTACATATTTTAGACAAATCTAACTTTAGGATTACAAAAATGGGTCTGTGATATATTTGTCATTATTGCCTAATATCAATAAACCTTGAAATATGCATTCAGATGCCTATATGTCTCTGTCTTCCAAGCATTCAGCAATCTCCTATTCATAAGTTACTGGGAAGATGGCAGTGAAGACTGGATGTCATAATATTGACCTGGAGATTAATAGATACAGAATAAGGCCAGAGAGGCCTTTTAACAAATTTCAAGCATAAACTTCAGACATTTTCTGTTTACTAGACAGAGGAAGCAGTATTAATTTACCAGATTTTACTTTCTCCATAGTCCTTTCCAAATTCCATAGGCTGATTAGGGACTTTACTAAGCATGCTTACAACTATGAAAAATCAGTGTGGACATTTGTTAAAAACTTGTTACTACTCTGAAGAACTCTGGAAGTTACTTTCAATAGGGAATTATTCTGAATGGGCTTTCAAAACTGCCCAAGCCTTCATTATTTATTAACCTTCCACCATATATCTCCTGTATGAGTGGAGACCACTACTGAGATTAGGACACATCTCCAGGGACCTTGAGAGTCTTATGGCTTTAATTTAGATTTTATTCCTGCCATTTTGAAAATGAATGAACTTCTTAAGTAAAAGCAAATAAATCAATAACAATTGTTTATATTTATCCAGATATACTTTTAAGCAAATCAAAGAGACTCTCATGATTGGCTTACTAAGGAGGAATGTTGTACAACAGTTCAGTCTCATGAGTTGGATTCAGGCTCCTTTTTTTCAAGTCCCAGCCATATTCTTTCTTAGTTTCTGGGCCTAGGGTGACTATTTCATTGTTCTGTCTCAATTTCTCCTATGAATACTTGGTGTGGATTTTCCATATGTCAAGCCATTATTCCAAGGACTTTATCTTAAATAAGTAATTCAATTCACAAAGCAATTCTAAAATGTAAGTGGTATTATTATGCTTATTTTACAGACCTAGAACCTGACACTTTGAAGTGAGTAACTTGCAGACCTCACACAGCTGTTATGTGGAATAGTAGGACATTCAACCCAAGCAGCTAGGCTACGACAACGTCTGTTGTTACCTTAACTTCTTCATAAATTACCTTTCAGTTTCTTAGCTTAAATCTGATGTGAAATGAACGTACAGTTAGTTAGCCTCTTAGGAGAATAATCTTTATTTAATGTTTTATTTTATTCATTTATAAGTGATACATTTGAAATATCCTGGGTCCTTCTTTCTTTATATTATTAAAAGTTGTAACAGTATACAAATTAACAATGAAAAAGTGCAATAAAATATCAATAACATGTTAGCAATTTGTTCACTGAAATATTCAGTCTAGACTATTCAGTCTAGAATTTGGCAATAAAAGCTTCTACTAACCATGACATGACTGCTTAAAATACAGATATATAAATAAATAAATACAGATAATTGAGGGAGGCAAGATTGTGTGGTGGAAAGAATATGGGCTCTGACATTGAACTGTTTAGGTACCAATCAGAACTCACTAGTTGTTTGACTTGGAAAAACCAAAAGGAGGTTTGGTTTCCTCATCTAAAAAAAATGAAATTAATATTTAACTGATAAAGATGAAGTGAGCTGATATTTAGTACAGAATGCAAAAATTATGGAATTGATAATAAATATGAACTGATTTATTTTCCCATTCCCCTCACAACCTCTTATATGTAATTTTGTATAACAATGAGGGTCTCCCTCAATTACCATGCAATTTCCCTTTTCTCTCCCTTTCCATCCCACCTCATGTATCTGTTTAATGTTAATCTTTTCTTCCTTCTCTTCCTCCCTGCTCTGTTCTTAGTTGCTCTCATTATATCAAAGAAGACATTTGGTATTTGTTTTTTAGGGATTGGCTAGCTTCACTAAGCATAATCTGCTCTAGTGCCATCCATTTCCCTGCAAATTCTATGATTTTGTCATTTTTTAGTGCTGCATAATACTCCATGGTGTATAAATGCCACATTTTTTTATCCATTCATCTATTGAAGGGCAAAAATAAACAAGGAGAGAAATGAATTACAGTGGATGGGGTAGAGAGAGAAGATGGGAGGGGAGGGAGGGGGGATAGTAGAGGATAGGAAAGGTAGCAGAATACAACAGTTACTAATAGGGCATTATGTAAAAATGTGGATGTGTAACCGATGTGATTCTGCAATCTGTATTTGGGGTAAAATTGGGAGTTCATAACCAACTTGAATCTAATGTATGAAATATGATATGTCAAGAGCTTTATAATGTTTTGAACAACCAATAAAAAAAATATGACCTGAAAGACAGTAAGAGAAACATACTAATATTGTCATATATTTTAATAAACACAAAATGAATTTTTATGATCTATATTACATTTAGATTTTGGTGGACAAATGTAAAGCAAAAATGAAGCTATTATCACATGGAAACCCTATATATCATTCTTAAATTCTTTCTAAAGTTTCCCATTTTTTCCCCTTTCCATCATTTGCCATCTTTCCAACTCTTTCATCTTCTCTTTAAACAGACCACACAGAGAGTTGACTAGATAACTGTTGTGTTGCTTTCACAGCAGTACACGTTGGCTGATTGGTCTACTCACCACAGCACCTACTGCTCACAAAATGCCCAGTACAAGTGAAAAACCTCGTTAGTGCTTCCTGGGAAACACTGAGATTTTCAATAATAACTTCCCTCATATATACCAATTAAGAAAACATATTGAAAAAAAAAAAAAACACAAGTTAATCTATCCTCAGGTCTGTTGCACCAAAGATGACTTCTTTCCTTATTTACTCTCTTGCCTACTTGTCTTTGATTAAATTAAAAAAAATTTCAAGTTTTAAACATCAGAGGAAGCCACACAATGCCACCAACATATTACAAAACTCATGAGTGATTACAGAGAAAAATGACATCAACTAAATGTTTTATCTATATGACTCAGAATCTGAAATAAAAGCACTGCTAGTTTATATCAAGTACTAAATCCACATAAAATTGGGAAATTATTATGATGTCTTTTTATTACTCTGTGTTGACCATTCTATTCAAAGGAATCCCTTAAAGTCCTCTGTTGTGTTTGTACAAACAAAATATTTCTAGGAAGGAACATGATACAAGAGAAAATTACTTCTAACTCATTTATTTTTGTGAAAATATATATATATATATATATATATATTTTCCACCTGAAAGTGAAGAAACTAATGAAAGTGATCCTAGAATAACTGTTAGCAGGAAACCAGGTATTTATATACGCCCTGTTGGACAAAGTTGTTTATGTGGAACTGCAAAAGAAATAAAAGAACATGGCTCACGACCATTATTTACAGCATGCATGAAAGAGGGGAGAGTAGGCAGATTGAACACCACTTAGGGACACATTCCATGTTTTTATGTGAGAGGAAAAGAGCACACATCACTGCTCCCATCCCTTCCTTAAGCTCTTTATTATCTAACCTCTCCCCTTCTTCTCACCTCTCACAGGAACACATCAGGGATGGTATATAGACAGGTCTGCTGCTTTCTTTTTCTTTGTTTTTGCTCCTAACATAGAGTACCAAAAAATGTGTGGACAGAGAGTCATGTTCATGTAAACCTGTTTCTCTGTTACTCATAGAAGGCCCCTCAATTCTGAATTGAGGCTTAGGCCTCTTTCTTGTGAGGCCTGTGCAACAAAGCCCATCTGTCATTCACCACAGGCTCCTGCAGCAGTGCAACTCTTCAATTCTTTTCTGCCAGCAGAAAGAAAGAAATAGATGAAGGGTGGTAGCTCTCTGTTCACGGGATTCCTATAACTAAGAAGAATTGGAACCTGAAATATTTCACACATGAATTTAAATCTTTATTTTTATTAAGAATACTGCACTTTAACTAAAGAAAAGATTTTAAGTCTTTCTTAAAACTGACCTCTGTTGAAATGACACTATTAATGTTAAAATCTAATGCAGTCCCTGCAAACTTTAACTCACTAAAGGGAAATGATTTAAACAATTATTTTTGGAATGTTAAAAAATAGAGAAATATATTTGGAGTGATAAAATGTAGGTTGGCAGGGGTGGAGCATTGTTTAATCTTCATGTCTTCTCTTAGACTAAATGTACCAGTTTAATTACTTATTAAAATTACAAGTATACTGATCACATAAGTCTCTAGATACATGTTAATCACAATATTATATCTTATAAAATCTTCCAAGCAGATCATCTTTCAATTTAATTCATGAATAATTAGCCGAAATTCATCAGTAAGATAAAATGCAAATCATACACCTGACTAGAAAACCAGTTTCTTTTTTCCTAAATTATGTAGAACACTATATAGATTTTATTTACTTATCCAGGTAAAGTGAGAATTGAGGTGCTTGCACACACAAAAAATTAGATTTTAAAAAATGAATTACCTTACAAAGATTTCATTTGAATTAGGTGAATTTTCTATTTCTCTTTAGAAATACATGTTTAGCCATGGTAAATACTTGTGTTAGATTGCATGCTAAATTGTAAATATAGTATTTATTGTCAGCATTGATTTGGAAGTGACTATTCAGACCAAAACATACAGATTTACTTTTTCCATTAAAAAAAAATCACTTTTTATGAGACATTTGTAAAAGTTGTCTTTTTTCTACCTGCATGGTCTCACTCTGTTACCCCTGGTTTTAAGAAAAAGAAAGTTTTTTTTTTGTTTGTTTGTTTTTTTAAGAAACAACTTATGGTTGTTGTTGATTTATGCTGACATCTTTCATTTCAGATAAGACAATAATAAATAAAATACAGACATTTAATAGATGATTTATTCTGTTCAGTTAGAATAATAAAAATACTTATTTTTTCACTTATCATTTGGCATATATCATTTATTTTTATATTAATTTTGAATAAAATAATATAACTTTTTTCCTTATTCTATTCTCTGAGAAGCAGATTGTCACATATTTGTTATGGAGGGAAGAGAACAAAGAGATTACTCTGGGGAATAAATGGATACTAGAGATAACCAAGACAGGCTCTTTGACAGTATATATATACATATATAAAACAGACCATTTTTATAAACTCAGGAAATAAAAGTTTATAGAGTGTCATATTAAATTACATTTTCTAAACTTGAAGTCTTTTCTACTTCCCTGATATTCTTAGTGCTCTTTTAGACTTAAACAGTTTAAGAATTTGGGCTATGAAGTTGAAATGCACACATAAGGTTAGAGCTCTCCCTCATGGTTTGGTTAGTGGGATAGAAAATTCACATGGGAAGTCAGAGTTACTTAAAAATTTTAAATGAAGAAAAGTCCATGTCAAATTGTGGTGTCTCTCATCCTTTTTTTTTTAAATCCAGTTCACAGCTTCAGAGGGAATTAAAATGCAGTAGTGAGGGTGAGAGGAAATGTTTTCATGTTCAGTCAAAAAAAGAACATCAACCCTAGCACTCATTGAGACAGCTTATACACACATAAATTAACATGCGAGACACAGATTTTTGTTAATTAATGAAAAGTATCTCTACTCATCAATATTATTTTAATGGTCAATTATTGGACAGTTATAATTATATACATTAATGAGGTAGAATGTGATATTTTTATGTATGTATACAGAGTAGAATAATTATCAATGAATAAATGAATGAAAAAATGTGGCATATATACACAATGGGATTTCATTCAGACTTAGGAAAAAATTCTGTCATTTTTGGCAACATGGACAAAATTGAAGCACATAATTTCAATCAGCATTCTTAATAGAAATGCCTTTCATTTTATCCATACTTGATATCTCTGCTTTAAAATGTACATTTTCAGTTACTGCCATTTTCTTCTTTGAATGTCATTAGATACAGAGTATATTAGTGAACACTGTCTTTTATTATCCTCAAGACTTTTTCTCTATGGCCTATGCCTAACGAAGGTGTCATATCTGTCTTAATTTACTCTGTGTAATAAGATGCCATAACCTGGGTGGCTTAAGCAACAAAATTTTTTCCTCACAGTGTTGAAGGTTGAAAGTCTGAAGGATCTCTCTCTGGCTCACAGATAGCATCTTACCACTGTGTCCTAACATGGTGGAGAGAGAATGAACCTGATGTCTGGTGTCTCTTCTTATTGTGGCGCTAATCCTATCCTAAGGATCCAACTTTTCTGGCACCATCAAAACTGATTATTTTCCAAAGGCTTTATCTCCAAATATCATCACAATGGGGGTTAGAGCTTCAATACTAATTTAGGGATATATAGTTCCATATATAGCATTCTGTCTCTAACACCACCCCCAAATTCATATCCTTCTCACATGCAAACTACATCATTCTGTCCCAACAAAAGTCATTGCACTAAAGCCTTAACTTGTTCTAGCATCAACTCTGAAACTAAACCAAAGTTTCATCTGAATATCATCGAAATTAGATATGAGTGATAGGTGAGGTACATTCTGAGGCAAATTTCCTCTTCAGTTTTGAACCTATGAAACCATACAATGTATGTCTTTCCAAAATTCAATGGTGAAAGAGACATCAAATAGATATTCCCATTTTAAAGACCTTAAACTATATTACAGAGCTACAGTAACAAAAGCAATGTGGTATTGGCACCAAAACAGACACATAGACCAATGGTAGATGATAGAAGACACAGAGACAAACCCACATAAATACAGTTATCTTATACTAGACAAAAGTGCCAAAAACATTCATTGAAGAAACGATTGCCTCTTCAACAAATGATACTGGGAAAACTGGAAATCCATATGTAGCAAAATGAAATTAAATCTCTATCTCTCACCCTGCACAAAACTCAACGCAGAGTGGATTAAAGACTTAGGCACTAGAACAGAGACCCTGCGCCTGATAGAAGAAAAAGTAGGCCAAAATCTCTACCCTGTCAGCTTAGGAACTGACTTACTTAACAAGACTTAAAGCACTAGACGTAAAATCAAGAATCAATCAATGGGATGGATTTAAACTAAAAAACTTCTTCCCAACAAAGAGGGAGCCTACAGAATTGGAGAAAATCTTTACCACTTGCACCTCAGATAATCTCTAGGAAATATAAAAAACTCAAAAAAAACTCCACACCAAAAACAAAACGAAACAACAACAACAACAACAAAAAAAAAAAACAATCCAATCAATAAATGGGCTAAGGAACTGAAAAAACACTTCACAGAAGAAGAAATACAATCAATCAACAAATATATGAAAAAATGTTCAACATATCTTGCAACTAGAGAAATGCAAATCAAAAATACTCTTAAGATTTCATCTCTCTCCAGTCAGAATGGTAATCATCAAGAATACAAACAATAATAAATGTTGGCAAGGATATGGGAAAAAGACACACTCATACAATCCTGGAGGGACTGGAAATTGGCGCAATCACTATGAAAAGCATTATGGAGATTCCAGGAAAACTTGGAATGGAACCACAATTTGACCCAGTTATCCCACTCCTTGGTTTATACCCAAAGAACTTAAAATCAGCATAATACAGTGACACAGCCACATTAATGTTTATAGCAGTCAAATCACAATAGCCAAACTATGGAACCAACCTAGATGCCCTTCAACAAATGAAGAAAATGTGGTATATGTACAAAATGAAATATTACTCAGCACTAAAAAGAATGAATTTAGGCATCTCCAGGTAAATAGATGCAGCTGGAGAATATCATGCTAAGCAAAATAAACCAATCCCATAAAACCAAAGGCCAAATGTTTTCTCTGATATGCAGATGCTAATTCATAATAAGAGGGTGCCTAGGGAAAAATAGAGGTACTTGGATTAGGCAGAGGGGAGTGAAGGGAGGGGAGGGGGTATGGGGGTAAGAAGGATAGGGTAATAATGTCTGATTCATTCTACTATTTACAGATACAATTACAAGACTGGTGTGACTCTACATCATGTACAAGCAAAAGAATGAGAGTTATACTCCATTTATATATGATGTATCAAAATTCATTCTATTGTCTATTAGAGTAAAAAAAAAGAACAAAGGAAGGGTTGATGGGTCCCACGAAAGAACAAAATTTAGCAAGAAAAATTAATTGGATCTTAAGTCTTGAGAGTAGCCCTCCTTGGTTAGATGCTTTGCCCCCTAAGGCCACAGGGGTGACAGCCTCACAACCTTGGTTCTTCTGGGAAGGCCATCTCTTTGCTGCAGGAAGTGGCTTTTCCCACTTAGTTTTTTGGGGATGGCCAGCTGTATATCTTTGCTGCACCCTTATCTTGCTCTTTTAAATTGAGATGGAGGCAGCCTTGCTCTGGGTTTGCGCACTCTGCGTGTGAAGCGTAAGTGGAAGCAGCTATCCTGATGATTTTGGAATCTCCTCCGGGAGTCCTTTCCCTTGTTTGAATTCAGTGCATAGCACCATATTCCACATATTCCCCTTCTAACTACAACACCTTATCGCACGCAGATCAGTAACTAGTGTTCCAATCATTCATTAGATTTCTGGTTAAAGTGTTTTAGGTCCTTTTAGAATGTATCAAATTATCACTGTTAAAAATGTCCTGTGTCATAATCAAGGACCCATGAAAAGCCTCTGAAAGAAGTGGATTAAGACTGACCCCTGCCCACCTCTAAGAAAGCAAGCCACATCAACCTGTGAGAAATAATAAAGTGGTTTTTAAATTGACAGATAAAAATTGTACGTTTGTATTGAAGTACCAAAATGACTTTTAGGTTTCAAATATAAACCTACATATTAAATATATGTTGTATAGCATGAGCAATATGACATGATCCCCAGGCTATGGTCTATATCAATTTAATTATAACATAAAATTTGAAGTCTAAACTTTTGACATCTATTTATAATCATCTTTTCTTCTGTCAACTGCAAGTCTCTCCTACAATTCATTCTGTTATCTTTTCACAACTCAATCCAAGCCATTTAAATGAAATTCATTTTTTTCATTTAAACATTAATAAAAGAGGTCTCCTGATCTAACATGTAATAGATGAAAAGAGTTTTTACATGAATTTAAATAGTGAAAAATACATTCAATTAGACAAGAGAGACTGATATAGAGAAGAAAGAATAATGTGAATACTCTATCTCCCTTAAGCTTGCAATTCTACTATGTCTTTTGAATTTTTAGAAGTCTTCACTTTCCTACTTTTAGCCTTTGATTCATTATTGAGGAAGAAAAGTGATTGTTAGAGATGAGCACAAGAAAGAAACTCAACTGAGGAAACAGAGATTGAGAAAAAATAGGAAATGGAAACAAAAGAGTTAAATCATGTGAAAGACTTATAGAAAAATATGTAGGAAAATGAGTCATAAGAAGGTTATAACATTCGTAGGAAAAATTTGTCTAAGAACTCCCTAATGAGGGAGTGTTAAGGGGTTATGAAAAACACTTTTTATTCAAAAACTGTTATTAAACCATTCATTCTTTTATCTTTTGCCCCTCATTTATTCATTAATCTATTTGCTTATTCCTTAGGTTGCAAAACAACTGAACTTAATTAAAAAAAATAGACTATAAAAAAAATCATGTTTCATTCAAAAACCATGTACTACTTTTTATGGTTATCTAATTCTGACTATGAAAATTACTTTGTATCCTTACAAGGTTTAGATAACTAGGAGCAATGCAAAATTATCCTTGCCTATAGAGGTAAGGGAATTCTGTGAAATAAAGGTACAACTGACTTCTCTCTGCAACTGGACATTCACCAATTCTTTTCAATATTGTTAGCTTATAATGCATAAGTTCTTTGAATTCTCCTTTGAGTTGGATTTAACACCTCATGCATTTATTCATTATTGATTTAAATAAAAATGTTTAACAAGTGTTTATTTAACATTTGAGTATCAGTGATAGCCTTATTTACTATTATTTTTTTGAATTTTATTTTAGTTGACAATAAAATTATGAGTACTCAGAATTTTGATTTTAACATTATTATTACCAATAGAATGCTGTTTTGAGTTAAGCAGTTGACAGAGTCTTGATTGTTCAAAATTGAAGAAATGGTTTAGTATTATTTTCACCAGAGAGGAAATAAATATATGTGAATATCTGAATTTCATGGTACACAGATTTTTCTGTCTTATAATTTAAGGCCAAGAAACATCATCCTACTAAAGAATTCCCAGTGGTTCTCAACCTCTCTTCCACACTTTTTTTTTCTGTTTTTCTAATGTTACTGTAACTTTAACTGATAAACCATTGAGTTAAATCTATCTACTACCAAACCACCTGATTATTCTCTAACCTTCTTCCTGCTGAGGTAGCATTGTATTATCCTTTCCAATTTTCTCCTTCATCCATTATTAAAACTTATGTAATATTTAAAGCAACTCCTAGAGACATCTGTATTTTCCAAAAGTACTCAAAATCCATATTCACAAGCTAATATAAGAATCATAGGGCCTTACTTCACTATGTTCTATGTGTAATGTCAAACATAATTTTATGAGTATTTTAGTAATATACCTTCTTTTCTGGTTTTAGTTTAAAATTTATTTTGTCACGATGTCAGCAGAGTTACAAGAAAAATTGGAAGGAAAATAAAAGAGGGAAGAAAAGTCCCTTTTTTCTGCCATTTTATAAATAAATGAAGATAGAGCCTCTCATCATTTTAAATCCAGAGAGAATTCCCTTCTGGTTGTTAATAACTACATCAAAGGATTGGTTATCATTTCAAAAATTACTTTAGGCAAAAATAAATGTAATACCTAAAATTAATATAAGTTACTACAGTAATAGGATGTTTTAGAAAAATCTTTATCAGTTCATAACAAATTACTAATGTTGTATTTATTATCTGCAGGATCAATCAGTGTTTTTTTTTTTATTTTAAAGTGGTATTTTATTGTTTAAGTTCAAAACTACTGAAAAAAGTGGGGGAAGAAAAAAAGTTTATTCAGAAGTACATTCTGAATGTTGTATTATTGATTCAGTTCGTAGACACTCTTGTATCTAACTGGCTTTCATCCTAGAGCATCCTAGTCACGTCCTACAAAGCTGTACTGAAGGAATGATAACTTACCCATTAAGATGAAAGACCTCAAACGTCATTCCTAACACAAAAGGATTATGGTCTTCTATGTAGCATCACAACCCCTCTAGGCTAAGCAAGAAAGCTGACACTGAAGTGATAGATGACCCCCAGTGTCTATTATGCATGACAACACAATCCATAGCCTCTGAATCTCACAGCTTGAAATAACTTTTAACTGCACATGTGAATTTTCCTAATGAGGCTACTTCTCAGGGTGTCAGTTCAAAAACAAGTTTCTGCACACTTATTTCAGCACTCAAACCCCTGTTTATGTACAATAAGGTACTTTGATTTTATCAGAGGGCAAATTCAGATTCAAAAGGTGGGAGAAGGTCAATCAGAAAGTGAGTGTGAAAATAAAAGGCCTACTTAAGAGTACTTCACATACCATGGTGAAACTGATTTGAAACTATTATTATTGCTCTGTGTTCAGGAATTTTTTTTTTATTAACTTACAAATACAAAACAAAACCCAAACCAGGAAGACTCATGAACCAGATCCTCCATTATATGGGCTAGAAAGGCCCCAAACTGAACTCTGATCAGTTGATGGTCAGTGGCCATGAAAAGTAGGTAAGATTTTTAAAGTTTGAAGAGACTAGTGAAATAGTCCAAAAGAATAAAACTTATTATTTTTAGAAAGTGTACCATCCTAATGAGGTTTATGACTATAGTACTCTGAAAGACTATTTAAGAAAGAATGTCATTTTTCAATTTGATTAACAATATGCTATAGTGATCTACAGTTAATTTGCATCCTTGGAGTTAGGCCAGAACTACAAAAGTTTAAAATCCTTCATAAAATAGAAATAAGTAACTTAGTAAACTATTTGGAAACAAGAATAATATTAGTAAAAATCATGCAAACCATCTTCACTTATATGCATGGAAACCATGTATTTCAGATAAAAATAATATGCAAAAGTGTTTATAATGTGTAGTTGAAAATGTACAAGCTGTTGAAATGTACATGATAATTCTAATATGTATATAATTTGTGGTCTATATTTTAAAGAAATTAAATGCTGTTTCACTGTTAAAGACAGGCATTATTTTGCTAATATTTGAACATCGCTAATGTAATTATATTCATGCATCATTATAATCCATAAAAATAATATATTTCTATGCTGAGGCAATTAGATCAAACTTTATGAATAAGAAATTTGGCACTGTAATAAATTGATCTTTTGGGAGATGCTTATTTTTCTTTGTATGCTTTATGGCTTTAGTTTGTGTCTCAGGAATATTTTCATATCCCTCCTGAGATAGAGTAGAATGACAAAGAAAAAAATAAAAAGAGAAAGCAAGATCTGTTATATTGGCACTCTGTGTGGCATTTGTTACTTGTCTGCATTTGGAAACTATTATATGGTTTTGACATTTTTCTACATTTATGTATTTGTTTTGAACTCAGGATGCATATTTGGAGACCAAGTTATGCATCCTGTAATTTAAAATACTGAAATGATCACTTATGAGAGTGATTAACAGATGCCTTCTTTTAATCATTCTCTTTGCTTTGTTAATGCATGCAATTATAATAGCCAATATTTCCATGAAATGTTGACAGTACAATTGCTACATTATCCTACGAAGACCTCAGAAGAGACTCCCAAACACAAAGTGCCAGTTAAAGTTCAAATCCTTTGGTTTCAAATTAAAATTTATAATTTACTGGTGTATAAAATAAGAATGAAAATTCTAACTGCACATAATGTGTATGAGTATAAAAGACTTTGATAGTTTTTATGCTTACTGGTAGGTTTGTTGGCAGGGAAGAAATATTATTTTGTGGATATTATCCATATGTGGCTCTGATGGTTGCTTGTAAATCATTTCATTCCTTGTGAAAGTCTTGGTCTGCTGACCACCAGGCCTACCATTCTTTTGACATCTGCCTCTGCATACTTATAAATAGTAAGCTTCACATCTTTGATTTACATCACCAATTAAATCAGGTATAACACCTGTATAACATAGGCTATTTTAAATTAAAAAATTATGATAGTTATGAAATAAGCAGTTTATCTAATATATTCACTCCACATATTTAAAACTATTTAAGGTTAAAATCCTACCAAAGAAGTAAATATGGAATATCATCCAGTTATTTGAAGTTATATTCTAATGAAACATAAAGAATACTCTAGTTTTAGAAACTTTGAGATAAGTTATGAACTTCAAATTTATATTACTTTTATGATCTGATAAATTCCATTTCCACAGCTATAACCTCTTCTTTTTCTGGTTATGTCATTTCAATAATCTTTTGACTGCTATATTTGCATAAAAATCTTAGCTCTCTACTTTTAGACTGCCGTTATACCTATTTCACTAAAATCTAAGTCATGTCTCATTTGTACTCTTGCCAAAAGTTTTGGTGACTCTCAGATGCCTATATAATGAAATTCAGGTTTCTCAGGTTGGCTTCACAGCCTCCAAAAACTGATCTCAACCAATTTATTCACATGCTATACCTCTTAATTGTCAACTACATCAGACCCTTTACTTAATATATGATTATTTTCTTAATCCTCAGTACCCATTTTCAGCCACTTCATCTGTCTGGAAAACCTTCACCTAGGCCTTGCCTGCTCTAATTCAGCTCATTTTTGTAGGCCCGGTTCAAATGCACTTTCACCCTAAGCCTTACTCTTCTATTCATAGTGAAGCAATCACTTTTTCCATTTGTAATCTTGAGAGCATATGCTACCTACTTTAATCAATATATCTAATTTTGTAGTAGAAAGCAATAAGTTTCTATTTGCATGAATTCTGTCATCCAAGAGAATTAGGGGGAAATTCACATTTGCTTTGGATGATCTTGGGAACTTTATTTAATCCCTAGTTTTAAATTTTCTATCATAAAAGCCAATGGCAATTATAGAATACATTTTATGGGGGTTGTTTAAGCATTAAATTAGATCACATATGTAAAATATTTTATATAATGTTTGGTATAAATATCTATTTTTCCTTTCTTTGTAATTATCATCATCCCAGGAATAACACTAAGCCATTTACATGCCTGTCTCCTGAATCCTACCTGTGAGTATTGTTGACTAAAGGGACATAAACTATTGTGGATACCATAAAGTGCACTCTTTTTACAAACTGTGGTTCAAGAAATGTATTTATCAAGTGAGTTGATTAAGCACTGATTTGTATTAGGCAGAACTTTTCTGACATTTTCCCAAATAATAATTCAATGCAAAATCCCTTCATATCATACAAACTATCTTATTAAGATATTTCAATTATTAACTTTTTAGAGTCTTGTATTTTTTAATTTTTTACTATATCTTGGATTTTACATATAATAAAATATGTCATAATACATTCTAGTAAAATGCAAACAAAATATCTACGTGACATTTGATCAAGAAATAAACACTTCTGAGAAGTATCTGCTCAGATCCTTGGCCCATTTATTGATTGGGTTGTTTGTTTTCTTGGTGATCAGTTTTTTGAGTTCTTTATATATCCTGTAGATTAGTGCTCTAATCTGACTGCGTGTGGCAAAAATTTGCTCCCAAAATGTAAGCTCTCTGTTCACCTCATTGATTGTTTCTTTAGGCCAAATATTCTCTCTCATAAGTGGATGCTGATCCATAACAGGGAGTGGGGAAGCATGGGGAAAAATGGAGGAACTTTGATGGGGCAAAGGGGAAGGAGGGATAGGGAGGGGGCATGGGGTAGGAAAGATGGTGGAATGAGATGGACATCATTGCCCTAGGTACATGTATGACTGCACATATGGTGGGATGCTACATCATGTACAACCTAAAAATGTAAAGTTGTGATGCAATTGTGCATCACAATTATGATTATGACAGAATCAAAATGCATTCTGCTGTCATATATACCTAATTAAAATAAATTTTAGAAAAGAAACAAACACTTGGAAATACTGTATTTTGTCAGAGAAGTTCTAAATTTTAATTTCAAGTATCACATAAAATTAATGATATATATTATTAATATTGATACTACTAATTGTCATTTATTTAATACATTTTACCTGGTAAGCACTAACTAAGATAGCCTTCATAATATTTAGACACTATTATTGTCCTTATTCTATGAATGAGTATATTTATCTTAAAAAATTAATAACTTAAAGACAATTAGATTAAAAATATAACACGTAAACCTTTGTCAGTTTGGCAAATGAAACAGTATTAAAGAACTTGTATGCAAAATAACTAGTTTCCAGAGGAAACACATTTTTAAGACATTTCTGGGCTGGCAGAATTAAAGGAAAACTGAAAGTTCTCTTTTGCTCAAACAAGCAAATAAACAAAACTGGAGCAAAAAGCCCTGAGCACTAAGGAAATGCTAAAACAGCTTGATCTGAGACCAAGTGCCAAGTGCCAAGATCCATATTATAATTTGGATTCTAGGTTTAGGCCACAGGCAGGTTGTTAGAGCTGAACCTGATCCTGCTTTAAGCTTGAAATCCTGTAAAAGGATTAAAATGCCCCAAGGCTGGCAACATCTTCAGGTCTCTGACAAAAGCAAGTACATAGTCATTCTGAAGTAAGGCCCTCAGGCTTGCTGCCCATGAAAACCAATGATATCTGAGCTGAGTAGAGATCACATAGCACAGAAGAAAACTTCTAAGAGTGAGAATCATCAAGGAGAACAGAATTAAATCTTAGAAGACTTCAAATATTAGAAATATCAAAAGCAGAATATAATACAATTATGTATGAATATTTAAAAAATTTCCTTAATGGACAAAAATTGTATAAATTATGTACAACATATTTTGAAATATGGATGTACTGTGAAATGGGTAGATTCAGAAATTGGGATCACAAAAATGAGCCATAAGACACACACAAAAAAATGACTAGGCAAATTTGAAAGATAAATACATGAAATCTTAGAAATAAAAATAAGACATATAAAATTAAATGAAACAAAATAAAATTTATGGGTTAAATAACAAGTGAGACAAAGAATAAAGGATCAACAGATGGTCTGAAAAATTATTCATAATATAAAATTGAAGAAAAAATAGAAAATGTGTTTTATACGTGAAAAGATATGGAGGAAAAATCTTAATGTCTAACATTTGTCTAATGATTATCTTCAGAGGACAGGATACTTGGGAAAAAGTTGAAGTTACATTTATAATTATAATGCTAAGTATTTTCCAGAACTAAAAATAAGAATCCACACACATTAAAACATATTTTATACCAAACAGGATAAATTAAAACAAAAACACATAATAAAACTATAAAAACAAAAAAATGTGGTTTGAGGTAATCAAAAGAAAGAGAAAAAATGTTGTGTACAAAGGAATGAATATTAAACTGATAGATTTCTCAAAAGAATAAAAGATGTCTGAAAAAAGTGAAATAATATCTTCACTTTTTTTACGGGATAAAATAAAGGTCAACCTAGAATTCTGTATCTAGATAACATTTTTTAAGTCAATTTGGGAAATATTGCCATCTTAACAATAGTAAGTCATCAGATTCATGAATAGGAATATATTTCTTATTTAGGTCTTTTAAAATTACTTTTAATATTTTTATGGTTTTCAGAGTATAAGTTTTATAATTAGTTTTTTTTTTAAAATTATCTTTGGATATTTTATTTTATTTTCTGGGGTAGTCAGCATTTTACCCAGGGCCTATCACATGCTAGGAATGTGCATTATCACAGAATTATATACCCAGCCCTGAGTACTTTGGTTGTTTTTTTTTTTTTTTTTTTTTTGATGCTATTATAAATTAAATTATTTTCTTAATTTTACTGTGCTTGTTCTTTGGTGGTGCATAATCACACAATCCTTCCTAAAACTGATCTACAGATTCAAATCAATCACTATCAATATCCCAAATCATATTTTTTCTGAGGGCAGCAACTAACAATCTGGCCTTAAAATTCATTGGAAATACAAGAGAGTCACGTAACTAAAATTATATTGAAAAAATTAAAATTGGAAGACTTGTGCTTCTGATTCCAAAATTAGTACAAAGTTCAGTAACCAAAAACGGTATAGTAGCAAAGTGTGGTAGCACCTGTAGTCCCAGGTACTTGGGAGTCTAAGGTAGGAGGATCACAAGAACCAAGTTGGATTCAGCCCAAGCAACATAGAAGACCCTGTCTCAAACAAGCAAAAACCACAGAAACATATTGACATAAGAATAGATATAGATTGATGGAAGAGAATTGAGAGTACAGAAACAAGTCCTCAAACTGAGATTTGATAAGTGTTTCAAGACAAAGGAGAAAGAATAGTCTTTTCATTCAGTGATATTAAAACATCTCGATATATTCATGTCGAAAAGAAAAAAGTTGGACTTAGCGCCTGCTTACATAAAAAATTAACCAAAAATATATCATATAACATGAATGTATTCATGTTTTATGTTATGAATATATGCTCATTGTTTCTTACCAAAAGAAATAAAACAATAAAATAATATGCAAAAAAGCTGAATAAAATTTAATAACTTTGGATTGTACAGTTGATTCTTAGTTATGACACCAAAAGCAAAAGGAGCAAAAGATAAAAGAAGATAAATTGTATTTTAACAAAATTGTAAGTATTTTATTTCAGAAAGACACCATCAAGAAAGTGAAATGAAGCCCATAAAGATGAAATTCTCAAACCAAGCATTCAATATGAGATACAGAACCAAAGTATGCAAACAACTCATAACCCAACAATAAAAAGACTACCCAAATTTAAACATGGAGAAGGTTTTGAACAATCATTTCTCTAATAAAAATACAGAAATGGCTGAGAAGCACAGTATCTCTAGTCATTGGGAAAATACAAATTAAAATTATGATAAGATACCGCTTGGTTAGAAAATTGGCTAGGATCAAAAATAGAAAATAACATATGATAAAGAGGATGTAGAGAAATTGGAACCCTTATGCATTGCTAGTGGAGTTGTAAAATGGCACAGCTACTTTGGAAAATAGTTTGGAAGAACCTCAAAATATTAAACATTATCATATGGCCCAGGAAGTCCACAGTTACATAAATGCTCAAAGGAGTGAGTCACAGGAGAAGAGGTGTCTCTGAAGAAGGGTCTGAGGAGTTCTGGTGGGGGCAGGGGAGAGGGAATTTGTCTCAAGACCAGCAGAATTCTTGGCATACATAATGGAAAAGAATTCAATGGTGCCAGTAAGAAGCATAAACAGAGGTTTAGGAAGGTAGAAACATATTCAAGGGCAAGTGAAGGCAATCTAAGAGAGAGATGCCTTTTGGGGTAAAGCAAAAAATATGTATTTCAGGGAGAATGTGGGCTTTTCCTAGAGTGAGAGACAGTTTGGAGGTTTCTGGTTCTTCTTTTAAATGATACTTGATAAGGTGTGAAGGAATGAAGGAATGATATCAGTTTGGTGATCGCAAGATAGTTCTGGTGGTGTGATCAATCTCCAGATCCGCAGGCTGACATGGTCTTCATTATCTGATCAGCAGATAGTGCTGAAAAGTCTCCTAAATTATAGGTTCTTCAAGATAGCCTCTCTCTCTTGGTTAACCAATTTATTGTGGCGGGGGTGAGGGGGGTATTAACCAAGAGTACACATGTAGATCTACAGATTTTGCAAAAATTGGGGAGTGAAAGGCCTAAAATACAAGATTAGGGAGTGAAGTTCTGGAAAAGTACACAGAACTTCTGAATTAATATATTATTTCCTTGTCCTCTCTTTATGTCTCCTTTTAACCTATCTATCTATCCTACCTCAAGATGACACATGCCCACACACATACTATACAGGAATCTTCGGAGCAGTATTATTTGTCAGAAAATGAAAACAACCCCAGTGTCTATCAACAGATGAGTGGATTTTAAAATGTATATGCATAAAATGGAAATTTTTTGGCCATAAGAAGGAATGAAAGTTGATACATGATACATGTGAGCACATCTTTAAAATATATGCTAAGTCAAAGAAGCCATACATGAAAGAGCACATATTTTATGATCCATCTATATAAAATGTACAAAATAGGTAAATAAACACTAACATAAAGTAAATTAGTAATCCCCAAGGGATAGTGGGATTTGGATACAGAATTTGTTTAAATATGATGAAAATATTCTAAAATTAGGTACTAGCTAATAGGAGAAACAACTGAATTATACATTTTAGATGAGTGAATTTTATTGCACAAGAATTTAATCACCATAATGTTATATAATATACATATATTTGACAATTAAGGACATTCACACACTGGTTGAATAGTTGATATGACAATGATAGTGGGTACACTTTAAAACAAGCTCATGAATGAGTTGATTATTGGTTAATAAAGTTGATAGATACATAGAGTTCATTATTTTGTTTTCTATTTGTGGATAAAGGAGATTTTTAAAGTTGTTCAGAAAGTGGGGAGAAAAATTCCAAAAGTAGAATTTATACATAATATTATATAAAGCATGAAAGACTCTAATTCCTACAGGACTCATTAAAAACAACATAACTCATACATGTATCAAGATCAATATACAGAATATCAATTGTTTTTTTATATGGACACTAAAATGTAGTGTGAAATTCAGGAAAGTAGTTTAGGTCTAATATTTTGCTTAAAACAATCTTTTTTTTTTTTTCAAAAAGATAGTTAGCTTCTTGTTTGTCACAAAGTTGTGCTAGGGCTTTAATGTACAGAACTGACAACTAATTAATGGGGTTACCTTGTAATGGCATAAAATTCATGATGGAAAGTGCAAAATTGTTCAAAATATTGACACCCTCTATGGGAAAGTTAACATGAATGCCAAATAAAGTGTAAGATTTTGAGATTTATTTACATTAGATATTTAAATATTTATCCTTCTAAATCATTAAAGTTGAACAAAGAAAGTCTTAGATCAGAGAATTTTATTTCCTTACATATTAATCATCTCATATAACTTAATCATTAGTTTTTATCTTTTATGAAGCAATCATTCTGGTTAAAAATGTGTTCTGTAAATCTACTCTATAGTATAATACATTAAATTTTCAGTTTGACTTAGGGAGGGTATATTGATTTTGCTTAAATGAAAGACAAATTTAAAATGATAAACTGTAAAATACTTCTTATGCCATATTAAATACAACCAAATTATTTATAGATCTTTATTCTATGAAAATTGAGTATTAATGATTTAGAATAATATATCTGCACATAGTAAAATAATCTTTGTCACTATGACCTAGAAAATGCACACAAGCCTACCAAGGCATAATGTCCAACTGAAAATAATGGCTAGATTCTTGTGATTGTATTTCCACACACTGCCTATGTACCCAGATTTTAATGAATTAAAACTTTTCATGTGAGAAACACTTCAATGGTCACATTAATATTTAAATTTTAACTTGTCACTCTAGCCTTTGAGAAAGTAATTGTAGATTCTGCCATTAATATATGAACATTAACAGGATTTAATTAGTGGTTTGAATGAGTATATTAAATATTTCTGATTGGGAGAATTAAATCATGTTTATTTTCCATGGAAAGATAATTGTTTATTAGTGAAGAAGTTGCCTTACTCAGAGTTAAAAATAACAAGAGAATATGATTATTTATATAATCTATAATGCCAATAAAAACCTGTATATGTTATACAGAATCTTAATAGTTCATAAATTTAACTACATGAGCTATGGAATCTTATTATGATGACATCTTATTTAAAAAATCATGAAAGTCTTCAATCCAGTAGTAGAATTTTAATGTATTCTATGCATACTACTTACTGTTAACAAATCTATTACTAACACATTAAGCCTGATTTCCCCAATAGTTATTGAAGCAAGAATGAAAAGGCAGTAGAAGTATGGCAAGTTATTATTTATTTAACATGTGCTGCTTTGTGAAGCGTAGAGTTCAGGCTCCCTCCATTGGAACAGGTGCTTTGGTTCCACACTAGATGTTCTGACTCAGAAAGATGGGGCACAGTAGACAACAAAATCATATTTTAAATAAAATTTCTTGGTGATTTTTTTGTCCCCTTATGTAATATTTGAAAATAATGGCCATAGGGTGAACCCTTTGATATTCCTTCATTGCTTTAAGGATTCTATGTGCAGTTTGTTGTCAAGCCACAAAAGTCAGTGCCAATGTCCTATAATGCAAAAAGAATGAAATGAAAGTTTTTCTTCTAGCTCTGTCACTGATTTATTGTTTAACCTTGAATAAATCACCTCCCTTCCTTAGGATTCAGTTTCCTTATGTACAGAATGAAGAAGTAAGCTAGGTGACTTCTTATGAGCCTTTTGGTTTTATCATTCAATTGCAATCCATTATAAAGAATTGTGTGAGCATCTCCTATGTTAGATTGAAGGGATGTATAGATTCCATCACACATATGGACATATTGAATTTCTATTCTCATTTCACGTGAAAATTTATTGTTCTTTTAAATTACAGAAATTTGAACAATGATGAGAAAATATATTAAGAAAAATAGAATTGTCATTAATCAGTGTGGAGCTTTCATTACTGCTGCGTTTTGGAAAAGTTTGAAATACAATTTCAGAGTCTGGTTATGTCTCTAGAAATATGTCTCCTGAACTTTGAGGCAGTCACTAAGAAACGGTGGGTGAACTCTCTTTGTTAAGGAACACAGCTTGCCAGGGCCTCTTTCTCTTTAGAAGTGGTTATCTAAGAACAGTGAATTAATATTTTATTCTGAAACTATGTAAAAGTCTTTGTGCTAAAGCATTTACCTAAACTATATTCTGTAAATAGGATGACTTGGAAATGAATGTATTCAAATATTTTTTTGGCATTTTATTTATTTATTTAATTTTATTTTTTATTGGTTGTTCAAAACATTACAAAGCTCTTGACATATCATATTTCATACATTAGATTCAAGTGGGTTATGAACTCCCATTTTTACCCCAAATACAGTTTGCAGAATCACATCGGTTACACATCCACATTTTTACATAATGCCATATTAGTAACTGTTGTATTCTGCTACCTTTCCTATCCTCTACTATCCCCCCTCCCCTCCCCTCCCCTCCCATCTTCTCTCTCTACCCCATCTACTGTAATTCATTTCTCTCCTTGTTTTTTTTTTCCCATTCTCCTCACAACCTCTTATATGTAATTTTGTATAACAATGAGGGTCTCCCTCCATTATTTTTGCATTCCTGTCATCATTATGTCATTAGGTTTCACTTTGCATCACAGAGAAAGAAAGTGATGCCCCATGAAATTACCACAGGACATATTACAAAAATATTAAAAACTGGTACGGCCCAGGCACCAAGTGAGCAGAATGGCCCTTATATTATCATATGGTTAATAATTTAATGTTACCTCTCCATTGTGAAAGATTCTTTCCACAGTTGAGATCTATAACAACTCAAATTTCTCCTTTGGTTTCAAAAGTTTGCTGAAGTTTACGCACGTGGGACCAAGTCTCCACTCAAATAACTACTTTGGCCCCTGTAAGGAATCTGGATCATTCACTTATTGAATTTGCCCATCTTTCCAGAAATAGGCTTTGGAAGACTTCCTTTGCTATTTGCAGGAGATCAACAACATTTCCTGCCATTTCACCTGCTTTCCTTTATAGGATGAAATTAAATTCCTACTCCTACCCCTGTGAGAACATCTTTTGAATTTGAATGTGTTGGTTCAGGTGTACAATTTCCCAAACAGTCTTTCCTTACCTTTGAAAATATTCTACTCACATCTCTGAGCCCTGTATTTCTACATTTGTTTTCTTTTGTTAGATTTCACCCTTACACAGGAGTGCCAGGAAAAAAAAATAAAGCCTAATGTCTACTTGTGTTTTGTCAAGATGGACTGGGTTTATTTCTTACAGTTTGAGTGTAGATTTGTAAATTTTTTTCTTCCAAGTTTTCAATCACTGAGGGTCATATGGATCTCATTTAGAAGGCTGTGATCTTTCTCTATTCATACATTTTTCACAGACTCATTGAAACTACTAAAACTTCCTAACTTTCTTTTATGATTTCTTTTCATTTTAAGTAATTTGCACCTTTTTCTTTTTCTCTTATACTGCTTAATTCTCAATTACTCTTAATCCAGCTTTAAACAGTAAGAACCAACAAAATTGAACTAATAAGTCAATTATATACATTGAAGGTCAAAAGTGACAGCAAGGCTTGCAATATAAGCAACTTGTATTAAGAAAGCCTATAATAGCTCTTATAACTAACACATTTTAAAATGTCAGTTCCTATTCACAATAAAAATTCATTTTTTTTTTGCTCATACAGCAGTGCAAAGAAAGTGTTCTGCTTCAAGGGGTTGGAAAATTTTCTGTCCTAAGTTGTCATTTGAGAATCAAACCAGGAGACTGTCACTTTCTGCCAGCCAGTACATATGGGGACACATAATGGAGAGAGCACATATGCCTCTCCTTCATTTTAACTTGGGGGTGAAATGTGTCCCTTCTCTCATCACATGTGAGGACTAGTCAGATGGTTCTATCTAGCTGCAAAGAAGTCTAGGAATCATAGCTACTTCCAGAAAAATGACTCTCAGCAGCTGTGAACTACACTATGGATAAAAAAGCATAAATCTTGGGTAGACAACCAACTGTTTTTCCTGCTTAACAGAAATGAATGGGAGATTCATATCAATTACACAAATTTATGCTTAATTTTCATTATCCTTAGCTATATTTTATTTGATCTTAAACATCATTTTGAAGCCAAATATTTATTCTCCTTTATAAAGAGGAATGTGCTATTCAAAGGGCCTATAACGCATAATACCACTTAGAGTTTCAACTATTCAGGCTTCTAAAAAGTTGGAAATATCGTAATATGTATTTTACATTGAGGAAAAACTGAGAAGTATGGACCTTTATTATTTCACTTAAAAGCGAAACTCTATATGACCTAATATTTCTCTGAGGATTTATTTTTTTCATAGTGTGGTGAAAGTGATAAAAAATTTTCTATTTACTATGTGAGAATTTTATGAGCTATTTATTACTTTACTACTAATTTACTCAATTTTAAGATATAACTAATAATGCCTCCTCCAACAATCTTGTACTGAGGCCATCATAAAAATTGGCTTCAAAATTTATATTATTCTTTGTTGCACAAAGAAAAATACCCCATAAATCTTTGTTCTATTTGAGAGTATATATTTTAAAAAGAAAAAATAATGAAATAACAAAAGGAAAGAAGGATGCACTATAGGAAGGAAAGAATAAAGAAAGAGGGCTGAGGTAGAGCGCTCGCCTAGAGCATGTGAGGTGCTGGGTTCTATTCTCAGCACCACATAAAAATAAATAAATAAAATAAAGGTATTGTTTTCAACTACAACTAAAAAAAACAAAAGCTGAAAAGTTAAAAAAAAAGAATAAAGAAAGGCTGTAAGGAAGGAAGGAAATTAAAGGAAATAAGCTTGACTTAATCTGGAACATTATGTGCTGCTTTGCCCTTGAGACCAGAACTGTACTCTTTGCATCTTGTTTTCTACTGCACTGCCTAGATACTGCCTTATAGTTAATAGGGAATTGTCAATTGTTTGTTGAATTGAATTACGCATAACATGTTTGAAATTTAAAAGTGTGTAAGAATGATGGAAACTACAATATATGTGTGCTTTATATGCATATAGCATTTTACAGAACTGTACCTTCGTTCTCATCAAAGAAATCTTCTGAGAGAGGATTATATATCAGAAAATTCTTTAAATCATACAAATAATTATATAAATTTACATTCAAATTGCTAAATAAATATTGGTATGAAAACAACACAGAAGAGCAAATAAGCAATTAATCAAGTTACAAATAAAACTGACTTTTATACTTTCTATTTCAGGCAAATTTTAACTTTAAATTAAAGTGCATCGAATATAAAGTTTACTTTGATTAGAGGAAGCAATCCAATAACTATCATAGACCCTTTAAGTCATGTAAATAAATATTGTGATCTTATAAATGATTGGAAATCTTAAATATCTCATAGTTTTAAAAGTTGTTGATTCAACACATTGGAAACATGCCAGCTTGGATGGTGGTGGTGGTGGCAGCCAGGCTTTGGAGGGGAGGGAAAGCACAGGTAGAGAGGGACGAAAGTGTGGCCCAAAATAAATGGCTTGGAGGGTCCTGTGGAATACAGAGGGAAGCTTATCTTAATGTACCCAAAGTCAGAGGGGGAAGTTGTTGAGTAAAAATTAACAAAAATTGCTTGGCTTATGGGTGGATAATTCAGTAGAAACTGGGTCACTGGTGGGTGAATCATTTATAAGTGCTATGCAGCTATGAACAGAGACAGAAGACAAGGAACATATAAAAAAGTTGCCAGCTGACTGAGGACTTGCCTTTTACAAGCCCCAGAGTGGGCCTGGACCAGCGTGACTAAAATAGATGCAAAAAAAATTGTGCCTAGGACATATAGGTTCCAGATAATGAGGAGAAAGATCTTTGTTGCTGGCTCCCCATAAAATCTATTGGGAAGACACCTACAATGGCCACAGAGTCCTGGGCTCCAGGTCTGATACTAGGTAATTCATATCCATGGCAATAAATGTGGAAGTTCAGGCCCTACAATATAAAAGTAGAATTAATGAGGAGCAACATGTCAGCAAAGAGCAGCATCTCCCAGCAACAGAGGCTATCGATCAAATCTCAAACACACACATATAGAGTCCAAAGGTCAATCAAGTCTAAACCTACTGGAACTTTCAATTTGGCATTCTAAACCACACCCACTACTGGAGTCCATAATTTGTCAGAATTATCCAGTCTATAGCATCCTCTCCTGGAAGATGGGAAACTGAGAATGAATGCAACCAGTTTTGGTTGTAGCTATAATGACTGGCAATTAGGTGAGAAACAAAAAGACATTGAATTTAGTAATCCTCAGCCCTTGACCTAAGGATTACAGAGGGCTCCAAATAAATACAAAGATTATAACCCATCCTTGCCACCAGTTTTCATTACCTCAACAGAAACAAATAAGACATTTTAAACTTTTTGTGTATGGCATCCCTTTTTTACCTTTTAAATTTGAAATTTTTAACGTTTTTCAAATTTTATTTTATCATATTTTTTTACTTTATTCTGTGAGATTGGGTATGTGGGTGTATGGATGTGTGGGTGTGTGGGTATGTGCATTCTTACTATGCAGATATATTTGGAATATACACTAAACACACATGTTCACACACATATGTATATGTATCTATTACTTAGGCTTGATTTAGGTTGGTTTTAATGATACATGAGTTTGAGTTGTTCTAATTTTTCATTTGTCTGTTCACACCTTGTTTTCTCCATCTTATTATCCCTTCTTCACTCTAGTCTCCCCTAATAGCCAATATTTCCTGTTCCTCCTGCTCTCTTTCATTTTTTAATCCTTTATTTATTTTTTCACTCCTTCATAGCCATCATCTGCTACTATCTTCTGCCTCTATTCACTTACCTTCATATTCTATTTCTCTTCACTTAAGAAATTGTAATCTCCCATCTGACAGAATTATATAATTTATGTAAGTCCTAATCTATTCATGTCATTGTGATAATTAATATAGTGGACAATGTAGTAAAAACTTGCTGTTTAATTCACAATCTATTTCATGGTTGTTTATTATTGGTGCTGATGCTATATGCTGATCCTGCCATTCCTATATAGGTGGCAGTTAGAATTGTAGATGTCAAAGTAGGCAGTGAACATTTATCTTGAAACTATATTTCTGTTACCAACATTAGTGCTATCCTTGACTCTCCTTTTCCTCTAAAAGTGGCTTAAAAGTGATTGGGACACTTCACGTTTACAGAATAGAGATGCTGCTATTAAACAATACTCACAACTCAGTCAAATGACAACAAATCTCACCCAAAACATGACTTGGCCCACCAGAGCCTCAAAAATACTACAACACATAGAATAGACCATGCCCCAAGGAAGAGCAACAAGGAGGGAATCTTAGAACCCACTCTTGAATATCTACTCATACATTGAAAGCAGAGAGAAGTTTCCAAACATAAAGGATAACTACATAAAAGGACAGACATATAATAGAGAAAGGAGATTCCATCTCATTGGTGTAAAAATCTAGGGCCTCTTAAAAAACTGAGGAAACAGACAAGCAAATCTTCCCCCAATATTCATAATCCCCCAGCAAATTATCCCACAAATGTGGAAACAGATAAAATTTCAGAGAAAAACTATAAAGAAATTATTAAAATTTTCAATGAACTAAAAGCAGATATAAGGAATGAATTAAGAGAGAAACACAGGAGATGAAAGATGATTCATTAAAGAAATAGAGATAATGAAAAAAATCAGAACTCACAATGAATGAAATTAAAAATCACTTGAAAGCACCACCAACAGATTAGAGTTTGTGTATGAACTTGAATACTCAGTATCCAAAAAGGGGAGGAAAAGAGACTAGGATCAGAATATATAAGAACACTGGGACAACATAAGGAGATCAAAACTAGAAGTCACTGGGATAGACAAAGACATGGAGATATTGGTAAAAAGGCATTAAGAATATCTTCAATGAGATAATAACAAAGGTTTTTCTCCATAATAGGAATGAGATAGACATCCACATACAGGATGCATATAGCACTGCAAATACACAATATCAGAACAGTCTCTCCAAGAAACATCATAATCAAAATTCCCAACATAAAAATTTAAAAAATATTGAAAACTGTGAGAGAAAAATGTTAGGTCATATTTAAGGTAAACCAATAAAGTTTAACTCTAATATTTCAACTCAGACCCTAAAATCAAAGAGGTCCTGGAATGACATATTTTAAGCTCTAAAAGAAGACAATTGACAAATGAGATTGCTATAACCAGCAAAGCTATCTTTCAAAATCAATAAAAACTTTCCATGACAAAGATAAACTAAAAGATTTCATGACCACTAAGCCAGCACTATAAAGAATATAAAGAGGGGACTGGGGTTGTGGCTAAGTGGTAGAGCACTTGCCTAGCATGTACGAGACACTGGGTTCAATCCTTAGCACCACATAAAAATAAATAAATAATATAAAGATGATTTTTTTAAAAGAATACACTAAGATACTCTACAAATAGAGGAACCCCAAAAGAAACCCCAAATCTCCTAAATAGATGAAGATCACTTAATGAATAATCTACTAAATTAAAATCAAGTCAGAAGTAAATATAGTAAAGAACCCAAATTGCAAGAAACTAAAAACACATATCCACAGTAACAGTAAATGCAAATGGTCTCAACAACCCTATTAAAAGAAATAGGTTAGCAGAATGGATAAAAAAAAATTCCAACTATATGCTGCATACAAGAGACTCATCTCAAGGGCAAGGAAAACTTAGAGGCTGAAACTATAAGGATGAAAATAAATATTTCATGCAAATGGAGTCTGAAAACAAGCAGGAGTATCTATTCTTATATTGAACAAAGCATATTTCAAGCAAAAATTAATCAGAAGAGGCAAAGAAGGCCTCTATATTCTGGTAAACAGAACAATGTAATTAGAAGATATGATTATAGTAAATATACATTCCCCAAATGACAGTGTACCTAATTACGTTAAGAAAAAATTTCTCGACATTAAATCTGATGAACCCCAATACAATAATACTGGGTGATTTCAACATATTACTAATGGACACATAATCCAAATGTAAAATCATAAAAATACTCCCAACCTAAACAATATAAATCAAATATATGTCAAATTGATATCTATGAAATATCTCACCCCAGAATGGCTAAGTATACCTTCTCCTAAGCAGCTCATGGAACATTTTTCAAAACAGGTCATATTCTAGTTCACAATGTAAATCTTAGCAAATACAAAAAAAAAAAAAAAAGATACAATCCTGTGTGTTCTATCAGATCATAATGGAATGAAGGTAGAAATCAATAGCAAGGAAAATAATAGAAAACAAATAAATATATGGAGATTGAATAATACTCTTTTTTAAAAAATTTTATTGTTGGTTGCTCAAAACATTATATAGTTCTTGACATATCATATTTCACACTTTGATTCAAGTGGGTTATGAACTCCCATTTTTACCCCGTATACAGATTGCAGAATCACATCGGTTACATATCAACTGATTTACATATTGCCATACTAGTGTCTGTTGTATTCTGCTGCCTTTGCTCTCCTCTACTATCCCCCCTCCCCTCCCCTCCTCTCCCCTCTTCTCTCTCTACCCCATCTACTGTCATTCATTTCTCCCCCTTTTTTTCCCTTTCCCCTCACTTCCTCTTGTATGTAATTTTGCATAACCCTGACGGTCTCCTTCCATTTCCATGCAATTTCCCTTCTCTCTCCCTTTCCCTCCCACCTCTCATCCCTGTTTAATGTTAATCTTCTTCTCATGCTCTTCCTCCCTACTCTGTTCTTACTCTCCTTATATCAAAGAAGACATTTGGCATTTGTTTTTTAGGGATTGGCTAGCTTCACTTAGCATAATCTGCTCTAATGCCATCCATTTCCCTGCAAATTCTATGATTTTGTCATTTTTTAAAGCAGAGTAATACTCCATTGTGTATAAATGCCACATTTTTTTTTTATCCATTCGTCTATTGAAGGGCATCTAGGTTGGTTCCACAGTCTTACTATTGTGAATTGTGCTGCTATGAACATCGATGTAGCAGTGTCCCTGTAGCATGCTCTTTTTAGGTCTTTAGGGAATAGACCAAGAAGGGGAATAGCTGGGTCAAATGGTGGCTCCATTCCCAGCTTTCCAAGAAATCTCCACACTGCTTTCCAAATTGGCTGCACCAATTTGCAGTCCCACCAGCAATGTACAAGTGTACCCTTTTCCCCACATCCTCGCCAGCACTTGTTGTTGTTTGACTTCATAATGGCTGCCAATCTTACTGGAGTGAGATGGTATCTTAGGGTGGTTTTGATTTGCATTTCTCTGACTGCTAGAGATGGTGAGCATTTTTTCATGTACTTGTTGATTGATTGTATGTCCTCCTCTGAGAAGTGTCTGTTCAGGTCCTTGGCCCATTTGTTGATTGGGTTATTTGTTTTCTTATTGTTTAATTTTTTTGAGTTCTTTGTATACTCTGGATATTAGGGCTCTATCTGAAGTGTGAGGAGTAAAGATTTGTTCCCAGGATGTAGGCTCCCTATTTACCTCTCTTATTGTTTCTCTTGCTGAGAAAAAACGTTTTAGTTTGAGTAAGTCCCATTTGTTGATTCTAGTTATTAACTTTTGTGCTATGGGTGTCCTATTGAGGAATTTGGAGCCCAACCCCACAGTATGTAGATCATAGCCAACTTTTTCTTCTATCAGACACCGTGTCTCTGATTTGATATCAAGCTCCTTGATCCATTTTGAGTTAACTTTTGTGCATGGCAAGAGAAAGGGATTCAGTTTCATTTTGTTGCATATGGATTTCCAGTTTTCCCAGCACCATTTGTTGAAGATGCTATCCTTCCTCCATTGCATGCTTTTAGGCCCGTTATCAAATATAAGATAGTTGTAATTTTGTGGATTGGTTTCTGTGTCTTCTATTCTGTACCATTGGTCCACCCGTCTGTTTTGGTACCAGTACCATGCTGTTTTTGTTACTAATGCTCTGTAGTATAGTTTGAAGTCTGGTATTGCTGTACCGCCTGATTCACACTTCCTGCTTAGAGTTGTTTTTGCTATTCTGGGTCTTTTATTTTTCCATATGAATTTCATGATTGCTTTATCTATTAATAGCTTTATTTTATTCATTTATTTTTATTTGGTGCTGAGGATTGAACCCAGGGCCTCACAAGTGCTAGCAAGTGCTTTATGGATGAGCCACAACCCCATCCCCGAATTGTACTCTTTTAAATGAAGAACACATCATTGAAGAGATGAGAGAGGACATCAAGAAATCCTAAGGAAAAAAGTGAGAACAGAGACAAAATATATCAAAAGTCTGAGCATGGTAACACACGCCTCTAATTCCACCAGCTCAGGAGGTTGAGGCAGGATGATTACAAATTCAAAGCCAGCCTCAGAAACTTAGGAAGGCCCTAAGCTACTTGGCAAAACACTGATTCAAAATTTTTAAAAATGAAATAAAAGAAAATAAAAGTGGCTTGGAATGCTACTCATGGTTAAACACCCTTGGGTTCAATCCATGGTAGCCAAAATAAAATAAAATAAAAATAAAATCTCTTGGACAAAATAAAGAGACAGCATTGCATATATACAAAAAGAAAATAGAGAGATACCAAATAAGTTTATACTTCATCTCAAGTCCTTGTTAAAGGAAGAACAAGCTAATTGTAAAACCAGTAGAAGATAGAAAATAATTAAGATTAGAGCCAAAATTAATGAAATTGTGAATAAAAAGAAATACACAGGATAAATGCAATAAATATTTGGTTCTTCAAAAAAATAAGATTGGTTTATCTTTCTTAAATTATTCTATGAAATTAAAATGGAGGGAACACTCCCCAATAAATTATATGAAGCCAGTATAATGCTGATACCAAAACCAGAAAAACACATATCAAATGAAGAAAACTATACACTAATATGCCTGATGATGAAATATCCTTAATAAATTATTACCAAACTGCATTAAAAAACACACAAAGAAAATAATATACCATGTTCAAGTGGGTTTCATCCCAAGAATTCCATGTTAAACATATGCAAATCAGTAAATGTAATTTTTCACATAAATAGAGTTAAATATAAGAATTATATAATCATTTCAATAGATGCCCAAAAAGCCTTCAATAAAATCTATCACCTATTCACACTAAAAATGCTGGGAAAGCTATATATAGAAGGAACTTACCTTAGTTTTTTTAAGTGGCTATATTACCAAAAGCAATGTACAGACTCATTGTAATCCCCATCAAAATAACAAAAACGTTCTTCACAGAACTAGAAAAATAGTATTAAAATTCATTTGGAAGAATAAAAGACCAAGAATAGTCCAAGAAATTCTAAGCCAAAGAAACAATGCTAGAGGCATCACAATAAGTGACTTCATATTATACTATAGAGCTATAGCAACAAAAAGTGCATAAAACAAACATAAAAACAGACACATAGAGAGATGGAAAAAAATAGAAGACACAGAGCTACAGTAATCTGATCCTTGACAAAAGTGCCAAAAGTATACATTAGAGAGAAGACGGCCTTTTTAACAAATGGTACTTGGAAAACTGTACTGTTGTGAATATGTAGAAAAATGAAACTAGATTCACATATGTCTCTGTGCACAGAAGTCAACTCAAAATGGATCAAACTTAATAATTTAAAGAAAAATTTTGCAACTCCCAGAAGAAAATGTAGGATCAAGACTTCAACTTTAAGGTACAAGCAATGACTTTCTTGATAGGACCCATGAAGCTCAGGAAAGAATGCCAAGAGTTAAAAAAAAAAAAAAAAAAAAAAAGATGGCATCAAATTAAAAACTTTTCCACACAACAGATGCAATTAAGAATATGAAGAGAGAACCTATAGAATGGGACAAAATCTTTGCTAGCTACTCTTCTGACAGAGGATTAACACCCAGAATATATAAAAATGCAAAAAAAAAAAAAAAAACCCACATAATACCAAAAAAAAAATCAAACAAATTAATTAAGGGGCAAATGAGTTAAAACTTTTTAAAAGAAGAAATTCAAATGGCTAACAAATACATGAAAAATGTTCCATATAATTTATCAATTAGGGAAATGAAAATTAAAACTATACTGAGATTTTATCTCAAAAATAGTCATCAAGAATGCAAATAATAACAAATGCAAGAGAGAATGTAGAAAATAGTGAGCACTTTCATACTGTTTTGGGGATTGTAAATTTGTACAACTACTATGGAAATCAGTATGAATTTTCTCAAAGGAGTAGGCATGGAATTACCATGTGACCCAGCTAAACCAATCTTTAGTATTTATCCTAAAGAATTAAAATCATCATACTATAATGATGCATACATACAAATGTTTATGGTGTCACAAATCACAATGGCTAAACTGTGCAACCAAACTAGGTATCCCTCTGTAGATGAACAGGTTAAAAAAAAAGTCATACAATGGAGTTTTATTCAGTCATAAGGAAGAATTTACAGAAAAATGGATAGAACTTGAAAACAGTAAGTTAACCAAATAAGCTAAAGTCATAAAATTAGGGTCATATGTTTTCTCCATACATGAGAGCTATAGAGGACAAAGGAAAAGGTGGTGGAGAATATGCAAATTGAAGGGAGATGAATGCAGTAGAGGAAAGGAACCAGGGCAAGGGTGGAGGAGAGACAAAGGGAAAACACTGGAGAATGAAATTAGCCAAAATATATTTCTACATTGTGTGTATGAATGGCTATGTAACTACAAATCCAACATCACATATAGTTATAATGTGCCAATAACAAATATGGGGGAATATTATCATGCAAGGTCTACTGAGGTACTTAAAAAGGTTTTTCTTGTGCAACGATTACTGATTTCTCCCCTAAAAAGAAAATGTTCTTTTTACATAGGGTAAATTGAAGTGGCAATTTACATTGTATTATTTTAGTTTTATGAAGGACAGAGACTTTAGTTATTTTACATCAGAAACGTTGTCTTAAGAATATATTTGAAGCAATGATCCAGATAATATTTAAAGGGTTCTGTTTTGGGAGCTATTCAGTGTTCACTCAAAATTTTCTTTGAATGTTATGGAGAAGAGGAAGAGAAAAGGAAGTACCGGAGACTGAAGTGGAGCAAATTATATTCCAGGAATATATGATTATGCCAAAATGAACCCCAATATTACATATAATTATAAAGCAGCAATAAAAACATCAAAGGAAATGCTTTCATTAGATTCTAATTATAACCAGATGGGTGTTTTCTCTTTTGGAAATAAACTGTCATTCTGTAAGAAAATCTGAATGAACTCTTTTTTTTTCCCATTTTAATTTAAAATTTTCTTTATATATTGTGCTCTCTCTTTTACACATATCTCCCCCCACACAGATACTAGAGCTAAACAAACTGATCATTTTATATATAATTACATTATCAGATGGTGAAATGAAAAATAGGTTAATTGCATCTCTCCCCGATTTCTGGAGTTTTCCAAGCAATTAGTTTTGCATAAAAACACAGAGCCTCTTTAAGAAATACCTAGGCAAAGTAGTGAATATGTTAACATCTTTCTTCATTATTTTTTTTCTCTTTATATTTCCTAGGATATGCAATTTGCTAGTTATAGTTTCAGGACAATTGACAGTATATTCAAAATTTTCTGAGAAAGATATTTAGTCTCCAAATTTGAATGCAAACACTTAACAATGAAATATTATTGGTTAAAAAGTAAAACATCAAATAAATTACACCTTTATTTTAGCAAGATTCTTACATTTTCTTATGATAAGCAACTATACGTTCAAAGTTGCATTAGGTAAGTAATTTAGTAATCATCAACTATTCAATGATAAGGAAGTTACCTTTTTACTCTTATTCTCAATTATGGTTCTAATAGTATAGATGACAGTTACTAATGTGTCACTTAAAATTAACTGCTTAGCCAGTGTTTCTCAATTATACTGAGATTAATGTTTCCCAAGGTACTAGTAGCAGGAGAAAAATATACCTTGAGACATTTTATGAGTAGAGTTGAAAGCAAATTATGTCAAAAAAGATTTGAATAGACATTTAATATATCTGTTCTATGTTAAGAATATAGGTCTCCAATTAATCAGTATTTAGACAAATGAAAGTATCTCATACAGTTTTAGAAAAGAAAAACACTTCAAACTAAAATCAGAAAGTTTAAATTTTATATTGGCAGTTGAAACAAGAAATGTGGCAGTTGAAAATGGAAGTTTTAAAAACTTAATTTATATTTTATTCACACAAGAAAAACAATGCAGCACAAAAATTAATGAACAATGAAAGAAATGGTTAGAGAGCTATTATTCAGGAAAAGATGGCAAAACAGGAAGTGTTTCTTTTTCTTTTTTCACTGAAAACAATCTGTAAATGCCATAGTACCAGGATGTAGCTTATCTCAGATAAAACCTTGAGTCTCTTGTGGCCAGAAGAAGTTGGGTAAAGAGCGAAATGACAAAGACCTGGGTACCATCTCTGGAAGATAGCATTGACTGTGTGCCCATATATTATGAAGGGCTAATAGTGAAAGATAATTTCCTTCACTTCTAGCCCTTTAGAACAAGAATATGAAGGAATTCTGCCAAAAGAATTAGGAATGGATAAAGAAAAGTAGAAAATGAAAATAAGTTTCAGAGATATGGGCAAAAAAAGAAATAAATTTTCCATATAATGAAAGCACTAAACAAAGAGAGAATGATTCCACAAAAGTGACAAGAAAAGACTTTTTCTTTTTTAAAATTAAAAACTAATTGTGCCAAGTTAAATAGTGTCAAACAGGATGGGCAGGAGAAAGCAAAAACAAACAACACCTGAATTCAAGCATGTTTTATAAATCCTCACCTCAAAGGAAAATGATTATTTTCAATTTCCAGAGAGAAAAAGCAAATCACTTGAAAAGAAAGTGGAGATAAATATAACGTTGGGTTTTTCAAGAGTGATATAGTGTAGAAGAAGATAAAAGGATATTTGACTTCAGAGTTGAAGGAATACAACTTCAAACTAAAGCTTTGAGCTTTATACTTGGCTATAATATTATATTAATAACTGGTTGTATGATTTCAGGCATGCAAAATACTCCAAAATATTACCATCCAAAACTCTACTTTAAAAAAAATATTGAAAAAGTCTTGTGAAATTAGTCAAATGATCTGTTATTGAACTGAGCAAGAATTATAAAAAATTATATATAATCAAAAAATACAATTTTAGGTAATGTTAACACAGCAGGTATCTGTGTGTTAATTTTTTTTCACTTGTTATATTTGACAACAGAATGCATTACAGTTCATATTACACATATAGAGAGCAATTTTTCATATATCCTGTTGTACTCAAAGTAGAGTCACATCCTTCATGTCTTCATAATGTAACTTAGGGTAATAGTGACCATCACATTCACCATCTTTCCTATCCCTATACTCCCTCCCATGTCCTCCCTCTTCTTTTCCCCTTTGCTCTATCTAGGATTCATTTAATCTTCCCATCCTGCCCCCTAGCATATTATGGATCAGCATCCTTAAATCAGATAAATCATTCAGCATTTGTTTTTTTGGGGGGATTGGCTAATTTCACTTAGCATTATATTCTCCAGCTCCATCCATTTACCTGCAAATGCCATGATTTTATTCTCTTTTAATGCTGAATAATATTCCATTGTGTATATATGCCACATTTTCTTTATCCATTCATCTACTGAAGGGCATCTAGGTTATTTCCACAGTTTAGCTATTGTGAATTGTGCTGCTATAAACATTGATGTGGCTGTGTCCCTGCAGTATACTGTTTTAAAGTCCTTTGTGTATAGACCAAGGAGTGGGATAGCTAGGTCAAATGGTGGTTCCATTACCAGTTTTCCAAGGAGTCCCCATACTGCATTCCATATTGGCTGCACCAATTTGCAGTCCCACCAGCAATATATGAGAGTGCCCTTTTTTTTTTTTTTTTTGCCAACACTTATTTTTGTTTGTATTCTTAATAGCTGCCATTCTGACTGGAGTGAGATGAAATCTTAGAGTAGTTTTGATTTGCATTTTTCTAATTGCTAGAGATGTTGAACATTTTATCATATATCTGTTGACTGATTGTATATCTTCTTCTGAGAAGTATCTATTCAGTTTCTTGGCCCATTTATTGATTGGGTTATTTGGTTTTTGGTGTTAAGATTTTTCAGTTCTTTATATATTCTAGAGATTAGTGCTTTATCTGATGTGCATGTAGTAAAAATTTATTCCCAATTAGTAGGCTCTCTGTTCACCTCACAGATTGTTTATTTTCTGAGAAGAAGCTTTTTAGTTTGAATCCATTTCACTTATTGAGTATGATTTTTCCCAACCTTTCATCTTCAGTCTGTGGATGTCTTTTCCTATGAGATGAGTCTTTTGGAGGCAGCATATTGTTGGGTCTTTTTTTTTAATCCAATCTGCTAATCTATGTCTTTTGATTGGTGAGTTTAGGCCATTATCATTCAGGGTTATTTTTGAGACATGATTTGTATTCCCAGCCGTTTTAGTCTAGTTTTGGTAATTAATGTGAATTGGTTTCTCCTCTGATTAGTTTTTCCTTTAGTGTAATACCTCCCTCTGCTGATTTTCATCATAGTTTTTTTTTTTTTTTTTTTCCCTCTTCATAGAATTTTTTGCTGAGGATGTTCTGTAGTTCAGGCTTTCTAGTTGTAAATTCTTTTAACTTTTTGTTTATCATGGAAGGTTTTTATTTGATCATCAAATCTAAAACTTAGTTTTGTTGGATATAAGATTCTTGGTTGGCATCCATTTTCTTTCAGAGTTTGGTATATGTTGTTTCATGATCTCCTGGCTTTGAGGGTCTGGGTTGAAAAATCTGCTGAGATATGAATTGGTCTCCTCCTATATGTGATCTGATTCCTCTCTCTTGTGGCTTTTAAGATTCTATCCTTATTTTGTATGCTAGGCATTTTCATTATAATGTGTCTTGGTGTAGATATGTTGTAATTTTGTACATTTGGTGTCCTGAAAGCCTCTTGTATTTTATTTTCCAATTCATTCTTCATGCTTGGGAAAGTTTCTGATATTATCTCCACAAAAGTTTTAGAAGTACTTGATTTCTGAACATTAGATGTCCTATTTTAGTTGTTGATTTCTGGTTTTAGCTAAGCATACCATTTTTCTTAGTTCAACATTTTAAAATATTGGGCTTTATAACATCATATAATAAAATTTTGTGGTGTGTGTGTGTACATGAAAAGCACATTTTGCCATTTTTCATTATTTTGACTTATACATATTAATATAGCCAATTTTGATGATCATATTTCTCAAATCTGCATTATAAGAGATTGCTTCTTTTATTAACTACTAATATATATGAGATAAACTTCTCAAACATGAGTGAATTTATCTCCCTTTTTACATGTTTTTTGGTACATTATATATTTCAAGATTGTGTTGGTAGGTAAAAACAAATTTAGGACTGTAATATCTTTATGATTGAATCTTTTATCTTGGTGACATATTCCTTTTTTTCTCTTCATTAATATTTTCTTTTCTTAAAGACTACTTTGTTAATAAGTAAACAAGTCCAAACCTGATTAATTTTTGCATGGCATATTCTTTTCTATCATTTTACTTTCAGTATTTTTGTGTTCCTATATTTAGAATGTATCTTTTGTAGATAGCATTTTTGTTTTAATTTAAGAAAATTTCAAAATATTGATCCTTAAGTTGGATAATTATTCCATTTATATGTAATATATTGTTATGGCTGAGTTTTAAATCTATAATCTTAAAAATCTTTTCTTCTGTCACCTGGATATGTATTGTTTTTGTCTTAGTTTGGGTGTGAGGTATCCCCTAAAAGCTCCTGTTAATTCACGAATATTCAGAAGTAAAATGGTTATGTAATTTAGTCAGTCCCTCCTAGTTTGAATGGACTGACTGGTGATAACTGTAGGCACACAGGAGGCATGGCTGGAGAAGGTCAGTGAATGGGAATGTGCCCTGAAAGGGTGCATCATTCCTGTGACCTCTTTTCCCCTCCCTTTCCTACCTTTTCGGCTTAACTTTAACATGAGCTGAGATGCTTTCCTCTTTGGGGCCCTTCCCCCATGATGTGTTTCCTCACTTTGAGACCAGAATAATAGAGTCAGCCATCTATGAACTGAGACTTCTGAAATCATGAGCCAAATAAACTTACCCTCCTCTATGTTGTACTTGTTGAGTGTTTTGGTCACAGAAATATAAAAATGACTAAATTTTTTCTCCTCTTTATTGCTTCCTCTTAGCATAAATATTTTTAATTTCTCATTTTCTCTCCATTAGTTTGTTGGTGTTACATGTGTCTATTATATATTTAGTCATTAACCTGGTGATTAAAACATGCTTTTCTGACTTAATTAAAGTATAATATAAGGCCACTTTTTCATACACTGAAAAACCTTAAAACAATTTGTCCAGTTATATGCCCTTAGTTCATCACTATTTTATGTAGTTTCTCTGTGTATTTTAAACTCTAAAGACATTATTTCCCTTTTTCCAAACAATATTCATTTAGAACTATATGTATATACATGTTATACATATATGTATAATTCTATATGAATATATATATATATATATATATATATATATATATATAATTTTCACTCCTTCCTGTAGCTTTTTCATTTTTTGTTATTGAATGCTATTGTTATATATATATATATATATATATATATATATATATATATATATATTAATACATTTCAAGCTTTGGATATTGCTGCTTTCTCACAGTAAAGATTTATTTTGATTATGAGAGGAGGCTAAAGTAGGAGAGAATTCTATTAATACAATCATTTATTGAGCTGATTTTAAACTGGGTACAAGTTGTAAAAGTTGCTCTCTATCCGTTTTATCAGTATTGCCTCAAAGTTTGCCATTTTCTAGACAAAAATCTTCTCCCCAGACATCTAATTATTTATTTTACTAGGAAATGCTATAGTGAGTTATTACTATCAATAATTGCTAGCAACTTCAATGCAAAACAACACTTAGTAGCTATGATTCAGATGAGTTTTTTTTTATTTGCTTGTTTGTTTGTTTGTTTTTTCTACAAGACAGGTCAATATAGCCTGACTTACTGAAGACACTATTAGGAGAAACTAAAACCAGTATTAGAATTGCTAAGTCTTAAAATACAAAAGTACTAAGAAACTATTGCTTTGGAAACCACGGACTGCAAAGAAGATAGAATTATCACCTAATTTGAGATTTACTGGAAATTAAAAAATTAGAATGGAATTGGAGATATTTAGAAATTGGAAAGCTTGAAATCAAATTCTGTTTTAACAAAATATGGCTAAAAAGTTGCCACAGTCCTTGACTTATGTAATGATTTAATTAGCTGCTTACCAGCTGCAAGTATATTTATGAGTCTACTAATAGAATCTTATCTACTAATAGAAACACTTAGATAACTAGCATGGTTTTATTTATGAAAGGATTAAAGGATTGTATAAAAAGTTGCCTATGTTATAGGTAGAAAAGTATTATATAAAGAAAAGCTAATAATTGACATGTAAACATTGAAAATACTAAAAAAAAATAAACTACTATTGACTAAAGGATTCAATTTTTATCCTATACTGATATGAAGCAATTATGTTAGACAGGTGCCTATTACTCAAGCCAATTTAACTAATTCTAATCAAATGTTATTATTGACATTGAGAAACATGAAAACTGGCCAGTTGAATTTATTTGTATCCCAAGATTTGGAATAAACTGATACCTGTTCCTTACAACTTAATAGTTTAATATATACATTACAAATAATATCCCATAATTAATACTTAGTATTGGATAATAAGCTAGGTGTCTCAGAAATATTACTTAATAAGAAAGTACTATATCTATTGGCCCTAGTTTAACATGCACAATGGCTATTAATGGGAGATATATTGGGTTATGAAGAAAGAGTTAACATCAAGGTTCAGACTAGCAGGTCCCTAATGTTGGTTATGCATTAAGTATCAATCAAGTAAAAATAAAAGAGCTGAAAACATAATATTTAAAGCACTTGGAAAAACTGCTAAAACTACTTAACACTTTGTAAAGCTTTTTTATGATGAGCTAAAATCCTTACATGCAGCTTACCAAGAATCTGATTTAATTATATGTCAGCAGTATATATTTTTTCTTTTTTGTTTTGGTGTTGAGTATTGAATCCAGAGCCTTGCACATGCAAAACACATACTCTATTACAGAGCTATATTCCCAGACCCAACTGGTGTATTTTCGAAAGTTATTAATCTAAAGCAAGTATGTTTCTTAATTTTGGAATTTATTACAAAATTACTTTACAATATTACTTTCACATTCCTTTCTGGCATATACCATACTGGACTTGTAAATATAAGAAAAAAAAAACAGCTCAAAAGGAAATCAGTACTTCTGTACAAGTTGCACAGAAGGTCTAGTACTATAAAATAATATCAAAAGTCAGAAAAACTGTAGAAAATTTAATTTAATCTAATGTCACTGAGGAAACCTGAAGACTGTCTAACCATAAATACTTTAAATAGATGCACTTTCAGTGGTAAATGTTAGAGGTACTGACAAAGAAAATCAGCATGTCAGAGTAAACTCAATGTAACTATTAATTCCAAATGAATAGTTACTAATAGTTTATTAAAATAGGGTGATACATTATAAATATAGTTTCAGTTTCATAAAATATAGTTGAAATTTCACTATAGCTCTGTAGCCACTTATATATCCTCTACATTCATTCTTATATTTTTTTTCTCAATAACATAGTTAATCCATACTTATGAATTTACACACTTTTTGGCTAAAGATGTTTTTGTTTCCCCCCAATATCTACAAAGGACAATCGCTAGTCAAATTTTTGCTTTGACATAGTCAGTAGAATAAAAAAAAAAATTAGTTCACTTATGTGACTACCTCAAGTTTTGATTTGTCCCCTCTGACTACCCCAAGTCTGAATGTCCCCAAGAACAAATTCCAGGGAGAACTGGATTGGAGAAGAATGGGGGACATTTGCTCAAAGATCTAATATATTATATTGATGGCATGCTCAGCAATGAACTGCTACATCCATTTTGAGAAGTCTCAATAATGTCAACTTGTAAATAAACTTTAAGATCTTCTGCATTGTTATATGCTTGTCACTCTAGTGATGTTAACTTTTTTGTAAATATTTACTATGTCTTTCTATTTAGTTTAATTCTAACAGTTTTATACTGTATCAAAATGTTCTAAATGTTGCAAAAAAAATCTCAAATCCCCTTTCAATGGCAAAATCCAAAAGGTATTATGATTCTAAGGTACAAGAGTGGGTCACTGGAATGTTTATAATGGGAAAAAGTAGACTTTTTTTTTTTTATTAAGCTTGTCCAAAAGCTTGAGCAATCAATCCATTTAGGGACTATCTGATAAGCTGTGTAAATTTCCATTAGAATTGCCTTTCTGGGATACAGGAGAGAGAAGTGTTTTTTCATGATGAGCCTCTGTAAAATGCCAATTTGTCAAGGTTTGACCTATGGGGAATTGTCTCCATCTCACTTCTGTCTTTGTGCATAAGCCAGAGTAGACCCTCCATCCAGAAGAGAGGTCATAGGCAGGAAGATGATGCAGCAGGGGCAGGTTCTGTGCAGTTTTATCCATGTAGTCAGTTATCAGAATTGGAGTTAAAATGTGGGTAGAGAGAATATGAGGAATTTCACTACAGGTCTCTCATGCAATGCCTTTTCATAATTCATAAATTTGTCATGTACTTTTCCACCTCTATTTCATTAAGTAATGATACACATTAATTAGTAAATTATTTCCTCTGTCATCATAATTACATTTCTCCCATAAATTTTACTTGGTCATGATGGACTAAGAATATATAGTAGGATCCAAGTAATTCATTTAAGATATTTTCATCCATTATAATAAAAGACATTTGTCTCTAGATTATTTTTACTTTTTAAAAAATTCATTATCATGAAATATAATGATATTTTAAAATAAGCATTTTAAAAAGAGCATGCATTGTCAGCTTCAGCAACTTGGCAAAGCCCAAGGAAACTTAACAAGTTCCTGTCTCAAAATAAAAAATAACACAAAAAGGGCTGGGTGTGTGGCTTAATAGTAGTGTGCCGCTGAGTTCAATCCCCAGTACCAAAAATAACTAACTAACTAAATAATAGAAATAAAAAAGATCATCCATTGTTATGCTACTTAAAAAATTAAACATAGACTTTATCTAATATCAAAAACTCTTATCTTTTATTTATTCATTTTATGTTTTTAGTGTATTTCAATAAGTGAAAAGTTGATGTTATTAATGACTTCTGCTTAATTTTCTCTGAAGAACCACATACTCTGCCCCAAGTCCACAAAGATAAATAAAATAGATCTTTTTATTGTTGAATGTAAACACTTACTGCTCTTAATTTTCAGCAATTCAGCCTTGGTCACATTTTATAAAATACCTGATATGTAACAGAGTTTTTAAGTTTACAAGTAGCTTGGCAATCACTCAGTATCTTACAATAATATATAGATACTAATTAATCTCTAGAAATCTGAACTATTAAAAACCTTAATCATAACTGGTTTGAGAATTTACATAATTAAAATTTGTTTTGAGTTCTTTGTATACTCTAGATATTAGAGCTCTATCTGAAGTGTGAGGAGTAAATATTTGTTCCCAGGATGTAGGCTCCCTATTTACCTCTCTTATTGTTTCTTTTGCTGAGAAAAAACTTTTTAGTTTGAGTAAGTCCCATTTGTTGATTCTAGTTATTAACTTTTGTGCTATGGGTGTCCTATTGAGGAATTTGGAGCCCAACCCCACAGTATGTAGATCGTAGCCAACTTTTTCTTCTATCAGACGGCGTGTCTCTGATTTGATATCAAGCTCCTTGATCCATTTTGAATTAACTTTTGTGCATGGCGAGAGAAAGGGATTCAGTTTCATTTTGTTGCATATGGATTTCCAGTTTTCCCAGAACCATTTGTTGAAGATGCTATCCTTCCTCCATTGCATGCTTTTAGCCCCTTTATCAAATATAAGATAGTTGTAGTTTTGTGGATTGGTTTCTGTGTCCTCTATTCTGTACCATTGGTCCACCCGCCTGTTTTGGTACCAGTACCATGCTGTTTTTGTTACTATTGCTCTGTAGTATAGTTTGAAGTCTGGTATTGCTGTACCGCCTGATTCACACTTCCTGCTTAGAGTTGTTTTTGCTATTCTGGGTCTTTTATTTTTCCATATGAATTTCATGATTGCTTTCTCTATTTCTACAAGAAATGCCTTTGGGATTTTGATTGGGATTGCATTAAACCTATAGAGGACTTTTGGTAATATCGCCATTTTGATGATGTTAGTTCTGCCTATCCATGAACAGGGTATATTTTTTCGTCTTCTAAGATCTTCTTCTATTTCTCTCTTTAGGGTTCTGTAGTTTTCATTGTATAAGTTTTTCACCTCTTTTGTTAGGTTGATTCCCAAGTATTTTATTTTTTTTGAGGATATTGTGAATCTAGTGGTTGTCCTCATTTCCATTTCCGAGGATTTGTCGCTGATATACAGGAATGCCTTTGATTTATGCGTGTTGATTTTATATCCTGCCACTTTGCTGAATTCATTTATTAGCTCTAATAGTTTCTTTGTAGAGCCTTTTGGGTCTGCTAGGTATAGAATCATGTCACCTGCAAATAGTGATAATTTAAGTTCTTCTTTTCCTATTTTTGTGCCTTTAATTTCTTTCGTCTGTCTAATTGCTCTGGCCAGTGTTTCAAGAACTATGTTGAACAGAAGTGGTGAGAGAGGGCATCCCTGTCTTGTTCCAGATTTTAGAGGGAATGCCTTCAGTTTTTCTCCATTCAGAATGATGCTAGCCTGAGGTTTAGCATAGATTACTTTTACAATATTGAGGTATATTCCTGTTATCCCTAGTTTTTCTAGAGTTTTGAACATAAAGAGATAACAAATAACCCAATCAACAAATGGGCCAAGGACCTGAACAGACACTTCTCAGAGGAGGACATACAATCAATCAACAAGTACATGAAAAAATGCTCACCATCTCTAGCAGTCAGAGAAATGCAAATCAAAACCACCCTAAGATACCATCTCACTCCAGTAAGATTGGCAGCCATTATGAAGTCAAACAACAACAAGTGCTGGCGAGGATGTGGGGAAAAGTGTACACTTGTACATTGCTGGTGGGACTGCAAATTGGTGCAGCCAATTTGGAAAGCAGTATGGAGATTTCTTGGAAAGCTGGGAATGGAACCACCATTTGACCCAGCTATTCCCCTTCTCGGTCTATTCCCTAAAGACCTAAAAAGAGCATGCTACAGGGACACTGCTACATCAATGTTCATAGCAGCACAATTCACAATAGCAAGACTGTGGAACCAACCTAGATGCCCTTCAATAGACGAATGGATAAAAAAAATGTGGCATTTATACACAATGGAGTGTTACTCTGCATTAAAAAATGACAAAATCATAGAATTTGCAGGGAAATGGATGGCATTAGAGCAGATTATGCTAAGTGAAGCTAGCCAATCCCTAAAAAACAAATGCCAAATGTCTTCTTTGATATAAGGAGAGTAACTAAGAACAGAGTAGGGACGAAGAGCATGAGAAGAATATTAACATTAAACTGGGATGAGAGGTGGGAGGGAAAGGGAGAGAGAAGGGAAATTGCATGGAAATGGAAGGAGATCCTCAGGGTTATACAAAATTTCATACAAGAGGAAGTGAGGGGAAAGGGGAAAATAATACAAGGGGGAGAAATGAATGACAGTAGAGGGGGTAGAGAGAGAAGAGGGGAGGGGAGGGGAGGGGGGATAGTAGAGGATAGGAAAGGCAGCAGAATACAACAGACACTAGTATGGCAATATGTAAATCAATGGATGTGTAACTGATGTGATTCTGCAATCTGTATATGGGGTAAAAATGGGAGTTCATAACCCACTTGAATCAAAGTGTGAAATATGATATATCAAGAACTATGTAATGTTTTGAACAACCAACAATAAAAAATTTAAAAAATAAAATAAAATTTGTTTTTTTCTTTTAAAATTTAGATATATTTGATTTTTTTTGTTAGAAGATGTGGATTATAACATTCTCCTTTAAGGGTCTTATTTATCTGTGATTATTTGAGGAGAAATATAATTTTTTTTTTAAGTTCTAGACCCTTCCCTTAAAAATTTAGGTTTGTGTTATTACCAAAATGATTCTTGGAAATAAATGAAGGAACTGGGTGTGGTGGTACATGCCTATACTCTCAGCAATTTGGGAGACTGAGGCAGGAGGAGTTGCCACTTAGCAAGATTCTGTCTCAAAATAAGAAAATAAAAATAAAAATAAAAAGGGCATGGGATGAAGTTCAGCAGTTGTGCTCCCCTGGGTTCAATCACCAGTACAGGATAAATCAAGTAATGAAGGAAATGTATTTTATCCCTGCAGATTTGGGGAGAGAAATACTATTTTGTAACATAAACTCTATTTATGTTATCTAATATGATAAAGTATTAAAATGAGAATGTTCTTAAGAATACCAATTTTAAACTAGGCATGTTGGCACATGCTTGTAACCCCAGAGGATTGGGAGGCTGAGAAAGGAGGATTGTGAGTTCAAAGCTAATCTCAGCAATGGTGAGGTGCTTAGCAATTCAGTGAGACCCTGTCTCTAAATAAACTACAAAATAGGGCTGGGGATGCGGCTCAGTGGTTCAGTACCCCTGAGTTCAATCCCTAGTACCAAAAAAAAAAAAAAAACAAACCAATTTTATTCTCCTGAGTGGACCTACATAAATATTCATAACTATTATTAATTTGTTCTCTTCTGTGTTCACTCTATGTACCCAAGATAATATACTTTGAATGAAGAGATATTATGGCTTAAAAATCTCCCAACACTAAAAATTCTAACTATAATCTGTGGAAAATGTCAAAAGTCTTGTTATTCTGCTATAATTTTGACCTACTAATACCATGAAAATCAATATTTCAAACTGCTAACCTGTTTAAATACTCAAAAAGTTTTGCCTGTCAAAGGAGAAGGGGACCAACTAGTGTTACTTTCCTCTTCTCCCACAGTTATTGAGGGAAAATAAAAGCCTCTGAGTCTTTCAGACTCAGTAAGAATCAAAGAAACAAATTGTGTTTCTCTTTTCTCCTTTTGAGCTAATGAAACTTTTCATATATTTTATGATTTTCCTTTAATTTCATACATTTAAGAAAGAAAATAATTGATGATTGAGGGGATGGTATCAGATATTTTAGATCCTAGTAAAATTCTTTATCCAGAAGCACTTGCCCTTTATGTCTTTTTGGGCACATTAGAGTCATTCCTCAGTGGCTTGCCTCAGGAAGGACCATATTTGAGTTGTTTCTCTATGTAGGTCTTCTATCCAAGGTCCTAGCAAGGTATACAGACGGTGAGAAGCTCAGTCAAAAGTTAAGTGATGGGGCTGGGGATGTGGCTCAAGCGGTAGCGCGCTCGCCTGGCATGCGTGAGGCACTGGGTTCGATCCTCAGCACCACATAATAATAAAAAATAAAGATGTTGTGTCCACCGAAAACTAAAAAATAAATATTAAAAAATTCTCTCTCTCTCTTTCTCTCTCTCTCTTAAAAAAAAAAAAAAGGTTCAGTGAGGCTGTCTCCAGCATTTATCCTGAATGAGAAGAGGCTAATTAAATTCTGTAAAGTGGTGGAAACCAAAGAATTTGAATTTTTCTTGCTCACTGTCTCTTCAGGAATATCAGATCTTTATGGGTGATGAAAGATATTGTGTAATGCCATGACCGAATCTCCTCTCACTAGACACATTTACCACCAGAGTTGCAAGGGGACTCCCTCCCTAGCATAGTGCTATTGAACTTTCCCAATTGCACTAGCGTGTTATTTGGGCAGAATAATTGATAGAAAGAAGTAGTATGTGGGTTTTGGATTATGTCTTTAATTTCAATATTGTTCTTTTAGCAGTTCAATTTGTTAATAAAATCAACACTCATGTTTGGAAAGAGCTAGAAGTTGAATGTTTTTAAAACTTCAACAAATGTAATTTCAATTAAAATTGGTACCACTTTCTGCTTGTCTTTTATGTGCCCTAGAATATATCTGGTAAAATGTGTTCTCATTCAGATGTTCAGATTCCTTGTATTTAATTTGCTATTTGTTTAATGCCATTTTGTTACAAGGATCAAAATGATTGAGAATATAGAATTTAACATTGAAACATAATTTATCTTTAGATGAACTAAAGCCAGAATTTATGTTCTTTGCATCAATCATAAATGTGTAAGTGATGAAATCTTTTTTTTAGAGAGAGAGAGAATTTTTTTTAATATTTATCTTTTAGTTTTCGGTGGACACAACATCTTTATTTTATTTTTATGTGGTGCTGAGGATCGAACCTAGCGCCCTGCGCATGCCAGGCGAGCTCGCTACCGCTTGAGCCATATCCCCAGCCCCAAGTGATGAAATCTTAAAAGAAATATTAAAATATTAACAATTATTAACCTAAATACTCAAAGAATAGGACAAAATATCATAGTCAAATTAATAAAATTCTTTGTATTTATTGGAAATATGCCAGAAAAATATATGTGGCAAAACAAAAACATATTATGTAATAATTATTATATATAATATTATATTTTTAATTATAGAGAAATACTAATGTATAAATACAGTTCATACAAAATAAGAACATTTGTAAAAATGTGAAATTTTTCACCTTTCATGCCAATCAAAATTGTTTTAAAAGTGGTAAAGTGTGATTTTATAACTATTGAATAAACAATTGAATAAAAATTGAACTTTATTATTAGATATATATAATGGATGACAATTTAAATTGTCACAATCTTTTGAAAGTCAATAGACTGCTGTATATTAAAACACTGAGCACATGTGTATACTTTATTCACATAATTTTTAAAACTCAATTTTCAAAAAAAAATCCAGGAGAAGTTAGATATCTATGTCCATATAAATAATGATCTTCATGGTCTTGTTCCTTATAATAATGAATCTGAAAGCAATTGAAATGTTCTTTTACAAAAAGAAATTATTCAATGAATTGTGGTCCAAAATTTGAAATGGAATATTTACAAAACCCTTTAGTAGCTTCAAGCCACAAAAGAAGACCAAAAACAATAACAGTATAATGATAATATAATAATATAAAATCATATTTTACATGACAATAACATACTTTTATATTATGTTTAGAATAAATAGTAAATTTAAAACGCATATCTATGCTATGCTTATACTCAAGTGAAATCATTTTTATATACTAAAAAATTCTTGAAAGACATATAGAAGAAATGAAATTTTGTTTGCAAGGAAGATCAGATTTAAGATTTTTGTTGTGATTTAGATATGAAGAGTCCCCCCAAAAAGCTCATGTGTGAGACAATGCAAGAAGGTTCGGAGGTGAAATGATTCGATAATGGGAATTATAAACTGTCTGTGGATTCATCCCCTGATTTGGATTAACTGGGTGGTAACTGAAGGCAGGCAGGGTTTGGTTGAAGAGATAGGTCACTAGAGGCATACTTTGGGGTTTCCATTTTGTTCCTGGTGAGCAGATCTCTCTCTCTCTCTCTCTCTCTCTCTCTCTCTGCTTCCTGAGGCCATGTCCTGAGCTTCTTTCCTCCTACACACCCTTCTATCATGGTGTTCTGCCTCACCTTGGGCCCAGAGCAGTGGAGTAAGCTGTCTGTGGACTGAGACCTCTGAAACCATGAATGACAAATAAACTTTTCCTCCTCTAAAATTGTTCTTGTCACGTCTTTTGGTCCCAGTGGTGAAAGAGCTGATTAAAATAATTTTGATCATTAAATGAAAGTAAAATCTATGAAAATAAAAAAAAAATGAGAGTAAAATTTATAACAAATATAATTAATTTATTTTATTATTACATTTATAAAATTAAAAAAGGACTTCATGGAAAAAGCACTAAAATGTTTGTGTTTATTTGCTCAAAAGAAAATACCTGTAAATTATGCAGATATATAAAATGCTATGAAACCAGCAATTCACATAGTGTAATATGAAATTGATTGCCAATCTATGCAAGGTGAAACAGACAAATAATGCATGAAGTAAATATGTTTGGGCTTGCTTTACACAGACATGATAAAAATGACAAATTGATTTTAAAAATAATATTTAGTAAAATATATATTGCCTATCCTAAAAGCTATAAGGCATACTTTAATTTTTTTTTTAGATATTATAATATTTGGGGAAAAACATTTTATAACAGTTGACTCATTTTATCGAAGTAATTGCCAGCTCAAAATACTAAGTGGATGGCAAAACTTTAAAAGGGCAAAATATTAATGTTATCTACCTTTACCTATGCAATATTGCTGTAATTGAAGAGGGTAAGAGAACAATATGGACCTCATAATTAATGAAAAGCTCATGCAATTTTTATGTAATACAGATGCACGTCTGCTACATTACAGTTAGCCCAAGGTGTGCAGGGCTTACTCAGTGGGTCTACTGCTACATTTTTCTCTGTAACAGAGTGAAGTTCTGTTCTGTCTTTTCTTAGTTTCTCAATTAATTAATGAGGAACTGTTTTTCCACATTTTGCCCCAAAGACTTATTAGGTTTTAAATTCAAATACTTAATTATATTATTAAAATAGCTATATTGTTCACATTGAGAGTTTAATATTTTATATTGAAAATGTTTCCGATCTTCAATTTCTGGTTGAAGAATGAGATGCTTTTGACAACTGCAATAGGTTAAATAAGACAGTGATTTAAGAATATAACTAAAATGAAATGAATATTTATTTTAAGATTGTGTTTCCCTAGTGTCAACAATATTTGTTTTTGACACTGTCAAATGTAATCTAATTCATATTCTGAAACATTCCTTCAAGGAAATATGGCCTCAAAAACCAACTTTACTATTTTCTTGACTAATTTGATATATATAGTTGTTTATCTTCATTGCTCCAGGATTTTTGTTATAAATTTTGACTATATGGGTAATATATTTTGTTTGCCCTTTATATAGTTTCAAATAATAATTCTTGTACTGCTGAATTCCTTTCAAGAACAACATATTACAAAGTAATGACAAATATTAGATTTCTAATCGCCTTTTTAAAAATCTCACTGAATATTTCCTAATTGGAAAATTTTGTGTGTGTGTGTGTGTGTGTATACTGGTAAGTATCTATATCACTAAGAAGTATACATTATTTTCCAAATGCTAATAAACCAATTAAGAATCCACATTTCACAGTTTTCTGATAAGAGTTACTATTAATCTGAAGTTCATATTTTGAGAAGGAATATATTCATATACTGTTTTCCTCATTTGATTTAGCAGTAATTTTCCAAACCCAAATAGACCAGATGTTGTTCTTCTTTTCCATAAGGTGGTCTAGAAAGAGAGGAATTGAATTAAAGTGTGCTTTGCAGTTAAGCAAAGCTTTCTTTGTGGTGTAATTAATTAGGATTATCCAGAGAAATGAGAGACACAGAGAGAGAATTGTTTAAGGAACTGGCTCATATGATTATGTAGACTGAGAATCTCCAGATCTGCAGTCAGCAAGATCAGTCAGCAATTTCACCCATGGGGAAATGATGGCTGAGTTACAGTTTGAGTCCACATACCTAAAAGCCAGGAAGAGCCAGTAGTGTAAGTTCCAGTCCAAAAACTGCAGGCTCCAGAATTAAGAAAAACTGATGTTTCCATTACAAAAGACAGGGGATGGGGCATAAATGATATCTTAGCTCATGTAGTTAGGCAGTAGGAGTTTCCCTTTATTTGTTTGAGGGTTAGGCTTCTTGGTTTTTTTTTTTTTTCAGAAACTTAAACTGGGTGAAGAAGGGCTACCCACAAAAGGGAGGAAACATGCTTTACTCAATCTCCAGTTCAAATGTTAATCTCATCCACAAACAGGTGCAGAATAATGTTTCCCTAAATATTTGGGTACTCTGCTCCTGTCAAGTTGGCAGGGTCATGGCTAAGGAAGCCTCACTGTGAGAAATGCCTGCTCTCCAGCTCTAAGCACTTATTTGGGATTTATAATCTATAGTTTGGCTGATTTCAAGGAAACTATATGGACCTTATGTAAGACTAATAATGCCAGAAATTATAGGGTATTTCAGTCTTGCTTTAATTAACAATGTGGATATTTATGATTTTGTTGATTTCAGGAATATTAAAGATCTTCTGGAATTGCTTATGTCTTTGCATACTCCAGTCCTTTTTTTTTTAGTTGTGATGGCACAGAATTTTTAGATATTGGCTTTAACACAAAAGAAGAAGTATAATAGAACAAGCTAAATAATATTTACAGGAATTTTCAAGATAGTTCAGTCATGGTGGTTATTTCTTACTAAGAGTATTTAAAAATCCTTTAGTAGCACCAAGAGTGCGCCTTCTTATGATCCAGTGACCAGCTTTTTCCCCCAATTTAATTGCCTCAGGGGACTTTTGCTTTCAGGCCTACCAATCTTAGAATTTTATTTAGAGGGACTTTTCTATTTTGTTCATAAGCATCTGTTGCTGCTGTTTGCTTCACAATATCTTTCAAACAGGAGCCAGATCCAGCTTGCAAGATCCTGGTATTCTCTTATATTGAAGTGAACTGCTTGAAGTAGCTTGCATAGTCCCTGCTGACTCTCTTCTGCATACTCTGACATCTCTGTTGTTCTACTTTCTCGTCCTTTTAATGCCTGTTCTTTATTTAAGACTATTCCTCTATTTTCATTTGAGAGATAAAAGGATGAAGGTAAAAGGGAGGAGGTCTGATTGTTGAAGATAAAGGGAAGTGATATTTGATTGGTCTATTGAAGCTAAGAAAGAATTTCTGCATAAACAAGGGACTGACATGTTTTTGTTGATTGGACATATGTTTAGCCACTGAGCCTAATAACCTCCCCAACATTACTAGAGTCCGGGGGAGGGAGCACATGGAGAAGAGATGCTTAATGGTATTATCAGGTATAGAAGAGGGCAGGATGATCCCTTTGATGTTCCAGTTCTGAAGCAAAACAGAAGGTGGATCATGTTTATTCCATGGGGTCTAGAGTAGGGTCCACAGAGATCAGTGAGATTGGAGGCTTCCTGATGCCTGGGAGACAAGATGTTTTCATCAGAGCAAAGTAGGTTGATGGTGCCACAAAGGAAAACATGAAGATGGGATTATTTGTGAAAGAATCTTCAATGCCTGGGGATCTTGGGATGGCAGCCATCTTCAGCTGAGCCTGTATGGCTTTAAACGTGCACAATAAGTTATAGACAATGAACGAGAGCAGTGGCAAAGACACAGGAGAGTGAGGCAATCTTGCCAAAGAAAGTCACATGAAGAAGCTTTCTGTTCTGCCTTCTTGTGGCTTCAACCCTAGGGGGGTAAGTACAAGAAGACAGAAAATCAAGTGAAAGAAAAACACAAGTGAATAGACCATGTTCCTTTCTCTATTGCAACATCATGAAAAGTTAGGGTGAAGGGAAGAGTTTTGAATTAAATATCATGACTTTTAACATTCTCTTGAAAATGTACATTCTTTTGTCTTATTATTATCACACATATATTTAGTATTAAAACATTATAATTTTTAAAAGAATAAAATGAGGAAGGGGAAAAGTGGATTATTTAACCCATGGCTACTACCAAATAGAAGAGACCTTTGGTAATTCTTCTATGTGGAAAGAAGATAACTGTAGATAAATGTTCTAAAGCAGAAACAAGCCCACAACTTTGTCTTTCCTCACTGGGAGCAATCCACTAGAGCTACAACAGTAAGGAAATGCTTTTAATATGCAACAAAGGAAGATAATTTTCAAGGTAAATGTTAAATGCTTGAATATAAATCTTGAGGAATGAAGGGAAGGGAGGGGGCTAGAAAACGAAAGACAGTAGGATGAATCTGACATAATTTTCCTATGGACATATATGAATATTCCATGATGAATCCCCCCATTGTGTACATCCACAAGAATGGGGTCCTAATCAGAATAAGATAATTAATGTGTGTATAATTATATCAAAATGGATTCTACTGGCATGCATAACTAAAAATAACCAATAAAGCTTTTAAAAAATTGATTTCTCTAATTTCTACATATTTTTGCAATTACAGTAGGGACAGAAACAGTTGGAACAATAAAAATGATAGTAACTTAAAATATAACTCTAGGACAACTTTAATTTTTTAACGTATGTAATTACAAACAACAAATCTAAATGTGTTTCTTGGCATTAGTCTGTCTTCTCAGCTCCCAGGAGCAAATGAATGGGTGTGTATTGTCAGAGTGCCCAGAAAAGAATAGGAGGCTGATATTTAATGACAACACAAAAGAACTAAAATCAGAACTGAGAAATTTCTATGTAAGGCCCCTAAACTAAGGTATTCTTTTATGAGTAGGGATTGCTATCTCACAACAGAAATATGTGGAAATACACTCATGTTTATATGTTATATGTGTGTGTGTATTTAAACAGACATTTTGGCTAATTACATAGCTTATTTTCCTCCTATGTATTCAAGAGATATTTTGGTTTTGCATATTTCTGAATAAAATTGTTGCTTTGGTCATTGTAAATAAGGAATATTTGTATAAAATTTTTGTGTAGTTACAATCCAGTTTCTACCATTCTGGGTAGGAAATAAGATGCTGACATTCTGAATACATAGTAACCAGAAGCAGAAAAGAAGTGGCTTCTTACAAAGAAAAGGACAGTTTTGGGGAAGGATATTAAAGCAAACTTCTTTCTCTTCCAAAAATGGGCCATAAAATTTTGGAAAGCAAGTTTTAGTGAATTTTCAGAAATTTAAGCAGCATGAATTTGTGGCTTTCCTTTCTGAAATACTGCTTTTGACATTACTTAAGAGATTTTTAGTGTTGATGTGTTCTACCTAAATTTAAAATTTCTAGGAGAAGAATTGTTAGATCTATGTCAGATTAACCTGGAATAGCCAGATTGGGAAAGGGTTACATAGAACAGATATGCTTCCTGGTAATTACTGTTGGAAATGAGAGAGGCATTCAAATTGGGTCTCCTGTACCAGGTAAACACTAGACTAGGAACCGGATAAACCTGAACAAAATCATTTATTCAAACAATTCCTCCTCAAGGATATAATACTTTTGGGTAATATTTGTTGAAAAAATGGTATAATTCTTCTTAAAGTATATTTGTTTAATAAAGAAAGGCATAACAATTAAAATATTTAGGAAAATTGACCTGAAACAGTAATATTCTTACTAAAGGTAACACATGTGTTTCTTATATAAATTTTGTAAAATAATTATTTGAATGGAAAAAGTTTTATGAGAATTGAATGAGATAATATTTGTAACATGTGAAGAAACCACTTCTCATAGGGCAAATACTCCATAAAATTATATTAAGTAGTAATAATAGTAGTAATTTTAATAGTAGTAGTAGCGGTAGTAGTAGTCTTAGAAGCACTAAATTATTATTGCATTCTTTTTCAAGGTTAAAACATTCAGTGTTCATTTGAAAATCAAAGAGAACATGATGAATACCAATTATATGTCAGGCAGTGTATTATATATTGGTGTTAGAAGACAAATGAACTACCATGATAAATGATGTTGGTTCACTACCCAACAACCATCACATTTTCTTCCATCATTGCAAATCTTCCTCTTTAGAAATTAAAAAGGTTCACATGCCAGTCCCTTAGCTATCACAAGTAAGTGGCCATGCAGCCTAGTTTTAGCAATAACAAAGCTTTGGTGAATCTGCAGGGAACTGAGCAGCACAAATTTGTGGCTTTTCTTACTATATTGTAAGAAAATATCTATGCAATCACAGGAAATATCTATGAAATGTCTTTCTTTTTTTTAAATAGTAAGGATAGATATGTGTCTATAACAACTAACTTATAAGTAAGAGGGAACATTGTTTATTTTTAAGGCAATGTTAGTCTAATGGTTACAGGCAGCCACATGCACTCTCACTGAAGCAGGACACAATTGCATTTTATTGGGTTTATAGACTATCAGAGGACTTACAATCTAGTAAGTTATTTTATTTTATATAAAGATTAATAATTTAATAATAATTAAATAATAATAATTTAGAAGAAAACATATTTCTACACGTGTGAAATTAAGAAATTGTATCAATTTTTCCAACCAATAATCTTGACAATAGGAACAACTGCACCAATGATGGTTTCCTTTTATTTCTTGTCAAGGATCTGATTCAGGACTATGTGATTTTTAAGATTCCTTTAGTCTGAAACAGTGAATCAGAACTTTACTGCTTTTTAAGTTCTTGAGATCATACAAACCTTACTTTTTTAGGAAGTTGGATGACTCTCAGTTTGCACCCATTTTTTGTTTCCTCATGACCACATTCATTTCATGAAGTCCCAGCAATAATATCATGAAAATGATGCTGGAAACGTCTCAGTGCACCATACGCAGCAACTGATCATCCAATTATTAGGGACAGAAATTGCAATATAGTTCCAAAGTCCAGGAAGGAGTTTCAGAAGCTAGGATTGAAGCAGGTTTCTATGAAAAGACAAAATGATGAGTATCTTTTTACAGTAACTTTTCTTCTAGCATCCACCAACTGGGCCACTGGGCCATACTACTTTGCCCCAAATAGCTAATATTCCTGGCCCAAACCCTACACTCTCAAGCTACAGTTTTCCACGTTACCTGGGAAACCTACATTAATACATCAATGTGAAGTTGAAACATTGGAGCCAATATCCTAACAGAGACTGAGACTTTGCAGAGCCTAAGAAATGCTGTGTATCTCAATCTTCAAATATATCTTTGTGTTCTCCATTATACAATAGCAAAGATGATAATAGCTTGACTCCAGATGTTCTCAGTAAAATGCTTTCTTGTTCAATCTGACTTTATTTTCTTTGGCCACTCAGCTATATGGAGTCATTTTGGACAATTACACAATTTTCCTTGCTCTGCTTGGTCAAGAGACACTAGAGGGAAAATGTTTGAGAGAAAATAGAATTACTCTACCTTTTCTTAGAGGACACCAGCAAATGTCACTGAATGAGAAATGTTCTTGATGCATAACAGTGGCCCAGCATCGAGCATATATACCATTCTTGATGCCCGCATCTAGCCATACGACCATCAGCATTCAGTGCAACACTAAGACCTGCAGGAAACCATTCCATTTGTAAAAGGTCAAACACTGGTAGCCCTAAGCTTTTGAAATGAAGCAGAGAAAACAATTTCAAAGCTATTTACTACCCTGTTCTCTGACAGCTTTTGTCCCGGCTTCCAGTAAGAGAGATTTGCTTTTATAGTCACAATCCTTTAAGTAAATATGATGCTTGTGGCTACAAAATGCATTTGATTGCTTTCTTTGAGTCATAAGGCTTTTATCTTGTTTCTAAAATCATAAAGCCCACCAGGCATTGCATTTTTCCAGGAGTATTGACTGATGTCCATTCTATACATTTAGGTAATCAGATAAGGGTATATATGATGATAGAGTAACTTTGGTAATGCAGGAAGGAATTTATAATACATGAAGGCATTTTTTTTTCTACAATGGAAGTAATGTGCCCTTTGAAGGGTGGAAATTTTGTTATTATTGTTGCTTTCAATATTTTGCATTTCTAATATGCTTCCTTGTCATTTTGTATATTAATGGGAATATATTTTGAAGTCCTTTGGCATTATTTAACAGAATGAAACACACATACAAATTATTAAATCTGCAATTGTACCTCTAGAATACTGGCAAAATGAAAGTAGTGAATATCAAGGAGACAGAAGTTTGCACAAAATCATGTATAATTCCTGCTAGAAATTGGTGGTTGAAATGCATTCAATGTGTATTTTATAAAAGATGCAGAAAAATACATATTTTAGTAAAATGTTCAATTTTAAAATTAGTTATACTTAAAATGAGAACCATAATACATTTATTTAATGTTTTTAGAGGTTTAAATAATTTATAGGGCTGTTATTTTTAAAGAAATTTGTTATTTCCCTCATTTGTTTGTGAGAAACTTAAATGATTATGTGACCTTCCTGGGTTTATATACTAGGTAAAAAAAAAAAAAAATCACTCTCAGATATTATGAAACAAGAGAAAGAAATGGAATTTTACGTTCTCAAACTTTTGCTCCTGGCCTGTTTGTTTTTGTACTGCTGTCAATATAACAGAGCTCTCTGAAACATCCAGCTATTTTATAGTCAAAATTATGAGCCATTTTAGGCCAATAGTTATGATAGGTCCCCAAATTGTCAGATGTGCTCAATGCATATTTCTAAATCTATTTCACAGTAAGTTATGTTAAGCTATGAGGTAGAATGAGGACTCAGAAGAGATTTCTTCCTTCCTGGATATTCAAGGCTTACAAGCAATTATAAGTGTAGTTAGTGCTATCAAAGGAGTAGTAAAAGATCTTACTGGAACATATGCTTATGGGTCAGAAAATCCTCACTGAAGAAATACATTAAACTTAAAATTAAAGGATAACTAGTAAGTAAATACTGGATCAGTTTCTGTGGTTGCCAAAGAGAATAAAGGGGCTAAGGTAGTGAGGAGAAAGGTATTCTAAACTCAGAATGTCCAGCAAAACCAGTGTACTCAAGGAACCAAAATAAGTCTAAGAAGTCCAGTGAAGTTGAAGTCTAGGGTTTATAGTGAAGAAAAAATTTAGGCTCAAGAATTAAAATAGTTCCACTTCTATAAACACTGAGTTAGCAAAAAGGGTCATATTGCAAATCAGAACCAAGATCCAACAATCTTAACAAGTACCAAGTCTTATTAAAAAATATTAAAATGTAAATAATCTCCACACCTAAGCAAAGTAGACAGGAGCTTGAGGATATCAGTACAATTCTTCAGATTCTTCTTGCCATCTTATAATATGTTCTTTAGTCCTCACTTAACAATGGAATATCTAAATGAGGCATAAGATCATTGTTTATACAGAAATGGAGTTGCTTTTGTCATGACACTCGTCCATTATAAATTCAAGTCATCACATTGCTTGTGTAGCCTTTTCCCTAGAGCCATGCCTCACAACTTTGGAGTCCATATTTGTTTATTGTACATAATCCTATACAAACCTAGTATATCCATCTATGGATTATGATTCTCCACTAATAAATACTACAAATGTGTTGAAGAACAGATTTTTCATTAATTTACAAGAAAATTTAGCCAGTTCATCTTTTTTTTCTATTTTTAGAACATTCCCTGGTAAAACATAAAAGCACTTTGCAGGTCTGCTGTTAAATCTTTCCTTCTCTGCTTTAAAGTATGTTAGAGATTTTAGACATTATCATTAAAACCATGACTGTGATTGAAAGACTGTAATCCTGATATGTAGAGTATGGTAAAAATATTGAGAATAGATTGATGCCAGACAAAATTACAAAGAGACCAGTTGCCAGCTTTTAAGAGTGTTGAGTATGACTTGGACTAGAATGATAGAAATGGTGTGTAGAAGGAGGCAGGTAAGAGCCTTAATCCCAGTGGTTTAGGAGGCTGAGCCAAGAGGATCGAATATTTTAGTCAGCCTTAGCAATTAGTGAGATCCTAAGCAATTTAGCAAGACCCTGTCTCAAAAGAGTGCTGTGGATGTGGCTCAGTGGTTAAGTGCCACTGGGTTCAATCTCTGGTACCAAAAAGAAGGAGGAGGAGGAGGAGGAGGAGGAGGAGGAGGAGGAAGAGGAGGGCACAAAAGTACTTTATGAACCCAAATCCATGAGACTTGGTGACTGACTAAATATAGCAGGTAAAAGAAAGTGAGGGATGAAGAATCACCCTTATTTCAACAATGGGGTAGATAAGGCCATTGACTGAGCTGAAGGAAACATTAGAAAAGGAGAAGATCTGGCAGTGAGAAATGAGTTCAAGTTTACATGAAATTGAGGTGATTAGTAAATGTAAAAGGCAATGATCCCTGTAGGCAGTTGAACAAATGGGTCAGAATTTCAGGAGAAAACTCTGAGATAGAAAATTGGGAGTCACTTGCATAAAAATATCCACTTAGTCCATAAGAATGGATGGAATTGGTCTAAGGAGATCAATTAGGAAGAGGTCTAGAGAAAAGCCTGACCAATATTTAAAGAATGAATAGGGAGAAAGAAGCATGGTGTGGGATCAGGCAAGCCAAGGTGGGACCATCATATAAATAAAAATAATATTTGTGTCAAAGTTTCTCTGAGTGTCTCAGCAAGAAAAAACTGCCTACCAAATGTAATGATAGGAATGGGATATTGGAATAAAATCCAGATATCAAAACAAAGAATAGTTAAACAACTTCTCACAGATGTTGGTTATCTAGACAGGAATGACATAGGACTATGGACAGAAGGTGACACAGGTTCATAAGATAATTATAATAGTATAAGGGTGAATACGTGTGAATGCTGCTGATAGTGGAGCCTTAATAGAGAGAACATTCAGGTGGAGAGATATCTTAGTTCCTTACCTAGGCCATGTTAAATTTGGAGACCTGATCCACTTTCTGTATTTCAGAGGGCTGCCCATGAAATAACTTAATACATAGTTTTTGAAAATGAATATATTTTTAATGATTTTCCATAGACAGGCTGGGTCTATATTCATTTTTATTAATTATATAAAAAATACAGAATTTGAGAATTACTCTTTATGTTTATAGAATTCTTTACTTTCTTTTAGTCTTCTGAATCTGGTATGCATATGTGTCCCTGGGGAGCAAAATAATCCATTTGTTTGCACATAATCAAAAGAGTTAGAAAACAAAATGTGCTGCACAAGTTATTATATAATGCAATTCAAATACAGAAAGAAATTTTATTGACTTGCTACTGAATTATCCATACCACTCTTCTAGTCTCATGAATTACAAAACTGATTATATTTCAAATGAAAAAGGGATGATGTGCATTGATACATTAGTATGCTCATATAGCTTCTTAGGATTTAAATAAGAAAATGTTAGCCAGAGATTCTTTTTTAGCTTAGAATAATAATGGTATTAGCAGTAATAATAGCAGCAATAATAACCTCTTATGTTTCAAAGAGATTATATCACTGATTTTTCATCCTTAAAATACTTTTTGCTCAAGGAATAGATGTATTCTTACTAATTCATTCCTTGGTAATCAATGGGACTCAGTTGAGAGATTATTTATTAAATTTAAGATTCCATATTCAAGAAGGAGAGAGATGAATGATATTTGAAAGTAAGCTTCTCAGAAGATGATATATAATCCATCATCAAATATATGAAAAATATTCATCATCATAGCAATTAGAGAAATGCAAATCAAAACTACTCTATGATTTCATTTCACTCCAGTCAGAATGGCAGCTATTATGAATATAAACAACAATAAGTGTTGGTGAGGATGTGGGGAGAAAGACACACTCATACACTGCTGATGGGACTGCAAATTGGTGCAGCCAATATGGAAAGCAGTATGGAGATTTCTTGGAAAATTGGGAATGGAACCACCATTTGACCCAGCTATCCCTCTCCTCACTGTATACCCAAAGGATTTACTAACAGCATACTACAGGGACACAGCCACATCAATGTTTATAGAAGCACAATTCACAATAACTAAACTGTTATTATGCCCTTCTGTGGATGAATGGATAAAAAAAATGTGGCATATATACACAATGGAATATTACTCAGCAATAAAAGAGAATAAAATCATGGCATTTGCAGGTAAATGGATAGAGTTAGAGAATATGTTAAGTGAAGTTAGCCAATCCCAAAAAACCAAAAGCTAAATGTTTTCTCTGATATAAGGGGGCTGATTCATAGTGGGGTAGGGAGAGGGAGCATGGGAGGAATAGACGAACCCTAGATAGGGCAGAGGGGTTGGAGAGGAAGGGAGGGCGCAGAAGTTAGAAATGATGGTGGAATGTGATGGTCATTATTATCCAAAGTACATGTATGAAGACACGAATTGGTGTGAATATACTTTGTATACAACCAGAGATATGAAAAATTGTGCTCTATATGTGTAATAAGAATTGTAATGCTTTCCACTGTCATATATAAATAAAAATTAATTCTAAAAAATCACTTCTCTTTTGTCATATTTTAAATCAGATGAAATTACTCAAGAATTACTCCTAAGTTAAAAAAAAATTTCTATTTTTACTTTTCAATCAAGAGTTAGGCAGTTAATGGTTTTTGAGCTCATTTAACCATCAAGGACTATGTAGGTTTTTAGGTACAGAATACCCATAGTAAATCTGCCTATAAGTGAATTTACTGGAGGAAAATACTGAACTAAAATTGTTAAAATATAAAACAATTGCCAGGCAAGAGGGTCTCATTGAGTTACTTAGCACCTTGCTTTTGCTGAGGTTGGCTTTGAACTTGTGATCCTCCTGCCTCAGCCTCTGAGCCACTGGGATTACAGGCATGCACTACCGCAAACAAATGGCACAGACACCACAGAATGTGACATATTTGAAGATGTTCAAGGAATTTGATATGTGTATTGAGTCAGTAAGTTACCAGCAGGAGAGAGAGAGAGAGAGAGAGAGAGAGAGAGAGAGGGAGAGAGAGAGAGAGAGAATGTGATTTAATCTTACTTAATTTCCTTCTTGCTTATGGATACTTCTGCATGGTCTCTATATCCTGCAATTTAGCTTAGCTCATTGTAAAATTACATATTGTTAAATTAGGTTCTCTATTATGCCAGAAGAAATTCAGTGTCAATAGAAGAGGTTTTTATTTTTGGATCCCTAAGTGAATATAGTGAGTTTAAGCAGGAGACTTCACATAGGAGAGGACTCATGTTCACTTCCTCACTCAGAGTAATTTCATAAGTGCATCCACACCTTTTTGTTTGTTTATTTGTTTATCTTCCCAATTATAGCTTAAGAAATATTTTGGGGCACCTTGTGAAATTTTTTTTCTTTGTGCAAATATGTCTTTATTTTCAAAACCAAAGTTAGGTAATTCACACACTGAAAAATTCATCTATTTCTACGTGCACATTATTTCTTGAATAAGATATACTTAAAATTCTGCACCTCAGGGCTGGGGATGTGGCTCAAGTGGTAGCACACTCACCTGGCATGCGTGGGGTGCTGGGTTCGATCCTCAGCACCACATAAAAATAAAATAAAGATGTTGTGTCCACCGAAAACTAAAAAATAAATATTAAAAAATTCTCTCTCTTTTAAAAAAAATTCTGCACCTCAAATTCCAAAGTTAAATTAAAATTAATATATTATTGCTGATTACAACTACATTGCAGTTCAGCGTAGACTAAAATAGGTACTCAATTAGAGAGAGATATTTATAATATATTTTAAAAAGACATTAACATTAAAATTAGAGGATTTTTAAAAAGTGCAAAAGTAAGATATTTATTTATATTGTAGATTTTAAAATTTGTTCTTTTTAGATATACATGACAGTAGAGTTTGACATATTATACATACATGAAGTGTAACTTATTCTAATTAGGATCTCATTCTTGTGGTGAACATGATGTGGAGTCAGACTGCTTGTGTATTCATTTATAAACATGGAAAGTTATGTCTGATTCATTCTACTGTCTTTCCTATTCCCATAACTTTAATTCCTTTAATTCCCATTGTCTAATCCAATGAACTGCTATTTTCCTCCCACCCACATTGTGTATTAGCATCCACATATCCGAGAGAACATTTAGCCTTTGCTTTCTGGGGACTGACTGATTTTACTTAGCATGATAGTCTCCAGTTCCATCCATTTACTGGCAAATGCCATGATTTCATTCTTCTTTATGGCTGAGTACTATTCTATTGTGTATATGTACCACATTTTCTTTATCCATTCATTGTTTGAAGGGCACCTAGGTTAGTCCCATCGCTTAGCTATTGTGAATTGAGCTGCTATAAACATCGATGTGGCTGCATCACTGTGAAATTTCCTTGGTAGGTAAGTGTTCCTTCACCTTTACAGGGATCAAACGCTGGGTCATAGATTGTATGCAACTTCAACCTTAGGCATTACCAAGTGCTTTCCAAAATGTCCTAATTTGTATTCACAAAAAAAGTGCACAAGAGGATTCTTTTATCTTTATATCACCAAACTTTTTAGAGTTTTTCTTTGTTAAGGAAGGGAACAATCTCTGTGACGCTTCAATTTTAATTTTGCAGATTACTATTTAGATTGAGAACATTTTATTTATTAATATAATCCTACTTTCAGAAATTCCCTGAAACTATCCCATTTCATTTTTATGCAGTTATTCAGATTTTAAAATATTGACATGTAAAAAAATTTTTTTTTCGGTACTAGGGATTAAACCCAGGAGTATTTTTTTTTTTTTTAATTTTGAAACAGAATCTTACTAAGTTGCTTAGGGCCAAGCTAAGTTGCTGAGGCTAAGTTACTGAGGCTGGGAATGAACTTCTGATCCTCCTTCCTCCTTTCTTCTCCCAAGCTGCTGGGTTATATAAGAAACCTTTATAATTTCTAGGTATTAATTCTTTTTTGCTTAAACATTTGCAGAGAGATTATAATAAAAATCAGAAATTTAGCTTTTAAGTCTTGTTAACATTGTCACTTGATGAAAAGATTTAAATGTACACACATAATTTTTTCTCTTGTGTATTTGCTTTTTGAGACCTTACTTAGATCATCGATACTTGCTTTGATATTCAGTATTTTCTTCTAAAATATTTTAATATTTGCCTTTTCACATTTGTTTTTAATTCATGTGGAGTTACATGATTGATGAATTCTGTATTAATCAGCTTTCCTCACTGTAACAAATACCTGACATAATCAACATATAAAGAGAAAAAGGTTATTCTGGCTCTCAGTTTTAGATGTAACAGGCCATGATCAGTTAGTGCTATTGCTTTGGACAAGGCAGCAGATCGTGGATAGAGTGGGAGGTAGAACAACAACAACAAAAAAAATCATTTACCTCATGACCAGGAAGTAAAAGAGAGCAAGGAGGGGGCTGACACCCCACTCTCCCCTTCAAGGATATGGCAACAGTGACCTAAAGACCTCCCACCAGATCTCGCCTGCTAAAGGTTCAACCTCCTCCTCTAGCAGCACCACTCTGTGGAACAAGTCTTTAATACCTGGGTCTTTGGGGGGCATTTGAGATCAAACTATAGCAAATTGCTTCAATCTTCAAACATGCTTTATTTAGAAAACTCAACAGGAAGGAAAGTCTATTATACTTACTTTACTTTTTCAGTTGTTCTTCCTTCCTGATGTTTCATCATTCTTCATTTCTTTTTAAATTTAAATCACTAGCCATTCTTTTTGAGTAGTTTTGCTGGTGACAAATTCTTTTAGTTTTCTCTCTTTTAGTGCATCTTTATTTCATCTTCATTCCTGGAAGACATGTCTACTAGATATAGAATTCTGAGTGGACAGTTCTTTCCTTTCAGCACTTGCAAAATGTTGCCTCACTTCCTTCTGGTCCTGGTGGTTTTTGATGAGACAGTCACTATCATTCAAACTGTTTTACCCTACAGGTGGTTTTCTCTGTCTGCCCTCTGACTGTTTTTCTGTCATTGTTCTCAGTACTATAGTTTGAATATGATATGTCTTGGTATGGATTTCTTTGGCTTTATCCTAGTTGTGGCTTACCCAGCCTCTAGAATCTATAAGTTTATATATTTTGTCAAGTTAGGATAATTTAACCTATTGTCTATTTAAATACCTTTTCTTCATGACCCTTTCTTTGCCTTCTTTCTGTTTTAGAAAATTGATGACTTAAATATTAGATGTTTTATTACAATCCCAGAGATTCCTGATACTTTGTCATTTAAAAAAAAATTCTCTCTGTGGTTCAGATGAGATAATTTTTACTGTTTTATCTTCCAAGTTCACTCATTCTTTCCTGTGTACTCTCCTTATGAAGCCAAGCCTATCTGTTGTTGTTGTATTTTGCAGTTTTATTTTCTATTTGGTTCTTCTTTATATATTCTATTTCTTTCCTAAATTTTCTATTAATGTGCTAAGAATCTATTTCCTTCATTTGTGCCACACATATTCATAATCACTCACTAAGTGTATTTGTCACAGCTGTTCAAAAAATTTTCACGAGTCACCCTAACATATATGTCATCTTGGTGTTATAAATTTTTCTCTTTCATGGTATAATAAGGAATTTTTGTTGGAACCTAGACATTTTGAGCATTATCTTGTAAAAGTGCAAATCTTCTTGTTTCCTCTGACACTGCTCCAGTTGGGGATTGGAGAGTAATGCTACCTTCTTCTACCACATAGAGTCCAGATTTCCACCTCATCTCCATAGATAAAAGGATGTGAGGGTTTCTGATTACTTCTGAGTACAGTGGAATTTCTTAATCCCCATTATCCTCCAGAGGAATCTCTCTTTCTCAGAGGGGCAGGAATCCTATTCCTGTGGCCTTCACGGACAGTAGGGGATCATGGTTTTTTGAAAGAGTGATAGTGGGGATATGATAAGAACTTCTCATTCAGATGTCTATCTTCCTTCAGCTACAGGATGTAATCAAACATATCCAGATTCTCATCATTCAATATAATATACAATTCTTGAGATAATTTATATTTAGTTTTTTATATTAAGTATTTTATACTTATAGTATATCTTAATTTACAATAGTCAAGTTTCAGGTGCTTAATAGCTACATGCAGGCTATGGCTACATCTTGAACAATGTGGATTTAGACTATTGTGATAAATACAATCTGAAATTTTACTTTCTTTATTGGCTTTGTACAACTCCAAATGTGGTAATAAGTCTTTATTAGCCTCATAAACCAAGTTTTTTTTTTGCCTTGTTCCTTACCTGTACTCTAAATGTTTATATAAAAATAATATTTTAATATTCTTAAAGGATTGTTATAACCAATTGAGCACGGTGTCTTTGGACTGAGATAGAAGAAATTTTGTTATTAATTCTATTATATTCAGATATTATCCTTATTTAGTCAATTTTGGTGCTTTATAATTTTCTGGAATTTATAAATTTAATTTTCATGAATATTTTATGTATGACATTTTAGCATATTTAGGTCTAATAAACTTTTTATAAAGGTGTAAATTATGCAAAGTAAAATGCACTATGTTCAGTATATAGTTCATTAGGTTTTGGCAAATATATTTACCAGTGTAAGCAATGCAACAATTAAAGCAAAGAACATCACCACCATTCCAAAACATTTTCTCATCTCTCATTTCACTTTGTTCTTTCTCCTTTTCCCCAGTCTCTGGCAACCGGTGTTGGTTTTCTTTTATTAAGAATATTTTTTATTTCTAGAGATGCATATAAGTATAATCATGCAGGATGTGATCTTTTGTGTCCCACCAATTACCCTCAGCATCATGCTTTTGAAACTCAGGCATTTTATGAGACACTGTTTAGTATTGAGTCATACTTCATTATAGATATGCCACAATTTGCTTACCTTGTTAGAGTCTGTAAACAAGTCAGGATGGCGCCTGGCATTTTACCAGAGGGAGTGGTTTGTGAGGTAGCCAGGGAGCCATTAAGTGTGGAGATTCCTTATTGGTTGACTGCTGTATCTAGTTTATGTTAATTAGATAAGCTGTGTGGAATGTATAAATACCTCTCCTGTCCTACAATAAAGAGCTCCCACTCCTGCTGTATCAATGTACACAAGTTGTTTGTCACCCCCCGGTTATTTTGCTGCAGCCGGACTGCGGCATTACCTATTTACTTCTTGAGTTGCAGATTTTCACTCTTATTCTGTGAGTTTACATTTTAGCTTTTCTGCTTAGTCACTGATTTATTTTCATTTCTTATTTTTCTTCATGGTAAAAGGTCAATATTAATTTTTCTGAACAGATATCTTTTTTCTTAATTTGTTAAAAAGATAAATCTTTCTTTATATTTTGAAATATATGTTGGCCTATTCTAGACTTTCTAAACTTTTTGAAATGTCAATCAGTAACTTGGTTTTAATCTTAAAATTATTTGACCTATTATGGCTTCATTGTATCTTCTTCTACATTTTATGATTAACTTGTCAATTAATGTTTTATTAACATCACACTGAATCTGTAATTCTGTGTTAAATGACATCTTAACAATATTGAGTGTTATTTGTGACCCAGACCTGGTACACATTTACCTTAATTTAGGTTGTCATTATTTTCCCTTAGCAATATTTTGTAATTTTTAGTATCTTGTATACACTTTGTTAAATTATCTTTCTACCTTTGTTTCCAAATTATGTTGTAAATGCTATTTTTTAAGATATATGTTTCCATTTAGCCATTGATAAACACAATTCATTTTGACATATTCACCTCAATTAACTCATTTTTCATTACTGAGATTTTTTTCACAGGTGCCTTAGAATTTTATACAACAGATCAAGTTGGTTGATTGTATTGGGTTAGTCTTCTCAGTTTTAAAGATTTTCTGTCTAATTGTTCCCTCCTTTAATGGCAGAGGAGTGACCTTGTCTATTTCTCCTTTAAGTTCTATCAACTGTTTGCTCATGCACTGAAGCCTGGTTATTGAGTATTTAAACATTTAGGATTGCTGTTTTAATGCTGATTGATTGATATTCTTCTTTATATACAATAATATTCCTTGCCTTAAAACTTACATGGTATTTTATCAATGCAGTCTCTTTACTATTATTATTGGTAGTAGTACTTACATAGTATATGGTTATCTCTAACCAATATTTCACTCTTTGTTTTTTCTTTTTTCTTTTTGGTATCATGAATTGAAGCCAGGAGTGCTTAACCACTGAGCCAAATCCCCAGAGCTTTTAATTTATTTATTTTATTTTATTTTGAGATAGGGTCTCACTAAGCTTCTTAGGGCCTTGCTAATTTGCTGAAGTTGGCCTTGAGCTCAATGATCCTCCTGCCTCAGTTTCCAAGTTGCTGGGATTATAGGCATGCACTAACACCCCTGCTGATATTTTAACCTTAGCCCATCTCTTTCTTTATGTTAAAAATATTTAGATTGATTTTCTTGTAGAGAGCATAAACTTTTGTTTTGCATTTTTTCTGTTTGATAATTTCTGCTTAATTGAAATATATCAAACATATCTCTTGAATAGAAATTTTGATAATAATGAGTTTAATTCTACTGTATTTTATATTAGTAATAACTTTTGTTTCTCTTTTATTTTCTTTGTCCTTTTATGTGACTGTTTTTACAATTCCATCTTAGCTATAGCCTTATTAGGTCTATACATCTTTATTTTATGATTTTAATGGTTGCTCAAAGGTTTTCAATGTGTGTGTGTGTGTGTGTGTGTGTGTTTTGTGTAGGTGAATATATGTAGCAATATATCTTCAGATAAGTCCTCCCATTCATATAAAGACCTTATGTATTTCCTTTGTGCTATTGTGCCATTCCTTTTAAATTCATGTGTGTTACAAATTCAAAGTTCACTGTCATAATTTTTTTATTTAAGCACCTGATTCTCTTTCAAAGAAACTTAAGCATGAGAAAAAGCATGTCCATTTTGTTTTACCCTTATGTTCACCATTTCTGGTGCTCTTCATTGCTTTGGATTCCCATTGGTTCATCTTATATCTTCTTCTACTCAAGTAGGTCCCTGTAATAGTTCTTTGCAAGAAAATCTGCTAAAAACAAATTTTCTCAGAATTTTTTACTTTTACTTTTGATTTATTCTTTATTTTGCTGTAAATCAAATTCTCAGGTCACATTTAGCCCTTTAAAGATATCCCTCTGTTGTCCTCTGACGTGCATTGGTTTTGATGAAAAGTCTGTATGTTTTATGTTTTGTTCTCCTTATAAGTTTTGTGTCTTTGTTCTTCAGTAGCTTTAAAAATACTCTTTCTGCCTTTGGTTTTCACAAAATTGATGATGATATACTCTAGTGTGATTTGATAGTTTATTTTGCTGGTGTTTTATTGAATTTCTTGGATCCATAAATTTATAATATCATCAAATTGGAAAATTTTCACCAATTTAAATTTAAAAATTTAAATATTTTTAAATATTAAATTTAAATATTTTTAAATTTAAATATTTTTCTGCTCTCCTGTTTCTTTCTTGCCATGGAATTTTAATTACACATGTGTTATCCTATTTGCTATTGTGACCTTGTTAAAGTCCCAATCCCCCTCCTTCCTCACATTTTTTTCTTGTTCCTATTTAACTTAATTTTGTTTTTCCCTTCACCTCACCCTTTAGTTCCCCCCTCCTCCTCATCTTCTTTATTTTTTTCTATTTCTGTGTCAGGGTTACTAATCTTTTTTTCCCTACAGTATTAAATCATCTGGAAATACATTCAGGAGACTGTAGACCTCCTCTGTTCCGTTTTCCCTCCTTATATCTGTCCTTTACTACCAATTTTCCACTGTCTGACAACAGTTTTAAATATTTTTCTCCATTTATTATTGTTCACAGTTGGAAATTAAGACCCATACCAACAGTTACTCCTTCATGAATGAAAACAGAAAATCCAAATCAAAGACTTAAATTATCATACAGTAAAACTGGTTATTTTTGTGTATATGATTATGTTAATTTTAGTGCATTTTAGATTCTTGTAGTGTACCACTGCAATCAGCTTATAGTTTCTTCATTCCAGTAACCTCCGTAGGATACCTCATTGTAACCTTAACCCCCAAACAACAAATTTCTATTATCACAGGGTTTTCATCTTTTTGACAATGGCATATAAATAGAATCTCAATGTTTTCTACCCCTGTTTGACAGCTAGGGATTGATCCAACTGTTGCTCTTTGCCCCATGTGTTAGCTTTCTCTTACAATAATGAATATCTGATATAATCAACTTAATAAGGAAAAGGTGTGTTTTGCTTACAGTCTTGGAAGTTCCAGTACATTATTGGACAGATCCATTGCTTTTAGGTCTCTTCAATGGCAGGCAATTGTAGCAGAGAAAATAAATCATTTATCCTAATAATACAGAGATCCAGTCAAGCAGTAATCAAACCAAGGACCTTTATAACTTGAAATATTCTTAGGGAAAGTAGACAGCTTTCAGATTCCTAGAGAAAGTAGGTTTGAATTAAGTTTGAGGAGTTAAATAAATTTAAGTAAATTTCTGGATAAAGACTATTTCTCACATCTTAAGAAAATTGTCTAAGACAGAGATCTAGTAGGGAGCAATAGTAATCAGTTTGGTTTTCCAGATAACTCCAGGAAAAATTATGTATGTATCATATCTTATAACCAAAGCAGTCATGAAGCTTGGAAAATAAATGCATCTACTTACTGCTGTGTCTTAGCTAGAATTTGCTTACCAACAATACCTTCAAATGTGTTGTCTGAGTGAAGTGTATAGGCTTCTATGAAATAAACATGAAAAAGCAATTTCATACAATTTTTATGGGTCTAATCATAGTAAATGAAACACGATCTAATGGAAGAATTACCTGACATCATCAAATATTAATATATTTTATTAAAAACTTGTATTTAGGGTTTTACACAGTGAAATTGCTAACAAAGTCAAACCCTTAATATAAGGAATTAGCAATATATATATATATATATATATATATATATATATGCTAAAAGGGTTTCTTTCATAATTATTTTTATCAGTTTTCTAGTCAATCAAGATTTGATTAAAACCAGAATTCATATTCCAAATGTATTATTAATGAGTAACAGAAATTTTATATAGGACTAAGCAATATTTAATCTCTTTCTAACAATGTTTTTCAGGAGATCTATGAGTATTAGAAAGCATAGTTGGTAATATTTTTTTTAATATAAGTACTTTTTTGTCTGATATTAATATAGTTGTTCACCTTTCTCTTTGACTATTGTTAATTAGTATAGTGTTTTATTTTTATCTTTGTATTGTAAATTTCTTGGAATTTATATTTAAATTGGATTTCTTATAGGTACCATACAATACATATTATTTATCCAATATCACAATCTATTTCAATTGAGAAATTAAAACATCTACCTATAATGTGATTTGAGGTGTTTTTGAATTGTATTATACTCATTTCTTTTTTTCCCATCTGTTCTTTATATTCCCCCTCATTTTTTTATTTTTGATTAATTGGATAATATTTTATGACTTGCTTTTCTTTTGCTGACTCATAAGCTATCACATTTTTTTGATCAACTTAATGATTGATTATAGTTTATATTTTGTTTATTGTGCTATTGGTGCATTATATTTATACATATTGATGGGATTTGTTATTACAAATTTATATATGCATATAATACATAATATAACAATCTAATTTGGCCAGTATCACTCCCCAGAATTTCCTCTTTCCTCCCAACCTCCCATACCTTGGTCCCTTTTCCCTACTTAACCACCAGAGAATGTGGGAAGATTATGGTTTTTTAATATATATTTTTTTTTTATCGAAGTCTATTGTAAAGTGACTAGTGCCACACATGTATTGTAGAACATCCTTACAATATTATACCTTTATTTCTCCTTTTTTGGACTTTGTACTAATGTTGTCACATATTTTGACATGTTATGAAACTCACAATACATTTTTTATTATTTTTGTCTTAAACATCTGATTCTCAATGCAATAATCTAAAATATCTGCATATTACTATATCTAGTTTCTTCATTCATTTTGTAGATCTATATTTTCATTTTGTATTATTTTCCTTTATTCTAAAAATTTTTTTGACATTTTTGTATTCAGTCTATAGATAATTTTTAAGTTTTAATATGGCAAGAGTCCATTTTTGTTCTGAAGAATTTTTATTTCACTGTTTGTCTTGAAACAGGAGTGAATGTTTTCCCTGAATAAAGAAATCTGCATTGACAGATTTTATTTCTTATACTTTAAAAATGTTGGCTCACTACTTGAGCTTATAATCTACTATCTTTGCTCCTTTATAGCATTGTGTATTTTCCATTTACTGTGCTTATACTTTAACATTATTACTAGTTAAATAAATTTTACTGTGATTTCCCTTGGTGTAGTTTTTATTTGGGGGATTAGGAGTTGATAAACATCTTGAATCTTCAGATTTACAATTATTCTAAAACTTTGAAAAATTTGGCCATTAATCTTCAGATACTTTTTGTGTTCTTCTCCTTTCTTCTTCCTTTCTAGTATTCCAGGGTTATGTAACCAGGCAGCTTAAAGTTGATCTCCAGCTCATTCATACTCTGTTCAATACTTTTATTCTTTTTTCTCTCTGTCTTATTGTGTCTTCCATAATGTATTCTGGTGTCTAATATGTTGTTTAATCTATTGTTTATTCCATATAAATTCCAAAAGTTATATCTCAAATTTTTCCATTTGAGATACTGTAGTGTTCATATATAGAAGTACATGTTAGTTCTTCTTCATATCTTCCATACCTCTTAACATGTTAAAATATCTTTCAAGTTCTTGATCATGTAGAAAACAGTCATAATTATTTTAATATTAGGTAGACAATAAATCTAGCACAAGTCATTTCTGATATGGTTTGGTTGATATTTTTTCTCATAATTTTTTATAGTACTTCTTTCTTCCTTGAAAGCCTGGTAATGTTTAATTGGACACCAAATGTTGCAGACTTTAACCTCATTGGATGCTAGATAATATGTATTTCTATAAATATTTTGAATGCTATCTTTTACATGGTTAATTTCTTGTGAATAATTTTCTCGCTGGCATCATGCTTTAATAATTTATTAGGCAGTACAGGAGAAGTCTCCTTCTAGAGCTAACCTTTCATATGTATTCTCACAATGGTCCCCTGAAATATGAAACTTTCCTTGCTGATTATTGAAAATAGTCCATAAACACTCACTGAACATTTGTGAACTTCTGGGATTATTTCTTCTATTATATTTATGTAGTTTTTTACCTTGCTTTGAGAACTTTCCTTAGGAGTGTGCATTGATTAGTACTTAACTGAATACTCATGTTAGAACCTTGAAAGTCTGGAGTTGCTTTTGTGCTGCTTTCTTTTCTTTGCAAACTCCAGAGTTTGGCCCACCTGGACTTCCACATTGGTCTACTTAAGCCTGGGAGACCATCTAGCTCTCCCTAGGTCTCGCTGTTTCTGCACCATTACCTGGAAACTTTATCTAGGCAATAAGCTGGGGCACTCTTAGGTTTTTTTCATTTATTTAACTTCTTGCAGGAAGTACCATCTTTTATTGCCTTCTGCTAAGTGACTTGAAACACCTTTTCATGTATTTTTTCTGGTTTTGTTGTTTTTAATTTCTTTTCTTAGGGTTTTCAGTCAGGTATATGAATAAGACCTCTGTTACTCTGTCTTGGTTGGAAGTTCATAGCTGCTTTTTTATTTATCTTAGTAGTTCGGAATCAGTAAACCTCACTGAGTCATCTGGACCTCATAAATTCTTTTGAATTCCTTCTCTTCTTGAAATATTATATCATTTTTCCCTCTTAACTCCTTCTAGTTCACTAGAATAAAAAAATATTTCTTATTGTTCTTTGTGGTATGGAGTTGGAGGTACACCTATTCTTTCTGCAGAGTCATTTCTCTTGAAGTTTTTATGAACTAAGAAAATATTATAGATGACAATATGTCAGATCCTCATATTTGGTGCATTCCACACTTGGTATTCCATCTCTTCCAGTTTTACTAGAATTAGTTATGTAATTCTCATAGTTCTTCACACATTGCATTAACTACCCAGGTTACTTATTGTCAAGTCAACCTTTTGACCTAATAATTGTTTTGAATTTTTAAAGTGATATTCCAAAAAGGTCTACAGTATATTAAAATATTATCTAGGTAGGACTATTTCCTTTCCTGGGGACTTCTCAGAGCCTTGCATATATAATTTCTAAAGGAGAATTTGATAGTCAATAATTATAACATATATTAGTCCATAATTTTTTGTTGTTGTTTGTGGTTAGTAGTATGTGTTGGAAAATCTATCCTTAGCAAATATTTTTAAAAAATCACAAAGATTATTTATTCCAAAAGAACTACCTTACAGAGCATAGTCCCTATCAGATACTTAAACTGTACAATTTCTGCTTTCATTTAACCTAGGAGCCTATTTTGAAACAAAATGTTCAGGATTGAAAAATGCCTTATACCTTTCTGTTGTGTCAACTGTGATTTGTAAATGCTTTTCAAATTATTGTCAATAGCAGAGTCATACTAACAATATTAGAAGGACTAACATGGGAACCATAGATTTTGACAAATGAGGATTTTAATAAAGGAAAGTGTTTTCATTTGGTATTTTTTTTATATTCCAGATATAAGAATTGTAGTACTTGAATTTAAATAAAAATATTTGATTTATTATCCAAATTACTTTCCTTTGATGGCTTCTATCATTCTACCAGTTAATATTTATAACTTTTTTATATACTGTGGATTTTAAATATTAGTGTTTGATTTGCTGTATTTTCTGTGCTTGAATATTTTTGTCTGTTGTTGTTAGTGTTGACTTTAGAGACCTGAAGTTTTTGAGGTTACTATGTAGTCATTGGTTTGATTCATCTTTTTCATCAACTGAATACAAAGAGTGCCCTACAATTGTTTCATTTTATAACAAATGTAGCTAAACTACTTTTTAAATGGGTGTCCTGCTTTACTTAGCTCTGTCAATAAAACTTTAAAAATATTTGTTAGTCAGGAAATTGGATTATATTTTGCAGAAAATGTATTGTACTTATCTTAATTAAATCTGCTAGTGATGATTAAAGGACCAGTCCAGTCTCAGGATCATTATTCTGATTTTCAGTGAACTCTGGGCAGTATTTTATATGAAGGAATAGGACATTGGATGGATCTATTCTAATTATAGGACAAAACCTGGAAATGTATTTGGCCATAGGTCTTTTGATTGAACTCCTACCTATAAATTTGAACACAGAGCAATGATGGTTAATTGATGATTCTCTATCATGTTTTTACTCATGGAAGTGTCATTGTATGTCCTTATAATGGTATTTTATTTTTTAAAAAGTATTACATAAAGGGAAAATGAATAATGTTTGTTAGTGTTGAAACAATATAAAATAAAAATTGTATAATTCTTTGGCTGCAATAGCAGAGTATCTTGGCTGCATCAACTTAATACATATATTATAGAAGGAAAAAGACTCATGTGAAGTAAGGAATTGCTATAGAGCAAATAGAAAACATATAAAGCAGGATAAATAGTCCTTTCTTCCTTATAGGAGAAAGTCCTATGGATATTTGATGTTTGAATGTGGAACCATTTTCTTAAGAACTTTCTTTATCTGCTTCACTTTTATACTACATAGTCACAAAAAGACCACAAATTTGTTAAAATGGGTCAAATATTTCAGGGCCCGGTGATCTTAAGGTTGATGGCTTAATATAAATTAAAAGAAACTCACTAAAAATAAATCTTGTTTCCTTACCTATTTTGTTATAAAATTACATTTAGGAAATTTTAAAATGTGTCAGAGAACATTTGGTTTTAAATAATTTTGAAAATTACCACTTAAGAAAATTTGAAAAATTATTAGTCACATTTTCCTATATTCTTCCAAGGTGGCCACCAAACATTTTTAAAAATGAATGATCAAATTTTAACTTCTCCTCAAATTGCTCTTTCAAATTTTCACAAATCAAGTTTGCTACTCTGCTTTGCTGCTGCTCAGCATGGTTTCAGATAATCTAGAGAGTGTCAATAAATCAAAGACTCTTTTATTCATACACAAAGTACATTCAGTCAATTTTACCCACAGCTCGGTTTTTGGTATTATCAAATATCTAATCTATATTGGTACATTTAATGCATAATTTAAGAATATGATATTGACTGATTATTCATTTTTATTAGTTTGAACTGCTCCTGAACTCCAGTAATGTTACAATATTTCAAAATGAGAAAATCATTAACTATAGTTGTTGTTAGAACACAGGGTCTATAACACATTTGATTTTTATATGGGACAAAAGTTCTTATATCTTCTAGGAATACTACTAAAAATTTTTGGTATTATAACTGGTATACATAATTGCATTTTTATCTTTATTATATAACATGTCAAGTTATTTTATTGTATTAGTTTCTAATTACTCTTTTTTTATTCTCTATTTTTCTTAATTTTCTATTTTGAAATAATTCCAACTTGAAAAAAAAATTGAAAGAATATTAGAAAACATATTCATATGTCATTTAATATGATTTGCTTTATTCTTTCTCAGTATTATACATATTTATATTTAGCTATATATTAATTTTATATTATACACTGCATTATACATGTGCATATACATATTTTAATATTTATATTATATGTATAGAATTACCTTTTATACCAATTAAAAATAAGTTGCTGATATGATCCTATTATAACTAAAATGCAATTTTGTATTTTTTTGCACTTAACTGATATGCTACAACTACTTGAACAGCCCAGCAAGTGCCAAATATGCATTTCTTCCCAGCTGTCAGTGATATTACACTGATACCTTGAAGTATTTACATCATGGAAATCAGTAGGTGTAAGAAATCAGTACTTGGCTACTACCCCACTTCTGGAAAGGCTTACCAACAGACCATTGAAACAACCACCAGTTTCAAGAATTTAACACTTCTACAATACTACCATAACCCAGACATCTCCTCTAAATTTGTATTTCAAGAATGTCCTTTATGGTAACCAAAACAAACAATACAAAAATGTTTAGTTTTTGTGTCTCTTTAATATTTTTTTAGTCTTAAACTAATCCCTCAGTTTGTTTTTTGTGACCCTGAAATTTTTGATGGGTCTATGTCTGTTAACATGTAGATGTTCTCACAATTTATATTTAATATAACATTAAAGCCTCATGAGAGCCAGATGTACTGGTGCACGCCTGTAATCCCAGTGGCTCAGGAGGCTGAGGCAGGAGGATCACATTCAAAGCCAACCTCAGCAAAAGTGAGGTGCTAAGCAACCTAATGAGACCCTGTCTCTAAATAAAATACAAAATAGGACTGGGGATGTGGCTCAGTGGTCCAGTGCACCTGAGTTCAATCCCCAGTACAAAAAAAAAAAAAAAATACCTCATGACGTTTTTCATGGTTAGATTCAGGTTATTTATTTTTGTCAGGCACCTATAGTCCTTCTCTATGTATTGTATCTATAGGCTTATACAATGCTAATGTTGTCCTATGACTAGTCTTATTAACTTTATTACATGGTTAAGGTGACAAACATCACGTTTCTTATTCTGCCTTTAACACTTGACACATTTAACTCCATTGCAGGATTCCAGAATTCTGGCCAGTAAATAGCAGAATCATTGTTTTGAAAACATAGATCAAATTATTTTATTTCCCTGTTCAAAAGTTTTAAATGTTTTTTCTTATTCACCAAGAAATTCACAGCTCTATATTGTCTGTGTGTCCATTCTGTTCCTCACACTCTGCCCCCAGTTCACTGATTCTCTTATTCTTTTAATGTAGTAAGCACAAGCATGCCTCAAGATCTTTGGAATTGCTATTTTCTCTGCTTGGAAGAAGTTTGCCTAGGCATCTATCTCAGCTCATTCTCCTTTGCTATTAAAAAAAAAATACCTGAGGCTGGGTAATTTATAAAGGAAAAAAAAGTTAATTTTAAATCTTGGTTCTGGAAGTCTGAGAGAATGTGTTCAGCATTTGCTGGGCTTCTAGGGAGGGCCTTGTGCTGCATGATGTCATTGCAAAGAAGCAAACTGGGGAATCAGGCACATCCAGAAAGAGAAATTTTTGTAGTAACTATTTCAATTCTACCAAACCTAGCTTAGTCCCATGAATTGTAATCCAGTTTAACATAGCTACCTCAAGCTCTTGAAGAAAAAAAAATGGATAAAATCTTTTAATCAGTTTATGAGAGTGATGTTCCATGACTTAATCAACCCCCACAGAAGGCCCCAAGTCTTAAAGTTCCCACTACCTCTCAATACCATTATACTCGGAACCAAGTCCAGAAAGATTAATCTTTTGGAGGCAAACCAAATCCAAATCATAGCAACATCTATCCACAAAGTTTGTTTACTCATTTCTTTTGGCCTCAGAAGTCATATTAATGTGGAAGCCTGGTCTGATTGATCCCTATGTATAAAATAGTCAGGTTACTAATGCTCATTCTCCTCTTTCCCTATTTACCTTACACTGGTCCCTATACCCGCTGTGGACATTTATCCCCAGCTACTTGACTACTACTACTACTACTACTACTTATTATTATTATTATTATTATTATTATTATTATTATTATACCACAGATTTAACCCAGGGGTGCCTAACCACTAAGCAACATCCCCAGCCCTTTTTTACTTTTTATTTTGAGACAGGGTCTTGCTGAGTTGCTTAGGGCCTCACTAAATCGCTGAGTTTGGCTTAAATTTACAATCCTTCTGCCCTAGTCTCTTGAGTTGCTAGTATTACAGGTGTGCATTACCACACCTGGCTCTATTATCTTTTATATATTTACTCTTTGTCTTTCTTACGATAAATGATACCTAAGGGTGCTTGGAACATGCTCCGTGATTAATGAATATTATTCTGATGGGTAAATATTTTACCAAGTAGAACATACACTGTTAAGACCAACAAAGTAATGAATAAAACTGTACTATTGTGAATGTTTTTAAAATGTTTGACACATAACTCCCCTTTTCAATAAAATTATAGAAGTCATTCTCAAAATACGTTTTATTACAAAATATAATTGATTTTATGAGTGGTTTTATTTTTCTAAAATTTATACTTAAATTATATTTCAAAACATCTAACATTATAATATTCATTGTAAATTTGTCTCTTGAAATTTCATTGAAAAGGTCCTTTAAGTATCCTATATTTATTAGGCTACTTAAATAAATATTCTTCTATAGTTTATATCAACACATAAAATAGTTATTTTCAGTATCTGGAAAACCAGTCAATTTTTATTTGTTTTACTTTTCTTCAGTTCTTATCTCAGTTTCCCTTTCCCCTGCTAAAAGTATGCATAAAAACAACATTAATATTGCAAAGATTCTCAGTTATTACTTAAAACACAAGGCTTTAAGTTTAGAACACATTATCACAACTCTAGAAAATCAACTTCCTGCTTATTGATGGAATTATTGAATTATAAACTTTGACTATGTGTGTGAACATTTATCTATCATCTGGAGCATGTGTAAATAGGATTAATCACTTTGACATTTTGTTCATAAGTTGTCTATCAGTAGCTTCTAAAACTTTGAGAAATTTGAGAAGTCTTTCAATCAAGTCATAATCCCTTATTGATTTACATTTAACCTTAATTCATGAGTACGTTGCTCTCTGATTTAAAAAAAAAAAAAATCATTCTCTCCTGTCCTTCCCTAGAAAAGAAAATAAAGCTCATCTGTTTCCTCCTGCTTCACAAATATTCTTTGTCATCTCTAAAGATTATCAGTGCAGGTCAATCACTTAATTTTTTTTTCTGGATATACTAATTGCAATCTTAATAAAAACCTAGTGCTTTGAGCTGTGTTACAAGGCTCAGTCTTAAGACATTTACCCTGTCTTTTGATGATCTTTCCCAGTCCTGTAATCTTAAATACTATCTATCGGCTCCTAAATATGAGTTGATGGTTCTAGTCCAGACCTCTATCCTGAAATTTCCAGATTTGTTTATTCAACTGACAATTGGATGCATTTATTAAATCAGAGACACCACAAACTTACCATGTTCAAAACTAAACTACTCTGTTTCCCTTCAAATAGATCTATTATCTTCCCCATTTCAACCATGATAATATTGCCCTTTTATTTGTTCAGGTTGAACCTCTTCCCACTTATTTTTTCTATATTCCACTTCAAAATTTTCACAAGTTACTAAAAATTTAGTGGCTTAAAACGGCACAAATATATTATTTTACAGTTTGGAGATCAGAAGGTCAAAATGGCTTTCACAAAGCAAAATTCAAAGTGTTGGAACAGCTTTTAATTCTTCTGGGAAATCTAAGTGATAATCCATTTCCTTGCATTTTCCAACCTTGAGAAATTACCTGTGTTCATTGGCCCAAATCTATCTTCCTCTGTCTACAAAAGCACCAGTGTAACATCTTCAAAATTTCTCTTTTTAATCTCTGCTGATATTGTCCCATTTTCATATCTGACTCTGACCCTAGTGCCCTGCTCTTATAAAAGTCCTTGTAATTGCAGTAGGCCCATGAGAATAATTCAAGTTATATTTCATGTCAAGATCTTTAATTAAAAACATCTAAAGAGCCCTTTTGCCAAATGAGGCAACATATTTCTACAACATACTCTCTTTATCCCTTATATACAATATGTCAGCATAACACATAAGCTGAATCTTAAAAACATTAAAAATATTCTGAATAGAGTTCAGTTATCATTCACTTTTTCCACTTCTGAAACACTAGTCTTAGGATGTCACTATTATCTGGAGTACTGATAGAACTTTTTAATGTGACTTCTTGTGTTATCTAGAAAAAAAAACATTAATTCTGTTAAAACTAAAATTCAATTATGTCATTTGCCTTCTGAAAATTCATCTTTCCATTCAACTCAGTATGCAAGTTAAAACACTGCAAATTTCTACAAGATGGTGTGTGTGTGTGTCTTATTCATGGCTACATATTCTAAATACAAAATAGTAACTAGCATATAATAAAATTTAACAAAAGCCAGTTAAATAATATTGAATCTTCTTCAGTGGTGGTGATTTATTTTGCTTGTTCAGTGACAATGGAATATGGTTGTACAATGGATATGTGCAGTCACACATCACTTAGCAATGGAGGCTAATTCTGAGAAATGCTTTGTTGAGTGATTTCATCATTGTTAAAACATGATAGAGAAAACTACAAAAACTAACATAGTTAGGACATCACTAGTCTCTATGATATTATGGGAACACCACCCTATATACAGTCTATCACTGACTAAAACATTTTTATGTGAGGCATGACTGTATATTCAGATTACGGGCGAAATATAAGGTCATATGTCTTCTACCCATTAGCACCAGTATATATTCCACTAAGCTAGCTCAAGATATTTTTGTCTCCCTATATATGCTCAACAATCTCATGTATATGTAGAAATAATTACAGAAAAGAAGACAGGCCTACTATTAAGGATTTATTATTAATGATTAATTTTTGATACTCTAATTTCCCCCATTTTAGTTTTTATGAAGTTTCTTTGGAGGGAAAAAAATTACATATGTATACTAAGTAAATAAAAGAAATCTTGACACAATTATCAAATGTAAAGTCTAGAAAATTACTGTCTAGTAACATAGTTTTATAAATTAAGAAACTAAGATAAAGAGAGTTGATTTGACTTCCCTAGGGCCATGGAGTCATTAAGTGACAGAATGGGGCCTAGTCCACCACCTTACTGCTTTCCTCTTTCTTCTATAAAATTGGCTATGTGAAATACTTAACTAATGTCTTATGAATTCTCAGTCTAAACATTTATAATTACAACCACAGGAAAACAAATGTAGAAAATATTGTCATGCTGAGAATCAGGAGGAACAAGTTCAGCTATGTTAGTTCTGTGTAAACATAGAGGCAAATTTATATGATATCTTTAAATTATTATGATTAATACTCAGTATGCCAGTTTATTTTGCAAAAATGAACTGGGCTTTTTTTTCATACATATGACTGATAGTTCTATTCATTCACTTATTCATTTAATTAAAAAAATGTATATATACATATATAGAACTTTTTAATGTGACTTCTTGCTTTATCTAGAAAAAAACATTGATTCTGTTAAAACTAAAATTGAGTTATGTCATTTGCCTTCAGAAAATTCTTCATCTTTCCATTTAACTCAGTATGAAAGTTAAAACACTTAGTGCAAATTTCAGATACACACACACATATATGTGTATATATATATATATATATATATATATATATATATATATACACATACATATACATGTATATATATATATATATATATATAATCACAAAATACAATTTAAACTATAATTCACACAACTGAAATATTTGGCAGTTCTTACACTGCCAAGAGTGTGCCTTTTCAGTGAAACATTTTAACTACTTTGGAAAAGAGATTAGGCTATTTATTCAAAGTAACTTAAAACACATAGTCATAACACAAAAATTTTGTTCATATTTATTAAAGACTAGAAACATATATTCAAGAAGACAATGGATAAGTTGTGGTATATTCATGCAATGAAACACTCCTTAGCAATGAAAGGGAATGGACTACTAACTGATGCACACAACTGCATGGTTGAATCTAAAACACTTATGGATGAAATAAAAGCCTGTCATTTAAGGGTGTAATACATGTGAACATATATGATATATATCCCAGTGACAGAATTTACAGATTAAATTGTGGTCTCAGGATCAGTGCAGAACCAGAGAAGAAAAATCATTGAATTTATATGATTTAAACTTAGGAAAAGTAAACTTATATGCATATGAGGGTCAAAGAGATAACAAATGCATAAAGGAGACTCAGTTACAGCATAGATTTTTAATATACCTAAGGTCAACAGCTGCCTAAATATTCTATATTTTATACTGGTTCATATTTTTACTTTGAAGTAAAAGCTTAAAAATGCACAGAAACTTATAAAGGCACAAATTTTAAACACATATAATCATTTAACTCAGGCCTGTGGGAATATAGAATATGTCCATCACTCCAATGTTTTTCTTCTGCACTTTCCAACTACATTCTCCTCACACTGAAACAACTGCTGTTCAGATTTCTATCTATATAGATTAGTTTTATTTGTTTGAATCACATAAGTGGAATCATACATCATACCCTTATCATACAGGCTTTTATTTCATCCATATGAGCTTTAGATTCAACCATGTAGATGTGTACATCAGTTAGTGGTCCATTCCCTTTCATTGCTAAGGAGTGTTTCATCGCATGAACATACCACAACTTATCCATTGTCTTTTTAGATATATTTTTCTAGTCTTTAATCAATATTTAAAAAACTAGAAATATTTTTGTGTTATGACTATGTGTTTTAAGTTGCTTTGAATAAATAGCCTAAATTGCTGGGACTGAGGAAAACAGACAATCCCTTTTCCAAAGTAGTTGAAATGTTTCACTGAAAAGGCATACTCTTGGCAGTATGAGAACTGCCAAATATTTCAGTTGTGTGAAGTATAGTTTAAATTGCATTTCATGATGATTAATTATGTTAACACTTGTTTGTGTTCTCATTGGCCTTTCACACAATTTTTGTCCAATTTTAGGTGAGTTATTTCTCTTTTTATTATTAAATTCAGAGTCCTTTATATATTTTGAATATGTCCTTTGCTAGATATTTGCATTACAAATATTTTTCCCCAGTCTAAGTCTTCCCTATTCATTTTCTCAATGCTGTCTTTTAATGAGTATAAGATTTTATTGCTTTAAAAATTATTTTGATTAACTCCAATTTTTCACTTTTTCTTTTTTTAAGGATTAGTACTTACATTGTCCCTTTTAAAGTAGATTTTCCAAGTGGAATTAGTTATTTTCCTGTGCTTTCTTTTAGAAGCTTTAGAATTTTAAAACTCTGAAGTTTCAATGGCCCACCTAAAACATTTATAATTTTGTATAAGGTGGAAAATAAGTAAAATTCATTTTCTTTTTTTACATAATTTTCTATTTTACCAGGAAAAAAAAATGTATCTTTTTTGGCTTTGTTGAAAACTGTTCATACAAGTGTTAAGATAATTTCCACTTTAAAGCATTATGTTAACCAAACAAATTAACTCTATCTAACTTTTCTAGTTTTTATTTTCTACCAAGGATGATGCTAATCACCTTATAATACTTATTTTACTAGATGAAAAGGATTTTCAATCATTTTGATTACATTAATTGAAATATTTGTATAATCATTTGGCTGTTGAATTTTTAAAAATCAGCTTTATTGAAATATAATTGGTATGTAATGAAAGTTACCAATTTAAAGAATGATTTTATAAATTTTTAGTATAATGTAAACCATTATATAACCCACACCACTGTAATCAATATGTTTCTACCACCATAAAAACTTTTTTCATGTCTATTTGCAGTCACCCCTCCAATACATAAAAGTCATGAAAACCAGTGATTTGTTTTTGGTCAATATACAATTGTTTTGTGTAGAATTTTATATAAATGTGATCATACAGTATGAAGTATTTGTAGCTGGTTTCTTTCACTTAGCATAATGCTTTTCAGATTCATTTGTCAGTAGTTTATTCTTTTTAATTGTTGAATAGTATTTCATAGTTTGAATATACAATTCTTTAGTGTGACAATATATTAAAGTTTGTAATTGTCAGCATATTTACCTAATTTTCTGATTTTATATCTTCTTTGTTTGAAATGAATTTGCTTTAAGTTAGAATAGGAAACTGTAAATTCAGATAAATAAAATTCAGATAAATACAAATATGAGAGAATTTAAAGTTTTGAACACACAGATTGAGAAATTTAAGAATTTACAGCTCAAAGAACTGTTTGCTTTGATCACATTATGGAAATGATTAAGAGGAAATACTTGGAAAGAAACTGATGGTTAATTGAAAATATTTTGCCTTGAACTTTTTAGTTTATGTCAAATTAACTTTATTATTAATTATTTTATTACTTCCTATAGAAAAAGAGAATTTTGAGATGTGACAATATTTTTCTGACTTGTTACAAAAATAAGTTACTCATAATATCAAGATTTAAAAATAGGAAGTAGACATTGTATTAGAATATCAGAATCTACAGAAGCAGATAAATAAAATATGTGAGCAAAAGCAATGATTAAGTTAAATAAAAAGAGGAATAAGGGAAGGAAAATTTTAAAATAATAAATAAAAATTAAAGTTACAGAGAGCAAAGGAGGTACTAATGAAACAGTTTAAAAAATAAACTTGAGGAACATACATAAGATTATGATCAGGTAAAAAACAAAACAAAACCTTCAGTGTTAGATTTTCAAAAGTTATTTCAGTATTTGGGAATTAGGCATGACATAAAAATATGAAAAAAAAAGAAAAAACCAACAAATAAATGATCTCATACTTCATCTCAAAATCCTAGAAAAAGAAGAGCAAAACAACAGCAAAAGAAGTAGAAGGCAAGAAATAATGAAAATCAGAGCTGAAATTAATGAAATCGAAACAAAAGAAACAATTGAAAAAATTGACAAAACTAAAAGTTGGTTCTTTGAAAAAATGAACAAAATCGACAGACCCTTAGCCATGCTAGCGAAGAGAAGAAGAGAGAGAACTCAAATTACTAACATACGGGATGAAAGAGGCAATATCACAACAGACACTTCAGAAATACAGAAGATAATCAAAAATTATTTTGAATCCTTATACTCCAATAAATTAGAAGATAGTGAAGGCATAGATAAATTTCTTAAGTCATATGATCTGCCCAGATTGAGTCAGGAGGATATAGACAACCTAAACAGACCAATATCAATTGAGGAAATAGAAGAAACCATCAAAAGACTACCAACTAAGAAAAGCCCAGGACCGGATGGGTATACAGCAGAGTTTTACAAAACCTTTAAAGAGGAACTAATACCAATACTTTTCAAGCTACTTCGGCAAATAGAAAAAGAGGGAGAACTTCCAAATTCATTCTACGAGGCCAACATCACCCTGATACCTAAACCAGACAAAGACACTTCAAAGAAAGAAAACTACAGACCAATATCTCTAATGAACCTAGATGCAAAAATCCTCAATAAAATTCTGGCCACTCGGATACAAAAACTTATCAAAAAAATTGTGCACCATGATCAAGTAGGATTCATCCCTGGGATGCAAGGCTGGTTCAATATATGGAAATCAATAAATGTTATTCACCACATCAATAGACTTAAAAATAAGAACCATATGATCATCTCGATAGATGCGGAAAAAGCATTCGACAAAGTACAACATCCCTTTATGTTCAAAACTCTAGAAAAACTAGGGATAACAGGAACATACCTCAATATTGTAAAAGCAATCTATGCTAAGCCTCAGGCTAGCATCATTCTGAATGGAGAAAAATTGAAGGCATTCCCTCTAAAATCTGGAACAAGACAGGGATGCCCTCTCTCACCACTTCTGTTCAACATAGTTCTCGAAACACTGGCCAGAGCAATTAGACAGACGAAAGAAATTAAAGGCATCAAAATAGGAAAAGAAGAACTTAAATTATCACTATTTGCAGATGACATGATTCTATACCTAGCAGACCCAAAAGGGTCTACAAAGAAACTATTAGAGCTAATAAATGAATTCAGCAAAGTGGCAGGATATAAAATCAACACGCATAAATCAAAGGCATTCCTGTATATCAGCGACAAATCCTCTGAAATGGAAATGAGGACAACCACTCCATTCACAATATCTTCAAAAAAAATAAAATACTTGGGAATCAACCTAACAAAAGAGGTGAAAGACTTATACAATGAAAACTACAGAACCCTAAAGAGAGAAATAGAAGAAGATCTTAGAAGATGGAAAAATATACCCTGTTCATGGATAGGCAGAACTAACATCATCAAAATGGCGATATTACCAAAAGTTCTCTATAGGTTTAATGCAATGCCAATCAAAATCCCAATGGCATTTCTTGTAGAAATAGAGAAAGCAATCATGAAATTCATATGGAAAAATAAAAGACCCAGAATAGCAAAAACAATGCTAAGCAGGAAGTGTGAATCCGGCGGTATAGCGATACCAGACTTCAAACTATACTACAGAGCAATAGTAACAAAAACAGCATGGTACTGGTACCAAAACAGGCGGGTGGACCAATGGTACAGAATAGAGGACACAGAAACCAATCCACAAAACTACAACTACCTTATATTTGATAAAGGGGCTAAAAGCATGCAATGGAGGAAGGATAGCATCTTCAACAAATGGTGCTGGGAAAACTGGAAATCCATATGCAACAAAATGAAACTGAATCCCTTTCTCTCGCCATGCACAAAAGTTAATTCAAAATGGATCAAGGAGCTTGATATCAAATCAGAGACACGCCGTCTGATAGAAGAAAAAGTTGGCTACGATCTACAGTCGGTGGGGTCGGGCTCCAAATTCCTCAATAGGACACCCATAGCACAAAAGTTAATAACTAGAATCAACAAATGGGACTTACTCAAACTAAAAAGTTTTTCTCAGCAAAAGATACAATAAGAGAGGTAAATAGAGAGCCTACATCCTGGGAACAAATCTTTACTCCTCACACTTCAGATAGAGCCCTAATATCCAGAGTATACAAAGAACTCCAAAAATTAGACAATAAGAGAACAAACAACCCAATCAACAAATGGGCCAAGGACCTGAACAGACACTTCTCAGAGGAGGACATACAATCAATCAACAAGTACATGAAAAAATGCTCACCATCTCTAGCAGTCAGAGAAATGCAAATCAAAACCACCCTAAGATACCATCTCACTCCAGTTAGATTGGCAGCCATTATGAAGTCAAACAACAAAAAGTGCTGGCGAGGATGTGGGGAAAAGGGTACACTTGTACATTGCTGGTGGGACTGCAAATTGGTGCAGCCAATTTGGAAAGCAGTATGGAGATTTCTTGGAAAGCTGGGAATGGAGCCACCATTTGACCCAGCTATTCCCCTTCTCGGTCTATTCCCTAAAGACCTAAAAAGAGCATGCTACAGGGACACTTCTACATCGATGTTCATAGCAGCACAATTCACAATAGCTAGACTGTGGAACCAACCTAGATGCCCTTCAATGGATGAATGGATAAAAAAATATGTGGCATTTATACACAATGGAGTATTACTCTGCATTAAAAAATGACAAAATCATAGAATTTACAGGGAAATGGATGGCATTAGAGCAGATTATGCTAAGTGAAGCTAGCCAATCCCTAAAAAACAAATGCCAAATGTCTTCTTTGATATAAGGAGAGTAACTAAGAACAGAGTAGGGTCGAAGAGCATGAGAAGAAGATTAACATTAAACAGGGATGAGAGGTGGGAGGGAAAGGAAGAGAGAAGGGAAAATGCATGGAAATGGAAGGAGACCCTCAGAGTTATACAAAAGTACATACAAGAGGAAGTGAGGGGAAGGGGAAAAATAATATAAGGGGGACAAACGAATGTCAGTAGAGGGAGCAGAGAGAGAAGAGGGGAGGGGAGGAGAGGGGAGGGGAGGGGAGGGGAGGGGAGGGGAGGGGGGATAGTAGAGGATAGGAAAGGCAGCAGAACACAACAGACACTAGTATGGCAATATGTAAATCAATGGATGTTTAACTGATGTGATTCTGCAATCTGTATATGGGGTAAAAATGGGAGCTCATAACCCACTTGAATCAAATTGTGAAATATTATATATCAAGAACTATGTAATGTTTTGAACAGCCAACAATAAAAAATTAAAAAAAAATATGCAAAATGGCTTTGGAGACATTCAACTACAACAAATGTTTAGGAAGAAGTTTAAGATTAATTACTTTTTTGGAGTGACATCAACACTCCAAAAGATGGAATAGCATTCGCATCTCCCCCGCCCCCCTCAGCAACAATAATTCTATAGCCATCCATGTACAAAAATACCTGTGAGGGAGCTGTTGGATCTGGGTTTGAGACTGTGAAACCCAATATGAGCTGAACACTGAGAAGGGCTGTTTTGAGAGGACAGATCCATGCCCATGAAACAGATATGATCCAACTGGCAGGTTTCAAGACTACTGTTCTGAATACAGACACAGAAATGGAATTGAACATCAGTAGATTCAGATTCAGCCCTGTTTGCCCTTGATCATGCTACCAAACCCATACATCAAGGAACCCAGAGAAGTCATGCCAACTTATGCCTTAGGTGATCCTTCCATTAACTTCAGCCTGGATGTGGATCTTGAAACAACCCCGCCATCTGGCTCCATCCCTCCTAGTCGTGGACCAGAAGCAGCTCTACTCTCTAAGGATTTGCCAGAAGAAATTCCCATTAGTCCCTTCAGAGTCAGGCCTGCAGATCTCCGTCTCAGCTGTGTACCCTAAAACAGCCCTGTAATTTGATTCCAATCCTTGTACCTTGCATGAGGCCATTCCTGCCTGCCTGGGGACCTAGTAGTGATCCAGTGGGGGGAGCTCTTCCAGGAACCCAGTGGGAACCGCCATCATACCTAAATCTGGACAAAGGCAGACCTGAAACATACACTGAACCAACCACTCTCCTTATTGATCACTTTAATGTGTCAATAATAAATGATTTATCTGATTCCTTTATTTTGATATTAGACATTATAATAAATACTATGGTTTGAATATGGTTTGTCTCTTTTGAAACATGTTGAAACTTGATCCCCATTTTGAAATATTAAAAGGTGGGTCCAGGTGGACACTTTAAGAGTCAATTAGGACTTTGCTTTCATGAATGGATCAATTCATTCATTTATTTAATAGGTTAAAGGATCAATGGATTGTTTTCAAGAGTAGGTCTGATGTAAAAGCCAGGTTGAGTAAGGTCTCTCTCGCCTTCCTGGTCTCTCAACTTGTGATGCCAGCAAGAAGGGCAACAGATGCAGTTTCTTGACTTTGGACCCAAATAATGAATGAAATAAATTTCTTTCTTTATAAGTTACCTATTCTGAGGCATTTCACTGTTACCACAGAAAACAATGTGAAGCAATAATCAGACAAGGAAGAAAATTAGAAAAGACGAAGCTGGATTTTAATTTTTTGTTAGAATGCTTTCTCATACCTTAATTTCTGACTGATTCAATAAAAACTAATTTAATTCACAGTGACTACCAATGTTCAAATTATAATTTTGCTCTTCTTTTTTAACTCTATTCAAGTCTTTTGGGGCACAAGTAGAACTATATCTGATTTTTAGGGCTGGAATTGTGGCTCAGTGATAGAGTGCTCGCCTAGCACGTGTGAAGCACTAGGTTTGATCCTTAACACCACAAATGAATAGATAAAATACAGGTATTGTGTCTGCCTACAACTAAAAAAAAATTTAAAAAGATGGCCACTATCTAAAAATATTAATCTGCTTACCTAATATTGTTATACTTGAAAATGACTTCTACTCTAAAAAAACACATGATTTTGTTAAAATTAGAAAGGATATGTACCAACTCACTTACTTTGCATTGTATATGCATAATATTAAAAACTATAGCAAAGTACTCCATTTTATAGTAATAATATCTATTGTATTTTTTAACAGGTATGGTAAAATATACTTAGCATAAAATTCACCATATTAACCATTTTTAAGCTTACTGTTAAGTAGTGTTATAGATTTTCAAATTGTTGTGCAAATGTTCTCAGAACCTTTTTATCTTGCAAAACTGAAACTCTATCCCCACTAAATAATTCTCATTTCCACCTCCCAAGTGTCTGGCAAACAGTGTTCTACTTTCTATTTCTTTGTGTCTAGATTATTTTAGATTCTCTATTTCAGTGAAATAATATTTTATTTGTCTTTGTGTCTGTCTTATTTCACTTAACATGTTGTCCTTGAAGTCCAATCATATTATTATATGAGAATTACCTTCAATTTTTAGACTGCATAATATTCTATTGTGAGTATATCACACTTTGTTCATTTGTTGATAAACACCTGGGTTGCTTCTACCCTTTACGAATCGTGAATAATGCTGCTATGACATGGTTATTTCTAAATTAACCTAAGAGATGAGACTTAACAATTTCACAAACTCTAAATTCTTAATGCTAAATAAATTTTCAAGTTGAAATAGTGGAACTGACATTTGCTTTTACCCTTCCCCTTTTCTAATCTGGAAAATTTAGATTACCATGGTGTGGAAAAAGATTTCCATTTCAGAAAAGCCCTGCATTCTGAGAGATAACACACAAATTCTAAGGCTTTCTGAAAAGCTTTATATCCTATAATAAGCCAAGCTTCTGTGTTTTCCTTAACCAAAACTTCTGTTTTTTAATCCAGATTATTCCACATATTATTTCTTCAGATTTTTATGCTGTCATCTAATAATTTGAACAATAAGGAGAGACTTCTTTATTTATTCAGGAATTTCCATTGTTCTGAAAGTTAAACTCCTTTGCGTTACAGTTTATTACAGTAAGAAGAATTCCACTCAGTTTAAAAAGTTTGTCAATAGTATATTTATTTTTGACAATTTACACGGAAGTCAGTACAATATCCATAGAAAATACTCAAAACACAGTAAAATGAAGTGTGTTGCCAACAATCCTATCTAACACACCCACTTCTGCCAGTTTTGCCTTCCTTAGCTTCAAGTAAAAAAGGCTAGTGTCTTCATGAAGCAATATAATCTTTTCTCCTACTGAGCTAGAATCATGATCCTTTGGTGACTGAAATGGATCTGGCTTAAGGTCAATTTATGATACCTTCTATTTTAATGGCTGGCTGAAATATTTTGGTAATGATCAGAGAGGTTGGTACCTGTCTTTGCTCTCTCTTTGGTATTTACAGATATCAGTATATATTCTTTAACTAATGTAACTTTTATAATTGCATCATGGCAACAGACATTTTACAAAGATCACGGCCAGTGTCAAGTGCATGAGTCAAAAAGTTGCCCACACCATATCCAGCATCACTGATATTTTTATTCAGCTATAGAGATAATTCTCAGCTTGTCTGCTTTTCCATTCCCTGTAAGTTTGCATATTTATTTGTAACTATATTTGACTCATGGCTGATTTGCCATATGATTTCTTATCTATCCTTGTGCTTTATAAAAGAAACATTATTATATACAATGAATGACTTATTTGTAATCATTGTCATTTGAATCTATGTTCAATTTTCACAGAGAGTCTTTTTAAAGGATTTATTTGACATACAAATCTGTCATATATGTGCACTATAGGGATATGCAATTCGAAATAAGTAATTAAAAAAAGACAGATGCATTATCATAAAGAAAGAAATGTGTACAAATAAAGATTTAAAATTAGGTTTGCAGGACTTAAAGATGAGAAATTTCTGAAACCAAAGCAAGCAATGCCTGGGTTGTATAACAACTGCTTCAGTCAGCATCAATGCATGTTTTAAATCTCAAACACTCAGATGCTAAACAGGCTTATGTCCTTTTGTATCTGTCTTCTTCAGCAGCTTCATGATCCCTCATTATTGATGCTGAGTATAGGAAACATTAGTTTTTTCCTTTTTTAAAATTTCATGCAAAGTAGAAGTTTCCATAAAAATACATGAGTGCAGTCGAGATGCGAATAAAAAAGCAAAGTGTTAAATTTTAGAATTGAGCCCTAGCTTGACCCACAATTTGACAGTGTATGCAGAAATCATTATGAAAAAAAAGATAAAAATGCTCTGACCATAATCTCCTTCTTTTGGACACTTATGTGAACTAGGATTTCCTTTCCAGTATTCGACCCTTGAGGAAAGCACTTAAGATCTTCAGAAAAAGACTACCCTAACCTGCCAATGACTTTGATAATATTCTTCTGTCATATACTATGAATTATTCTTTGAGCTAAAAAGAATAATATACATTTGTCTATCTCTATCTATCTATCTATATAATCTATATTAATATAGATTAATATATTAATGTAATTGCTCATATTTAAAGGAGCTCCATTGTAAAACTGGTTGTTCATATATATTTAAGATAAGGGTACTCAAAAATCTCTTATGGACAGAAGAAAAATCTGTTCTTAAAAAAACTTTTAGTTATTAACTGCCAACTTAGGAATATTGAGCTATGATATCAATTGTGTTTTGCTACTTAAGAAACAAACAAATGAACAAAAAACATTTCCATGAACTTTTAAACTGTCCCCTCTGCTTTTGTGAGTCAGGTAAATGACAAGCTACTTAAAGTTATGAGAATATAAACACATTAATTTAAATCAATTGAATTATAATAGCTATTTTTAAACCTCAGGAAGTTCAGTGTTTGATTTCATCAGCTGAAATATCATTTTTTTGAAAAAATATTTTATCTAAATAGTAATTGTTTTATAGTTTTGACTTAAGGTGTAATTTAAGTATAACTAACTGACTTTAAGGCCTTGGACTTGTATGAAATTGAGTAAATGATCAATGATTAAGGGAACAAAACTTACAAAATAAGAGAATGCAAATGACCTCGGTCACCAAGCATGATATTAACTCATATATCTGTGTTTGTTGCTGCCTATATATTTAAACACAAATGTATAAATGTAGACTATTATTATTCAAGAAAGTTTATGAGTGATAAAAGGAAAATCCAGAAGTCTTCTATAGTGTTAACAAGCAGCAGCAAGGAGGCATCTATCCCTATTTACTTGCTCAGAAAGCACAGATTCTGTTTATTACCAGGGCATTCTTACTTCTCAGTGGCCTATTGATCCTTGTTCTTGTTGTTTTTAATAAGTTTCCCACATCTGAAAAGAAGCAGGATTCTTAAAAAAAACTTTTAAAAAGTGAGCTATTTTTGTTTAAAATTAAAAATAATGTAAACATTTGTTTTTTTTATGCTAAGGATTTTTGGAGATTAGTATTTGCCTATGGAGTAACACTAAGTTTTACTTTCACACCTTCAAAAACAAGAGGGGCTGTTATGGTTTAGATATGAAGGGTCCCCAAAAAACTAATTTGTGAGACAATCAAGAAAGTTTAAAGGTGAAATGAATGGGTTAGGAGAGTCTTAATCTAATTAATAAATTAATGCACTTGAGTGGATTAAGTGGGTGGTAACCCTAGGCATGGTAGCGTGTGACTAGAGGAGGTAGTCCCCTGGGGTTGTGCATGTGGGGCATATATTTTGTCCCCAGTGAGCAGAGTGCGCTCTCGCTCACTCTCTCTCTCTCTCCCTCTCCCTCTCCCTCTCTCTGTCTCCTTCCTTCCTTGTTGCTAGGTCCCAACCACTTTCCTCCACCATGCTCTTCTGCCATGATTTTTTCCTTCACCTCAGACCCAGAGCTATGGAGTCAATTGACCATGGACTGAGCCTCTGAAAACTTGAGCTAAAATAACCCTTTCTTTCTCTAATGTATTCTTGTTAGGACTTTTGGTCATAGCAGCAGAAAAGCTGACTAAAACATGGACCAAGTATAATTAGATATGTTTAGTATTTCCCACATTTTAATTATATCTCTAGTCTTATGAGCTTTTTATTGTCACAATATGGGAAAGTCTATTGCAATGGGTAATTTTGTGTCAACTTTATTATACCAAGGGATGCTCATATACCTGGTAAGAATGTTTCTGGGTGTTTTTGATGGGGATTGTGGAAGAAATTAACATTTGAATTAGTAGACTAAGTAAAAATGATCACCCTCACCAATGTGGGTAAGCATCATCCAACTTATCATAGGTATGAACTGAACAAAAAGATGGAGGAAGGGTGAATTGGCTCTCCTCTGAAGCTTGGTTATTCATGTTCTCCTGTCCTCAAACACCAGTGCTTCTAGTTTCTTGAGCCCTTAGACTTGGATTAGGATTTAGATCACTGGTCCCTCTACTTCTCAGACCTCTTATAGGAACTATACTACAAGGATTCCTGGGTTTCCAGATCAGAGATGGCAGATCATGGGACTTCTCAGCCTCCATAACCTCCCAAGCCAATCCATCATAATGGATTTATGTATTTGTGTATTTATGTAGTTATATGTATGTACCTTACTGAGTCTGTTTCTATGAAGGATTCTAATTTACCTGTCTAATAAAAAGAAGAGCTAAATTTCCCTAGGTCTACTGTGTAAAAATGTTATCCAAATGAATACATTTAAATAATTATGTATTTTTCAGGATGGATAGATGATGCATACTTATGATCAAGTGCAAAGACTGGCAAAATGACTATTATTAAGTTGATATTATAGAATATTTTGTCTGATAGTTTAAAAATACCTTTGTGGATTGATAACATTTGTGCCACACTGTTTATTGAATGAGGTAGAATATTTTAGAGATTTATCCATGTATCTACTGTTCATAATATGTTCTTTCCCTTAGGGTAATCAGTAACCAAAGATTTATTCAATAGGTTAGTATTATAATACCTCAAAAGAAAATTCTGTAAGCTGCCATCCTCCTATGGTTCATTACTGTAAATATCAGAACTGGTTAGTGTTGAAGAACAATAGTCTGCATAAAGGATTGTGCATTGAACCCAGGGATGCTTTACTACTGAGTTGCATCCCCAGCCTTTCTGGTTTAAGTTTTGAGACAGGGTCTCTGTAAGTTGCCTAGTGTGGCCTCACCCTTGGAATCCTCCTGTTTTGGCCTCCTGAGTAGGTGGGATTACAAACCTGTGGCACTACACCCCACTGCCATGTGCTCTTGACAGCCAGTAACTGCACAGAGCAGCCTCGTGGACACAGGCTTCCCATGAGCACATACCTTGCAATCTATTCTGAGAAACAAACTCAGAATTTTCATCACCTTTAATATAGAGTGAGATGAGATCACAAGAGTAGACCACTCTAGCCAAGATTAATCAAATTATATAGAATTATATAGAAAAATAATTATATTGGTGAAGGAGAGTATAGATGGTAAGTCGCTTACAATATTTTGGTCTTGTTTTTGAAATTCTATTTTCTAATTGGTATATGAGAAAATCTTTATTTTTTTAATCTGCAATTCTCAATGTACTTTACTATATTTACATAAAATAAAATGACATATTTTCTTAACTGTACCTTAATTCAAATTTCCCCTGAGAATTCAGGAAAAAATATCTTAATATTGGCATACTAAACAATGTGAAAAGCACTAAAAAGTCAGTTTATAAACTAAAAAGTCATTGAAATTTAGTGAAAAGCACTATAAAGTCAGTTTATGCACTAAAAAGTCAGTCTTAACTGAACAGTCTGCCCAAACCTATTATTCAGAATCTGAATATTTTGACACCCATTAACATGTCTGTGAACCTTAGGGTTCTCAAAACTTAATTGAAAAATACTGTAATAGGTTTCATCTATCCCCCGGTTTTCAGAAAGGTTTCTTTTGCCATTTATTGGTCATTAACAAATTTCTTTTCATTTTAACTTTAGAAAAAGCTTGGGGGGGAAGAATTCTCAAGCATCAACTTTGTATGCATTAGCAGTGTATTGCAATAAATGTAATTATAAATGATCAGTGGTCTCCAATTGTTATTAGCCGATTTTAACCTGCAGATATGTTGTAATTTGGCTTGAACAGCTTAAAGGAAACGTTGATTCAGGATTGAAAAATCAGGAGATTTTAAATAAAATACTGTCTTCTGGCATGGCCTCATAAACTGGAGCATTGCCCAAATTGGAATGCTTTCATCTTGTCAGTCTCTGCTGTAGCTAAGTAGTCCTGCAGCAGGCAGATTAATTGCATGGAATCTCTGCTGGTCCACTGCACTTTTTACTGGCCTAACCAGTATAGGTATTTCAAACTATAGTCCCTAATTTCATAGTAATTGACCTTAGTTTCTTCTGAATAAATGAGAAAGATTCAAAGCAGAAAATATATAAAATCAAAGTTCAGTGCCTCTCAGGAGATAATGAGTCAATAATAGCACAGAGAGTTTCATCTTTCTGAACAATGAATAGTATTAGAAATATGTCACAGTAAAACTAAGAAGCCTATTTCAATAAATCAAAACTAGTTAGGTAAGCGGGGCTCAGTGACACACTCCTGTTATCCGAGCAGCTTGGGAGTCTAAAGCAGGAGGATTGTGAGTTCAAAGCCAGCCTCAGCAAAAAGCGAGGCGCTAAGCAACTTAGTGAGACCCTGTCTCTAATAAAATACAAAATAGGGTTTGGGATGTGGCTCAGTGGTTGAGTTCCCCTGAGTTCAATACCAAAAACAAAACAAAACTATTTCGGTGGTTGAGCATTTAGCTCAACAGTAGAATGCTCACCTAGCAGGTGTGAGGCCCTGGGTTCCCAGCACTACAAGAAAACACATTGGGTAAGAAGAGAATCTCATAGCATTGTAAGAATAATTAGCACTACAAAGTAAAATATATTATTCTTTTATGTCAATTTAAGAACAAACTTAAACTCAGTACTTTTGTTGTTGTTGTTGGACACAATACTTTTATTTATTTTTATGTGGTTCTGAGGATCAAACCCAGTGCCTCACATGTGCTAGGCGAGCTAGGCAAGGGCTCTACTACTGAGCCACAACCCTAGCCCTCAGTCCTGCTTATATAACTCTTAGGTCAGATACTGTGTAACTGAAAATCACTTGCTGACATTATCTGAAGGCGTATTTGGAGGTGGACAAAAGGGAAAATGAAGAAAAGTGAATTTAGCAGCATCATCTAAATCACATTCAGTTTCAATTATAAATTACAGAAGTCACATTAAAAAATTTATAAGTAGTCAAAAGTTAAAAGAAATCATGGAATTTTGTGAAGAAGTATGGAACTAAAGTATGTAGAGACAAAAATTATTTCTTGTGCACTAAAACAGAATTAGTTTCGTCTTTTGACTAATAATAGTGTTTTCCAAACAAATTGTAGAAAAGATGTGTTATGAAGAAATACATTTCTTTTTTTTTTTTTTAATTTTTTAATATTTATTTATTTTTTTTAGTTTTCGGCGGACACAACATCTTTGTTTGTATGTGGTGCTGAGGATCGAACCCGCGCCGCACGAATGCCAGGCGAGCACGTTATCGCTTGAGCCACATCCCCAGCCCAGAAATACATTTCAAGTGGGTTATGAACTCCCATTTTTACCCCAATTACAGATTGCAGAATCTAATGTATGAAATATGATATGTCAAGAGCTTTGTAATGTTTTGAACAACCAATAAAAAAATAAATAAAAAATAAAAAAAGAAATACATTTCAATCATTTCTGTTTGCAGATTAATTTCTGAAAATCTAGTGCTATGATTTGACATATTAATTTGGTTAAAGTTTAATTTTCCTTATTAAAAAAGAATCATTAAATTTTTATCATGATAGTTTTTTTTTTCATCCAACATATAGTGACAAGACATTAAGAGTATGGAAAAATCTTATAGTACAAATATGAAAAGATGAATAAAAATAAATTATGGCATAAAACTTGAATTATTTCTAAATTAAATATTTTTTAGTGTTCCATAAGAACTAAACCACCTTAATCAATTTTGAATAATTTTACAGATCATTCCAAAGCTTTTCGAGAAACTTAGCAAAAGAATGAATAATTAGTCCTATTTCTCACTTTCATCAAACATTTCAGCATGAATTCATTCACTCAATTGTGAGGACTATTTCCTCAGCAGTATCCATAAATCTTCTATGTCATGTGGTAGAGAAATGTAAAATTTAACAATTTTTTTGAAGTCTAGAAATGAAACAATTCTGAAATGTTTTAAAAAATATTTATTTTTTAATTGTAGTTGGACACAATACTTTTATTTCACTTATTTATTTTTATGTGGTGCTGAAGATCAAACCCAGGGTCTTACACATGGGAGGTGAGCACTCGACTGCTGAGCCACAATCCCAGCCCCAAAATTCTGAATTTTTCATGGAACTTTAGGTTGAGCATGATGTTCACAGTCCTCTGGGAAGCCACTAAAACATTTGCAGAAGCATTTCAGGTGCAATGCTCTGGTGTGTTGCTGCATATGCATTATTAGTCACTCTGGTTCTTTTATTTCAAAGAAAGTACTCTTTACTTTTTCAAAAAGAGGCCTTTAATGTCTAGTGAAATTTTCTTCCTTTGTTGTTAATATGCTCTGTAACCTTGAGCAAATTATTTACTTGACTAGGCTTTCAATTAACCCCAAATATAATTAATATCATGAGCGTTTGAACTTTTTAAAGCATTTGAAATTAATTATATATGAAAACTTTGGTACCACACATTTTTAACTTTCAATTCTGAAGTAATTTTAGATCTATAGAAGAGCTGCAAAGTAGTTCAGAGTTCACATTTACTCTTAACACTTGACTTCCTTTCATTTTAATACATTACATTTTTCTATTTGTCAAAACTAAGAAATTGACATCAGTATAATATTACTACCTGAGCTACCAACTTGGTTGAATTTCACCAGTTTTCCTACTAATGACATTTGTTTGTTTGGGGTCTAATCCCAGATTCTGTATCTTGTTGCTATGTCTCCTCAGTCTCTTTCAGTCCATGACAATGTTTTAGTCTTTTATATGGTTCATGACCTTGATATTTTTGAAGACTCTAGTCAGAAATTTTGAAAAATATCTTCAAGTTTGGTTATGGCTGATGTTTCCTCATGAATTGATGAATTTGAGGAAAGTATACTTTAGAGATCCTGCACCTTCTCTTTGCATCACATCAGATGTAACAAGGAATGAATAGGATGTTTCATTGGTGATGTAAACTGTGATCTCTGGTTCATGTACTGTTGGATAGGTTTCCTAAAGAAAGGTTATCAAGGAATTTGTAGTCATGTTTTAAAACCACACAGTACTTAAATTTTGGGGAGGAACTCTGGGGTTCTGTAAATATTCTGCTTCTGCTTAATCTTTTACCAATTAATTTTGGCATTTTATGAATGAATGTGATTTCTTCTACATAAATAAATTGGAATTCTAGATGCAAGAAAGATTTGTTCCATCTCCCCCATTTTGATTTATTCACTTATTTATAATTTGTATCTGGGCTTCATAAAAGTTCATTGTTTGTTTTTTACATTTTAATCTAATATTCTCATTATGTATTGCTTAAGTTATTCCAACCCCTGTCACTGAGAGCTCCGATTGGCTTTTGGGTTTCTTTGATATGACTCATTCCTGGCCTTTGTGTGTATTTGTATGTGTGCATGTTTGTGGGTATGCATGGCACAATAGGAATAATTTTCCATGCCTCAGTAGGAGAGAATCAAGATATTTCCATGTAATTCCAATTTCTTTTATTGGAAAAAAATATTTGTATTGTTTTCCAAGGAGTTCCATAACAAATTACCACACACTGAGTGGCATATAAACAATGGAAATTTATTCTTTCACAGTTCAGGAGGCCAGAAGTACAAAATCAAGTTGTAGGCATGGTTGTTTTGTTGGTTCCTTCAGGATTCTATGAAGGAGTAGCTGCTCCATGCCTCTCTCCTACCTTTTGGTGGTTGCTGGCAATCCTAGTACCACTGCAGTTTCTACATGTATTATCACATATACTTCTTCTCCATATGTATCTCTTAGTCTTCTTGTGCTCTTTTAAGGATACCAGGCATTGAATTTAGGGTCCACTTTTATCCAGTATGATCTCTTCTTAACAGTATCTGTAAAGAACCTTTTTTACAATAAGTTCACATTCTGAGCTTGCAGGTTGGCAAGAATTTGGGGGACACACTCACTATTCAGCTCATTACAGTATTTAAAAACTAAAATCTGGGCAATGTATTTTCAAATAAAAAATCAAAATGTGTACATATAATCAAAATATATACATGAACATGTGATATTTTATTCAATTTTACAGCCTATTTGATAATTGTTTTGCATTACCCCTTTGTTTTGTGTTGTGTTTCAAAATATAGACATTTCCTTATATATGCTTTATTCTACAAAGGCTGAAATGCAATTAATCTCTGAATTTTCAATATGCACATTTGAAAATATCTTTGTGGGAATCAAAACTTCTGTTACTGGTGATGATACTTTTTAAAAAGTTTGATTTTAGTCTTTCAGATGGATCAGAGGAAAGTCAAAACCATAAAATCTACATTGCTTCCATTTAGCTTAAAGTTTTTAAATATTTAATTTGCTTAAATTGTGAAATATTTAAAAGATATAGCAAGAGTATACGACAGTAGGCACTCTGTATCCACCACCCACATTTAACACTTGATTTGGTCTTTCACAGCATCAATTTTTTAAAGGAAAGTAAATTATTCTAAAGTGAACTAAAATATTAGTATAAAATTGAACAACTTCTTTTTATCATGAATATCCAAATTCATACCTATAGTCATATGTCCACAAACATAGCATTAATTTTAAGGATTTCCATATGGCATCATGTTATAAATATTCTTTAAATATTTTCTTTTCCTCTGTTAATTTTTCAAACCTTACCTATGTTAATACATGTAAATATAGTGTCTCAAAACTATATTACATAGAGGGCTGGAATTGTGGCTTAGTGGTAGGGCGCTTGCCTTGCATGTGTGAAGCACTAGGTTCGATCTTCAGCACCACATAAAAATAGATAAAAAACAAATGTATTGTGTCCATCTGCAACTATATATATGTATTTTGCCAGTTTGATGGATGTGAAATTGTGTATCATTGCTTAATAAACACTTCCTTAATTTCTAGTAATATTGAGTTTATAAAATATGCTAGTTACAATTAGCTTTTTTCTTCTGTGATTATATCTGTTCAAACATTGACTCATTTTATTTTTTGTTATTATTTATAGAAACTTTTAATGCACACTAAATATTGGTGATTTACTGGTAATATAATACAATTTTGAAGTTTATAGGTTATATTTTAAATATGTATTATTTATATTTATATATGTCATTACAGAAATGTTAAATTTAAATACAGCAAAATGCTTTTAATTTGTTGTTAATGTGTATGTGAATCATTTCAGGAGTTTATTTAGATCTCTATAGCTATTATTTTAAACTAGGTATTTATTACATATAAAATATAGTTTTACATGTAACATAAAGTACTTGTTCATGTCTTTTTTTCCCATTCAATGTTTCAAGAATAATAATCCATAGTCTCTTCAGTGATAATTTCTGAACTATCATACGCTTTATTTATTTCTCAGCCATCTCTTCACCTTGGATTCTCTATTTATCTATCCCTCCACCCAAATTATTGTATATTAATTTCACCTTGATTTAATATTTAGTAAGTCAATTCTTCTTATTTTTCTATCTGCACAAATTTTCATTTAATGCTTTGAGCCAGCATATCTGGGTTCAAATCCTGTGTCTGTTCTTTCTAACATTATGATATTGACAAGTTATTTAGACTCTGTGTCTCAGCTTCTTCATTTGCAAAATAAAAATGTTAATGGTTCTTATAGCGTCTTTTTCAAAAATTAAATGTGCCTTTTAAAATAGAACATTATGCCTCACAAATACTAAGGACTCAATAAGTAGCTGTTATTTACAAATGTCTTGATTTTTTTTTTAAATCCTTTCTTTTGGATTTTAAGATCAGCCTTTCATGTATTTTAATAAACTTAATATTAATTCTTATTGAAATTTCACTGATTTTATAAGCTATTTATGTTCTGTAGTTGATTCTGTAGATCGCCTTTGTTTGGACAGAATTAATTCAATTTTAACAGTAGGTTCTGATAGAGACAGTAAACTGCACTTTATGGTGTACCTTTGCAAAACCTCATGATTGTAAAGCAATTGTATGAACATGTAAGGTTTTAAAAAGAGAGAAGTAATTTAATAATAATGCAAAATAAATCCCTGATTTTACAAATGAGAATCTTGAAGCTCAGAAAAATTATGACTGCTCAGTATATATGATTGAGAGTGGTACTGCAACTCACAGCTTAAGTTGGGCTTTGTACAGCTGCTAGAGTATCTATTATCAGAATTGTGTTTTTGGGTTCATTGGTAGAACACATGGCTAGTATGAGGAGACTAGTATAAGGAGGTTTGATCCTTAGTACTGCAAAAAAATTTATAAAAAATGAATTAGTTGTTATTAGGGAATCAAATATACATGCTAATGTTGAAATTCTACTAAACATTGTTTAGTTTCTTTTTGATGACTTACTACAGTTAAGTATTTTAAAGTGTCTCCAGGTTGAAAAGGAACATAAATTGATGCTATAAAGATCATTAAAAATCGAATTAACAGGGATTCTCATATGAGAAAAATAACATATAAAGATCAGCATTTACTGTGTTTTGATACTTTCCTCTTTAAAAGCATTCCTATTCCTTCTCAGTATATTTCCTTTCTTTTCCTCCAAAGTCTATTAAAGACTCACCAAATCTGCAGATAATTAGAGGTTAGGAGATACTCATCAGCTCTGTTTGGGGGGCTGATGTAGCATCAGGCATGCAGGTGCTCAGCAAGTCCTTTCCTGTGCTGATGTGGGGGAGGATTGTGAGCAAGCTGATTAGGTTCTTCATGAAAACTTCTATTTTCTGAGTCACACCCACCTCATAGGAAAAATTGTATTTGACTGCAATTCATATTTCAAAATTCTGCTTTGCTGTCATGTCTTCTGTAAAGGCTTTTCTGACATTCACCAGAGGAAAAGGAAAAATGTTTTATTCATAGCTATACCCTTAAAGAAATAGAGGAATATAATTGTATCATAATTGGATAAAAGGATATCTGATCAGTTTTTTTAAAAATTACTACAAAGACCATGCATTTGACACTATTGCTTGCAAATCACAATAAAAATTCAAGTGATTAGGTTAAGGGAGAAAATTTGCTACTTATTTCCTCAGGTAGTCCTGCTGATTTTTTTTAAGCAGATATTTTTGACTCACTGTCTTATTGAAAAATACAGAAAAAGGGTGATTCTGCATTTTTTAGTTTACTTATTGGTCTATTTTGCAGCAATTTATACTGGGACTTGTGATTTATAATATTTTTGAAATGCATTTACTCAGATGAGACTGAAAGACTCTTGTACTTCAAAGCTTCTATTTTCAGTACTTTGTAACCAAACTAATTAACTGGTGAAATGAAATGATTTATGATTATTGTCAATTGAAAAGTGAATCTTGTATGGATTAAAATAATTTTTTATTTTCATAAAAATTCTTGATCCACAGTAACAAAAACTGCAACAACAACAAAACTAGAACATGATCTCAGAATGATGATTTAAGACCCTTCTGCCTTTATAGCAAAAGGTATTTTGTATTTCTGAACATAGAAGAGAATCTGAGGATGCCTAGAGAGATGAGAACTCTGTTAACCTTAAAGAAACTGGGCCTTAGTAGAAATTCCACTTTCTTAGGTGATTCAGTGAGGGATCACCAGAATTCTGAGGAGTATTTGGAGCTGAGACAGATCATGTAAACCATGGACATTCACGGAGCAGGATTCACCTACTACTTATGAGGGGGAATCCAAGTGAGATACTGATGATTTTACTTTATTAATCTCCACATCTCATCTGTTAATTGCCAGGAAAAATGAGTTGAACAAGACCCACTTGGGCCCCATCTGATCTCACCAGCCCACCATAAAAAAACAGTGTGCAAGGAAAATAAGCTCAATACTATGATCATACTCATAGTATGGAAGATAACTTTTTAAAGAAATTAAAATTAAATATGTAAATTTTGCTTAAAGAAGTAAAACCCCAAAAAAAAGGAAAGAAAAAAGAGATAAGCATTAGATAGTAGAAATAGAATAATAGAGTACTATTGAAACTAGGAAAAAACCAAAGATTTTCTCCCATTCTGTAAGCTCTCTCTTCATTTTCATGATTGTTTCCTTTGCTGTGAAGAAGCTATTTAGTATGATACCATCCCATTTATTGACTTTTAATTTTACTTCTTGTGCTTTGGGGGTCTTGTTGAGGAATTCAGTTCCTAAGCCAACATGATGGAGAGTTGGGCCTACTTTTTCTTCTAGTAGGTACAGGCAGGATCTGTGGCCTAATGCCTAGGTCATTGATCCACTTTTAGTTGAGTTTTGTGCAGGTTGAGAGATAGGGAGTTTAATTTCATTTTGCTACATATGGATTTCCAGTTTTCCTTGCACCATTTGTTGAAGAGGCTATCTTTTCTCCAATGTACGTTTATGGGGCCTTTGTCTAGTATAAGATAACTGTATATATGTGAGTTTGTTCTCTGTGTCTTGTATTCTGTACCATTTGTCTTCATGTCTGTTTTGGCACCAATATCATGCCAATCATATATATCAGTCCACTCAGGCTGCTAAAACAAAATACCTTAGGCTGGGTGACATAAATAATATAAATGCATAATTCATAGTCTGGAAGCTAGGAAGAGCTAACAGAAAGGCCATGTTTTGGACTACAGACATTTGATTGTTTGGACTACAGAAGTTCTTAGGTTGATACATAATAGCAATAAATAATTCACTTACATAATAGCCATTTTTATTATAGGATTTGTATGAGAAGACTAATTTTGAGGTAAGTGATGGTAATTAACATTTGTGTTTGTTTGCTTTGGGACAACTGCTAGGAATAAGGATTTCAATCAAATAATTTTGATGTATTTATTAAATAAATAATGAATATTTGAATCATTTTAACTGTTTAAAAATTGAGATGAATAAAAAAATGTAGTCAATATCTACAGACATAGAATATTGACTTCAAGTTTCATATTGGATATCTGAAGCACCAATAAGTAAACCTGAAAAGGACCAGACAGTGACCATTTTAGGCTTTGCAAGCCATGTGGCTTATGTTGTAATTTGTCAACATGAAACAGCCACTGATAACATGTAAACCAAGTATGACTATTCTTACAAAATAGTCAGCAGGCTTGGCTTGACCCACAGGCTATCATTTGCTGACCCACAGAACATTAGCATTTAGAGACAAATACCAAAATGTCACAGAGGAAGACATGTTGTTTTAGAATGTGCAAATCTCTGGCATCTCAGACGTAGTTTTGATTCCAACCCAGTCCTCTTCAACTTTATGACTTTTGGCAAGTTGTTAACTTTTCTGTGCTTCAAATTCTTTTCTTGTTTGTTTTGGTAACTAGGGATTGAACCAAGGGACTTAATCACTGAGCCACATCACCAGCCCATTTTATTACTTAGTTTGAGACAGGTTCTCAATAAGTTGCTTAGAGTCTCACTAAATTGCTAAGGCTTGTTTTGAACCTGCAATCCTCCTGCCTCAGATTCTGAACCTTCTGGGATTACAGACATGCATCACTGCACCTGGCCTGATCTTTGAATTCTTAAATTGTAATTGCGAATTATTTTTGGAACTGGCCTACTTCACCAAGCATGATATTCTCCAACTCCATCCATTTACCTTCAAATGCCATGATTTTATTCTCTTTTAATGCTGAATAATATTTCATTGTATGTATATACCACAATTTTTTGTACTCAATTCATCTGTTGAAAGGCGTCTAGGTTAGTTCCACAGTTTAGCTATTCTGAAGTGAGCTGCTATGAACATTGATGTGGCTGCTTCATTATAGTATGCTGATTTTAATTATATCAATATCTATTTTATAAAAATTTGTGAAAATTACTCAAAATAACTTCTGAAAGTGCTTAGTAAAGTTCATTTTTGCACATGAAAAATAATCAATAAACTTAGCAGTGTTATTCATTTTTCTCTAAGACTACATATTCCTTTATTCAGAAGGAGTGTCATTTATGCAATGCAAACATATATAGATATTATTTATTTAGGAAAAACTTTGATTTGGAAATTTGTTGCCCAATAACTTTCAAAGATTTTTCTCCTTAGTTCCATTATGTATACTACTTTGAATGTATTAAAATAGTTCTCTATCACGTCAATTGCACACACATTCATTTAGTTAATCAATTCTACGTGTAAATTTTGGAATAGAAATAATGAGATTGCTGAAGTCTAGACATATTAGGAATAAAGGCCTAATCATCTTTTTTTAAAAATTAAGGACTGGATTCACTTTAAAATAAGTGATTCAAAAAACTTTTCACATGCTAACAACCAGTTACGTGGAACAGCAACATTATGAAGAAATAATTTTGATATTAGCGTAAGGCAAATGAAAAGCATGCCTTTGGTATTTTAACTGAGGCAAATTGGCAAAATCTAAATTTAATAAAATAAAAATGGGATATTTATCATGAGTTATAAGAATGCTTTTTAATGAAATTTTTCATGTCCCATTTATAGACACACACACACACACACACACACACACACACACATATATATATATATATATATATATATATATATATATATATATATAATATGACCATATCAATGTTTATAGCAGCACAATTCACAATAGCTAAACTGTAGAACCAACCTATATGCCCTTCAGTAGATGAATGGATAAAGAAAATGTGGTATATATACACAGTGAAATATTATTCAGCATTAAAAGAGAATAAAATCATGGCATTTGCAGGTAAATGGATGGAGTTGGAGACTATCATGCTAAGTAAATTTAGCCAATACCAAAAAAACAAATGCCAAATGTTTTCTCTGATTTAAGGATGCTGATTCATAATGTGGTTGCGGGATGGTGGCATGGGAGAATTAGATGAACTGTAGATAGGTCAAAGGGGAGGAAGGGAAAGGGGGAGCTTGGGGGTAGGAAAGATGGTGGAATGAGATAGACATCATTACCCTCAGTACATGTATGAAGACACGAATGGTGTGACTCTACTTTGTGTACAACCAGAAACATGAAAAATTGTCCTTTGTATGTGTAATATGAATTTTAATGCATTCTGCTGTCATATATAACAAATAAAAATTTTTAAAAATGACTATGTTATTGCTTAAGTATAGCATTCAATTTCTGTCTCAATAAAGTTTAATAAACAGATGTGATGATTATAATTAACATTTCCCTGGTGATCCATCATACTACAAAAATGAATATGGCTATTGTACTTTAAGAGCCCTAGGATTTTCTGATTTTTGTAATCCATTTCACCTGATATTGATAGTTTCTTATTTTGTGTAGTCTAATACAAATCAATTTTAAAAACACATTGATTTCATTTTAAATTTACACATAACTTGAGTGTAATAGCAGCAGCCTGTCTTTATAATTAGATATTTGTGATATCCCATGATGCTATGGTCTGAATGTCTGTGTCACCCTAAAATTCATGTTAAAATTTTATCTTCAATGCACTGGAATTAAGAGGTAGAGCCTTTCAAAGACTATAAGGTCCTGAGGCTCTGACCCTCATGAATGTACCTTTGTATAAGGAGTTTGTTTGTCCCTTCCACCATGTGAGGACATGTCTAGAAGGCACCATCTTTGAAGCAGAGAATGAGTCCTCACCAGACACCGTATCTACTGATTCCTTGATCTGTGAGCTGGACTGTGAGCAATAAATTTATATTGATTATAAATTTCCCAGTCTAAGTGGATAAGATACATCCTCAAAGATGTTTATTTTTGTTTACAATTTGTGTGTGTGTGGGGGGGAGGGGGCTATGACTTTTGAACTTCACATACACACTAAGAATTCAATACATTATTCTGTTTCTTAAAAAAAAAAAATCCCAAGTTTGAACTTTTGGAAGAAAATGATTCTGTTCAGTGAACTCCAAAGTATACATGTAGACAGTAAAATTAGAATTACATTGCCAACAATGTATTTAATTTTGACTATCAAAACAATTGATACTTCAAATACTTTTTGACAGTATGAAAAACCTTTGCCAATGATCTCTTTTCTACCTTATATGTTGAATACTGCCATGATTTACAGTAATCATAGGAATTGATTGCTAGTAAAATATTTTTATTGTTGTGCTGATGAAAAAGAATCCAATGAATCACCTGAAGTCAGATGACAAACTAAATAGCTCTTATGTATTTTGTTTTTGAAGAACTGCTGATCTGGTCTTTTCTCGTTTGATGCTAATAACTGTAAGCCATAAACCAAGATGCCTAAAATGCATCAATATGTAAACATGTGGTTTACCTCAAATGTTTAAAGTTGAGAGGTTTTACTAGGAGAGACGAACTAAGTTTAAATTAATTGAAAAATGAGGAAGGAAGTAGTTAACATAAATCAGTAAAGGATTTTCAGAGATAATGGTCAATTTTTTTTCCACCTAAAAGGATGAAATTATTGACTATAATACAACCTTTACTTGACACAAATCACAATAGATTCCAAAGGTATTCATCTCAGACTTGACTTTCTTTTACTTTTTATATGAGTTTTTAAATATGTTTCCTGGAAGAGAGCACCTGTAATTTTCCTTGTGGTTTATTGGTGATATTAATGATGGTATTTAAGGCTAATGTTTTTAAAGAACCCAGCAGCCTACCATCCTAATGTCCTTGATTTATTACCTCTGTGCATAGAAGTGAGTCCTTGAAAGGAACTACTGAAAACCTGTAGCAGAGGCGATTCAGCAAAGCCAGCTGAAATGAGTAATGTAAGATGTGGTACAGGAGCAGCCAATGATGTCCTGGAGACTCAGGAGAGCCAATTGTGCTTATTTCCTCCCTACTCTGTGTCAGAGACATGGTGTTGGTAGCTTAAAATTGGCCATGTTGGGAGTATTATACCACAGAAGTCAGCAAAGGCTACAAATCAAGACTGTTCATTTTTATTTTTTCCTTTGTTCCTCTGGAGAGCTGACTCTTAAAGACTTATGAGCAATGCCTCTGGATACAAATTATGATTAAGAAGTTTCTGATAAAGATTCAAATATATTTTATTTAGTTCTATAAAATATTGCAGTCATATTCTCACTTAGAATTTTGATAAGTGGAATGAATAAGTAAATAAGAAGAGTGAGTCAGAAATCAATAGCAATAATACTATCTTTACACAGTAGACGATGGTTTATTTATTAATTTATTCATTTAATCTTTCCTGATTTTATTCTGTATGTAATGTGTGCCCAACACTATGGTTAGGTGCAACAGTTTTGAAGATGAATAAGAAAGGTCTTGTGTTTAAAACTTATATCTCCCCAGAACGTGATTGTAGACGGCTGGTGTGAGTTCGGGAATAAAGAGTTGCTGTTTGAATCTACAAGCTGTGTGGTGGCTCGTGATTGTGTGCCCAGCCAGACTGCGGCATTTGTGCCCAGCCAGACTGTGGCATATATCTAAAGGAAAAATCACATAAATAATGTACATATAAAATGCAAGTGCAGAGATGTGGCTGGGATATTGTAGGAACACCAAAGAACCCCTTCAACAATATAATAAGTGCACCTCACTGTTGAAAAAAATGTTTTGAAATGCAGGTCCTAGAAAAACATGCTGTTTATTAAATCAGTAACAATAACAAAAGAATCCTATCACCTAGAATCCTGAATTTAATAGAGGATACTTAGAATTTCTGTATCTTTAACAACAAAAACATCTTTCTCACAATCTAAACCAAACCTCTACTTGACTTTTTCTAGATCTTGCTATACATACATCGTAATATCATACAACTTTTCATGTTTAATTTGTCGAAGAGAATTTGGTTGTTCCCATACTCTTTAAAAGTAGGTATACATAATGGGGAAAAAAAGTTTAAAAAAATTATCAATATAGCAATATAATTTGGCCAAATTTTAAATGTAAATTATAAGAGCTTTGGTATTATATCCACAGGTATACATACTTAAATTGTTTTTCATATATCAAAGAAAATGTTTTGTACTTAATGTACAAGGGAAATTTATTAGACATTGTTTAAACAAATGATGATTTTTAAAATGTTATCGAAACCAAATTCAAATACTTAAATGAATGTAGCATGTCTAGATTATACTAGATGATTTTTGAATACTCTAAGATATATTGTTATTGTTTTTACAAAGATTTTTAATTAATAGAATGTTATCACTATAGGTTTTATGTGATTTAGTCATTGTTGAAGACTAAAATAAACTCCATTTTGGACCATTGATTATGGAACATTGAAGCCAGAGAAATCGCTTCAAAAATCTGAATTCTAATGAATAAAATGTTATTTGTACAAGTTTCTAAGACTATCCAACTTAATTAAATATGAGCATAATACTTGTTAGGCCTCAGAGTTATTGCAATAAGGTAAGGATTTCAAATTACATTATCGCACTGAATGCTTATTTTCTTCGTCTGGTTTGTATTGAGCATTAGTCACTGAGGTGTCATTAGTAAATTTATAAGAATGTTCCCCAAGGTAATTTTCTAGAGCTGAGGTATAAAGCATAGAGAACATATAAAGAATCAATCAGAATAATAAATCTGTCAAGGAATGAACTACATAGTAGATTCCAAGCAGGGAAAACTTAACTTCCTTGGTAATGTCTGCATGGCAAACCTTTATTAGAAAGGATATATAGAAAATTAACAGCAATCTTGATCATTGTATAATGATAAAAGTGCTAATTGGATCCAGGAGTATGATTTAGAGGGCTAAACAGAAAGGTTATCCAAAGAAGTAAATTGGAAATTGGAAATAAAAGTCAGTATTAGAATAATGCATTCTATTTTCAAAATGCTTTCAGAAGCATCATCTCATTTAATCTTAACAAATATCTTGTCAGAAAGGAAGCATTTTTATTATCACAATGTATATGAATTTCAGAAATGTTATTTATTTTGCTTGAAGACACTAGGCTAAAAAGAACTGGAATGGAAATTGAGCAACAGTATTCCAACTTCAAAGTACAGACTCCTTTTACCGTGAAAAAAAATTTTTTTTAAATTTTTGTTTGGAGACAGAGTGTTGCTAAGTTTCTGAGGCTGCCCTCAAAACTGTGATTCTCCTGCCCTGGTCTTTTGAGTTGCTGGGAGAACAGGTGTGTGCCACTGCACCCAGTTCATGAGACTTTTTTAAAGAGCACTCCTTCAATCAGAGCTGAAGTGGGTGTGCACACAATGGACCGCACCCTGATCACCTGAGTAAACTTCCTGTGAGGTGTTGTGGTGGTGGTTCCGATTCACTCGGTGTGTACCTAGGAGAGAAAAAGATGGCCATTTATTGACATGTAATCACAAATTATCTTCCTCTCTTTTAAAATAAAAAGAAAACGTGGAAAATTTCTTGCAGTCAAATGAAAGGCAAGTAGGTTTCTGAAGGAAAAATCTTTATGCAAAGTGATTTCATGGATGTTAATCTTCCTTTCTTTCGGTAAAATGTGTGCTGAATTATTTCTGAGTGTAAAGGAAGAAAATTTTCTGTGAGAAGGAAATTTTACTGCCTGGTAACACAACAGGAATACAGAAGGTATCCAAGAATAGCGATGACATGTAATGTAATTAATTTGTTTCCTGGTGGTTTTAGGTACAGCCTGACTTCTCAAAAATGTAGACTAAACCATTAGGGGTATGTGAAACTTCCATTTAATGTAATTTTTTTTTAATTTTTTATTGTTGGCTGTTCAAAACCTTACACAGTTCTTGATATATCATATTTCACAATTTGATTCAAGTGGGTTATGAGCTCCCATTTTTACCCCATATACAGATTGCAGAATCACATCAGTTACACATCCATTGATTTACATATTGCCATACTAGTGTCTGTTGTGTTCTGCTGCCTTTCCTATCCTCTACTATCCCCCCTCCCCTCCCCTCCCCTCTTCTCTCTCTGCCCCCTCTACTGACATTCGTTTGTCCCCCTTGTATTATTTTTCCCTTTCCCCTCACTTCCTCTTGTATGTACTTTTGTATAACTCTGAGGGTCTCCTTCCATTTCCATGCATTTTCCCTTCTCTCTCCCTTTCCCTCCCACCTCTCATCCCTGTTTAATGTTAACCTTCTTCTCATGCTCTTCGACCCTACTCTGTTCTTAGTTACTCTCCTTATATCAAAGAAGACATTTGGCATTTGTTTTTTAGGGATTGGCTAGCTTCACTTAGCATAATCTGCTCTAATGCCATCCATTTCCCTGTAAATTCTATGATTTTGTCATTTTTTAATGCAGAGTAATACTCCATTGTGTATAAATGCCACATTTTTTTTTTATCCATTCATCCATTGAAGGGCATCTAGGTTGGTTCCACAGTCTAGCTATTATGAATTGTGCTGCTATGAACATCGATGTAGCAGTGTCCCTGTAGCATGCTCTTTTTAGGTCTTTAGGGAATAGACCGAGAAGGGGAATCGCTGGGTCAAATGGTGGCTCCATTCCCAGCTTTCCAAGAAATCTCCATACTGCTTTCCAAATTGGCTGCACTAATTTGCAGTCCCACCAGCAATGTACAAGTGTACCCTTTTCCCCACATCCTCTCCAGCACTTGTTGTTGTTTGACTTCATAATGGCTGCCAATCTAACTGGAGTGAGATGGTATCTTAGGGTGGTTTTGATTTGCATTTCTCTGACTGCTAGAGATGGTGAGCATTTTTTCATGTACTTGTTGATTGATTGTATGTCCTCCTCTGAGAAGTGTCTGTTCAAGTCCTTGGCCCATTTGTTGATTGGGTTGTTTGTTCTCTTATTGTCTAATTTTTTGAGTTCTTTGTATACTCTGGATATTAGGGCTCTATCTGAAGTGTGAGGAGTAAAGATTTGTTCCCAGGATGTAGGCTCTCTATTTACCTCTCTTATTGTATCTTTTGCTGAGAAAAAACTTTTTAGTTTGAGTAAGTCCCATTTGTTGATTCTAGTTATTAACTTTTGTGCTATGGGTGTCCTATTGAGGAATTTGGAGCCCGACCCCACCGACTGTAGATCGTAGCCAACTTTTTCTTCTATCAGACGGCGTGTCTCTGATTTGATATCAAGCTCCTTGATCCATTTTGAATTAACTTTTGTGCATGGCGAGAGAAAGGGATTCAGTTTCATTTTGTTGCATATGGATTTCCAGTTTTCCCAGCACCATTTGTTGAAGATGCTATCCTTCCTCCATTGCATGCTTTTAGCCCCTTTATCAAATATAAGGTAGTTGTAGTTTTGTGGATTGGTTTCTGTGTCCTCTATTCTGTACCATTGGTCCACCCGCCTGTTTTGGTACCAGTACCATGCTGTTTTTGTTACTATTGCTCTGTAGTATAGTTTGAAGTCTGGTATCGCTATACCGCCGGATTCACACTTCCTGCTTAGCATTGTTTTTGCTATTCTGGGTCTTTTATTTTTCCATATGAATTTCATGATTGCTTTCTCTATTTCTACAAGAAATGCCATTGGGATTTTGATTGGCATTGCATTAAACCTATAGAGAACTTTTGGTAATATCGCCATTTTGATGATGTTAGTTCTGCCTATCCATGAACAGGGTATATTTTTCCATCTTCTAAGATCTTCTTCTATTTCTCTCTTTAGGGTTCTGTAGTTTTCATTGTATAAGTCTTTCACCTCTTTTGTTAGGTTGATTCCCAAGTATTTTATTTTTTTTGAAGATATTGTGAATGGAGTGGTTGTCCTCATTTCCATTTCAGAGGATTTGTCGCTGATATACAGGAATGCCTTTGATTTATGCGTGTTGATTTTATATCCTGCCACTTTGCTGAATTCATTTATTAGCTCTAATAGTTTCTTTGTAGACCCTTTTGGGTCTGCTAGGTATAGAATCATGTCATCTGCAAATAGTGATAATTTAAGTTCTTCTTTTCCTATTTTGATGCCTTTAATTTCTTTCGTCTGTCTAATTGCTCTGGCCAGTGTTTCGAGAACTATGTTGAACAGAAGTGGTGAGAGAGGGCATCCCTGTCTTGTTCCAGATTTTAGAGGGAATGCCTTCAATTTTTCTCCATTCAGAATGATGCTAGCCTGAGGCTTAGCATAGATTGCTTTTACAATATTGAGGTATGTTCCTGTTATCCCTAGTTTTTCTAGAGTTTTGAACATAAAGGGATGCTGTACTTTGTCGAATGCTTTTTCCGCATCTATGGAGATGATCATATGGTTCTTATTTTTAAGTCTATTGATGTGGTGAATAACATTTATTGATTTCCGTATATTGAACCAGCCTTGCATCCCAGGGATGAATCCTACTTGATCATGGTGCACAATTTTTTTGATATGTTTTTGTATCCGAGTGGCCAGAATTTTATTGAGGATTTTTGCATCTAGGTTCATTAGAGATATTGGTCTGTAGTTTTTTTCTTTGAAGTGTCTTTGTCTGGTTTAGGTATCAAGGTGATGTTGGCCTCGTAGAATGAATTTGGAAGTTCTCCCTCTTTTTATATTTCCCGAAGTAGCTTGAAAAGTATTGGTATTAGTTCCTCTTTAAAGGTTTTGTAAAACTCTGCTGTATACCCATCCGGTCCTGGGCTTTTCTTAGTTGGTAGTCTTTTGATGGTTTCTTCTATTTCCTCAATTGATATTGGTCTGTTTAGGTTGTATATATCCTCCTGACTCAATCTGGGCAGATCATATGACTTAAGAAATTTATCTATGCCTTCACTATCTTCTAATTTATTGGAGTATAAGGATTCAAAATAATTTTTGATTATCTTCTGTATTTCTGAAGTGTCTGTTTTGATATTGCCTCTTTCTTCCCGTATGTTAGTAATTTGAGTTCTCTCTCTTATTCTCTTCACTAGCATGGCTAAGGGTCTGTCGATTTTGTTTATTTTTTCAAAGAACCAACTTTTAGTTTTGTCAATTTTTTCAATTGTTTCTTTTGTTTCGATTTCATTAATTTCAGCTCTGATTTTAATCATTTCTTGCCTTCTACTTCTTTTGCTGTTGTTTTGCTCTTCTTTTTCTAGGATTTTGAGATGAAGCATGAGATCATTTATTTGTTGGTTTTTTCTTTTTTTAAGGAATGAACTCCAAGCAATGAATTTTCCTCTTAGAACTGCTTTCAATGTGTCCCATAGATTCCGATATGTTGTGTCTGTGTTTTCATTAATCTCTAAGAATTTTTTAATTTCCTCCTTGATGTCTTCTATAACCCATTGATCATTCAGTAACCTATTGTTCATTCTCCAAGTGATGTATTCTTTTTCCTTCCTTCTTTTATCGTTGATTTTTAGTTCCATTCCATTATGATCAGATAGGATGCATGGTATTATCTCTACTCCTTTATATTGTCTAAGAGTTTCCCTGTGACATAATATATGATCTATTTTTGAGAAGGATCCATGTGCTGCTGAGAAAAAAGTGTAACTGCTTGATGTTGGGTGGTATATTCTATATATGTCAATTAAGTCTAGGTTATTAATTGTGTTATTGAGTTCTATAGTTTCCTTATTCAACTTTTGTTTGGAAGATCTATCCAGTGGTGATAGAGGTGTGTTGAAGTCTCCCATGATTATTGTATGGTGGTCTATTAGACTCTTGAACTTGAGAAGAGTTTGTTTGATGAACATAGCTGCACCATTGTTTGGGGCATATATATTTATGATTGTTATGTCTTGTTGGTGTATGGTTCCCTTGAGCAGTATGTAGTGTCCCTCTTTATCCCTTTTGATTAACTTTGGCTTGAAATCTATTTTATTTGATATGAGTATGGATACTCCTGCTTGTTTCCGAAGTCCATATGAGTGATATGATTTTTCCCAACCTTTCACCTTCAGCCTATGTATGTCTTTTCCTATCAAATGCGTCTCCTGTAGGCAGCATATTGTTGGGTCTTGTTTTGTGATCCATTCTACTAGCCTGTGTCTCTTGTTTGGTGAGTTTAAGCCATTAACATTTAGGGTTATTATTGAGATATGGGTTGTTCTTCCAGCCATATTTGTTTATTTATGTTACTAAACATGGTTTGTTTTCCTCTTTGATTATTTTCCCCCCTTTAGTGTCCTACCTCCCACTGTTGGTTTTCATTGTTATTTTCCATTTCCTCTTCCTGTAATGTTTTGCCAAGGATGTTTTGAAGAGATGGTTTTCTAGCTGCAAATTCTTTTAACTTTTGTTTATCGTGGAAGGTTTTAATTTCATCTTCCATCCTGAAGCTTAATTTCGCTGGAAACACAATTCTTGGTTGGAACCCATTTTCTTTCAGTGTTTGAAATATGTTATTCCAGGATCTTCTAGCTTTCAGAGTCTGTGTTGAAAGATCAGCTGTTATCCTGATTGACTTACCCCTAAATGTGATCTGCTTCCTTTCTCTTGTAGCTTTTAAAATTCTCTCCTTATTCTGTATGTTGGGCATCTTCATGATAATGTGTCTAGGTGTGGGTCTCTTATGATTTTGCACATTCGGCATCCTGTAGGCTTCTAGGATTTGGGGTTCTGTCTCATTCTTCAAGTCTGGGAAGTTTTCTCGTATTATTTCATTGAATAGATTGCTCATTCCTTTGGTTTGAAACTCTGTCCCTTCCTGTATCCCAATGACTCTTAAATTTGGTCTCTTGATGTTATCCCATATTTCTTGGATGTTCTGCTCATGGTTTCTTAACAGTCTTGCTGAGCTGTCTATGTTCTTTTCAAGTTGAAATACTTTATCTTCATTGTCTGATGTTCTGTCTTCTAAGTGTTCTACTCTGCTGGTAGTATTCTCAATTGAGTTTTTAAGTTGGCTTATTGCTTCCTGCATTTCTAGGATTTCTGTTTGTTTGTTTTTTATAACCTCTATTTCCCTGTATAGTTGATCTTTTGCTTCTTGGATTTGTTTATGTAATTCATTGTTGAAGTGATCTTTCATTGTCTGATTTTGCTGTCTGATGTCTTCCTTGAGACTCCAGATCATCTGAAGCATGTATATCCTGAATTCTTTATCTGACATTCCATCTGCTGCAGCTATTACCTCTTCTAACGTTGAGTTGACCTGCAATGCTTGTGGTCCTTTCTTTCGTTGTCTCTTCATACTATTCGCGTTCCTTTCTACTTGGTGAAACTGTTGTGCTAGTGAATTTTCCCCCTATATATTTATATTGGTCTTGTATAGTTGCAAAGTCTCCCTCACAGGTGCGGGCGGCGGCTCTGCCCCTCCTCCAATTGGGGCAATGTGCCTACCACGCCGGCAGGCCCCTGGGCCTGCTCTGCCGGTCGGTAGCAGGTCCGCCGACCTTGCAGGCGCGGGCGGCGGCTCTGTCCCTCTGCGGGCCGCTAGGCTTGTTCTGTCGGTGGTCGCAATTCTGTCTACTTTGCAGGCGCAGGCAGTGGCACTGCCCCTCTGCAGGCCTCTGGGGCTGTACTGCCAGTGGGTCTCAGGTCCGCCTACCTTGCAGGCGCGGGGGGGAGGGGGCGGCTCTGCCTCTCAGCAGGCCGCTGCTCCTCTTCTGCCGGTGGGTCTCAGGCCCGCCTACCTTGCAGGAGTGATTGGAAGCTCTGCCCCTCCGCGGGCCACTGGGCCTTTTCTGTCACTGGTCACAGTTCCGCCTACCTGGCAGGCGCAGGGGGAGGGGGCGGCTCTGCCTCTCAGCAGGCCGCTGCTCCTCTTCTGCAGGTGGGTCGCAGGCCCGCCTACCTTGCAGGAGTGATTGGAAGCTCTGTCCCGCCGCGGGCCACTGGGCCTTTTCCGTCGGTGGTCACAGTTCCACCTACCTGGCAGGCACGGGGGGTGGGGGGCAGCTCTGCCCCTCAGCAGGCAGCTGGGCCTGCTCTGTGCGTGGTCACAGTTCCCTCTACTTTGCCAGCGCAGGGGGAGGGGGCGGCTCTGCCTCTCAGCAGGCCGCTGCTCCTCTTCTGCCGGTGGGTCGCAGGCTCTCCTACCTTGCAGGAGTGATTGGAAGCTCTGTCCCACCGCGGGCCACTGGGCCTTTTCTGTCGGTGGTCACCGTTCCACCTACCTGGCAGGCGCGGGGGGTGGGGGGCGGCTCTGCCCCTCAGCAGGCCGCTGGGCCTGCTCTGTGCGTGGTCACAGTTCCCTCTACCTTGCCGGTGCAGGGGGAGGGGGCGGCTCTGCCTCTCAGCAGGCCGCTGCTCCTCTTCTGCCAGTGGGTCGCAGGCCCGCCTACCTTGCAAGAGTGATTGGAAGCTCTGTCCCGCCGCGGGCCACTGGGCCTTTTCCGTCGGTGGTCACAGTTCCCCTACCTGGCAGTCGCGGGGTGTGGGGGGCGGCTCTGCCCCTCAGCAGGCCGCTGGGCCTGCTCTGTGCGTGGTCACAGTTCCCTCTACCTTGCCGGTGCAGGGGGAGGGGGTGGCTCTGCCTCTCAGCAGGCCGCTGCTCCTCTTCTGTCGGTGGGTCTCGGGCCCGCCTACCTTGCAGGAGTGATTAGAAGCTCTGTCCCGCCGCGGGCCACTGGGCCTTTTCTGTCGGTGGTCACCGTTCCACCTACCTGGCAGGCGCGGGGGGTGGGGGGCGTTAATGTAATTCTTGAGTGCTGTTTATGTTCAAGGTATTATGGGGTAAACAGCGATAAGCTCAACAAGTATCTGCCATCCCAGTATGTATAATTTTTCTGATGAAAACAGACACAAGTATCTTTAGTATAATGTTGCAGTAAATAGCATACAAGAGTTAATGATAATGAGAAAGGCCTGCAGAAAGAAAGAATGCTTTGCACTGGGAAGATGACACTGTAGACATGGTGCAGCATCAGGATAGAAAATGGTTAATCAGCCAAGACAGTGGAAGGAGGAATCACAGAAAGACTTCTTTGAGAAAGGGTAGGGTTAGGGGAGATTAACATGGAGCCAACTCAGAAAGATCCTGACAAGACAGAGAATTTGAGGTCTAAAAGACTCCCTGAGAACATAGACGCCAAGGGAGATGAGTGAAAAAGAGTCTCAAATGAAGTCAGGTCTGTAAAATATACCCTGACTTTGGCACATAGAGATCATAACTTGATTTCAGAACAGTTTCTAGAGAGGGGAAAGTGGATTGAAGAATGAATACAGAAAAAAGGTGGAGGGTGGATGAGTGATACTTCTTGATGAAGATAGCTATGGAATGGAGATGCTGAGGGTGAGTAGCAAGAGTCTCAATGAAGCAAGTTTATTGACTGTAAATGAAGTCAATAGGGAGAGTTAGATGAAGGGAGAAGAAATACACAACGGGTCATTGCCTTGAAGGAGACTAAATCTCTCTGACTCAGTAAAAATGGGGTAACATAGGACACAGTCTTTTTCAGCTGAGACCAAGGAAAAATGAAAAATATGAACAGGTTTATATTAATAAGTAAAAATTATAAAAAGTCAAGCATAGTCACTCCTAATTGTTTCAGCTTTCTTCTTGAAGTGGAGCTAATTTCCCAAGATTGCAAGGCAGGAGAAGGCAGAAAAATTCCAACGATGACAGGAGAGGAAGACAGGGCTAAGGATAAATAAGTCCTATTTAAGTAAGCTTGAGGGCCTAGCCACATCTGAAAATTATTTTTTGGTGTTACAGATCTACTTGGTTTCTAGTTTTGAGTAGAGCTTAGGAAACTGCATAAGTATAAAGACTTCAGTTTTAAATTACAATTGCAACTTTGCCAGGTAGTTGCAGAGAAATGACAGGAGTCCAAGTTGTTCAAAGTGTTAGTGAGCAGAATCTCAGAGGAGAAGGCTAAGCACAAAAAAGTGGGATCAGAAATATTTTATATTGAGTGAAAATGAAGGGATGGAGAAATTAGAGTTATGAAATTGGAAAGGAATTAGACAAAAAAATGAGATCTAAGAGGTGGAAGGTCTGAAGGCTGTGGTCAAGTAATGAGATTAAATTGAGATATCTGATTTATAACAATTTGACGTGGATAAAAAGGGCAGGTGTGTGTGTGAGTGTGTGTGTGTGTGTGTGTGTGTGTGTGTGAGAGAGAGAGAGAGAGAGAGAGAGAGAGAGAGAATATCACACACACACACACACACAAGCTTTTCAGAGTTCCTTTTTCTCAGTTCTGAATCTCAGCTCTGTGTAAAATAATGCTAATTATTGCCAAAATACATTTTGCTTTATTTGGCTATTTTGTGTTTGACATAGACATAACTTTCCTCTTTAAAAATATCACATCACAGCAGCAGTGCCCTCACCTCAGAAGTGCTTTCCAGATGTCTGCTAGGCAAGGAGCCAAGTGTCCTTGGTTAAATGATTCAGTTCAGGTAATGAAGGTGGGCCCTCCTATGCAATGCAGCTATGTGACAACAAAATGATCTTAACAGCTAAATTGTAGACAATTAAACATTCCCAGCAGGAGCTTTGAGAGGATGGAGCCACAGATTTCTAATTTCTGGACTACTTGCTAGTCACATCTGCACTAATTTGAATTGATTTATTATTGCACCACCTACTGTACATACTTTAAGCCATAGATTATTCTAACTGTCAGATCAAGGTCACTGTTTGCAATTTAAGAGCTTTTGTTAGGTCATGATGCTCCTAAGTGGAGCAAAATATTTAACACAAACAAACGGTAAGCTTGGGTACAATAATAGGCCAACACATAGGCTCTGAAGCTGGTGAGAGGATTTTTATTTAATATTACATGAAGTTATTTTCATTCTGGATCAGATAGTCACATAGATTTTTTATAGAGCATGCAGGAAACCCCCATTTGTCGTCCCTCAGTTTTCTGTTGGCTTGCTTACATTCATCTTTCCTGAATTTTAGGATTTCTTGAATTATCCTGACTCAGTGTTTAAAGAGGGATAAAAGAATTACCAAGAGGAAATAGTAATAAGTGGAACTGATTCTTTGATTCTTTGTAATAATTGGAAATGACAGTTTTCCTAAAATCTTGCATTACCAAGCAGCAAGATTATCCTATTTTGGTCAATTTATATTAATTTTCACATCTACCTATCAAGATTTTTGGTCATTGTTTGGGGTTTTCCCATATTTTTATTTGTGCATTTTAATTGTACATAATGGTGGCATTTGTTGTTACATAGTCACATATGCATGCAACTTATCAAGATCTTAATGAAATCCTCCATGTACTGAATTCCTCCTCTATGCTCAGCATGTTCTAGATGTTGCAGGAACACAGAAAATGATGCAACCTAGATCATGACCTCATTCTAACAATCTACCTGGGACAGATTTACATCATGTAAGAAAAAAAAAAAACGAAATATGAAGTGAGAAGTATATGCTCCTGAAAATCATTTATGCAACAAATATTTATGCAGTACTTCAAGTTTCAGATGTTTTTCTAGGCACTAGGCACATAATGATGATTAAAACTGATAAAATACCTACTTTTACATATCTTATAGTGGAACAGACAATGAACAAGACAAGTAAATACAATAAAGAGTAAAAAAAAATGCTAAATGAAAAGAATAGAGAGGAAAGAAATGTATGCAATGTCTGCAGAGTAAGGTGAGAATTTGATGGAATAATTAGTAAAGGTTCACTGAATAGGACTTTGGAACCAGTGAAGTTGTCCAGCTGGACATGCAGACAACTGGGAAAGCTCATTTTAGGGGAGTAAAATGCAAAAGTCACTGTGGCAGGATCAAGGATGAAGGAGACCGAATAATAGGAGTGGAGTGGACAAAGAGAGAGCCTTGGTTATGAAATCAGAAAAATGAAGGGGAGCCAGATCATGTATGGAGCTGTAGATGATCAGGATAACTTTGCCTTTAACTAGGAGTTTTGATATGATAAAGTATAGAAATCATAAAATAGGTAGAGAGAATAAATACCTCCGCTAATTGTGGATATTCTAATTGGATTAGAATATGGGTGGATAGACTGAATTGGTGCACTATTATGGTTAAGTAGCTCAATATAAGCAAAGCCTAGGATAAGGTGTCTTGAGTAGAGGAAATATTTTTGGACTGGCTAATTAATGGCATGACTAAATTATGAATAGTCACAAAAAGAAGCTTATGTATGAAAAAATAGAAAAATTGAAAACTTTGTCAGACTTTGGATAAATTGGAGAAAGATGATACAATGAAAACAGAAAAAGAAAATTGGTTTCTATAGTGGTTGAAAAATCAAACTCTTATTCCTACTTTTCTGTGGGCTTTAAATTTTCTCCCATGGTTTATAAACATGGGAAATTTTCTATATACTTGGTAGAACAGTTAATGATAATGTAAAAAAAATACAATTTGAGATGGTAGGGGAGACTAAGAAGTAAAAAAGGTAAAGGAATATATGAGAGTTAAAAATAGGAAAATAAGTGAAAAAATATTTGAGTAAGTAAGAAATGCTGGAATCTTATTAACAATTTTTATTAATTTCCTATTAAGAATGTTCTAATGTGTTAACATTTATTGCTGGTGTAGCAAACTGCTCCTTAGGTTGCCTCCCACTGCTTCTTCAGCTGTCAATATTTTGAGACAGACAGTGTTTTGAAGCCTGATTTTCTAACAGGTTTTATTTTCTAAAATAAAAAAAAGTACTTTAATGTTTGCCTCCTACTGCCTCTCTGACATGGAAAGATTTTCACACAGGTTGATACAGGAGGTAAAAATAAAAATTGCTTTTACTGAGCCATTGGACTGAGAAATGCAGTAAATTTCTAAATGGCAACACTAGAACAATGTTTATGACTGTGGGGGACTCATCTACTAGAGGGCATACTTGAAAGTGGGTTGAGATCTGTGAAATTCCATTTTCTATATGTGACCTTTAGCAAATACAGAAGACAGGAGAAAAAAATTCTTGCCAACCTGACCACATTACAAAGTAATCACTATTAATTGGGTTATCAATGTCAGTACAGGGTTAAACTAAAATTCATATTAACCTAAATACGTAAGCTGGCAAGTTTCATGTTTCTAGGCCAAATTTTAAAAAGAAGCAGAAGGGAATTTAGTGAACAATTGGACACAGAATTTCAAATGTATTTCACAAATGCTTAGTGAGTTATGCATATTAACAGTTGTTTGTTGTCATCTTAAGTAAGACAACTTTGTTATGGAAACATACCATGGTTAAATTGAATTACTTGTTGGAAGCAACAGAGTTCTAAACTGAGCTCCTCCAACTATGGCCTCTGGATCAAATATTCCTCCCAACCCTAGCCTCTATTTTGTAAATTAAGTTTTATTGAAACATACTTATTCACACACATTCATTTATGCCTTGCCTAAGGCAGTTTTCATTGTATAATTGCAAGTTGAAGAGTGACCATAGAAAGGTCTATCCTGCAAAGATGAATATATTTACTATGTGGCTTTGTACAGGGGGAAAAAAGTGTCTAAGATAACCACCATGCATGAAAACCACATGCTGGAAGATAATATAGATGTTTTCTGTTAATGGAAGACAACAGAAACTGGAGAAGGAAAAGAGAGTGGCAGAGAGAAAACAGGGATTCACAGGCATTCCTAAAACATTTAGAGAGCTATCCCTATGTAGAGCTTCAAACACCCATATCATCCAAATTTTATTTATTTTTTAAAAAATGAAACATTTTTTTCCAAATTCTATAATAGTAATTCTTTCTGGTTGCCTAGGAAGAGATATTTATTTTCATACACTAAACTAATACAAATACAACTAGTATGCAATATAGCAAAAAATTGTTAACAATTGCATTTCTTTAACCAAGGCAGTGAGAAATAGGCTGTTGTCATTTTCTCATTCTCAGCCCCTTTTATTATAATAGCAGTAGTGTTGTTTTGAAGCCATATAAAAGAAAATTGCTACTAGCTGAGATCACAGTATAAAGGTAAAATACACCAGAAATTCAGATCTATTACATGCCACATGTACTACTATTTATCTAAAGACTGAAATTTGTTTTGTTTATTGAGGGGAACATCCCATTTTCTTTCTTTTGAAGAAAGCTTTAAATTCTTCTATCTCATCCATGAAAACTCAATGGACAGTGTGCTATTCTAAGACATGAGAAAAACTTAAATTGTGCAGTGGGACAATGGAGATTCTAATTTACTTTGTTAACCATGCCAGCTATGTTTCTTGCTGTTGTCACAGCTGATGCAGTCTTTGTTTACAAAACTCAATTGATAAATAATAAAAAAGTCAATTTTCATTTGTTACAAGACAATTATTCTTAAATTCTTCTGAAGGAAGTGTGCCTCTTCCCATTTTTGCAATATATTTTAATTCTAATTTAATATGAGGCTAACATAGCAAGGATGTCTAAAGAAACATTTGTCAAATTTATTGGTCTAAGAACACATTCACTCACTCAGAAATTAGCATTTCAAGGAGAATTTGTTTATGTGGATTGTATCTATCGATATTTGTAGTATTAGAAAGGAAAATTGAGTTGTTTTAAAGAGATTTATTATTTCTAATTTGATAAAATAAACAAAATTGTGGTAAAACAACAAAATTTACTATTTTAACCATTTAAAGTAATTGAGTATTATTAAGTATATCCATATATGTTTGTATATTTTTAATTGTTTTTTAAATGATAATAACAAATATTATAAACATGATTGATTGATATAGTATACAATAATAAATATTATACATGATGATATATTTTTATGCAAATAACTTCATTTGAGGCACTGGGTTCAATTCTCAGCACCACATAAAAATAAAATAAAGATATTGTGTCTACCTAAAACTAAAAAATAATTTTTTTAAAAAAATATATTTTTTTCATCAGATTCTATAAAGGTAAAAGTAATTTTTACATTTTTGAACTCCTCTTTTACATCTGATTAGGAGACAGTTGGCTTTTCATATCTTGTTCATATCCATTATAGTACAATAGATTATTTTGATGGAAACATACAAAGAAATTTTGGCTTCACATCTATTTCGCATATCTGGGAGAAATCAGGGCATTTTATTAATGTACCCAGATAATTGTGCACTTGCTACATATTCTACACTGTTGCAGAATATCAAAAAAACAGATGACATCACAGATTACCTGAAAGCAATTTTGTAGTAGAACTCTGTAAAGGTCTTGGAGACCACCCATGGGTCCTAGGACATTATAGTAAAGGCCACTGTTCTAGAGTTCAGCATCATGGAAATTATGCTGTGCCAATTTCTAGTGGCAAAGGTTAACATCAAGACATTGTAGTTGTTAGAAAATCACATTTAAAACTTTTATATTAATTATAGTATAAAAATAAAAATTACCATTTAACCATTTTTAATTTTTTTTTGTTCTAATTAGTTGTACAATCATCTTAACCACACCCTAGTAGTTTTAACTACATTGATGATGTGCTACAAATCTCTAAATACTTATCTTGCATAATTGAAACTGTATACACATTGGAAAAACATCTCCTAATTCCTATTATTCCATATTCTGGAAAAGGCCATTCTGCTTTCTGTTTCTATGAGCTTGAATACTTTTGATAGCTTCTAGAAGAGGAATCATACAATGGTTGTCTTTTGCAGCTGCCTAATTTCACTCAACATAATGTTTTCCAGGTTTACCCAGGCTTTTGCATGTGCCAGAATTCCTTTCCTCTTTAAGTCTGAACAATATTCCATTTGTATAAGTATATGCCTTTTGTGTATCCATTTATCCCTTGATGGACATTTAGGTTGCTTCTGCTTTTTGGATATTGTGATGAACATGGATACTATGAACTGAGTGCTCCCAAAGAGTTTATGAGCTGGAAGCTTGTTTCTCATTGTAGCAATTTTGTAAGATGGTAGAACTTTCAAGAGTTGGGACTTGGAAGTACTTAGGTCATATTTTCTTTGTGGTTAACAGAAAGAATACACAAACATCTTAAGGTTATAATAATCTATCTTAAATTAATAACACCTTAATGTCAATCATATACAAACTCTACTCCTTACATCTCTGCTCTCTTTTCCCTACTTCATGTTATTGATGCCACAAATTACATCTTTTATATTATGTACTCATTTAAATAAATTTATCCCTGATTTTCTGCTTTTTTGTCTTTTAAATTCTATACCAGAATTAGAAGTGATTGAAGCATTAACAATATGATTCTATAAAATTCAGTATTTGCCTATACATTTATCTTTACCCAAACTTTATATTTTCATATGTTTTCTTCTTACTGACTAGTTCCATTATGTTTCAACTTGAAGGAATTCCTTTTGCATTTCTCATAGGGAAGCTTTAGTATTGAACTCTTTTGGTTTTTTGTTCACCTAGGAAATTCTTAATTTCTCCTTCGTTTTTGGAGGCTAGTTTGATCCTTTTCTCAATTCTGTTCTTCCTCTTGGCTATTGGACTAATGTAAATTATCAGCTAGAATAGAGACAGCCTGATAGCCACTTTTCTAAAATTGCTGACTTCACTGTTAGAGTTTGTCTATTTGATTTGCCCAGTTCCTGCACAGATGTCACCTTATTGATGTCCACCAATCCCTTTTACCCTATCTCCTCTTAGTTCTTTGGCATACCACAGAGCTACCAGGAGGATGAAAGGTCATAATACAACTATATTGCAAAGAAGCAACACAAAATATACTCCAGTGATTGAAATAGATATCAAAGCAATGGAAATTTTATTTGACTAAAATGTTCAGAATCCTGGTGAATATCTTACAGGTTTAAACTCTTACGGCTTACTGTGAAATGCCACTTAACTCTTCAAGTGACAGTGATTTGACTGAACAGGGTGATGAGACATGCACCACTGCATAGCCATACCCCTTAATGGTTATGCTTGTTTGGGGAATTTTATTCACTTGAAAGTAAAAGGCAATAATTTTCATACCAGTTTCAAGTTCATGCTCATTTATTATGAAACATAGTGAGATATATGTTTTGGTAGTTGGTAAAACTCTAACCTGACTTATGACAGAGTAAAATAATATCAAACTTTTTTTTAAAGAAAATATGGCTCCTTAAAATGTATACGTGTTTACTTTCTTTAATGATGGAGTAATCCTCATATCCTGTTTAAGGTAAGGAAATGTTTTAGGTAAAATATTTACCCTTTTGGTGTTTTTCTTCTGAGGAAAGACTAAGCATTTTCATAAAGTGAGTCATAAATAATAAGACAGACATAGTGGAGAGTTAACTAGTAAGACATTATTCTAATTGAAAGCAAATCAACAAACTCTGTGTCCTTTTGGGCTATACCATATAGTTACTTCTGCTCATTAGTTTATCAAGTATTTTATATATCTGAGACTCATGGATCATTGCTACAAAGATAATAGAATCAGGACATTTAAAGTTGTCTTTATTTTCCTGAATACTGGGTAAAAGTCCAATATGTATGAACACTATATAAACCATAAATACTAGCATATATAACTAAAAACAGATATAATAGAGTCAGAAATGGTACTTTTTCTATGTAAAAGTTTACTATTAACTACTAATACTCCTTTGCCTCAGAGTTCTTTTCAATAACAAAATCTTATATTTGAAAATATCAAGTGAAAGTAAGATATTAAATTTGGATTAAAGTTGTGTTTTATACCAGGAATCTAAAATATTATCATTTAATCAAATTAATCTCAGAAAGAAAGTGATGTTATTGTCCATCTATCATAGCACTATTTAAATTTTTAAAATTTGTTCTTTTTTACACGACAGTAAAATGTATTTTGACATATCATATATACATGAAGTATAACTTTCCTTTTTTTTTTTTTTTTTGGTTGTACATGAGGTGGAATTGCACTGGTTGCGTATAAATATATGAACATAAGAAAGTTATGTCTGATTCACTCTGGTGTCCAATTTGGTGAATCTATACTCTCCCCGACCCCCAAACCATTGTAAGTCAGCATCCACATATCAGAGAGAACATTCAGCCTTTTAATTTTTTGGGATTGGCTTATTTCACTTAGCACAATAGTCTCCAGTTCCATCCACTTACTGGCAAATGCCATAATTTCATACTTCTTTATGGCTGAGTAATATTCCATTGTACAAATGCACCACATTTTCTTAATCTATTCATCTTTTTAAGGGCACCTAGGTTGGTTCCATATCTTAGAAATTGTGAATTGAGCTGCTCCCATCAGAGCTCTATTGAAAAATAATAAAAATCTTTGAAATAAATTTGGAAGCACAGTCTTCCAATAGTTTATCTTATAAAAACAACTGGTACATGTATAAATCACTTTGTTCCATCTCTGTGGGATGTTTAAAATGTAGTAATTCTATGCAAAATGGAAAACTAAACATGAATTTCATAGTTTCAGGGGATATAATTGTGTAATCTCACATTATGTAAGCTATGTGTCACTAGAAATGCATCCAGTTATATGACAAAAATAGAATTGTATTTATGTTTTGATGCCTTGAACACAATAGGTAATATGTAGGTAGAAAATTTGGAATGAATTACTCTATTTGGTCATTTGAATTATTAACATGTTTTGATAACATTGGCTATCCTACACATAACATAAATGAGTACATCATGTATGTATATATACTAATATACACGTTTACACATATATGTGCATATATGTAAATATATATATGTATAAATCCATATACATATATTCACTAATATGTAACATTGAGTGAAAAAAGTCAGAAAGCAAAGTTGATTTGTAGAATAATTGCTTTTTTGTGTGAAATGACATGTGTTAAAATAAGATGGCTATGTTTTAGTTTAGTGACAGAGCAGAAAATCTTGGATTACCTATACACCTAAGGTCGACAGAAGTTAATAAGTCTTTCTTCATCTCAGAGTTACACTCACTGGTACACATGGTCTCCAAGGTCAGAGTGGCTGAGAATGAGCTGCACCAAGTCTTAGTTGGCTGATCAGACTGTGAGACATGTTCTTTATCATCCATTCCATCATCTGGAAGTAGTATCATGGTTCTCACACTCATCAGAGATATCTTAGAAATGTAAGGAACACAGGGAGCACCTGTCAGGCACTAACTCTCTCTGCCACCAATGTATTATTTTAAAAATAATAAAATATTTTATGCAATATATTGATGAGAAAATATGCATCAAATACAGACTGAATCCCCTCATTCAAAATGCTTGGACATGAGTAGTTTGGGATTAAGTATTTTTTCAATATTTATATTACATAATAAGATATTTTGGAGATGGGACTCAAGTCTAAACACAGAATTCATTTTTGTTTCATATATAACTTACACATAAGTCTAAAGATAATTTTTACAAAGTTTTTATTATTTTACTGAATTGAACAATTTTTTACGGGGGGAAATTTTCTATGTGTGGTGTAGATTAGTGCTTAGCTTTAGATCTGGGAACATTTTGAAGTTTGGACTTTGTATTGGAGTACTCAGCATCTTTCTGAATGTTTTAATTATGGATAATTTAAATTTCCTTCTTTATGTTCTATGGATTTCTCCAAATACTACAAAATATGTAATGCTTTCATAAAATCATTTAAAAAGTATTAAAACTACAAAGCATTGATCCTATGGCATATTACATTAGCTTAGCTTTTGATTGTGTTTAGAAACTACTAATTTTTCCATTTTGACCTTAATTAAAACTATATTCTTCTAGCATTCAATTTGTGACTGAGTAAAATATAAAATGTGAGACCATAAATACTTAATTAGATTTTAAGATTGAACAACTTAAATACAGTTAGATGCATTCTGTCAGTGTTGTAGCATAATGTAGGTACATTTATGTTAAAATCATAAAAATAAACAAGCCATTAAAATAGGGATTTGAATATAATACACTGTGTGGTGGGACAAGGGAAGTAAGACAAAGTAAGGGACTCAGATATAAATTCAAGAGGAAATCACTGACAAAATATGTCAAAATTTTGTCTCTGATATATGCACTTGTAACAACTATATGGTGTGAATATCATAAAAGCTTTTTGTTTAAATTTTATAAAATGGCTTTGAGCTTCTATCTACCAAATCATCAGGACATGTAGATCTCTCTCATAAAGCCAACTTTGATTTTAAATTATCCAAAGAACTCAGCAAAATCTTCACTCACAAAGGGTCAGTACTGATTATAAATATGTGAAGAGGGCCATTGCCTTTGGGTCACTGGGATGCTGTTGAAATCTCTCCCTACAAAAGCATTTTCGACATCTTCAATGTGTTTCACATTGTTTATTTCTTTTTTTCAGTACTAGGGATCAAACCCAAGGCCTTACACATATTAGGCAAGAGCTCTAGCTCTGAGTTACAACCCCAACCCATATTTCATATACTTTAGATCCCAAGGTCACAGCTGTTTAATCAAGACTGACCTGCTCAGCTATTGTTTCTATGGCACACCCACTATGATTGGATAAATAAAAGATATGTACAGTTTTCCATTCTTTCCTATATATACCCCCTTTTCTAAGTGATTTTATAGCCCCTACCATCATGAAATTAGTTAATTTTTACCCCTTGAATCTGCTGTGTTCACTGTTTTTTGCTTTGACCAGTAGAATATCATGGAAGTTATGCTATACCTCTTCCAATCCTGAGCCTCTGAAGGTATTACATCTTCTCATTCTCTTAGAACACTGCTGCTAGCATTTAAGCAAATCCCCATTAACCAGTAAAATGAAAAGTATCATTTCACCCTCATCAGCATACCCCATAGTGAGTAAGGGCTTTAAGATGAACCACTCTCCATCCAACCCATCAGAGAAACATGAGCAAGTCCAAGCCAAGATCAGCCACCCCTGGTCCAGATCAGCAGAATCACCCAGCTAAATGATAGATTTATGAGCAAATGAGTGTTGAACTAAGCCAATAAGTTTGTAGATGGATTGTAATAAAGAAATTTAATCAATATACAACTCATTCCCATAAACCTTTAGAATGCTTTAATGGAACTCAGTAGACTAGTCCAGACTAACACTACCTGTCCTTATATCAAGTTTTCCCTTGGTATCTTTCCTGCCAATGGGCAGTAATTTATTAAAGAAGTTTTGCTAATACTGAATTATAAAAATGAAGACATTAAGATCTAGGTAACTAATTGCTCCTAGCAGTTCTATTCTTCTTGGGAAAAATTGCTAACATCCTCCAAAAGAGTGTGCTTGTTCATCAACAAGTATTAATATAGACAACATGTTATCATGCCTTTCCACAAAAGAAACAGAAATCACAAAATTTACATTACACTAGATATGTTCCTAAGTTCACCTGGGCATTGAAATGTAGCCTCTAACAAACTGCTAAATTTAAATTGGCCTACCATAAGTACGAGATAAGTGGGGTTATCCTGTTAGTTCACAGAGAGTGTGGTGGGTATTTTTCCTGAGTTCAACAATTTTTACTTGGCCAAATTGCTTAACCTCCCTGAACCCCAGACCTCACCTATAAAATCATGAGGAAAATAGGACATGCTTCACCAGTCAGATAGGTAAATAACTCCCAGTACCAATGTTCCCCCGCTATGTCCACATCCCCTCTCCCTGTAATCTGTTCTCTTTAAATTAGAATCTATGAGGACTGTAGGCTTTGTCATGCCCCATAGTAATTCAGTTGGAGACCTAATTCCTCTCTGTACTTCTTTTCTATACTCCTATACTTCATTGTATTGTGGAGAGAACTGGATGCCATGAAGTCTGTCCACCATGCAAAATAGTGCCTCCCACATAGCAAGATCAAATAGGTGCTTTTGGTGATTATTATTATGAAAAAGACAGCAAAGACAAATACTGGTAGGAATTTAGAAATCACTCAAAATAAAAACTCACATAGCAAAGAACCAAAGGATGTAAGTTGTATGATGCAAAACTTTGAAGCCAAACAAAAGGTTTGCATAGCAGTTTCTCCCATTTGATGTGATTTCCTGGAGACCAGAGATTGTGGAAAGCCTGGTAGCTGGGGGGCACTTGTGGATAGACTTTCAAAGTTACCAATTATTCTGTTGACTTCAGATTACCCATAGGGGAATATGCAACTTAAATCACATTAGAAATAAAAGGATTCCAGCAAAAGCTTCCTGGGCTTATTTCAACAGCATCTGTGCTAAACATCAACTGACCTGATGTTTTTGGTAATGAATAATCACAATGGTGGCCATTTTTTCCATTTCAAAATACTTTATGGCTTCTAAAGTGTTTCAACTTTCTTTATCTCACTTTAGAAATATGATTTTCTACAATCTTAACAGAGAAAACTAAGTAATAAAAATGAGAACATTTACCTAATTCATTGAATAAATATCTGATTTAGGATTGGATCCATAGCCTTTAGACCCCCAGGTCCTATGTTCTTTTTCACACTATAATATTTCCTTTTATAGCAGTATATTTAAAATTTTAGAAGTTATGCATTTTTTCTGGCAATTTAACAACCTAAACCTGTCATTAAAATAATATAAAGGGGTTGGGGTTGTGACTCAGTAGTAGAGTACTAGCACATGTGAGGTACTGGGTTCAATCCTCAGCACCACATAAAAATAAACAAAATAGGGGTATTTTTTCCATCTATAACTAAAAAAAAACTTTAAAAAGTAATATGAAAAAAAATTATCCGGCTTAAATCTGGTACACTGTGCTAGTCATTAATGAAAAAGCATGAACTAGTATTAGGTCAATTTAAATTATATTAATCCATGAAAGAGATGACACTTTTTCTCTTTGCTCAGTACTTTTTCTTTCCTATTTTCTTAGCAGGCAAATTAAAGATGGTTTGCATAATGATATGTTGGTAGAGCAATGATGGTAAGGCATAATTTCCTAATTAAACTAACTACCAAAGATTGGAATTTATCTATTTATTTCTATCTTTCCATCCTTCTATCTACTCATTCATCTATAGATCCATCTGTGTGATTTAATGTGAAATTAAATTAAATTAGATGGACCATTGTATGAGCATGGTGCATGCTAGAATCTAGAAAATCCCACATCACCTTCTCGGTGTACCTAGTTAGAAGTTAAGTCTAGTTTTGATGATGATGATGATGATGATGATGATGATGATGATGATGATGATGATGATTGTACTGGAGTTTGAACCCAGGACTTTTCACATATGAGGCATGTGCTATAGCACTGATCTAAATACCAGCCCTTTTAAAAAATTTTATTTTGACACAGGGTCCTGATAAATTTCCCAGGCTGGCCTCAACCTTGTGAACCTTCTGCCTTAGCCTCCTGAATATCTAGGTTACAGACGTGTACCACTGTGCCCAACTAGAAGTTAAGAATACTGGGGTCCTATACATAGATAGAAATACTTAGCAAAAAACAATGAAGAGAGACTTTTTATATCAGACAAACCTAAATTTGCTCTGCCACCAACAGAATGGTCATAGATAGGCATGTCTCTTGACTTTTGTGGGCTTCATAAAGGAGTGAGAATTACTTCATATACTGTAAATCTGCAGGTACAAGAGGCATAGAAATATATTTAGAATCTGCTATATAAGAACTTTATGCATGTAACCTTCATGATGAATCATTATAACCATGATTACCATTGTTTAAGATAAGATTTTTCTATTTACTGTCATAGAAGGAAGAATTGGGCTGCATTTCTTTAAGTTATTTACTTTATTAAATTCAAATAATATGTCAAGTTAAGACATAAAGAAATATTTTCTTATGAGTAAGTATACAAACTAATACTTTTGTGTACTTCAATATGCCATGCATTATGCTAAAAACTTTGTACTTACCAGGCCATTCAGGAATAATGTTGCCATAAGGTCATATAGTGATTAAAGAAAACTTTATTAATTTTTTATACAATAAATGCAGGTTAATTTGCCAAAGTTTTTAACCTTATAAAAAATAGACCCAGTATTCAAATTCATGGTTGATTGACTACTCATTTTATGATATTTTAATATTTAAACATCTTTAAGGTGCTTTGCTGCATGAAATAAAAACATAAACAAAAATAAAATATATAATAAGGTTCTGACATAATTTTAAAGCGTATACAAAACAATGAGTATCATATCAAATCATTTCTAATAAGAAAATGTTATTTTATACAAATAGCATTTTACCTTTAAAAAAAAAAGGATAATGACATCAAAAACAAAAGAAAAGAATATGGGGCTATAATTCCATAGGGCCAAAGGCTTTAGGAAATAGTGTTTGAATATCTCAAGTGAAGGAAGCCATGACCTAATGATAGACTTAAGAGGATTATGAACCAAGTTACACACACACACACACACGCACACACACACACACACACCAGAATAATATCACAAATTCTGAACAATCTCAGTGAGAAATTATGGAAAATAACCAAAGAAATATATGGTTAAACAAGTAACTCAACAAAGTACTCAGATTATGAAAAGCCAATAAAATGTGAATCTGAAGTAAGAATTGAAATGATGAAGACAACGCTAACAAGTACATGTTGTGACAATATGTTGAAATTTTCAGTATATAAAAACCTTAAGTTATTAAGGATTATATTTTTAGAAGCCAAAAAGTAATTCCAAAAGGGTGTTTTTAATGATGTTTTTCCTTTAACAGTGTGCAGGCAACAAAGGAAGAAGTAAATACCTTTCATTGAGTACACTCAGTAGGATCTGGTGAGTCTTTTCAAATAGCCAAACTACAGAAATATTTTTCCAACCCTACAGATATAAAATACCATTTTAATTAGGGTGGGGTCAATTTCTATATATAGCACTAAGAGATGTCAGAGACAGGACTTTTTTTTTAGTAAGTCAGTTTGTAATTTACTAACTGTGCAATTCCAGAAGAATTATTACATCTTTTTGTCTCTTTATTTCTTTTCCTATAAAATGAGGATAAAAGCAATCCTTAGCACTTGGCATCATTATTATATCTAAATGGGTTAACATTTTTAAAGCATGTGGCTGAAATGGTACACAGGAACAATTAATTCTGTTTCTATTGCTCTAATGCTTGATGTGCTGATGAATGATTAGTAACCAGGTAGGTGGGTGAGAGGCTTGACTTATAGTATTGCCAGTGTCTATAGTGTAAATACTTCCATGAGGGCTGATGCCTTCTATCAGGATGTCATGAATGAGGATTGGGAAGAGATGTACAAAAGCATAAAACCATATAGTATTTTCATCATATAGATACTAACAAGCACAAAAGCACTGATGATAGCTAAATAATTAAGATATGATACATTTTAAATATTTGTTACTTTGTCTTTAGAAAGAAAAGAAGAAGAAAATAATCACATATAAGGAATTACAAAACTATGGGCAGGTTGAGCATCCCTAATCCAAAAGTCTGATATATGAAATATTCCAAATTTTGAAACATTTTAAGCATTGATATGATGTTGCATGTGCAAAACTTCTGCACCTGAACTCATCTGACAAGCTGCAGTCAAAATGCAGGTGTATTAAAATATATTGCATAAAATTATCTTCAAGCTATATGTGCATATGTGTACATATGTATATCTGTATATGCAGCATAAAATAAATTTGTACCAAGACTTGGGTATTATCCCAAAGATATATCATTATACATATGCAAATATTTTAAAATCTAAAAAATATATCTAAAATACAAAAAAACTTCTGGATCAAACCATTTCAAATAAGGAATCCTCTGCAGTATTCAGTCTCTGCAAATCATTCTGTAATTCTAGGTTGTAGCATATCTGGAATTCTGTATTTATGCCCTAGAGCATAAATACATCACTGATGTTCTATCTTATAATTGATATACATTTGACTCTCCATATAGTTAATGAATAAAAAGTAATTATTCACATAGGCTCTATGTCTCAAATATAGTATGTATTTTAATATAGATACATTTTTTATGTGCCATCCTTGGAAATTTTCCTTTCATCAAAATATATTATTCTTACTATTAATAATTAACAGCAGCAAATATTGCAGTTATATGATATCTATAAGTCAATTTAAATAAGAACAGAACTAATTAGTTGACATTTCAGATATGCTAAGGCATGGTTATGGCTTTAGTTAGGGATATATTCAAAGGTTAATACAAGCTGCCCAGCTTTTGTCCTCCCTTCAACTGCCCATGATTGTGCCCATGCTCTTATGCTATTCTAATTTCAGTAAGTTCTTTCTTTGTTCTTAATCGGATGATCACATTCCCCCAATATCATGACCTCGGTGTGTATTCTAAATTTGATTTTATTTATCATAGAGGATTCCAATTGGCCCAGTAGGGGAAATGTCCATTTTGTGAGTAAATCACAGTAGCCTTGGAAAGAGGAGGTTTACATTGACCGGTACCGATCACATTTACTGTTGTGTAGGGGGAGTGGTTTGCTAAAATTGTCAGTTCTAAAGAATACAAGAAATGACATTTTAAAGAAAGGTACACTGGGCAATAAATAATATAGGTCTACTGTAATTGTGAAGTGAAGGTGAAAGGTAAGTTGGTAGCTGGTGGGAATATAATGCTGAAGCAGAGCACATGAAATAAAATGTTATGTATGAGATTTGTGAATTACCTAAAGCTAAGAGGAACTATAAATATAGTGGATAGAAAGATTGGATTCAAAATGATCTCAATAGGCAGAAACAAGAAGCATAAAACAACATGTAATTTCACAGGAGCAAATATAAATTCCTACATTTAGGTTCAAATCATTGGTTTTACAAAAATAAAAAGTGAAAAACGGGATTTATAGCAGTTCTGCTGAAGAAAAAGAAAAACATGAAGTTTTATTTAGCTTCAAGTTCAACAGGAACTGACAGCATGACACTGTTGCTGAAAAAGGTAATCCAATCTTAGGCTGTTGTGTGGTTCAGAACAAAGGAGATTATAGTCTCCTTGTGCTCTGTGTTGATCTCATTAAATCCAGATTATTGCTTCCAGTTTTGGGTTCCAAACTTTGAGAGTGACACTAATAAGCTCAAGGGGATCCTGAATGAGATGAATAGGGTAGAATAATATGTCTCAAAAGTGACACAGTAAACTGTGTATGTTTTTTATCATAGAAGAAATGGCTCTGGGGTATATGATAGCCTCCTTCAACTATTTTCAGATGCATCTGTGGAAATGGAAGATAGTTAATTCTGCTGTATGGAAGGACAGAACTATGCCAATCAGTAGAAGTTAAAATAAAATGAATCTGGTTCTTCAAGGGGATGACATCTCTAACTATGAAATGATTGCATCTCATCCCAAATCACGTGCATCTTTCATTTGGAGGTGTTAAGAAGTAACAGAAAAACAGAGTTAAGGATATGAATTTAAAAAATAAAGTTCTAGACAATGATCCCTGTCAAAACAATGCAAAAATATAATTTAAAGTATATTTCTCCATTATAACCTAAATGTTTGCTTTCTGAAATTTTATTACATGCTACCTTTATATCTGTTTTTTTAAATTTGATTTTCAACTGCTTTAGTGAGGTGTAATTGACATGAAATAAACCACACAAAAGCTGTAAAATTTGATGTTTTGATATATGTGTCTGTGAGAGCATCATTTCAATCAATAAAGTTTAACATATCAATCATCTCTGAAAGTTTCCTCTGGAATCCCTGCCTTCTAAAACTTTCCTCACCTCCTGCTGTCTGCATCCTAAAGCAAACATTATTTTATTTTCTGTTACTGTTAAATCACTTGCACTTTTAAAAGGTTTGTGTTAGTGTGATAATATAGCATATGCTCTTTCAACTGCCTTCTTTCACTCACTGTATAGATATCTCATAATTTGTTTATTCACCCATTGAAGAACATTTAGATTGTTTTCAGTTTGGATATGAACATATATACTTTCATGTTTTTTGGTGTAAATATCTACTAATAAAATTGCTAGACTTTATGACATGAATGTTTAACTTTTAACAAAGTGGCAAACTTTTTTACAGAAAGATGATACCATTTTAATTTCCAGCAAAAGTTCATAAATATTTCAATATCCCTGTACCCTGGTCACTCTATTCAATTTTAGGTATACTAATCTGTATATAGTAGTATCACACTGGCTTGAATTTGTATTTTCTGAATCACTAATGATATTAGTTATTTTTAAAGACTTATTGGCTATTCATTGTCTTTTATTAAAGGTTTTTTATTGGTGCATATTAGTCATACAGAATAGTAAGTTTCACTGTATGGTTGTCTTCTTGAAGTGGTTTTGCCCATTTAAAAAAAATATTTGTTTAATTTTATATTTTAAATTCTGGTCACAAGTTCTCTATCAGATTTACAGTGTATTAATATTTTCTCCTCATCTGTGTATTGTCTTTGCATTCTGTTTCTAATGTTTATTACAAAGTAGAAATTTAGTTTTAAGGGCTGGGGCTGGGGTTCAGCAATAGCACACTTGCCTGGCATGTGTGAGGCACTTGGTTTGATTCTCAACAGCACATATAAATAAATAAAATAAAGGTCCATCAACAATTAAAAAATTAAAAACAAAAAGAAATTTTGTTTTAATGAAAGTAATTTATCAACTTAGTTTTGAGATTATAATTTTTATATTGTATTAAGAAATTTTTTATCTAAGTAGTCATAAAGGATACTTTATAGTTTCATAGATTTTACAAGTAATTGTTTTACATATGTTACATAGTATGGATCCAAATCCATTTTTTTTCACACATGGATAAAGCTATGGCTCCAGTGTCATTTATTGGAAGAACTACCTCTACTGACATATCTTTATATCTTTGCTTTGTAGGAAATCAACTGCCCTTGTCTTCTGTTACATTGATCTGTTTGTCTATCATTGTGCCAGTATCACAGTCATTATAAGAAGCTTTATAGTAGATATTCAGACCATGTAGTGATTGTTTTCTGACATTGATTTTATTGTTGTTATTGTTAAAAGTAATTTTGGTAACTCTTGCATTTTTCATGTGAATTTTAGAATCAGGTTGTCAATTTTTACTAAACATTTTATTGGATTTTGAGTGGAACTTCATATAATTAAGAGATTGAGTTTGGGAAAATTTTTATCTCAACAATAGAAAACCTTTGACCCATGAAGATATTATATTTATTCATATTTTTATGTATTCATATTTTTATGTATTCACTTTCCATAGCATCATTTTGAAGTTTTCAGTACAGGAGCCATACATGTATTTTGTTGTATCTATTACTAGTTATTTTACAGTTTTGGTGTTACTGTATGTAGCAATTTTTGTTGATTTTAATTTCCAATTGTGTTGCTGAGACAAAGAAATACAATTCATACTTACATATTGATTTTATATGCTGCACACTTTATGGAGGACTCCATTAGATATCCTATGTATATGAACATATCATCTGAGAACAAAGTCAAGATGTTAGCCAATAGGAAGTTCATAGCTTTTTTTTTTTTTTTTCAGAGAGAGAGAGAGAATTTTAATATTTATTTTTTAGTTATTGGCGGACACAACATCTTTGTATGTGGTGCTGAGGATCGAACCCAGGCTGCACGCATGACAGGCGAGCGCGCTACCGCTTGAGCCACATTCTCAGCCCAAGTTCATAGCTTTAACAGACAACAGCCCCTCTTCACTCAGTGTTCAGGATCTCTGTCCCAAGAATATATTATTTTGATGCCAAAGTTTTAGAAGATATAGGGGAAATTGATGTTATAAAGTGAATAGATTTAAATTTTAAAATAGTAGAAGGGGGGGGGGGAATACAAACACTAAGAAAAGATTCATACTCATAAAATATTATTAAATGATCTAGATATTTTACATTTGATGTTCTTCTGTAGATACAACCTTACTTTACATTGAATGTGAAAACTTCCAATTATAAATTTTACATCAACTTCATGGTAAGAAGGAAAAAAGACCATTTCTGAGAAGAAAAACAGAGTAAAAGTATTAAAATCTTTCAGTAAAGAATATGCAAATACATAATTAAGATCTCATCCTGTAAGCAAATTAAAATTCAATTTGGTATCCATAAATTTTAATAGTTGACCAAGAGTAACCTCCTTTGAATAAACCAATAAGGTGTTTTAAAAATGAACAAGATTTTATGAAAACAAAATAATTTTATAATTCTTTTAATTCTTTGCAAAGCATACAGTCCAAATAATTATTTTCTAGCCAAGTTAAATGACATTGTTTCCAAAATATATTCCTAACTTTTCCATCTATTTTATCTTTGATCTTTAAGAAATTTTGTTATCTCTTTTTCATTTAAAACCCTTGAACATTTTTTAAAAATAGTTTTTAGTTGTAGTTTGACACAGTATCTTTATTTATTTTTATGTGGTGCTGAGGATCAAACCCAGTGCCTCACACATGCGAGGCGGGCGCTCTACCACTGAGCTACAGCCCCAGCCCGTTGAACATTTTTTTTAATCAAATTGCCTCTTGTTCTTTCACTCTTGAATTTCCCTAGTTGAGTGTACTGGGAGCATTGATAACTGTCTAAATAGAGAATATGTACAAGAAGTCATATGGATATTTTTTTGTTAGATCAGAGAGTTAGCTTTTGCAATGATGTATAGGAAAACAGATTTTCCTTTTGTTCTCATGAAGAAAATAGATTTTACTTTTATATTTTGTAGACATAGCAATCCAAGCCACAACTTAAATATTTTCTACTTTAGGAAGCACAACATATTTTTCAGTATTTTCTTTAAACAATCATAGCTGTGATAGTCCCTAGCACTGATCCTAAGGGTCTTGACACCAGAGATTATATTTGGGATGGATAACAACAAACACTGCACTTTATTGCTTCAAAATAATTTAAAACTATTTTTTCTTACTGAAATCAATTCTGGTACAAATTATAAAATATGACTTAAATATATCTAAAAAGAAAATTTAAAATATATGTATTTAGCCTAATTATTTCAGATATTTTTTAAAATTTATAAACAATAGAAATTTATTGCCATTGATTGTGATGACTGGGAAGTTCAAGATCAAGGTGCCAAAAGATTCAGTGTCTGATGAGTGGTCCCTCTCTGCTTTATAGACAGCATCTTCTACCTGTGTGCCCACATGGTAGAAGCTCAAGCAAGCTCCCTCAGGCATTTTTTGTTAACTGACAAATGAAAATTATGATATTTATTGGGTGTCAAGTAACACTTTATTACAAGCATACTTTTTTTTGCGGGGGGTACCAGAGATTCAACCCAAAGGTGTTCTACCACTAAGCTACATCCCCAGTCCTTTTTATTTTAAGGCAGGGTATCATTAAGTTGGCTAGGACCTTTCTAGATTGCTAAGTCTAGTCTGCCTTAGTCTCCTGAGCCACACGCTACCACATCCAGGCATGCATATATTTTGTAATGTTTGAATCATGTCAAACATCCATTATCTTCTCAAACATTTGTCATTTCTATCTGAAAAATTTCAAATCACTTTCTCCTAGATTTTCTGACTTATACATTAAATTATTATTATATGCAGTCACCACACTGTGCAATTAAACAATTTGTTTGTCCTAACTATAACTATTACCTGATGATCAACCTTACCTCATCTCTCCCCATCCTTCATCTCTCCCCAGGCCCTTATAGCTACCATTATACTCTTAACTTCTATGTAATCATCTTTTATAGTTTTTCCTGTATGAGTAAGTTCATTCATTACTTGGTCTTTTGGTGTCTGGCTCACACTTAATGTAATGATCTCCAGTTCCATCCATGTTGCTATAAAAGACAGGATTTCATTCATTTTATGATTTAATAATATTCCATTGTGTGTATGTGCCACATTTTCCTTATCTGTTCATCATTAGGGGGACACAGGTTGTTTCCATTTCTTCTCTGTTCTGAGTAGTGCAGGAATGAACGTGGGATCTGGATGTCACTCTGATGTAGTGATTTCACTTCCTTTGAGTATACACCCAGTAGTGGCATTGCTGGATCTTATGGAAGTTCTATTTTTAATTTTATTAGTAACCTTCATGTGTTTTCTATAATTAATGTTCCCACCAACTGTGTGCAAGAGTTCTCTTTTCTCCATATTCTCCATAGTTTTGTGGTGGTTGTTTTGGTGCTGGCTTAATAGTTAGTAGATGACTTTTTTTTTTTAGATAAAATTTAGTTTAATTGTATTTTCTAATGGTAGAGAATTAAAAGAATGGGGGCAGTAGAAAACTAAGCCTGCTAACAAAGTACCAAATGAACGCTGAAGAACAAATAAGCAGAAAAACACTATTATAATGCAGAATAAACCTAAGCAAGGATATAGTTAACTGGATTCTAAGCTATTTTTGTTATCCTCCACAAATAACTACTGTTCAGTAAGTAGATACTAAACCTACTTGCTACACTTTTATATATACCTATATTAATTCATTTATTTAAAAAATCTGCAAAGTAGATGCTATTCTTCCCTTTCAAAAGAGAAAACAATTATAGGGAGGTTAAGTAATTTGCAATTTTGTTATACAGCTAATAAATGTCATGGCTGACATTCAGATAAGGTAGTATAATTCTGAATCTAAGTTTTCTCTGTTCATCACTTGACATATTTCATACCCAATTGGCTTATATGTAAAACAAGGAGAAGGATCATATAATCCTTGTGCACATGTAGTTTTGCAGATTCTAAAAAGGGAACATCAAATGTCTAGCTTAAAATTATGTGTACATGATATTAACACAACCAGTAAAACAGATTTGTCCATCTATCTCTGTTACCATGATTTTCTAGAATTCTCAACACTAAAATATCAGATTTAATTTTACTCATTTAAGTAAAAATGTTTTCTTTAATAATCATTAAGATAGCTAGAAGAAAATTACAGAATTAATTTATAATTCTAAAAAGGTGATGCTGGTATACTCTTTGCTAAGTAGCAAATATATCTTCCTGTCTCACAAGACTTACTTACATTTCTTTTATTAATTCACTATGCAGTTCATAGAATAATGACTTTTACAACTATTAATTCACAGCCTGTCTTCTCAGTTTTCAAGTGGAATTCCCCTAACTAGAAAGAGTGTTTTATATTAAATTGTATAGGATATGACCCACGGTTTTGTGCCTCAAGAATTATAACTCTTATTATCAGTGGAATTATGACTCTATAACTCTATAATTTGTGGTTAACTGTAACTTATTATGCTTGACTATATATTTAAAGTATAATACACAGAGATGCAAATATTTTTAAGTTACTTTTTTGTTATTGCCAACTCTTCTAATGTGATATTTTGACTACAATTTTAGGAATTAAAATGAGTCATTAACAAATGAAGTGACATTAAAAATTGAAGCAAATTAGAAAATGGAAATGATGGAAAATGCAAATGCATTTTCTTGAATAATTATGTAGGGAAGCTTAAAATATACAGATTATAAATATTACTTGAGATATCCAGCATGGCCTATGACAGTTCCCTGTCACTATTTGGTCCTTCAAATTGCTCTTAGTAATAAATAATAAGCTTTATTTATTAATTGTGATAATATAATAATAGATTTAAAGTGTTTCTTCAAACAGTTGTTTGTACTTCATTATGAATAAACTACTACAACTTTCTGAGAACTTCCATTTAGCATCTTTATTGAACCAACTAGCCCATGTTTATTAACTGAAAACTAGATGCCAGTCACCATCCTTAGTAATGAGCTCTTCAATCATGAATGAGGCTAAGGTTAGCATAGGTAGGTATGGCAGAAAGAGCTTCTCTGGGGAGGTAATATTGGAACTGAAAGTTAAATGTTTACAGTATGACTATGAGAATTTCACACAGAAGGAAAAATAAGTGCAAAGATGCTGAGATAGAAACAAGTTTAGTATATTCAAGGAAGAGAATATAGCCAGTATGGATGCAGGACTAAGAAAAGGAGTGGTAATTTTGGAAAATAATAATAAATAATATGCAAAAAGTAAGCATAAGGAGACAGTAGACCATAATAAAGAACCTATTTTTTTTTCCAGCACTCGGGATTGAACCAAGATTCATACTACCACTGAAATATATCCCCAACCCTTTTTATTTTATTTTTTTATTTTTGACATACAGTTTCACTAAAGTTTCCAGACTGCCTTTTTTTTTCTTTTTTTTAATTGGTTGTTCAAAACATTACAAAGCTCTTGACATATCATATTTCATACATTAGATTCAAGTGGGTTATGAACTATCCACCTGTCTCATTTGGGGTTATAGTCATACACCACTGCATCCCGAAAGAGTCTGTATTTGATTTTAAATATATAAGGAAGTGTTTAAGTAAGAAATGATTTAATTCAATTTACTTTTTAAAGTCTATGATTTTCATTCTTTGAGGAAAGCTTGGTAAAGTACAAGTGTGGAGACATGTTAAATAGTAACTTGGGATCTTCAGAAGGAACTAGAACATGGAGTTGACAGCACAGATAGAAACATACAAGATATATTTTGGAAATCAATTCAATAGGATTCACTGATTAATTAGATTCACGGAAAAAGGAAAACATTAGTCAGGGACTTCCCCCAGGTTTTTTATCTAATCTTCTCCTTAGTTCCAGTAATCATCATGGGGAAGATAAGGAACTGGTCATACTTCCAGGTTTGCAAAATTGAATGGATTTAATCCATTTTCCTGTGTCTAACATATTAGGTTTTATGTCACTCTTATTCACCCAAACGAGATATGTAGTAACCAACTGGATGTTTTGAGTTTGGAACTAAAGGGAGACATAAAAACGTCTGTAGACAATCATGACTTAACTAAATATAAATAATATTTAAAGTCATGATCACAAGAAAATGATATGTTTAATAAAGAAGTTAGAAACAGAACTGTAGTGTAACATTTAAGGGACAATAATAGAATGAGTTAGGAAAAGGAACAAAATTACCAATGACATTCAAGGAAAAACAGAAACATGTCATTTCATAAGATCCAAGAGTGAAATGTGTTTTAAGAAAGAGGTGAACATCTGTATCTGTGTGAGATGGATTGATATGAGGGCTAAGTAGTGACTACTGACTTCACTTTGGCAACATGAAGGCTGCTGATGGGATTGAAATCTCTCTCTTTTTTAAACAGATCTTGTTACATTGCCAAGGCTGACCTCAAACTCCTGGGCAGAAGTGATTCCGTTGCCTCAGGCTTCTTGGTGTCTACAACCACAGGTGTTCTACCATGCTAGGATATATAAAGAATAGGTGTGATAGGAGGGGTATAAGGCAGCATTTCATAGCTGCCTAAAATGAAGAAGAAAGGATAAATCCTTTAAGCATAACCAGTAATAAAGTAAGGCAATGTATATAACAAATAAGATTGGGTCAATGACAAAAACTTCTGAAATAAAATAAGTGGCAAAAGTATATCATCAATAGTTAATATACAGAATACAAATAGGTGTGCCTAATTTAACCCATAATTTAAAAAATATGTGCCAAATACTGCTAGAATGGTTAATTTTTCAACAAAATTAGAAGATTTTGAAAATAGATATTATCCCAATAATTTCACTATATTTATATCAAAGTTGTTATTGAGTTGCTCGCTTGAATTAAATACATTTATTAGACATATATCTTTAATCCAAACCTGAATTAAGGGGATGAAAAACTATGATTTAAGTTATACCTGTAATGTTTTGTTTTTTTTTTTTTTTTTCTGAAATGGTAACTAGTAAATTCTTTCCTTTTTGTTGGCCTTCTTGAGTGTTTCAAAATTTTACTGGATATCATCTTCTTAAATACAACCTACCTGAATATTTTCCAGTTCTACAAGATATTGGTGGGCACAGGTCTCTGCTAAAGAGGGCACTGACAGTAGGTCTTATTTCCTATACTTGAAAACTAACACACAGTAGACTAGCAAATCTATTAGTCATTATTAACCACTTGAAGGTAGATTTCCTGAAGCCACTTTCTGGACACTTTCAAAACCATTGATTATAATTTCTAAAGCTTTTATTTGTGGCTAAAATGATTTTTTTCAGTTTGGGATATCCATATTTAGGGTACTTCAAACTAGTGATTTCTATCCTGAATATCCAAATTGTTATCAATTCCAGAAACCTAATTTTGAGGATCCCAAATTAAAATACCAACATAGTAATTACTCTAAATGGTTTTTTAATTTTTTTTCCCTAAAAAACTGAATAGGAATGTCCCAGCTTGAGTCAGAACTATTGATCTTGTTCAAGAAAAGGTTTTCTAGAAAGTCCTTTTGTAGAAAATATTTTCCTCATTCTCTCTGAAAAAAAATGTTGTATTTATCAATATTTTATCATACAAGTTATAACAGTATTACTGACAGAATTTCCACTTTATAAATGTGAATATCTACAGGAAGAAATTGATATTCCAAGTTCCTGTAGAAAGCTAGTAATCCAGCTTCAATCAGAACCCATGTTTGCAGACCACTTACCCAGAACTCATCGCGCAAGTGCTCCTGAAGTGTCTCCTTATGTATAATCAAACAATGAAAGCAAATCTTGTGAAAGTACTTGTCTTTGCACCAGAAATATCTGTAATTATAAAAGCCCTTTTGCTTTCTAACCACAGTGGCCAGGAGATTTATGAGATTCATTGGGAAAGGGGTTGCACTTTAGAATATTGCAATACTCTGTCGGCTCTAAAAAATTAATGACACAAAAAACCGTCTGAAAGACAAAAAGTAATGGAAACACTCCATCGTTCAATAATCACTCTGGTACTTAGTATTTCAAGATGGGAAAGATTGTTTCCAATGTATCATTCTGCTAAAATGAAAGAGAGCTTTTAGGAAAAGAAGAACCTGAGGGGTTTCTTAACAAGAAATTGAAAAAAAATTCTAATATTGTCTAAGCAGATGAAGCAAAGGCAGTAAGAGTTGACCCTTAAACTGCTTAGTAAGATAGAGTAAAGCCACAGCTTTCTATAATAATGGTATTCAAAAAAGCTAATTATTTACTACATGTGTAGCTCTTTTAAGAAACTTTTAAAACATAGAAGAAAATCAAAAGGTTTACTAGTAATGTTAACAAGAGTGTTGCATAACTTTAGAAAAACAGAACCTTGCTATTAAATGTCTAATTTTTGTTTCACCCAATTCTTAGAAACTGATTTACTACAAAATATTTCTGAGTTAAGAAACTAAAGATTGAAAAAATAAAAAGACTGTCAAAGGTTTAGAAAATTCCATAGTGTTTTCCCCCAAATAATAAAGACAGGTACATTTTCTGTGGACAAGAAGTCTCACAGAAATTAAAGAAAGTTAACCTTTTGCCTGCACTCTAAGATACAACCAATTAGGAGACATATATTCACCAAGAAAGATAAAATATGAACAATCCATGTTTCATAAAACCTAGTGAACAGGTCCATAAATGCCTCTCATAAAATAACTTAAAATAGTCTATGAAAATTTTATATTTGATTGTATGATCAATGCAAAACTCATTTGTCTTCGGTAATTTGAGGAAAGTATGATTTCATTAGCATTCTCAGCATAAACTGTGGTTAATTTCACTTCATTTATTCTGAATATAATTTTCTCAATCTTATTGTGTCATAGCTACATGGTTCTTCCTTATCCATGGTTTCAATTTGCATAGTTTCAGTTGCACAGAGTCTACCATAGTCAGTGAATTCTAAATGAAAATTTATATATATTATATATAATTATATTAAATTATAATATATATTATATGTATATATAATATATACATGGAGAAGAAAAAGAAAGAGGTTACATTCATATGACTTATTATAGTATATTTTTATAATTGTTTTATTATTAGATGTTTTTATTAATCTCTTACTGTACCTTATTTATTAATTAAACTTTATCATAGGTATATAGTAGAAAATAGTATATATAGGCATAGAAAAAATAGTATACATAGGCTTCAGTTTTATCTGTGACTTCAGGCCTCCACTGAGTCCTTGGAATGTGTTCCCATGGATAAGGGGGCAGTAGTTTTTTATTCCATGCACAAGAGATCCACATGAACAAGACATCTAAAGTGGATGAAAGAATCTGTGAATTTATACACATGTAATAATACATTTATGACCTTTCTTCAGTATTATTGACAATAACAGAAAATTTTATGTCATATATATTTTACCACAATATTAAAAAACATCATCAACAACAACAAAGAAAACTGGTTCTAGTTGTTTGGGTAATTTTTTTCCCCTAGGAGATAGAGATTCTTGCATAATAGGGAAATAAAGAAATTTAAAATGTACTTTTTGCTGCTTTGATCATATTGAACATCTAAAACTTCTTTAACTGAATTCTATTAAAACAAAAAAAATTTCTATGTGAAATATGTTAGCAATAGCAAATTGTATAGCAGATTTTCCTCAAATTCCCTCTATTATAAATGATTATAGATAGCATGATGAAATATTGGAAATCCAAAATTGTGACTTATATTCATAAAGTTACTCTCTGATAAAAGCTAATTTAATGTATACATATGCTTTATTATATAAACAGATAAGATAGAAACAACTGTGAACATGTACCTTAACAGGTCTAATGTGTTTGCTATAACGTTACACATTTTACACATAATTTAAGATGGATGTAATAACCTTTAATAACCTTTACTAACTGGTTATTTAAAATGTAATTTTTCCCCGGTGTCAACCAATTTATTAAAAAAAACCCTATTCATTGTACATAATACCAGTTCATATTAATAAACATTGGTTTCCACTAACACAAATGGTGAATCCCAAATTATTATTTTAATTAAAGGTTTTATTAATTAATGAAAACCACATATAGCAAAGATGAAATTAACTGCCTTCTTTCATTTGCGATACAAAAGCCCAAAGACAAAAGGAAATTTTATAGCAGGAAAGTTTATAATGAAAAAACAAACAAAAACAAAAAACATGGTGGGGTTTTTATATTATGAAGCCCTCCAGGCAGAAGTTCGCTTTGGAGACATCCATCTTTAACCTACATCTACAAAATACTGTGAAATGCCCCAATATCTTAGATGGTACTGCTGGAAAGAGGAACACCACAGGTAGCTGGAAGACATTAGTCAAGGGAGTGGCACTTCTCATCATTTCTGAAACATGTAGATTACTGTAGCAGAAAGTAAGGGAAGCTAGCAGTAACAAACAGAAGTGTTTGCTCAACTGTAATTGGGTGCAATAGTCTATATTTTATACCTGTGTAAACTAACCCTACCTCCTGGCCTAGACCCACTCAGAGGACCATGGATACAAAAACAAAGCCATGCTGACTCAATGACTCACAGTGAATCATAACCAAATTCATCAAGCTGAGCACTACTTAACAATCTTTCCCTCCCCACCCCCATCAATTTATCTCTTTTCTAGGTTCTGCATTCCCTGTTTCTCAAAATCCCACCCCCATTTTCACTTTCCTAATTCTTATATACCTACCTTCTAGCTCATTGGGAAAATACAAGATAAGCAACTTCCAACTGTCCCAGTCCACTTGCCTCTGTGCTTTCACTTTCTTTTTTAAAATTTTTTTCCAAGAGATGAAGTAACGTTCATTGCATAGAAAATAGATTAAATGGATTTTGGTTGGAACACTGATTTCAGCCATTTTAGTGAAATTTAAGGGTAAAACTGACTTGCGTGTGATTTCTGCCTGCCTTGCTCCCACACTGCAGTTGAAGGGCTGCTCATCTTCCTGTGCACTAGATCCCATAGGCAGTGGCTGCCTCATGGGCTTGCTCTATAATCCTCCTGTAGCTCTCATGTTTCCCATCTCATAAAGATTCTTGTGAAAATACTAAATAAATTCTTATCTTAATTCTCTTCTTGAAGTAATCTCCCTCTCTCTCTCTCCCCTAAGTGTACTACATTTCAACTATCCTTATAGCAAAATTCCTCTAAGGAGTATACTGCATTAATTTTTAAACATTCCTCACCTCTTGTTTTCTCTTCAGACAATTATAATCATGCATTTTCCCCCCTGTGAAAAATGCCTTCCAGTGACTGCCTTACAAAATTCAGTGATCAGCTAGCTATCTTATAAAAACTGTTCAGCTGTATGGCACAAATATTTCCTCGTGTGTGTGTGTGTGTGTGTGTGTGTGTGTGTATATACTTAGTACCAGGGAGTGAACTCAGAGGTACTTGACCACTGAGCCACATTCCTAGCTGTATTTTGTATTTTATTTAGAGACAGGGTCTCACTGAGTTGCTTAGTGCCTGCCATTGCTGAGGCTGGTTTTGAACTCATGATTCTCCTGTCTCAGCCTCCCAAGCCACTGGGATTACAGGTGTGCACCCCCTTGCCTGGCTCTCTTTTGTATTTTCAAATTCTAAATTATTTTTACAACAAATAGACACATTAAAAGACAAATAAAGAAAAAGCTAATGATCTCCACTCCTAGTTTATCTCTTGAGATAAGCAGTGTTAAAATCTTCCTGTGTAACCTTCCTCATTTCTCCACCATCATACAAATTTACATTGTATGTACACATATATACAGTTTGGTGCCATGGTAAAGAAATAAGAAATAATCTGTTTCTCAGTGAATTTAGTGTGCCTTCTAATTTATGAAGATCATATTAGTGTTTTAATTAGTAGAATAACATTCCATAATATACACTGAATTTCACTTAATTGTTTCTCTGTTGTAATTTCTAGCTTTTCTTTTTTTTTTTACCATGAAGAATTCAATACAATTAAAATTCTTTCCATCTATGTCTGTGTCTGAGAAGTAGGACCCTAAAACACACTGTGAAATGAAAGGATTTTGCAGGGACTTATTCAAAGAGCAAGAGGCAGGAGAGTAAAGTAGGAAGGACTGAGTCAATCCAGAAATAAGCCTGGAGTGCCTATTTGTTCAGTCTCTGGAGTCCACTTGAGGAAGTGTATGACTCCCTGGACAGAGAAGAAAGAAGAAAGCATTTAACACAAGCTCCTCTTCTTTACTCATCAAATGTTTGCCCTGTAGGGCATTAAGTGCTGCACACTTGTGGGCTGCACATGCATGAGTTCTGAACTAATCCTCAAACTATGCTCCATTAAGGTGCCAACTGTAAATCTCTGCAGAAGCAGCCTGAACAGTGAATTTTTCCTATTTGTACTTCTCTATCTTCCTCTTTCATCTCCTTTCCTGCCACTTCCATCTCTTTTGCTTTTACTTTTGTAGTAAGAACACTTCACATGAGGACCACCTTCCTAACATGCTTTGGAGTATACACTATTGTCATATGCACTATGCTATATGGCATATTGCTAGAAAATATTCATCTAGCATAACTGAAACTTTGTACCTTGAATAACGACTCTCTTTTTTCTCCACTCCCGGCTCCTGACAGCCACTATTGTAGTCTCTGTTTCTATGAGTTTCACTATTACAGATACCACACACAAAAGGAATCAAATAATATTTGTCCCTCTGTGACTGTTTTATTTCACTTAGCATGAAATCCGCCAAATTTATCCATGTTGTCAGAAATGGCAGCATTTTATCCTCTTTGGTCATTTCTTTTTCTTTAGAGTATACTTAATTTTTAGATAATTGTGGAATCACATAAAATTTTAAGAAATAATACAGAGAGAACTTGTGAATCTTTTCCCCAATTTCTCCTAAGGATAGCTTTTCAGAACTGCTGCAGTCTGGCTGGGCACAAATCAAGAGCCACTGAAGCAGGAACAAACTTTATTTCTGAACTCCACAAGCACACTCCACACATGCTCCCCGGCTCCTCCAGAACCACCAACCGGAAATTCCCTCCTCCTGGCACTTCCCCCACCAATGCGAACTCTTCAGGAATCCCCGCGAGAGCTCAACCGGAACTCAAGGGGAACTCCGCGAGAACTTAAAAGTCTTTATCTTAATGGCTTGCTGGCGTCACCTCTCAACCACTACTTCTGGCAAAAATGCCATGCATCATCCCGACTCGGCTGCGGCCCTCAACACAGAACTCTAATAAAACATTATACTCTGGATATGAATATTAATATAATCAAAGTACAGAAAAATTCCTCAACATCACGAGGATCAATCAAGCTAGTCTCTTGTAGCACATCCAATTCCCTCTCAACGCTTTCTCTTCCTCTTTCTCAATTCCTGGAAAGCACTAATCTGTTTTCTATTTCTGTAATTTTATCATTATAAGAATGTAATATAAATAAATTGACATAGAATATAATTTCTGGGGGATTTTAAAATGAAGACTTCATTTTTAGAACAGTTTTAGGTTCATAAAACAAAATTTTGAAAGGACAGTACAAAGATTTTCCACGTGCCCCTGCCCCTACACATGGATATCTTCTCCCCTTATAAACATCCTCCATCAGATGTTAGACAAATGTGATACATTTGTCACAACTGATGAACCTATCTTAATTAGCATGCCATTATCACCCAAAGTCCACAGTTTATATTACATTTCACTCTTGGTATTGTACATTGTATGGTTTGGACAAATGTATTATTTCATATATCTATAATAGTATATGAAGTAATTTCCCTGCCCTAAAATATCCTCTTTGATCCACCTATACATTCCTCTTTCCTCCCTAACCACTAGCAACCACTCACCTTTTTATTTTACTGTCCTAGCTAGTTTTGCTTCCAGAATGTCATATGGTTGGGACTATACAGTACTCTTTTTCTTGATTTCTTTCACTTAGTAATATGAATTGAAGACTTCTCATGTCTTTGTGTGGCTTCATAGTTAACTTGTTTGTTGTTGTTTTGGGGATTAAACTCGGGGCAGTTTACCACTGAGCTACATTATCAACCCTTTTTCAATTTTGTAATTTGAGATAGGGTTTCAGTAATTTACTTAAGGCCTCCATAAGTTGTAGAGGCTGGCCTTGAACTTGTGATCCTCCTGCCTCAGACTCTTGAATAGCTGGGTTTACAAACATGCACCACTGTTCGCAGTGATAGCGTACTTCTTTATAGCACTGAATAGTCAGTTGTCTAAATGAACCACAGTTTAACCATATGTCTACCAAAGTACATCTTGGTTGTTTCCAAGTTTTCTCAGTTATTAATAAAGCTTCAATAAACATCCCTAGCAGGTTTCTATGTGATCACAACTTTTTAACACTTTTGGGCAAATACCAAGGAAGATGATTGCTGGATCATGTAGTAACAGTATAGTTGATTTTGTAAGAAATTGTCAAAATGTCTTCCAAAGTGTTTGTACAGTTTTGTATTCCAACCATGAGTGAATGAAAATTCCTGTTGCTCGATAACCTCACCAGCATTGAGTACTTTCAGTTTTCTAGATTTTGTTCATTTTTATAGGTGTATATTTATATCTCATTATCATTTTGACTTGCATTTCACTGATGACATATAATATAGAAATCTTTTCCTATGTTTATTTGACAGTTACATATCTTCTTTGGTGAAGTGTGTTAGCTTTGTATTACTATGACAAAATACCTAAGATAATTAACTTATAAGTCAGAAAGGTTTATTTACTCTAATGGTTTTCAAAGTTTAGTTTATGGTTGACTGGCTCCATTGTTTTGGCCTGGGGTAAGGCAGAATATTAGTAAGGAGCACATTATGGATCAAAGCTGCTCCCTTCATAATGGACAGGAAGCAGACAGAGATTGAAGAAGGGGCCAGGTTTCCCCTGTCCTCTTTAAAGGCATAACCCTAATGACCTACTTCCTTCAACTGGCTTTCACCTCCCCAAATTTCTACCCACCTCCCAGTTGTGCTCTCAGCTGGGCTCTGTTCTTCAACACATGAGCCTTTGAAGGACATTTAATATTTAAACCATAACATATGTCTATTGAGGTCTTTTGTTCAATTTTTAGTAGGTTTGCTTTTTTTTCTTATTGTTGAATTTTAAGAGTTCTTTGCATATGTTAATCTTTTTTTTAAACAGATATATTCTTTGCAAATCTGTTCTCCCAGTCTGTGGCTTGCCTTTTCTTTCTCTTGACAGTGTCTTTCACAGTGCAAAAGTTTTTAATTTAATACATTTAAAATATCAATTTTTTCTTTCATGGATTATAAATACATTGTTTCTCAAAAGTTGCCACCAAACTCAAGGTCACCCAGAATTTTTTCTGTGTTATCTTCCAGAAGTTTTATACTTTGTAGTTCACTTTTAGGCCTGTGATCTATTTGAAGGTAATTTTTATGAAATGTGTAGTTGCATGTCTTGATTCATTTTTTTTTTTTTTGCACGTAGATGTCAAGTTGTTCCAGCACAATTTGTTTAAAACACTATATTTCTCCACTGTGTTTTTTTTTTCCATTGTCAAAATCAGTTGGCTATCTTAAAGTATGTGAAAATCTGGTTGCTCTAGTCCATTTCAATGATCTATTTGTCTGTTCTTTTACCCCAATACCAAACGCTTTTTTTTTTTGCAATGGGGTGCTGCTATGTTTCCCAGGCTGGCCTTGAACTTGCAGTCTTTCTCTTTCAGCCTCCTTAGTAGCTAGAATTAGAGGAGTGTATCACCGCATCAAAAAACTGCACTGTCTTACTTTATAGTAAGAATTAAAGTTGGGTAGTGTCTGTTCTCTAACATTCTTCTTCAATACTGTTTTGTCTATTCTGGATCCTGTACCTCTCCCTACAATATTTAGAATTAGTTTTCAGTGTCCAAACACAATTTCCTCAAATTTTTATTTTGATTGCATTGAATCTATAGGTCAAGTTGGGAAAAAAATGACATCTTGACAATACTGAGTCATCTTATTCATAAATATGTATTCTCTCTCCATTTATTTAGTTTTCATATTCATTTATTTTATGGTTTTATTCATATAGATTTTGTTCATATTTTGTTATAATAATTCCTGAGAAGCTGCATTGGGGGAATGCTAGTAAAAATAGTATTTTAATTTCAAATAACACGTGTTCATTGTTGGGAAATTGACTGGCTTTCTTGTATTAATTTGGAATACTACAATCCTATTGTAGTAATCTATTAGTTCATGTAGGGTTTTTGCCTCAAACTTATCAGATGTTTTACAGATAATCATGTCTTCTGTGAACAATGATAGTTTCACTTCTTTTTGTAAAACCTGTGTACCTTTGTTTTCTTGTTGCATTAACTAAGACTCTGGTACAATGTTGAAAAAGAGTATATGAGGGAAATCTTTGCCTATTCCTGGTCATGGTGAGAAAGTTTTGAGTTTTTCACAATTAAGAATGATGTTAGCTATAGAATTTTCACAGATTCTTTATCAATATTTGGGAATTCTCTTCTATTCCTACTTTAATTAGAATTTATTATCAAGTGGATTATGACATTTGCATGTGTTGATCTGATCATGGGATATTTTTCTTTACTCAGTTCATACGATAAAGTACATAAGTATATTTTCAAATGCTAAACCAGCTCTGTATACCTAGAATAAAACTCATTTAAATTTGTGGCTTATAATACTTTCATACATTTTTGGACTCAATTTGCTAATATTTCGTTGAGAAGTGGAGAATAGCGTTCATGGAGATATTAGTCTGAATTTTATTTTCTTGTTCTCCTTTTGTCTGGTATTGGTGTTAAGATAAGGTAGGACTTACAGAATAATTTAGGAAATATTCTGCCTGCTTCTGTCTTCTGAAAGAACTGTAGTGAATTGACATAATTTTTCCATTACATATTTGGTAGAATTCAGCAGTGAATTCTAGATCTGGTATTTTCTATTTCAGAAGGATACTTATTGATTCAAAGCTAAATAGATTTAGACTTATTCAGATTTTTTCTTTTTCTGTTAGTTTTTATAGACTATGTATTTTGAGGAATTGGTCCATTTTATCTTGGGTACCAGGTTTATTTGTAGAATTGTTCATAATATTTCTTTATTATGTTTTTAAAATCCATGTGATATGTAATGACATCTTCTCCTTCATTTCCATTATCATTTTGTGATGTATTTGTGTTTTTCCTAGTTAACTTCACCAAAACCTTTTCAGTATTATTAGTCTTTTCAAAGAATCAGCATTTACTTTCATTGTTCTTTTTTATTTTTTACTTTTTCCTCCTTTTCCTCCTCCTTCATTTCTTGGTACTGAAAATTCATTGCTTTCTCTACTGCTTTCCTCTTTTCAATTTTATTGATTCTGCTCTAATTTTCAAAAACTTTTTTTTTCTTTTACTTTCTTTGGATTTATCTTGCTTTTTTATCTAGTCCTTTTATGTGGAAATTTAGATAACTAATTTTGGATCTCTCTTATTTACTAATAGATGCCTTCAGTGTTATATATTTGCCTTTAACCTCTTGTTCCTGATATCTTGTTTTAATTTTCATTTAGTTTAAAATTTCTTCTTTGACTAATGTATTATTTGAAATTTTGTCATCTAACCCACACATATTTTAAAATTTTCTTTTTGTCTTTTCTATTAAGCACACATTATATGATTTCTATTCTTTTAAGTCTGTTAAGATATGTTTTATAGCTCAGACTGGGCTCTATCTTATTGAATGTTTCATGTGAACTTGAGAAAAATATGTATTCTGCTGCTGTTGGATGAAGTAGCCTAGCAGTGTCCATCATATCTGGTTGATTGATGGTGTTGTTGAGTTCAACTGTATTCGTACTGACTTGCAGCCTGCTGGATCTGTCCAGGTCTGAAGTCTCTACCGATAATAGTGAATTCATGTTTTCCTTACACTTCTACCAGTTTTTGACTTGTGTATTTTGATACTCTGTTGTTAAGCAATACACATTTAAGAATTTTTTATGTCTTCTTGGAGAACTGGCATCTTTATCATTACAGTATGGCCTTCTTTATCTATGATGAATTTTCTTGTTTTAAACTCTGTTCATTTAAAATTAATAAAACTGCTTTCAGTTTGTTATGGCTAACTTATCTTTCTCCATCCATTTATTATTTTTTCTCTACAGCTGTTAGGTACAGTATTTTATTTGAAACTCTTTTATCAGGTATGTATGTGTTCTTTTTAAATTCATACATCACTGTTATATAAAATAATGGAATTCTTTATTATATTTGTACATGCACATAATGTAATTTAATCAATACCTTTCCCCAGTACCTTCTCTGTCCTTCTCCCTGATACAGTTGCTCTCTTTTACTGAACTCTCTTCTATTGTTTCTATTATTTTTTTAAATTAATATACTATAATAACATATATAAGTAGGATTAATTGTAGTATATTCATACTTGAACATAGCATAATTTGGTAGATTTTGTTTCTCAGTACTCTCCCATATCCACCCCTCTTCCCTCCCTCTCAATTCTCTGCCTCTATTTGTTTGGCCTTCCATTTTGTGAAATACCCTTATTTACTTTTTTTTTAATCTCTAACTTCTACATGTGATAGAGAATGTTTGATCCTTGACTTTCTGAGTTGACTTAATTCACGTAGCATAATGTTCTCCAATTCCATCAACTTGACAGCAAATGACATAATTTCATTCTTCTTTATGGCTGAGTAAAATTCCATTGTGTATGTATGCCATGTTTTCTTTATCCATTCATCCACTGATGGGCACTTGAGCTGGTTCCATAACTTATCTATTGTGGGCTGTGCTGTTATAAACATTGGTACGCATGTACCACTATAGTATCCTGATTTACTTATTTTGGATAAGTGCCAGGAGTGGCATAACTAGAACATATGATATCACCATTCCCAGTCTTTTGAGGAATCTCCACACACTGCTTCCCAAATTGGTTTTACTAATGTGGTGTCCCAACAAAAAATGTGTAAATGTATCTTGATTCTTAATCTATTAGTTTCTTTATATTTAAACTGGTTTCATGCAGACAGTATAGAATTGGGTCCTTTTTCTTTTCCCATTCTATTCTTTGCCCCACTCTGACAAACTCTGTCTTTTAATTGTTGCATTTAAACAATTGACATTTAAAATGAGTATTGATCTTGTTGGGGTAATAACTACCATATTAGTTGCTGTTTTCTGTTTGTTGCCCTAGTTCTTTGTTCTTATTTTTCTCTTTTACTATTTTTGTGTCTTGTAGTTTTAATTTAAAATTTTTATGATTCTATTTTCTATCCTCTCTTATTACATCAGTTGTGTTTTTAATTTTATTAACTGGTCATTTTAGTGTTTGAAATATATATGTATAACTAATGCAAATCTACCTTCAAATAATATTATACACCTCATAGCTATAGTGAGTACCTTATGAAAAAAAATTATAATCCTCCCTTTTGTGTTATTTCAATTATTGCTGGAATTTATTTCACAAATAATTATATATATTTTTTTCCATAAGCATGTATGATTACTTATTACTAAAATATTGTTATTTTGAGCAAACTTAACCATTAGATCTATTAAAAATAAAAATAATAAAATTATTATTTTTATTCATTCATCCATTGATGGGCACCTAGGTAGATTTCATATGTTAGCTATTGTGAAAAGTACTGTAATAAAGATGGATATGGAGGTATGCTGGTTATATTTTCTTTGGATCTATACTCAGAAGTGGAATAGGTGGACTAGATGGTGGTTATTTTACTCATTTGATGGTCTTTCTTTCTGCTTGTAGATTTGAGTTTCTAACCTATATAACTTTCTTTCTCTCTAAAAAAACTTTTTTTGATGTTTTTTGAAAAGGACTCAATGTATGAATCACAGTTGCTTTTAACTGCTAATTTGATAATTTCTAAATCCCTGCTATTTCTGGTTCAGATGCTTTCCCTTTTTCTTCAAACTGTGTGGGATTTTTATAATTTTATTTTATCTTTTGACTTTGGTATATATGCTTTGTAATTTTTCTTTATAGTAAGACATAATATGTAGATTTTTAAAATAGCTGCCGTAAATTGATCATTAGTATAATGGGGTGGTAAGATGTGCGGGGAGGGGAATCATTATATTTTTAATTAGATTTCCACATTTTGGCAACCCTATGTCTAGATTTGAAGCTCACAACTGTTCTTAGTTCTTTTGTTTCTCCTCCATTGGTGGGACAGGATGAATAGAGTGGGCTTCCTTGTGGAAGGCTAACGCTGGCTAGAGTTGGGTATTTTTCTTCCTTAGGCCAGTCAGGTGACTGATAAAACTGCAGTAAAGTAGGACTTGGTTTAAGTTTCTCCTGAGGGTAGGCCTTTTTAAGAAGGACAAAGTGTCCTGTTGTGTATTTCAAAATGGTTTCCTTCCACTTGTCCTACCAGACTATGAAGGAATTTTTCCCTGATATTTACTATGAGACCCTGGTCAAGTTCCTGGAAGTAAAACTAATAATAGTGTAGGTGACATTGAAGTTGTTAACATCCAGACTGGTCAACACCTATCCTCGATCAATTTAGCAACTGCAATTCAGGTTTTCTTATCTTGGCATGAGGGTTTTCTTATCTCCCATGAGGGTTCTGCTCTGTGTGTGTATTAGTGTGTGTGTGTGTGTGTGTTTCTATAGATAGATATACTCAAAGCTTGTTTCCATAGAAAACTTTTACTAAACTGTAATCTAAAATTTCGAAGTTATATGATAGACAACGCATATGTACCATATTTAGCAAAACTTAAAATAAACTCTTCAAAGGAGTTAGTCAAGTATGTATAAAAACCTTAGTTTATGTAACTATTCACTTATATTTATTGCTATTCAATTAACCATGTTCCCAGAGTTTACATAGAATAAATACTTTAGGCTGGCCAAGAATATAAAATCTGGAATAAAACTATTAGTGTTTTAGTCTATTTTCTATTACTATAACAAAAGACCTAAGGTTAAATAATAAGGGGAAAAAAACAAGAGAGAGAAATGAATTACAGTAGATGGGGTAGAGAGAGAAGATGGGAGGGGAGAGAAGGGGAGGGGAGAGGAGCAGGGATAGTAGGGGATAGGAAAGGCAGCAAAATACAACAGACACTAGTATGGCAGTATGTATAAACGTGGTTGTGTAACCAATGTGATTCTGCAATCTGTACACGTCTTAAAAATGGGAGTTCATAACCCACTTGAATCAAATATATGAAATATGATATGTCAAGAACATTGTAATGTTTTGAACAATAATAATAAAAAAGAAAAGAAAAATGGGTACAACAAAAAAAAAAGAAAAGAGGCTTATGTAACTCACTGTTTTGTAGGCTAAGTCTTGGGCTGGGCAGCCCTATTGCTTCAGCCTCTAGAAAGAGCCTTCTAACTGTATAACAATGTGGTAAATGGCACCATGGTAGTAGTGCACAATAAGGGAGAGAGCCATAAAGTGGTTAGCAATAAGCAAGGGTGATTTAAGATCCGAGCCTACTCTTTTTATATCAGTTTGCTCTCATAGGAACTAACTGATATCTGGAGAAAACTGCATTAATCCCTTCATAGAGTAGCACTCCTATCACCTAACAACCTTCCACAAGACCAGTTCTCAAGACTTTTACCACCTCAGCACAGATACTCTAGAACCAGCCTTCCAGAACATAAATTTTAGAAGATGCACTCAAACCTATTCAAATCATAGCACTATTTAAACCTTCATTTAACCTTGGATACATTATCTCTCTGCCTCAGTTTCCTTATCTTTACTGTAGGAATTATAATAAAATATATTTTAGGGTTGCTTTGAAAAATAAAATGAGCTAACATTATGATGTGCCTGTAATAGATCCTGACACATAGGAAATGCTATGTAAATATTTGTAAATAAGATATGCTTCCAGGTGCTGTGGCACACACCTGTAATCCCAGCAGCTTGAGAGGCTGAGCCAAAAGGATTCCAAGTTCAAAACTATCCTCAGCAACTTAGCAAGACCCTATGCAATTTAGTGAGACACTGCCTCAAAATAAAAAATGAATGGCTAGGGATGTGGCTTAGTAGTAAGGTGCCCCTGGGTTCAATCCCTGGTACCACTACTACTAGTACTACTACTACTACTACTAATAATAATAATAAAATAAAAGGTATAGAACACAAAGAGGAGTCCTTGTCTTCAAAAATGTAAAAATCTTGACCTACCCTTTTTTCTACCATTTTAATGTATTTTAAAAGAATCATACTCAGTTTTCATAGACAAAATTAATTGTTGAAATTTAAACAACATCAGAAAAGCATTGTTTTGTTTTTCATTACAGGTAAGAAATGTAATGTGGTTTCAATCATCCAATAACTAAAAGGAACTAGGTAAGATGTTTAAATATAATATGATTTGTCAGTGAGCATTACTGAAGTCTTAGAAGATTTTAATTATATGTTTTAGCTGAGGCATGGAATATCTGTGAAAATTTTAATTTTGGTATAAAACTAGTCCTTAGTGTGGAAAAATACCTTTAGCAAGATTGAATAAATTCAGTTACAAATAATATAACTTTCCAGAATTTGAGAGTCACACATGTTGCCTATGGAGTAACAGTTTCATTACAGTGCTTAAGGAACACATATGCTTTTATTTGGAATTTAATTGCATTATATTTTATTTCTGTCCAATGAGATATCAATATATTTGCTATCCCAGTGATTTAAACATTAAGTAGTGAGCTGGAAAATTTATGCCTTTTGTTTTTGAAACAAAGAAAATGATCAGGAAAAAATACACATAAGAGTAATAGAAAGACTGAGTTTTTGAAAAAGAAAATTTCAGAATGTTTTTGTATTGTATTATAAGTAATGAAATATATGTGTAGTGTTTAAAAATGAAATGCATAAACACCTGGCATTTCTTTGCTCTCCTGCAATGATTAGATATATTAAAATTACCCCAAATTATTTTATATCACTCTCTTATTTACTGTTTCATTTATTGAACCTAGAATCCTTGGTTCATGTGTACTTATACAGCCCTCACTTAATGTTATTTTACTATTATCCAATTGACAAGCAGAATCTCACCTTCTGCATTGGATTTCTCTTGTATAATTAAGTGACTTAATAGTCCATGCTGGACTGCTTCTGCTTCACCACGTTTTCATTAAGAAACATTTCCCGTTGTCAGTTGAAATAAGGAATATGGAAAGGCAATTTTGAAGAAAAGCCTCTCAGTGATATTGGGAAGAGAAATATACATTAGTGAAACACTAGAGACCAATTAAAAGGCAACAAATCAGTAAGCCTATGATTATGTGGTATAATCAATATTCATGAGTACCAGGAGAATGAAAAATTAGGGCAAATAAATCTGGGATGTAATTAGGTCTAATTACATACCCTGATAATAAGCCTGATCATCCAGTGGTGATTTCACATTTGTTGTTTGAGGTTATAAGGATTGGGTTTACCCATTATTTATTCCATGCCATGATGACATCCTTACAAAGACTTATCTTATTTGATAGTATTTTCAGTATTATTTTTCTTCCTGTGGCTAGAAATTGATATAATTTTCAGTTCTGAGTAAATGCTTTTGTATGTCCATGTTGTACAATTTTAATTATTAAAATATATCATGTAAATATGAGTTCATTCTGGACATCATATTTGAAAAAGTCTATTCTTATTTTGCCATTTTTAACTTTGAACTGGAACAATACAAATTTAAATGTATTTTCCTCATTAAGTACCAATGATATCAGAAGACCAGAAACTCATTATAATATAGGAAGGTCACAATTTTAAAATTATTAGTTAGAGTATCTTTTATTTTGTCAGAAAGTAATATATTTAGACACAATAAAGAAAAGAAAACTTCAAATTAAAACGTTGGGTCTTGCCCTTCCTTTCAAGAAGAATGATACATGAATCTAACTCTCTTATAGCAGGTGAATATTAAAATGTAATGTCATCTCCAGATATTGCAGAATCACACAATTGCCTATGGAATAACAATTTCCATGCTAGTTCAATGCCATAATATTGTATCTATCAGTACATACACTTATCACAGTGATTAAAATATAAAGAAGCAATTTAGAAAATTGTCTTTTTGAGATAAAAACATGAACAAATCACAAATGTACTTTCACATCATATGTGTTATGTATACAAACACTTGATTGCTTTATAAGAAAGCATATTTGGAATTTTTTCTTAGTATTTTTCCAGATATTTCCTTTAAAAAATGGCATGCAATTATATTCTTCTTCTGGAAATATCTGGGAGACTATTCCATTTAATTCTCCCCAAATGTGAGTATATTTTAAAATTCTTCTTTGGCAAGTAACAGAGCACCTGCTGCCATATTATTTTGTATTATTTAATTATGGTGAACTTCATCATGTTTCAAGTTTACTGTTTACGTTTTACATTTCTTCAATATTTATATATTGAATTATTAGCATGTAAGTGAATTTAGCCAAGTTCTTATTTGTCTTGGACTTTTTTAAATATTTATTTAGAAGGATTGAATTTTATATAATCAAACCTGGAAGATAGTAACAAAGTGTTGGAAATAGCTTGTTTTCCTTAAGGACTATACATATATTCTTCTTTTAACTGTTTTACCTCAAAGGTAATAAGATTGTTTCATAAACAAATAATTGCTCAAATGTTCATTTTAAATAATAAATGAATTTTAGCCTTTTTGTTGTAGATAAGTGTTATAGAAGGCTGGGCCAAATTTACATAAATGACAGAAATCAACTAATTACTAAGTTTTGTGAATTAGTGAACAAGCCATCAAGCATGATTAAAAATGCAGATGACCATATCACAAAATGACTTTGTCCATTTATCTTGACAAACGTAGTTCAGTACCAATTCTTTGATGATGCTTCAGGGCAGACTAGTAAATTTCTTCTAACACATTTTGTGTAAATGGTTTAGTGTGAGTGATAATGAGGTCTCACTCTAGTTCTCAGCTAATGATTTGCTGCTGAGAAATCAGGGGAAACTGCTGAATACTCAGTGAGAATTATAGGGTTTGCAAGCTATGGAAATGACACTTCACAGGTTTGTATGTAATGGGGGAACTATTTTATCTTTTTTGAGTTGGGTACAATTTCTTGACTGTTTATAATTTTAAAAGCTTATAGGAAAATTTGAATGTCACTGTAACTGAAAATGAAATATTAATAAACAAAGCATACTTACTTACAATAACTAAATATACTTATGACTGCAGAGAAAAAGTAATTTAATAGACAAAATATTTGTAATCACACAATATAAAACATTATATGTTTGACACCTAATTTTTCTATGAGGTGAAGATTTTTTTCCTTTAATTTCTCCTATGTGATGTAAAACACTTGCATGAGTTCAGATGTGTTAGTAGGAATTCAGAAAGAAAATAATTAGAAAAATTAATTTTGGTTCACATAACATTTTTAAGAAAAGCATTTTACAAGGTACACCAGGAGGAGTATTCCCATATGATTAGGTATGTGATTTTAAAAGAACATAGTTTGCCCATAAAAATTTTTTTATGTGATAAAATTAGGATGAAGGCTAACAACAGATGGACAAGTTGTATATTATAAGAGAAAGTAGCATGTTCTGGGGATTCTGGTTTTCATTTGTCCTTTGCCCTCTATCACACATACATTTAAAGTATCCCAATTAGTTTCTTAATGAAAAATAGAACAAAAATTTCAAATTTTCTTTTCCTTTTAACATACAAATATCCTTTGTGTCTTCCTTTGAGTCAGTGATACACATTCTTTTATTAAGCTTTCCACTTTCTCTTCCTTTCTTCTCTTGACTCCCTCACCTCTCCTCTTATTTTTCTTTTACTGTCTCTTTTTTCTGCCTTGATTTACTCCTCTTTTCTTTCTTTTTCATTTTTTTAAATGCATTGACTACTTGAAACATGAAGTTAAGATTTCAAAGATGCATGCATTAGAGATGGAAGGAGGAACAATCTCTGCCCCCTAAGAGCTCAATAGCCAGAGGAAGGCTCTTGTACTCAGATTTGTGAGGTCCTTACGATGTAACTATAAGAGCATTTCCTTTGACTCTCAGGCCCATCCTTGTGAGAGGACGACTGACTGCATGTCCATTCCAGATATGGGAATCCGTGGAAATTATGCTCCTTGCTTTCGTTGATATAATTTCATTGATATAATTTCATCCAGTGCTTTCATTTCTCTCCTCTTCATCACTTTATCCTTGAAAAGATGCTTATTTCATTACTAGAGTTTTTAGGATTGTTTTCTAATTTTCTTTAATATGTTAATTTCCATTGAGAAACATACACATTTTTGTTGTTGTTTTATGTTATGTCTTGATCTCTTTTATCAGTTTTAAAGGAAATAAAATGGGATCACTGAAACCATTCTCACTAACTTTGTGGCTTAACAAGTTAAGACTGATATATACAAAAATGGAGTTAGATAAAAACAAGATTTTAAACACATCTGTAAACATAGATTGATTTCTTTTAATTCAGCAATATTAGATATTTGATTTGGAAAACTGTTTTAGACATGTATGATTAGTTATTTCTCTATACATCCCTCTCTATATATCATAGGTATATGCATATAAGTGTAGATACAGATTTATCAAGAAAGATGAATAGTATTGCTATAAACAAGACATCAGCCAGCATTAAGTAGTATTAAGGGACTAATACTCATTTTAAAAATTATGTCTACTTGTTAATTATCCCAATACTGACAATAGTGTTTTAACTTACTGCTGTGGAATTAATCAGGCTACTTTTTACTTACTCTGAAATACTTTTCCCAAACACATCTCAGTTGTACACAAAGTATGATTCATATTGTCCTAGGGAGGAAGAGTATATTCACCATAGTACTTGGGATTCCTGGATTATGCTTCATCACTTTTCATTTGTCTGATTTCATTGTTTAGATGTGGGTGGTCATTTAGATGTAGATGGTTTAGATGTGGATGCATAAGGACAATAAAATTTCAGTAAAAGTTTCTTCTTTTTAAAGAAGCAGCAAAAAATGACATTCACTAGTTAAAAACATTAAAGTGTTAGAATAAAAATAAACATACCTGAACTACTATTAACTTACGTAAGTGGCTAGAGAGGAAAAAAAAATTGCAGGAAGCAAAAGCCTGCTCATAGATATGAGTCTTTCTGCAGACTTGGGATGCTTTCTTTCCTAGAAAAAAACTGCTCAGGAAAAAATGATATGGGAAGAATAGTTGTTCAGTCCATATATAAACATGTCTTCTATTTTGTTCCTAAAGAACGTTAAAGGATAAAATTAATTTTACTATCTATGTGATACTATCAAATCTCGCAAGTTTCTTGCAAGTTTCTCTCTTCATTTACTCATTCAAACCATCTACCACAAAAGCACAATTAGGTTCTAGTGAGGGAGTTATAATTATGGTCCTTTAGGTACTCACCGTTTATTCCTTGCTTTGCAAACCATTTATCATTCCAGGTCCTTCAAGTTGAAAATGATTAAATACTATTGGTTTCTAAGATAGGATTAGGAAAAAAAGTTTCAACATTTAGTGAATTTAGTTCTTAAAGTAGTAGGTAAAGGTTAAAATATGGATCATCTTCACTTTGCATGGTTCAATGTGTGTGTTGCTAAGGACACCATTTATTTAAATAATACCTGACACACAAAAACACAACTCAAACATCAGTCACTACAGTATATTAACTGTGATTACATGAAGTATGAACTTTGCTTCTAATTCTTCAGTAACAAATCATTCCATAAATAATAAGTGTGCACGGTGATCAGTGACCAATCATCTTCATTTTAAAGCTGTTAATTAGTTCACTGGATATTCATTATTCAGCTCACAGATAGAAAAGTGTTTGGTCGTGTCAATTTATTCCCAGAGGTAAAGAGATACAATAAGCAACATAATTTCTTAGATTTTTTAATTTTTCTTTTTAGTTATACATGATAGTAGAATCTGTTTCAACATATCATATATATGTGGAGTACACTTCCCATATTTGTGGTTGTACATGATGTGGAGTTACACTAGTCCTGTATCCATATATGAACATAAGAAGTTATGCACAATTCAATCTACTGTCTTTCCCATTCCTAGCCCCCCTACCCTCCCTCCATATCTGGTGAACCTCCTTCTCCTTCCTGCTACCGCCCAGACTATTGTGAGTCAGCATCTGCATATCAAAGAGAACATTCAGCCTTTGGTTTTTGGGGACTGGCATATGTCACTTAGCATGGTAGTCTCCAGTTCCATCCATTTACCAGCAAATGCCATAATTTCATCATGGCTGAATAATATTCCATCTTGTATATATACCACACTTTCTTGATCCATTCATCTGTTAAAGGACACCTAGATTGGTTCCATAGCTTAGCTATTATGAATTGAACTTCTATAAATATTAATGTAGCTGCGTCACTATAGTATAATGATTTTAAGTTGAGGAGTGGGATAACTGGGTCAGATGGTGGTTCCATTTCAAGTTTCCTGAGGAATTGCCATCCTACTTTCCAGAATGATTGCACCAATTTACAGTCCCACCAGAAATATGTGAGTGTGGGAATATCCTTGGGAACACTTCTTGTTACTTGTATTCTTGATAACTGCCATTCTGATTGGAGTGAGAGGAGAGCTCAGTGTAGTTTTAATGAGCGTTTCTCCAATTGCCAGTGATGTTGGGCATTTTTTTTTTTTTTTGTATATTTGTTGACTGACCTTAGTTCTTCTGTGAAGTGTCTGTTCAGTTCCTCTGCCCATGTATTTATTTGCTTGTTTATTTGCTATTGAGTTTTTTCGAGTTCTTTATATATCCTGGAGATTAATGTTCTATCTGAGATGCAGGTGGCAAAGATTTTCTCTTATTCTGTAGCCTCTCTATTCATGTTCATGATTATTTATTATGCTGTGAAGATGATTTTTAGTTTGATACCAACCCATCTACTGATATTTTAAATGTAACTTCTGTGCTATGGGAGTCTTGTTGAGGAATTCAGTTCCTAAGCCAACATGATGGATATTTGGACCTATTTCTTCTTCTAGTAGGTGCACTGTCTCATCTACTGCTTAGGTCCTTGGTCCACTTTGAATTGAGTTTTGTATAAATAGATAGTTTAATTTCATTTTGCTACATTTAGATTTTCAGCACCATTTGTTGAAAAAGCTGTCTTTTCTCCAATGTATTTTTATGGTGCCTTTATCTAGTATGAGATAGCCATATTTATATGGATTTCTCTCTGTGTCTTTTATTCTGTATCATTGGTTTTCATGCCTGTTTTGATGCCAAAACCATGTTGTTTTTGTTACTATAGGTCTGTAGTATATTTTAAGGTCTGGTATTGTGATGCCTTGTGCTTCACTTTTCTCCCTGAGGATTGTTTTGGCTATGCTGGGCCTCTTATTTTTTCAAATGAATTTCATGACTGCTTTTATATTTCTATGAAGCATGTCATTGGAACCTTAATAAGAATTGCATTAAATCTGCATTGCACTTTTGGTAGTATGGGCACTTTGACAATATTAATTCTACCTATTCAAGAACATGGGAGATCTTTCCATCTTCTAAGGTCTTTTTCAATTTCTTTCTTTACAGTTCTATAATTTTCATTGTAAAGGTCTTTCATGTCTTTTGTTAGATTGATTCCCTAATATTCTTTCTTTTTGAGGCTATTGTGAATAGGATAGTTTTCCTAATTTCTCTTTCAGTTGATTCATCACTGACATAGAAACGCAATTGATTTACGGGTGTTAATTTTAAGTCCTGATACTTTGCTGAATTCATTTATTAGTTCTAGAAGTTTTCTAGTGGAGATTTTTGGTTTTCTAAATATAGATTCATATCATTAGCAAATAGGGATGGTTTGAATTATTTTCTTATCCAAATCCCTTTATTTTTTTTGTCTAACTGCTCTGGCTAGAGTTTCCAGGACCATGTTGAATAGAAGTGGTGAAAGAGGGCATCCATGTCTTCTTCCAGTTTTTAGAGGGAAATGCTTTCAATTTTTCTCTATTTAGAATGATGTTGGCTTTTGGTTTAACGTAGATAGCTTTTACAATGTTGAGGTATGTTCCTACCATCCATAGTTTTTCTAGTGTTTTGAAAATGAATGGATTCTGATTTTGTCAAATGCTTTTTCTGTATTTATTGAGATAATAATGGTATTCTTGTCTTTAGTTCTATTGATGTGATGAATTACATTTATTGATTTCCATATATTGAACCAGCCTTGTATCCCTGGGATGAACCCTTATTGATGATGGTGCACTGTATTTTTAATGTGTTTTTTATGCAATTTTCCAGTATTTTATTAAGAATATTTGCATCTGTATTTGTCAGGAATACTGGTCTCAAGTTTTCTTTTATTGATGTGTCATTGCCTTGTTTTGTAAAGTATCAGGGAGATACTAGCCTCAAAGAATGAGTTTAAAAGGGTTCCTCCTTTTTTATTTCATGAAATAATTTGAGGAGGATTGGTGTTAGTTATTCTTTGAAGGTCTGGTAGAACTTGACGAAGAATCTGTCTGGTCCTGGGTTTTTCTTGGTTGGTAAGCTTTTGATGTCATCTTCAATTTCATTTCTTGAAATTGATCTGTGTAAATTTTCAATGTCTTCTTTATTCAATTTGAGTAGATAATGTGTCTCTAGAAATTTGTCAATATCTTTAAGCTTTTCTACATTTTTGATGTATAAATTTTCAAAATAATTTTTGATTATTGTCTTTATTTCAGTATTGTCCATTGTGATATTTCCCTTTTCATTGCAAATTTTAGTAATTTGTGTTTTCTCTCTCTTTCTCTTTGTTAGATTGGCTAAGTGTTTATCCATTTTCTTTATTTTTTTATAGCCCCAAATTTTATTTTGTTGATTTTTTTTGTTTCAATTTCATTGATTTCATTCCTGATTCTAATTATTTTCTGTCTTCTACTACTTTTGGTGTTGATTTGTTTTCTTTTTCTAGGGTTTTTAGGTATAATGCTAGGTTATTTATTTGGTAATATTCTGTTCTTTTAATGAATGAGCTCAGTGCAATGACCTTTCCTTTTAGCACTGCCTTCATAGTGTTCCAGAGATCTTAATATGTTGTATCAGTATTCTCATTTCCCTCTAATTGTTTTTATTTAATTTATTTAATGCCTGATTTTTTTTTGCTACCATTAATCATTCAATTGTATATTATTTAGTCTCCAGGTATTAGAGTAACTTCTGTTTTTTATTTTATCATGGATTTCTAATTTCATTCCATTATGATCTGATAGATGCAAGGTGTAATCTCTATATTTTTGTATTTGCTAAGAGTTGTTTTGTGGCCTATGATATGATCTATTTTAGGAAGGATCCATGTGCTGCTGAGAAGAAAGTGTATTCATTCAGTCATTGATAGATGAAATATTATATATCTGTCTGTTAAATCTAAATTACTGATTATATTAATTAGTTCCATACCTTCTTAATTTAGTTTTTGTTTGGAGGATATATCCAGTGGTGAGAGAGGTATGTTAAAGTCAACCTGTATTATTGTGTTGTGATCTATTTTACTCTTGAAATTGAGAAGCGTTTGTTTGATGTGCATAGATAGTCTATTGTCATTCTTAATCCCTTCTGATTAACTTAGGCTTGAACTCCACTTTATCTATTATGAGGATAGAGATCTCATCTTGTTTACAAGATTCATGAGATTTTCCCATCCTTTTACCTTCAGTCTGTGGATATTTTTGCCTATGAGGTTAATCTCTTGGACAGAGCATATTGTTGAGTTTCATTTTTTAATCCAATCTGCCACTGTATGTCGTTTGATTGATGAGTTTAGGCAATTTACATCAATGTTATTACTGAAATCATTTTTATTCCCTGCCATTTTGATTTATATATGGTTTTTCATTTGAATTAGTTTATCTATTGATTCACTGTTATTTTAGAGTAGTTACTCCCATAGCTGGTTTTCATTTTCATTTCCTCTTCATGAAATATTTTATTAAGTATGTTTTCTATTTCAGCCTTTCTCATTATAAATTCTTTTAACTTTTGTTTATCATGGGAGGCTTTTATTTCATCCTCAATTCTGAACCTTAATTTTTATGAGTATAGAATTCTTGGCTGGCATCCATTTTATTTCATAGCTTGGTGTATTTTATTTCAAGTCATCCTAGCTTTGAGGATCTGGGTTGAAATATCATCTGAGATCTGGATTAGTTTCCTTCTAAATGTTACCTGTTGCTTTTCCTTGGCAGGCTTTAAAATTCTATTCTGTATATTAGGCATTTTCATAATAATGTGCTTTGGTATGGGCTATTGTAATTTTGTATATTTGTAAGCCTTTTGTATTTGATTTTCCATTTCATTCTTAAGGTTTAGGAAATTGTCAGATATTATTTCATTGAAAAGATTGTGAATTCCTTTGGTTTACGTCTCTGAGTCATCCCTATCCTGATTAATCTTAAGTTTGGTCTTTTCATATTATTCCATGTTTCTTAAACATTCTGTTCATGGTCTATTAACATCTTTTATCCATAGTCAACTTTATTTTCTAGATTATAATTTTGTTTTCATTGCCTGAAACTCTGTATTATAAATGGTGTAGTCTAGTTTGCAAAATGATTTACAATTTTGAATAGTATACAGGTAGAGAACAAAAGTGATGTAGGATGTGATGATTAGGAGCTAAGAGGAAAGAGGATAGAAGTAAAAACTTGGTGAATGAAAAGAGAACAATAGAGAATGGCTGTTAGCAGAAGAAAAGAGAGAGATTCAAAAGAAACATATAAGTGAGTGAAAAAAATATAAAGTAAAAATTTTAAAAAACTAATATATATATTAGATATATATATCTCAAAACTTAATATACTAATTAAACTTACTTGTCCTCAAAAAACTGATCCATGAAAAATAACTTGTTTTAAGAATGCTAGAAAATCAAAAAGAAAAAAAAGAAGAATATGTATTATAAAAAATGTGTCCATAACCATTAAGGTCACAATTAAGCAGAGAAAAGATAAAAGAGAAAAAAAAGATCTCAATGAAAAGTTAAAGACTTGTTTTCACTGGACTTTTGGAGTTAAAAGATTCTCAGCTATCCTTCTCAGCAGTTACATGGGTTGTCTGGAGTGTGATGCTCCCTCTACCCTTAGGGTGGGTTTGCTAAAGTCAGAGAGGTAATCCTATAAGTAGAACTCCTGGAAGTGGGGGTTAGGCTTAGGTAGGTGCCGGATTCTTCACTGGATGCCATTTGGTATGGAGGTTTTAAATCAGTGCACCTCCAGGGCCCAGAAATTGCTGGTCCACACTGGAAGACTGCACCCCAGGATTTCCTCTGTGTGTGTGGTGGAGGAGCCAATTCCTAGTCCAATATGCCACCTATGGACACCAAGTTTCCTGGTCTTAAGTTCAGTCTCCAAATTCAGTCTCTTCTCCCCCTTTTAAATTCCCAGCCAGGCTTATCTCTCAGTATTGCAAGCAGCTGGATTATAGTGGGTAGGAGATTGCTATTTGGGCTTCTATGAGAGGTTTTTCTGTGTAAACCTCTCTCCACATTTGATTTTCTCCTGGACACTTAGGCACTGTCTATATTGTACAGTGTGATTTTGCCTGGCCGGTATTTCGGGCCAGTCTCAGGTTTGTTAGAACTTGGTTCCTCAGCTGCCAGTCCCCAGGCCAAAGCTGTACAATTGTTTCTTCCTCTGTCCATACATAGTAGGTAGGAATGTGGTATCTTTACTGTACAAGGCTGTAGTGCAGTGCACCTTTTAGTTTAGTTGGGCAGTGTCTTTGATCTCTAAACTCTCTATATCCAGACTTGCCTCAATCCTCCTAAAATTGTTGGTTCCTTTAATTCCCTTAATCCTCCACTGTGCTCATGGAGGGATAGCTCTGACTGGTGCTTCTAATCATTGCAGTGGCTCTGGAGATTTCTTCCTTATTTTATTATATCCAACCTCCTGAGTCCCTTATCTGATTTGAATGTACAGTATTAAATTACAGTAAAGTCCCTCCCTTTTTTTGTTCACCCACCTTGCTGAGAAGCTGCCTGTCTGCTTTCTTGGTTTCACACCATGAAGCATCCAGGAGAGTGACCTGCTCTATTCTGCCATCTTGAAACTTCCTCCCAATTTCTTAGATTTTTTTTGAAGTCTATAATTATAGACAGATTTTTGGCAGGTTATTGATGCTACAGTTAAAGACTATACAACTTTTAGCAGCATTTTTAGACAATATGGCATACAACATACAATAGAGAACATGAAAGCATAATAGTGACAGTGACAGAGAGTACTATATGGGTAGTGTGGCAGGTGTTTTACTGAACTGTGAAAATAACTCTGCAGGTTTCATGTGAAATATAAATAGAGTTATAGAAGAAATAGCTGGTCCTGGAAGTATTGACACTAGAGCTGTTTGAGAGATGCTAGATAAACCTCCAGAGGAACTTAGTGGAACTAGTCAACATAAACAATGAAGGAAAATGGATGATGTCCCAGAAGTGACATAGGCAAAAAATAAATAAATAAATAAAAATAAAAAGTTAAGTGAATTCTCAGAACAAAGAATAAAATGTTGATAGTGGATCTGGGCTTAGAAATGAGTATGACTATACCCAAGCCATAGAAATGATTCTTGCTCTACATTGGCACCAAAGACTATTTCTATTCAAAATACTATTGATGTTTATGTTTATGTTTACAAAAATACAATACAACTACATTTAAATGTTCTTAATTTTTAAATTTTAGAATACAAAATAAATTTTTAAGATTTCCATATACATTTTTTTCATTTCTGTAAACTGTATATTTTCATAATTTGGAAAAATGTTAAGGGTGATGTATCAAACACCCATTTACCATTGGCTATTAACATCACTTTGTCAGCTTGAATAGTTATTTTTATTGTAATATATTACTGCACAAAGGTACAACTGCCTGGATTTGTATTATTTAAGTTTAAAGAAAGGAACCTGAGTAGAGTGGCACAGACTGATAATCCCAGCTGCTTGAGGGACTGAGGCAGGAGAATAGCAAATTTGAGGCCAGCCTGGGAAAATTAGCTGAGACCCTGTCTCAAAATAAGAAGGGTGGGAATGTAGCCTTGTGGTAGAGTGTCCCTGTGTTCAATCATGATACCACCAAGTAAAAAGGAAGGAAGGAAGGAAGGAAGGGCTGTGAATCAATGTAAAATTTAAAATTTAGGTATTCTATTTATTTATTTTTGTGGTGCTGGGGATTGAACCCAGGACGTGTACATGCAAGGCAAGCACTCTACCAACTGAGCTATATCCCCAGTCTCCTGTGTTTATTTTTTGAGATACTTTTTCTGTCATTCTTCTCCAAGATTGTCTTTCCAACAGAGAATGGATCACATGTGCAACTCTAATCATAGATGCTACGTAATTATAATACAATGGCAATTTTAAAAATTCTAATCAATGAATAATAATACAGTTTCTGAGAAACTAAAGGCAGTGAACTGCTGTGTTTTCTGAGATTCCTGAAAATTAAAAGAAATGAGCACAGGTATTGGGGTTCTGATATTTCATTACAGAGACATCTGGCAGAACATTTTTTACATGTTGGTAAAGACAGGTCACCTGAAATAACAAGGAAATCTATACTATTTTGGAGATGAGCCAAAAACTAAACTTTCAAGAAATACAATTTTTATTAAGAAGATGTAGCACATATGTTAATGAAGGCAATGTGCGTATTGACATGTTTCACTTGTAAGACACAAAATGTCATTATGTGTGCTTATCTTCCTAATTGACATACCTCAATTTAACTGTGTATGTATGTGTGTGTATACACACATACACATGTATATACATACATGCATACATACATACATGTACCTCGGTTAATACTACATATATATACTTTCAAACTATAAATCTAATTTCAAAGTATCTCACACCAAGTACATCTGGGTTTATCCAACATTACCATTTATTCCAAGATTGGTACAACTGAAAAATGGAAACATAAAAAGGGCTTCAGAGAGAATATTTGACAATCATATGATGATACTTTCTAACTGTATAATCAGTGCAAACACCAGTGCCCCAAATTCTTTAATTATAAGTTCCCCATAAATATTTAGGCATTTCTGATAATTTTTCAGCACATAAACATTCCTTCAACCATTACCATAGCTATAAATAAAGGAAAGAGTAGCCTTCAAGTAAGAGAAGTGATTTCAGTAAATGTTCATCACACCTTAAGAATAGTTAAGCATGTGGGAATATTTATTTATCTATTAGGTACCAAATAATTTGTGTCTTCCGTTATTTTCCACATTGACTTTTACATGATCATTCCATTTATTCTCCTTGGTTTTCTGCATTTGGTTCTCACTTGTCTTTTTTTCTTTTTTTTTATGCTCCCCAATCCCTTCAATTTTCCAGACTTAATATTTGTTTTTATTTGTGAGTATATCTTTAGATTAAGGTAACAATTTTAGGTTGTGTTAATTAAAATAGCATATAAGTTTTTAAAAGTAATGCAGCAATATTTTGAGGCAATAATGTCATTCCAGTTTCTGGCAGGTATTGTGATAATCACCACATAATATATGATGTTCATTTTGGAGATAATCCAAAAATGCTGAAATCCAAAGAGACTGTAAGTCAGCATAATAAAGGAGAGTTGAGTTTACAAAGGAAAACTAGCTTATATCTACTTGCCAATTGGTCTGCACTTTTGTTGCCTTTCATATTTAAATAAATTTTAACTAATTCAAAAAAACAAACTGTGTATTAATGGAGTAACACTTGTTATTTCAATACATGTGTGTATTGTGTAATGTTTAAATCAGGTTAAACATGCCTATCTCCTCATTCATTATATATTTTGGTGAAAACTTTAATCCTTTCTTCTAGCTTTTTGAAATGAACAGTATATCATTGTTATCTCTAGTCAACTTATTGTAGAATTGCACACCAGAACTTTGTTCCTGTCTCACCAAGAATCCATTGATTAACCATTCCTCTCACCCTCAACCTGCCCTTACTATCTCCAGCCTTTGATAAGCAGCTTTCTACTCTCAACTGCTATGAGAGCAACTTTATGAGATTCCAATATGAGTGAGATGTTGAGGTTCTTCTTTCTGTGTCTGGCTTATTTTACCTAACATAATGATCTCAAGTTCCATCCACATTGCTACAAATGGCAGGATGTCATTTAACTTTATTACTGAATGGTATTCCAGTGTGTAGAGTTATAATATTTTCTTTACCCATTCCTTAGTAGATGAATACTAGTAGATGATATTTCTGTTTCTTAGCTATTGTTAACAGTGCTGCAATGAACATGGGCATGTAGTTGTCTATTTGACACACGATATCATTGCCTTTGCCTGTGTACCTAACAGTGGAGTTGTTGGATCACCTCCATATGGTTATCCATAATGACCATTCTAATTTACATTCACACCAACAATATTCAAGGGTGCACTTTTCTCCAAGTCTTCATGAGCAACTGTTATCTTTAGTCCCTTTGACAATAGCCATTCTTACAGGATTGAGGTAATATCCCATTTTGCTTTTGATTTTCATTTCCTGATGACTACTGATGCTGAACATTTTTTTTTCTTGTACCTGTTGGTCATTTGAATATCTTCTTTTGAGACATGTCTATTTAGATCTATTGCCCATTTGTAAATTGGATTATTTGGTTTTTGCATCTGTTTTTGGAGTTCCTCATATATTTTGTATATCAACTCCTTGTCAGATGTATAGTTTTCAAATGTTTTCTTCTGTTCTGTATGTTCTTTCTTTACTGTAGTGATTGATTCCTTTGATGTGCAGGAGCTTTTTACTTTGATGTAATCCTATTTATCTATTTTTGCTTTCATTTCCTGTGCTTTTATTTTTTTCCAAAATCTCTTGCAAAGTCCTGAAGCATTTTACCTGTTTTTTTATAGTACTTTCATTGCTTCTGTTTTTACATGTAAGTATTTAATTTATTTTGGTTTGATTTTTGAAACTAATCAGAGATAAGTTGTCTACTTTCACTCTTCTGCATGTAGGATATTCAGGTTTCCTGGCACTATTTATTGAAAACACTGTCCTTTCTCCAATGCATGTTCTTAGTCCCTTTGTCAGAATTCAGTTGTCTGTAGATTCAGTGTTATTTCTAGGCTATCTTCTCTGTTCCAATCATCTTCATTTCTTTTTTTATGCCTCTACCATGCTGATTTGATTAATGCAGATTTGTAGTGCGTTTTGAGGGCAGGTATCATACTGCTTTCTTCATTGTTTTTGCTCAAGATCATTTGGTGTGTGTGTGTGTGTGTGTGTGTGTGTGTGTGAGAGAGAGAGAGAGAGAGAGAGAGAGAGAGAGAGAGAGAGAGAGAGTTTGGTTCTAGATAAATTTTTGAATTATTTTCTCTCATACTTTAATAATTTTGTTGTTATTTTGATAAATAGTACAGGGAGTGTGTAGATTTCTTCGGGTAGTATGGACATTTTAACAATATCAATTCTTATAATCTATGAACATAGGATGCCTTGCCACTTTTGTGCATTCTATTCAAATTCTTTCATCAATGTCTTAAAATTTTCTTTGTAGAGATCATTCACCTCTTTGGTTAAATTTATTCCTGAGCATTTTATTAGTTTTGTACCTTTTATAGGAGCATACCTCAACATTGTAAAATATCTATGGTAAGCCCAAGGCCAAGATCATTCTAAATGGAGAAAAATTAAGAGTATTCCTTCTAAAAACTGGAATAAGACAGGGATGCCCTCTTTCACCATTCCTATTCAGCACAGTCCTGGAAACTCAAGCCAGAGCAGTTAGACAGATGAAAGAAGTGAAAAGTATAATGAATAGGAAAAGAATAATTCAAATTATAATTATTTGCCAATGACATGATTCTATAGTTAGAAGATCCAAAAACTTCCACCAGAAAATTTTTAGAACTAATAAATTAATTCAGCAAACTATCAGGATATAAAACCAATATCCATAAATCAAATGCATTTTTAAAAATCAGTGATGAATCCACATCTACTGCAAAGGAAATTAGGAAACTATCCCATTTACAACAGCCTCAAAGAAAAAAAAATACTAGGGAATCAATCTAACAAAAGAGGTGAAAGACCTCTACAGTGAAAACTATAGAACACTGAAGAAAGAAATTGAAGAAGACATTAAAAGATGGAAAGATCTACCATGTGCTTGGATAGGCAAAATTAATATTGTCAAAATGGCTATACTACCAAAAGCATTATACGTACTTAAAGCAATTTCTATTAAAATCTCAATGACATATTCAAAGAACTAGAAAAAGCCTACATGTAATTTATTGGGAAAAATAAGAGACCCAGAATAGTCAAAGCAATCCTTAGCAAGAAGAGTGAAGCAGGAGAAATCACAATTTACCAGACCTTAAACAATACTATAGAGCACTAGTAACAAAAAGAGCATGGTATTGGAACCAAAATAATCATGTAGATCAATGACATAGAACAGAAGGCATTGAGACAATCCCACATACATACAGTTATACTATAAATGCTATATTTTCTTCATTCCTATTTTAGATAATCCACTAAAATAGCAATGCAAATGCTATTATGTAGCAATGTAAATTATTTTATGTTGACATTTTATTCTGCAATGTTAATGAATCTCTTTACTAGTTCTAATGTCTCCTGGTGGAGTTTTGGGGGTTTTCTTTATGTATTGTTGTATCTTCTTCAAATAGTAAAAAAATTACTTCCTCCTTTCTAATTAGAATCCTGCTTATTTCCTCCACTTGCCTAATTGCTCTGCCTAGGTCTTCCAAAATTATATTGAATAAAAATGATGAAAGTAGGATCTTTGACTTTTTCTAGATTTTAGAGAGAAAGATTGCAGCTTTTGCCCATTTGCTATAATGTTAACTCTTTGCTTATTTTAAATGGCCTGAATGAGTTATGTTGCTTCTATACCTGATTAGTTCAGCATTTTTATCATGAAGGGGTATTAGTTTAAGCAAATGCCTTTTCTGCATTTGTTGAAATAATCATTTGATTTCTTCCCTTTATTATATTGTTATGGTGTACCACATTTATTGATTCTTGAATATAGAGCCATGCTTGTATTCTTGAGATGACTACAACTTGATCATAATCAGTAATCTTTTTAATGTGTTATTGGATTCAGTTTGCTAGTACTTTTTTGAGATTTTCTACAACTATGTTTATCAAGGATATTGGCCTGTAATTTTATTTTGTTGTTATGGTCTTACCTGGTTTTGGTATCAAAGTCATTCTGGTCATGTAAAGTGTGTTTGGAAGAATTTCTTTCTCTTCAATTTTTTGAAAATTGGTGTTAGCTCCTCTTCACATGTTCAATAGAACTCAGCAATAAAGCCATCTGGTGATGGGTTTTTCCTTAATGGGAGACTTTTTGTTACTAATTCAATCAAGTTATTTAGACTCCCTTTTTCCATAATTGCACAAAACACATTGTAAGTATTCAGTTGTATTGTTTTCTGATTGTGAGTTCTCTAAATTGTTTATATGGTCTGGGTTCTCTGGGGGACACTTAAAAGTTCAGAATCTAAATCCTGTTTTCAAAAGCACTAACAGGGTTTCTTGAACTTACAGAAGTTTGCCAATTAGTTTTATTATTCTGTCAAGTGCTCAGAACATGCATATTTATAGATCTCTGTGTGGACATTTTTAATATAAAAAATTTGTCTTGTATATTTAAATATTTCAATTTTACTTTTGTACAAATGCTTTAATTCCATAGAATCCTATAAAACATGTTCCAAAATTTAGATAACCCAGAGAATATTCATTTTCTTCTGTTGAAAACATATAAAAATAGAAAAAAAAATAAGGCAGACTGAATGGCAATTAGAGATTGCATTGAATATGTGTTTCCTTCCTGTCAGTTACTGTGGACAACATGAAGTAGCTATGCAACCATGTTACACGGGAGACTCATTGCAAGAGAAATGCCACAGCTGATGGAAATGCCACGAAATAGGTTTCTCCCAAAGGAAAGCTAGAGCTGACACTTAAATGCAAGTTGACAGAGATCTGCCAGCTAAACCTCTAACCGATCATGATCAAGTGGAATCCCGACTTTAGATGTGAAGTAGAAAAAAAAATGATGGTGAATTCAAACTATTTGAATATAATTATTCTGAGTGAATCCTTGAAAATATAAATGCCAGTTTTATCAGCTTGTACTAGTTGTAGATGCATTAAAAAAAACTCAATGACAATTCTGAGTATAGTATAATAAAATGGACTAGGAACACATGCATTTTTCCATAGTGAAATCATAATGCAAACAGCTTTTGTTGCCTATTTAAGTTTGCCTGTGTTTCCACTACAGTTGTTTTGTGGTATTTAGCCCTCAAATCTAGTTTTAGAAAGTACAAAATAGTGGAATTTAGGTAAAATGAATTTGCATAAGTTATTTATTAAAAAATAGACATTGAGTTCTTATTACATTTATATATTTGAATTGAATTAATGAAAATATCAGAAAAAAACAATGTTATGCATCCTATGTAGATAAAAGGGAGATTTGCAAAGGGTACAGGTATTAGATTCTTGATCAACCCCTTTGATATCTGCATTTTAACCATGCCAGGATCCTATGGACACAGAGGAGTCATCATATTTGAGCTAATGTATAATACTGATACCGCCAGTTATTGGTGACAAGTCCTGCTTCCCCACACGTTGAAGTGTGAACATTAGAGAAGCACACCGAGGCAAGCATATAAAGCAGGGTTTATTTAAAAAGGAGTAAAATAGACTTCTCCCGTCTATATGAGGGAGAAGAGGAGAAGGGGGTAGTTGCTGGTATCATGGTAGCCCAAGAAGTGAAGTGTTCTGCCCTTTTTATATGTCCTAGGCTTCCTTTGTTCTCCTGCCATTTCCCCCTTATCTGCTTCCGGCTGCAGCAAACTGGGGGGGGGGGGGGGGGTGAAGAGCAACTTGTGTACGTTGATACAGCAGGAGAGGGAGCTGTTTATTGTAGGACAGGAGTGGTATATGTACATTCCGCACAGCTTATCTAATTAACATAAACTCCATACAGCAGTCAACCAATAAGGAATCGCCACACTTAATGGCTCCCTGGCGTTACTTCACAAACCACTCCCTCTGGCAAAATGCCAGGCACCCTCCAGGCTTGTTTACAGACCTTAACATTTCTCTGGCAAAATGCCAGGCGCCCTCCAGGCTTGTTTACAGACCTTAACATTTCTCTGGCAAAATGCCAGGCACCATCCTGACTTGTTTACAGACTCTAACATTTATCTTATCTTTTTATTTTATTTTATTATTTTTTAAATACATGACAACAGTGGAATGCGTTACAATCCTTATTACACAATTGGAGCACAATTTTTCGTATCTCTGTATATAAAGTATGTTCACACCAACTTATGCCTTTATACATGTATTCTTTTTTGCATTACAATTCTTAATACACATATATACCACAATTTTTTATATCTCTGTTTGTATATAAGGTATGTTGGCCCCAAAATTCAAATCTTCATACATGTATTTTGTATAATAATGACCATCGCATTCCACCATCCTTGCTAATCCCCTTCCCTGTCCCTTTCCCTCTCACCCCTCTTCCCTATCTAGAATTAATCTAATCCTCCCATGCGCTCCCTCCCTACCCCACTATGAGTCACCCCCTTTAAATCAGAGAAAACATTTGGCATTTGTTTTTTTGGAATTGGCTGACTTCACTTAGCATTATCTTCTCCAATGCCATCCATTTAACTGCAAATGTCATGATTCTGTTCTTTTCTAATACTGAGTAATATTCCATTGTGTATAAATGCCACATTTTTTTAATCCATTTATCCACTGACAGACATCTAAATTGGCTCCACAGTTTAGCTATTGTGAATTGTGCTGTTATAAACATTGATGTGGCTGTGTCCCTGTAGTATGCTGTTTTTAAGTCCTTTGGCTATAGTCCAAGAAGAGGCATAGCTGGCTCAAATGGCGGTTCCATACCCAGATTTCCAAGGAATCTCCATACTGCTTTCCAAATTGGCTGCACCAATTTGCAATCCCACCAGCAATGTATAAGTGTACCTTTTCCCCCCACATCCTCACCAATACTTGTTTCTCTTCAAAATAGCTGCCATTCTGACTGGGGTGAGATGATATCTTAGAGTACTTTTGATTTGCATTACTCTGATTGCTAGAGATGATGAGCATTTTTTCATATATTTGTTGATTGATTTTTATATCCTCTTCTGAGAAGTGTCTGTTCAGGTCCATGGCCCATTTATTGATTGGGTTATTTGTTTTTTTGATGCTTAGCTTTTTGAGTTCTTTATATACCCTAGAGATTAGTGCTCCATCTGATGTGTGAGGGGTAAAAATTTGCTCCCAGGATGTAGGCTCTCTATTCACCTCACAAATTGTTTCTTTTGCTGAGAAAAAGCTTTGTCTAATATAGGATAATTGTAATTTTGTGGATTAGTCTCTGTGTCCTCTATTCTGTACCATTGGTCTACCAGCCTGTTTTGGTGCCAATATCATGCTGTTTTTGTTACTATTGCTTTGTAGTATAGTTTAAGGTCTGGTATAGTGATACCACCTGCTTCGCTCTTCCTGCTCAGAATTGCTTTATCTATTCTGGGTCTCTTATTATTCCAGATAATTTCATGATTGCTTTTTCTATTTCTGTGAGGAATGCCATTGGGATTTTGATCGGAATTGCATTAAAACCTGTATAGTGCTTTTGGTAGTATGGTAATGTTGATAATATCTACCTTGCTCCCCATTATCTTTCTCCTTCCTGCTTAAGTGACTAGGCCCAGGAATGCTTCATAGGATGGCCCATGAAGGGAGGGGAAATTCCTGGGACAGCTTACTTTGGCAACAGGTTGGAGCAGGTGCAAGTTCTTGATAAGGGTGGAGGAAGGGCACTGAAGGAATTAACATTTTATTTTCTCAGGGGACAGTCTCCAACTTCCCAGACTCACTCAAAATTGGTCTCCTTGATCCAACCTGACTCGATTTACCTACCTATACTGACTGCCTGTTTAATTCTGGCTTCAATACCATCGAGTAACCTTCATCAATTCATAAATTCTCTTTCTGTTGTTTTTTCATCATATTAACAGAGATATTGCTGGATAACCCAACAGCCTAAATTTCCTGTGCCTGCCTTGCTGCAGTCAAACACTACTGGACAAAGTGAAAGGTGTTAAAGTACAAATTTATGATCAATAAATTCAAATTTATTAGAATTGTCTATTCTATTCTGTTCTTTCTCTGTAACTTGCCCTCATAATTGGCACATGTGTGCATACATCCATTCTGAAAAATTCCAAAGTCTTATTAAACTTCAGGCATTTCCTCAACAAATCCTCAAGTTTTGCTTTAGAGAGGACATATAATAAATAGCAAAGGAACTTTTCAATGTAATCATGCAAAATTATTTATATCTGTATACACCCTGTCTTCCTGCTCTTCCTTCCTTTCCAGTTAGAGAGAAAAAGCCCTTACTATTGTGGGTTCTGTATATCTCAAACATTCTTCAATTAGCTTTTACACCTACTTCATTATTACCAAAGGTACCTCATCATAGTTACTTTACCTTTCATTCTCCTAAAGCTACTTAGTAACTTTTTATTTCCCCTTCATGCCAATTTTATAGGAAGTGTTCTAAAATGCTATCTCCATTTTTCTAACTCACCTTTATTATATTATTCTCTATGTACTAGAAAGAATGAAAATCCAGCCAATACCAAAAAAGACAATGAATTAGCAAAAGCTTAAAATAAAATGAATTATTTATCTATTATAAAAATGGAAGCTGGAAGAGCAGCATCCTCCTGATAAAATATCAAAACCCATTTTTCTATCTTTCTTGTTGCTCTGATATTCAGTATTATCTTTCTCTGTGTTATCAAGGATAGCTTGCTGTGTAGTCCCCATTACGCAAAAGAAAAGGGGAAAGGAAAAGCAGTACTAGGAAGTTCTGCTATAATAGCTATAAATTAACAACATTATAATATTTAGATAAATTTAGTTGGGGACTTTGGCTTCATTTGGTAGATGCACAGCTAAAAATTGAAAGTTTTCTTTTTCTGTAGGAGGAGAATGGAACATAGAGTAGAATGCAAAAAAGCACTTCATTTTTGTATTTCATCACTTCTCCCAAAGTAAATCACACTTAGGTCAGTGATCATATTTGTGAATTTAAAGCCAGTGGGCATTTTTTCCACCCTTCCCTTAAAACATCTCTCAGTAACAACTAGGCATTTGTTTGTTCTCTTTTTGAATTATTCTGTTTGCTTGACTTCATGATCCAATAGTTTCCTTGTTTCCTCTTATTTCTCTGTCATATATTTTGGAGATTCTTTTTGTTTTATCTATGAAAACAAACAAACAAAAAAACCCTCACTTATATATCTGTTTTCACACACCACCTGTGAGCAAGTGTTTTATATAAGCGCATCTCTCCTTTTCAGTTTATGCCAAGACAAACTCGAGCCTTTTCCAATGCTCCCTATCATAGTTAATGGCTCCAATAAGCTCCTAGGTTGAATAATCTAGTGTCTATCCTAGTTGCTAGTAGAATTTTGAATTTGAGTCATTGAGAAAAGATTGGTGCTATGAGAAAAACACGTAAGATTATAAACTTAGTCTTTGACAGAATGAGTTTAAAATGCTGAAAATCTAGGTGAACATTTCTAAAGGTTATTTGGAAGAAGGATTTTAAATGTACATCCTAAGAATGAGAATTGGAACCCCAATATAGGTCAAAAATGACAACACAGGTTGAATTAAGAGAGAGAGAAAGAACCTTTCTGAGACTTTTTATTTTTCTAGTGCTTCTGGCTTCCTTGTGCATGCTGGCTAAAAGTCACACAGCTCAGGTTGTCACAAAGTACTGGCCATTTTGTGGCAAACTCCTTTTATCACTTCTAACCTGGATGACCTCACAAATCTCTTTTGAATATGGTTTTGAATATATTAGCTATTCTTTTTCTATGGGAATAGGGGTTTTTGTCTATGACATCACATAATGCTCTCTTTGTATGGCCAGCTGTTAGAGATATGTTTTCTAATTCTTCAGAGTTTTTAAATGAATGTTCAAGATAATAGTGATAGATTATTGAATTGCACTTTATTCTCACCCAAACCTGTACACAGCTCATTCTCACACTTTTTTTTCCATTTTGATCCATATTCATAGGCAGAAATTGTCCTTGGATGTCACAAGATTTTGACAGTCCCTTTGCTGCATTAGATTGCATATGATTGCATTAGAAACAGAGTAGGGAAAAAATGACTGACTTCATTCATTTTTTAAAAATCAGCATTGAAAAATTAAGAGGATCACAGGATTATCTTGAGTTCACAGCAAGATTTCCTAAACCTGAAGTTCCTTGGCAGCTAGGACATGTCATGTCATTTTAATTTCTTCAATAATTAGTCCATTATTCGACACACAGAATGCAGTCAACATCTTTAGTGGTCTGAAATGAACAGCAATAGTCAAATATCTTATATCTTCCTTAAAAATAGACATAATTTGAAGTCAAATTTGCACCAAAATAAGAAAATAAGTTATCTTTTGCCTTAGCTAAATTAAGGCAAAAGATAACTTAAAACCCAATAAGATTTGGCAGAAACTTTTAAAGATCATGAAATAAAATATTTATGTTATCAGCATTCATAAAATGAAATCCTGGTACCTTCATTTCTTTGGAAAAACATAATTGAAACACACATAGAGGGGGGAAAAACTGAAAGAGAAAAACCCCAGCATGGACAACCTGCTTCAAACCATTGCAAAATTGGAAGGAGTCTCTTGCTGTTCAACAGAGTACCACACAATTTATCACGATTATTGTAGCGATTGTGTCTGCCTTTAGGGAAAATCCAGAGCAGGACTGGGTATTATACTACCTCAGCGTGATCTCTGCAGCCAAATATATCACCATGTGGCAGGTTGCCATGCTGAAACAAACTGCCCTGCAAAAGTCTGAAAAAATGATAACTTTTAATCCCTGTAAGATGTATCACCATATAACACTTTAACTGTTTTCCATTCCCTGGTTTTAAAGCAATTATACTGTAGGCTGTGGGGCACATTGTTAGATGCATTCTCTGTCCTCCAAACTTTTCTTTCCCTGTTGAATATTTTTCCAACATGAACATTTTCTAAATTGCTGTGGAAACTTAGTATGAAGTACAGAAGTTGTAAAAAGCAACTAGAAAATACAGATTTTGAAATGAAACAAAAAATAGTAGCTTCACGTGGGTTTCAGTTATGAAGAAACAGCTCCCCTGTTCAGATGTACACCTCCTAATGAAAACTGCTTAAATATTATTTTTTGAGTATCTTGATGAGCTTGAATGATAAAGCTCTTTGGTAGAACGCTGACACTTATACAGGGTACCTATTCATTGCTTAGGAATTTTTAAATCCCTCAATATGACTATAATAATAAATATTTTTTCCACAATGTAACCTATGATTCAAAAACATTTCCATTAAAGTCACTTATCAATATCTAAGTACATTTCACTTAAGTTGTACTTTTATAATCATGTCTTCTTCATGTTTATCTTTATAAAATGGGCAAAAAAAAATGACAAACGCTAAAATGTTTGTGCAATGAGTAGAGGAAAAACAATGCTTTCTTGCATTGTAAAAGGTAGGAGTTAGCTTGTCTAATTTTTGAAAGAAAAGGATAAATTCTTGTTTCTTCTTTCTAGCCTCTCCAAGTGTCTCAAATTTGTGACTCAGCACAAGTGAAAGTTAATTACATGCCATAAACCCTTGAGTCTGTTGTAAGAACTTGACATGGAAAAATTCCTGCTCCAGGATAAAGCTTAAATTAAATGAGGTCATCAATTTGAAAGTGGGGAAGTAGGTGAATCTATTGGCCTTTGATCTCTACTGGTAGGTCCATTCATCTATTGATTTGTGCCTTCTTCACTTCTTCAGTCTCCTTCACAGTTTATATAGCTTTTTTTTTTTTTTTGCACTAGAGATTGAAGGTGCTTTACCGCTGAATTACATCCCTGAGGCTGGCCTCAAACTTATGATCCTCCTGCCTCAGGCTCCCAGATCACTGGGATTACAGGTGTGCACTAGCACACCCACAGATCGTTTCTATAGCTTTGTAGCTCTTTATAGATACTTTTGTTATTATTCACTGATTTTTTTCATTTACTCAAAAATTATTGAGCACCTTTAAGCATTCTCTACTGGGTGAACCAAAGAGTGGGGTGATGAAACATTGAATGCATAAATAAAGAAATACTAAAAATTGTGGTGTATTCTTTGAATGAAAGCCCAGAGTAGCAGATAGAATAATAAGAGGATACTTTACCTTGACTGTTTTGGGAAAGTCTCTAACAAAAGTATAGAAAGCTCCCTGTTAGTAGTTTCAAATAGGCTGTTTTCATCAAAATACAAATATACTTTCTCTAAGTGCCAAATCAGGACATTTCACTTTCAAAGACTGCCCAATTTATTATTCTTTTTGTCATGTTAGCTGTTTTCCTTTTTTCAGAGGGAAGGTTACCCCCCATTGAGGTCACAGAGAAGCCCTCAAGGAAAAGCAATAGCTAGTATCAGAGTGAAATTTCATTTTTCCTAGAGATCCATCTTTCCCCGACTCAGCTTGCAGTATCACTGCCTTTATATTCACACAGAATAGCCTTTGCCTCAGACCAGGTAAGATATTTTTCTTATACTTCTAAAAACAGAATGAGTAAAATTTCTCCAAATGAGCACTCTTCAAGTTTTGAGGCTTACTGATAATGTCAGTTGCTATTCCACTTAACAAAATAAAACATTAACTTTATTACAGGTGCTTAAACTATGTATTTTAAGCATTTCCAAGATCAAAGTTCAACATTGTTAGTACATTGCCCATAAGATCGGATAAATAAATAAATAGAAATCAGCTGCCCAATTCAGTTGTTTTCAAATCTTAAAGGACAGTCAGGCAAAAGGAGGACTCCCTCTCCTTTTTTCAGAAAGGACCCCATGTCTGATTACTATCTGGAGTGACATGTATGAGATTCTGTTGAAAAATGTTTGGGGCTCCATTAGAAGCATGAATTTGCAAAATTTCTGTATTATATTGCTGTTTATTTAAACAAATCAAGCAACTGACACTAAAATTATGATATCTTTCCCACACTTAGAGAAGTACTCCATGGGTCTACAGCAACAATAGTTTCTCTTTTCCCTCACACATTAATTTTTAATTTGGCTCAAGATAAATTGTTACCTGTAGTTAGTTCACTTAAGAGTCACATATACAAAAATGATACAAGGATGAAAATGTAAGTTGTATATAAAATTGAATTCCCCTTTCCTTAGAGGTTAGAATTTTTAACCTTGTATAGGTTCCCAAAATTATCAAATATAAAATTCTTCCAATAAGGCACTATCTCATTGGATATGTAAAGAAAACACATAAAATTCAGCGTGAAGTCAAATGTACTTCTATTGAAGCCCAGAGGCAGAACCAAGGGAAGCAGAAAAATAGCTAAATGCAGCCCTCAACTTGCTTCATTGTGCTTTTATTCTTTCCCAAAACTCAAACTAATTAAGAACACTCAGCACCTGTCAGACACTTGAAAAAAAGGGAAAAGGTCTAGTTAGAATGTTGAAGTCTAGAAATCTTAAAAGAATGCCCCAGACTGACACCAGAAATGCTGCCTGGCAATTCAAGAGAAGACAGCTTATTGAACATAGTGGCTAAAATCACCAAGCTTGTGACAGTTTTGTAAAGGTAAAGAATTTACCTTGATAACCTCTAGCAGCTATTTGTTCTGTTACAATCAGGAAATGATAATAGATGGAGACATGGTCACTGGTATTAAGACCCTAGAGCAGAAGAGACCATGAATCTGCCTTTCGTCAGTAGTTTGTTATGGGATTGGTGAAGATGAATATTAAGTTAATGAGATGAGTTTCTGACAAGTTTATCAAAAATTTTACATTGAACTAACCTTAGTTATTCAGAACTAGTTTGAATTGATATATATATATATATATATATATATATAATTTATACATTATTTTGAATACATTTTCTTTATAAAATGATTTCAATATTTATTTTCTTTATATATTATAAAAATTAATGTTACCTTAAAAGCGAAACCTTCCTTATTCCTTATTCCTGCTACTTTTAAGATATGATCTTCTTTCTTTCCTTGCTACCATTCTTAAGCTATGCTGACATCAATTTCTATCATGCAAGTGTCTTCTTATTTCAGTGTAATTTCTTCCCTCACATAAATATTTAAAATCTGTTTGTCTTATTTAAGTCTTATTCCTTATCTATTATGAAGCATTTTTCAACTTTCTGTGTCATGAAACAGTTTGCCCTGTACTTCCTATTCCATGGCACTAGAATCTTCTTTTTTGCCTCTCAATGGTTTCTTAGCATCCACCATTTCATCATATATAGATTTTAAAAATAATTCTGTTTCCTGCTACAATTTGAAAATCTCAGGTAAATTCCCACATCTGTCTTCATTTTGAGCCTCAGTATTTTCCCCAGTCAAATAAGGATAATAATAGTAGCTGATTTTTTTTTTACAGTACTGTTAGAACCGAATGCAATATTATGTGTGAAGTTAAGTAATAACATTTTACCATAAATTTTTACCATAAAGATAAGTTGACATATTGCCAACCAATCAGAAATCAGCAAAGGTGTGCCTGTGATGCATACTGGCCAAGGACCTCTATAGAACTCTGTTCCTCCTTGCCAGGAAGATGCTCCTTTTGTAAATAGAGGCTGGAGAACATGGCCTAATCAGACACCTCATGGAGAAAAACTGAGAGAAGGACAAAATCCCATGATACCACTGAGCTCCTTAAAACAGCCACACCCTTGGGTACTTTAGTAATATGTAACAATATTTTTTTTTTCTCTAAACCTATGTAACTTTAATTTTCTTTTTTCTTTTTAAAGACTCACTTTGTTTTGTTTTGTTTTTATGTGGTGCAGGGATGGAACCCAGTGCCTCACACATGCTCAGCAAGAGCTCTACCACTGAGCCACTACCATGGCCCATGTAATTTATATTTTAAGTTGCCAAATGATAATTTGCCAACACCAATTCATATGACTTCACTTAGGTCACAATGAGAGTGATGATTTATTTGCATGTGTATATTTACCTTACTCATTAAAAATGCCACAAAGCTATAAACAAACAGAATCACAATAGTTTCCATAATTAAACTGAAACTTTGAAGTCAAACATCCCTAAGTCTTCACCTTCTTGCTTGCTTACACTTTTATAACTACCTGTAATGTCATCATCCTTCCAACATTTACTCTCTGTTAAAATATAACTAAACCTACTACATACAAATCAAATGTCATTTCCCTTTTTTTGAATCCTGTCTTACCACTAGAAAATTGAATATCTTCTCTTTCTTTCCACTGCTCTGTTTCTACCTATTTTATACCTTTTGTTTGGGTTTTCTGTATGCCTTTAAGATCTCTTACTAAAATGCAAACTTTTTGAAGTCAGAGATTTTGTACTCACCTCTGTAGCATTTGCAATGCCCACAAAATAATTTCCAGATAGCTATTGCTTTGTTATTTTCTATTTGGTGATATTAAAACATTTTCTTAAGGAAATGGATTATTATTCTTGATGTGTTCAAAATTTCCTCTTTCTATCCACATAAGACAAAGAGGACAATAAGTTTTGCCCTTTAAAATAGAGAAATAACACTCACTAGTAGAAAAACATCTCTGTGGGTAGGGACTTATGTGCTGTGCAGTTTTCATCAGAGTAAATGCAATTAAATTATGCTTCCCCATTTGGGTTCATGCTGCTTGAACAAAATGGTCATCAATATCTTCATCATGGCCATATTTCTACTATCTAGCATAATTCTTGGTACAAAGTGGGCCCTTGGTTATTGAATTAATTAAAAATATATAATTCAGTGATCCAGGAATTAGAAAGTTTCTATACACCAACACTTGCCTAGGAGAAAACAATAACAAGAACTCATATGAATGACTGAAAATAATACTTTCAGTTGGATATTTCCCAGATGCATTGGAAACAACCAGATATATTTTCTGGCCAACACTGATCTCCAGAATTCATCTGACATACAAATGTCCAGAGCAAAGAATATTTTGTGTCACCTCCCTTTTAGTAGCGTGTAGTCCTCTGAAAAAGTTCTTAACCAAATGCTATTTGTCAGAATGAGTGGAAAATGTAATTTTCAGGAACCTCCATATGAAGAGGCTGGTATTTTACCTTCTTCTACTCCATGCTGGTTGTTTTGTTAACATGATTGCTGAACAAGATAAATCATTAGAATCACCTGAAAATGGTTTTAGAAATGAAAGACATGCCTTCAATAGTACAATATAGAAAGAGTAGTATTTCTGCGATCTTCAAGGAGCAAATCAGCCATACCAGTTCTGGGAAATTTATATATAGACTAATTTAAGGAGATGTCTTAATGCATTTTTTGCTGAATATCTGTGAACATGTAATTTATAATAAATTTTATGAATTCATTGTCTTGAAGCTTTGAAGGATAGGCAGTTCAATATCAAGATGCCAGCATTTGGCAAGGGCTTTCTTGATATATCAATTCATGCCGGTGGGCAAGAAGGCAAGAGAGAAAGAACAAGAGGGATGAACTTGCCCTTAATAGTGGAGCTTTCATGGCCTAAACATCTCTTTAAAATCTCAGTTCTTCATATTACAATGAAAACTGAATTTTGACATGAGTTTGGAGAAGACAGATATCTAAACTATAGTGGGGACCTTGATTTCTATCCTTTCTACACCAAACTTAACCATAACAAACTACTTTTGGTTCTGAAAAGCTGGACCACTCAATCTCTTCTGGGGCTTAGAGTTCATTTAAACTTATATTTAAGTAAAAATAATAATATCTATGCTTATGCGTAACAGAATAGACTTGTGAGAGGCCAATAGAATGCCAGAAGTATTATCCACTAGCTGTATGTCTTTGGACAAGTCAGTTAATTTGTGTTGGCCTTAGATGACTCAATTTTAAAATAAAGGATTTGAGTTAGTTAGGTTGACTAAATTTAGAGAAGTTAGGTTTGTTCCACGAATTCATGACAAAGGTGAAAGATAAAGTAAGAACCAGAGAACCAGTGTATTCCTGAAGATACAGATGCTGAGCTGGTATGGGAAGGGTGTAGCCTCCTATGATCCTGGAAGAGAGAACAGTGAGGCACCATTTCCTTTTTAATAACTCCTTCACACTCTTTTGTTTTGCAGAGATGTGATCTTGGTTCACATTGTGAACACTGCAGCACCATAATCCAGAGATACACAATATTGTCTCTTTAAATGTGGTTTTATCTGTACCTCTGTAAAGAAGCCATGTTCGGACCACGATATTCAACCTTAGCACTTCTAAGTCCTACAAATGTTGTAAGATTTTAGCAGCAGTGGTTTGAGGTGTGAAATTAGGGCCTAGACAAGAAGCATAAAAATAAACAGTCTAACATTAGAAAATAATTATTTAAAATAAAGTATGTGTAGGAATTGAAAAAATTTAAATGGGAAAAAAGGAGTAAGGAATCATAAAGACAACACTAGAGAAAGCAATGACAAACCATGCAGCTGAAGGGGAAAAAAAAGGGAAGAGGTTGCAATTCTTGAAATTTAAAAGCTTGATTGAAGGGTCTAGTGGGACCGGGATTCAGAGTTTTGGGGAGGAAACGTTGACTGGCAGGAGGCAGAGATCCCCTAAGACAATATAGGAAGGCTGTATCTGTGAATGCTGGATAAAACTGCCAACAGGAATTAACTGAGCATATTGAAGTAATGTTCAGGTGACACTGATGGATCAGGAATCAAAGAGCTAACAAACAAGATGGTGCCTTCATTTCTCCCAGCTTTCCACTCCCCCTGGCACTCCCTATAGGTAGAGTCTTGTAAGAAAGCCAATATGACATGCAGACTCAACTCCCATATTACAAACCAGAGGATGCAAAGTGGAGCAGAGTTCAAGCTAGAGGACATTGGCTTACTTAGTCCCCAGGAGGTGGAAAACTATAGAGAAGGCTGTATCTTGGAGTACAATTCCAATTGTATGAATGCATGAGGCTTAATTTAGATAAAGATTTTTAAAAAACAAAATTATGTTCCCTTGTTGTAACAATATATAAATAAATAGTTTTATTTTACCCCTAGATTTAAAAAAAAAAAACTGAGGAATATTGAATTTTATTGAGTATAAATTGTTACTTTACTTGAAAAGGAAATTTTATATAATGCTGTGAATTAAATACATTTTCTTTTTAAAAGGTGCTGGTGATTTAAAGAGAAAGTTAAAAACCTGTTATTTAAGCTAATTAGTGCCAACCCTTTTATTCAAAAGCCTGTACAGAAAATATTGTATATTTGACATTACAGGAAAAGATGCTGTCCTTATTAATTATAAATCAGTTGACCCGTGTAGATGAATCCTCCCAATTCTAAAATTCTAAAAATTCTAATTTCTCCATCAAGAAGCATAGAATTAGAAAAATTGCATTTGGAAGTCATTGAAAAGTATACTCAAATTCATTTTTTTCCTTAATCAATTCATTAACAATCAATATCTGGTATATTGAGCACTCCATTTTATAATCTTCAGAAGGAAAAGGAAACATTTATTGAGTAAAATAGACTTAAGAAAATAGCCTGGTTTACCTCATCCTACTTCCTTTTTCAATTTTCATGGGGCAGAATATTCTCCGGGAATTTTCTACTCTGGGATGCATTTTGCTGGTAGTAAAATGAGTACTAATTCTGAAATCTGCCTTGATTGTACTGCATCTTTCAATGGTTGTTCTTATACAAAAAAAAAAAAAAAATAAGAAGATATGCCCAACAGAACCAATACTCCCTAAGGTGGAACATATGTAGGTACTGATATAGATAGATTGAAGATAGATAATTGTGTAGCTATATAGTAATAGTTATATCAAGCCAGATTATGGTATATTTTCTCCAATGTTTCACCATTCATAGGTATTTGTATTTTGAACTACTTTATTTAATTAATGTCTTTATAATTTGTATTTTACTACACTGAGTAGGCAGTGCTTTTAGAACTTATATTTGAGAATATAGAAATTTGCATATATGTACCTCAGTTATAATATAGACCAGACTCATGCAATTTGTCATTATTCTTATTCTAAATTTCTTTTATTCAGGTTATAACATAGCTTGATCTAATGAGAGCTCATCTTCACTCTGTATGTGAATTATCAGGTTCCTATTTTGTTTTCTTTCTTTATTTTTTAAGCTATACATGACAATAGAATCTATTTTATTATATTTATACAAACTTGGAGTATAACTTATTCTAATTAGGATCCCAGTCTTTTGGCTGTATATGATGTTGAGATTCACTGTGGTATATTCATTTATGTACATAGGAAAGTTTTGTCACTTTCATTCCACTGTCTTACCTATTCCTATATCCTTCCCTTCCCTTGCCCTTTGTCTAATCCACTGAACTTCTATTCTTTCTCCTCCCCCCACCCTTTGTTGTGAGTTAGCATCCACATATCAGAAAGAATATTTAACCTTTGGGTTTGGGGATTGGATTATTTCACTCAGCCTGATAGTCTCCAGATCCATCCTTTTACCAGTGAATGTCTAAAGTCATTCTTCTTCTTCTTCTTTTTTAAGAGTGAGAGAGAACTTTTTAATATTTATTTTTCAGTTTTTGGTGGACACAACATCTTTATTTTATTTTTATGTGGTGCTGAGGATCAAACCCAGCGCCCTGCACATGCCAGGCGAGCACGCCACCGCTTGAGCCATATCCCCAGCCCCATAAAGTCATTCTTCTTTATGGTTGAATAATATTATATTGTGGATATATACTCCAAATTCTTTTTTTTAATTGGTTGTTCAAAACATTACAAAGCTCTTGACATATCATATTTCATACTTTAGATTCAAGTGGGTTAAGAACTCCCATTTTTACCCCATATATAGATTGCAGAATCACATCGGTTATACATCCACATTTTTACATAATGCCATATTAGTAACTGTTGTATTCTGCTACCTTTCCTATCCTCTACTATCCCCCCTCTCCTCCCCTCCCATATTCTCTCTCTATCCCATCTGCTGTAATTTAATTCTCTCCCTTGTTTTTTTCCCCTTTCCCCTCACAACCTCTTATATGTAATTTTGTGTAACAATGAGGGTCTCCTTCCATTTCCATGCAATTTCCCTTTTCTCTCCCTTTCCCTCCCACCTCATGTCTCTGTTCAATGTTAATGTTTTCCTCCTGCTCTTCCTCCCTGCTCTGTTCTTAGTTGCTCTCATTATATCAAAGAAGATATTTGGCATTTGTTCTTTAGGGATTGGCTAACTTCACTTAGCATAATCTGCTCTAATGCCATCCATTTCCCTGCAAATTCCATTTGTCATTTTTTAGTGCTGCATAATACTCCATTGCGTATAAATGCCACATTTTTTTTTTTATCCATTCATCTATTGAAGGGCATCTGGGTTGGTTCCACAGTCTAGCTATTGTGAATTGTGATGCTATGAACATCAATGTGGCAGTATCCCTGTCGTAAGCTCTTTTAAGATCTTCAGGGAATAGTCCGAGAAGGGGAATAGCTGGGTCAAATGGTGGTCCCATTCCCAGCTTTCCCAGGAATCTCCATACTGCTTTCCAAATTGGCTGCACCAATTTGCAGTCCCACCAGCAATGTACAAGAGTACCTTTTCCCCACATCCTCGCCAGCACTTATGGTTGTTTGACTTCATAATGGCTGCCAATCTTACTGGAGTGAGATGGTATCTTAGGGTGGTTTTGATTTGCATTTCTCTGACTGCTAGAGATGGTGAGCATTTTTTCATGTACTTGTTGATTGATTGTATATCCTCCTCTGAGAAGTGTCTGTTCAGGTCCTTGGCCCATTTGTTGATTGGGTTATTTGTTTTCTTATTGTTTAATTTTTTGAGTTCTTTGAGACATCATCATCCTTTGATAGCAATGTCACTATTTTACACTACTGTCTGCAGTATACAAATTTTCTAATTTCTTCATATCCTTGCCTATATTTTTTATTTTCTATAATTTTGATAAAAAAAAAAGCCATCTGAGTGGTTGTGAAGTGTTTTAGTCAGTTTTTTTTTTTCTGATACAACTAAAAGACCTGACCAGCATAACTGTAGAGGACAATAGTTTATTTGGGAGCTCACAGTTTGAGAGGTCTCAATCGATAGACAGTAGGCTCCATTCCTCAGGGCTTGAGGTGAGGCTGAACATAATGGTGGAAGAGTGTGGTGAAGGGAAGCAGTTTACATGATGATCACAGAGCAGAGAGAGAAGGAGATCTCCACTTGCCAGATAAAAATATATACCCCAAAGCCATACCTCCAATGCCAGTACCTCCACCAGCCATACTCCATCTGCCTTCAATTACCACTCAATTAGTCTCATCAGGTGATTAATTCACTGATTGGGTTAAGGTTCTCACAATCCAATTATTTCCCCTTTGAATCCTCTTGCATTGTCTAACACATGAGCTTTTGGGAAGCAATTCACATCCAAACCATAACATGAAGTGGTATCTCATTGTGGTTTTGATTGGCATTTCCTTAATGACTGGTGATGTTGAATATCTTTTCATGTGCTTATTGGCTATTCATAATTCTTCTTTAGGGATATGTCAATTCAAGTATTTATTTTTATATTGGGTTGTTTATTTTTGTATTGCTGAGTTGTTAGAGATATTTATATTCTGGATATTAATCTCTTATGAAATACATGGCTTGTAAATATTTTTTCCCATTACATGCGTTGTTATGATTTAGATCTGGTGTCCCCCAAAAGCTCACATATGAAACAATGCAAGAAAGTTTGGAGGACACATGATTGGGTTATAGCCTTAACCTTATTGGTGAATCAATCCTTGATGGGATTAACTGAGTGGTAACTGGAGGCAGGTGGGGTGTGGCTGGAGGAAATGGTTCATTGGGGGTGTGGCCTTGGGATACATATTTGTATGTGGTAAGTGGAGTCTCTCTCTGCAATTCTGACCACCATGTGAGCTGTTTCCCTCTGCCACACTCTTTTGCCATGTTGTTCTGCCTCACCTCTAGCCCCCAGGAATGGAGCCTGCTGACTATGGATTGAGACCTCTGAAACCGTGATCCCCTAAATAAACTTCCTCCTTTATAATTATTCTGGTCAGAACTTTTAGTCATAGCAGTGAAAAAGTTACTAAAACATGTCTTTTTTTCACATTGTTGATTGTGTTCTTTGGTGCACAAAATTATTTAATTTTAATGTAGTCACACTTACCTGCTTTTCCTTTTGCCTGTACTTTTGGTATAATGTATAACAAACAACTGCCAAATTTAACACCATGAAGCTTTCTTCTGATATTCTTCTAAGACTTTTATTTCTTGTATTAGGTCTTTGATCCATTTTAGTTTTCATATATGATATAAAGTGAAGGTCTAACTTCATTATTTTTTATGCGGATACCTATTTTTCCCAATGCCACTTTATGAAGATGTTGTCTTTTTTTCACTGAATGGTCTTGGAACAATGGTCAAAAATCATTTCATCATATATGTAAGGATTTATTTCTGGGCTTTCTATTAAATTACATTGGTCTATATGTCAATATTTGTATCAGTAGCACACTGTTTTAATTATCATAGCTTTATGGTAAATTTTGAAATCAGGAAGCAGGACACTTCCAAATTTGTTCTTCTTTTTCAATGTTGTTTTGTCTATTCAGTGTTTCTTGATATTCTGTATGAACTTTAGGATGGATTTTTTTATTTCTGCAAAAAATGTCATTAGGATTTGGATAGGATTGTCTTGCTTGAACTTTCATTTTTGCTTTATGCTCCTGTTTTACAGAAGTAATTAGTTAATTAAATTTTGAAGTATTTTTAATCTTCTCTGCAAAAGTATTTTTCTTAAATTTTGTTTGCCATTTGTTTTTCTTGTTATTGTCTCTGCCTCCCCTCCCCCATATTGCTCCTTCCTCTCTCTCTCTCTCTTGTCTTACATCTGAGCCCGGTCTCTCTCTCTGGTGGTATTTTGGTGAGGTTTATCCCATGGCTTCTTTATTGTTTATTCACCCATTCTTGAGTGGAGAATGAATAGAGTTCTTTCTGCACCATGTATTACAGGAAGTTCATGTAAAAGAAGGGTTAGGAAAGTTTCCAGGCTTATAGAAAAATTCCATTACAAGTAAAATTATTTATGATACAAGATCATGTGGGTAAATTCTTCTAGCTTTCATTTTCCCCCCAACCACCTGAGATTGGCAGCCACAATACTATTCATAAGGTATGTATGATTAATCACTCCTACCTACCTTGATCCAGCCTATACAGTGTCCCAGGTCATCATACCAGCCTTGGTGACTTAGGTTTTGATGACTTTGAGAACTTTGGCTAAATATTTCCTCTATGGGTCTCTTTCTACACTTCTCTTTGACCTTCAATATATTTGGCAATTCATCCTCATGTATTAGGTTTTGAGATTATAAATGTCTCTGAATTTTATTTTTTTAATTTTTTTAAAAAATTTTTTGTTGTTGGTTGTTCAAAACATTACAAATTTCTTGATATATCATATTTCACACTTTGATTCAAGTGGGTTATGAACTCCCATTTTTACCCCATATACAGATTGCAGAATTACATCAGTTACACATCCATTGATTTACATATTGCCATACTAGTGTCTGTTGTGTTCTGCTGCCTTTCCTATCCTCTACTATCCCCCCTCCCCTCCCCTCCCCTCCCCTCTTCTCTCTCTACCCCCTCTACTGTCATTCATTTCTCCCCCTTGTATTATTTTTCCCTTTCCCCTCACTTCCTCTTGTATGTACTTTTGTATAACCCTGAGGGTCTCCTTCCATTTCCATGCAATTTCCCTTCTCTCTCCCTTTCCCTCCCACCTCTCATCCCTGTTTAATGTTAATCTTCTTCTCCTGCTCTTCGTCCCTACTCTGTTCTTAGTTACTCTCCTTATATCAAAGAAGACATTTGGCATTTGTTTTTTAGGGATTGGCTAGCTTCACTTAGCATAATCTGCTCTAATGCCATCCATTTCCCTGTAAATTCTATGATTTTGTCATTTTTTAATGCAGAGTAATACTCCATTGTGTATAAATACCACATTTTTTTATCCATTCATCTATTGAAGGGCATCTAGGTTGGTTCCACAGTCTTGCTATTGTGAATTGTGCTGCTATGAACATCGATGTAGCAGTGTCCCTGTAGCATGCTCTTTTTAGGTCTTTAGGGAATAGACCGAGAAGGGGAATAGCTGGGTCAAATGGTGGCTCCATTCCCAGCTTTCCAAGAAATCTCCATACTGCTTTCCAAATTGGCTGCACCAATTTGCAGTCCCACCAGCAATGTACAAGTGTAACCTTTTCCCCACATCCTTGCCAGCACTTGTTGTTGTTTGACTTCATAATGGCTGCCAATCTTACAGGAGTGAGATGGTATCTTAGGGTGGTTTTGATTTGCATTTCTCTGACTGCTAGAGATGGTGAGCATTTTTTCATGTACTTGTTGATTTACTGTATGTCCTCCTCTGAGAAGTGTTTCTTCAGGTCCTTGGCCCATTTGTTGATTGGGTTGTTTCTTTTCTTATTGTCTAATTTTTTGAGTTCTTTGTATACTCTGGATATTAGGGCTCTATCTGAAGTGTGAGGAGTAAAGATTTGTTCCCAGGGTGTAGGCTCCCTATTTACCTCTCTTATTGTTTCTTTTGCTGAGAAAAAACTTTTTAGTTTGAGTAAGTCCCATTTGTTGATTCTAGTTATTAACTTTTGTGCTATGGGTGTCCTATTGAGGAATTTGGAGCCCGACCCCACAATATGTAGATTGTAGCCAACTTTTTCTTCTATCAGACGGCATGTCTCTGATTTGATATCAAGCTCCTTGATCCATTTTGAATTAACTTTTGTGCATAGCGAGAGAAAGGGATTCAGTTTCATTTTGTTGCATATGGATTTCCAGTTTTCCCAGCACCATTTGTTGAAGATGCTATCCTTCCTCCATTGCATGCTTTTAGCCCCTTTATCAAATATAAGATAGTTGTAGTTTTGTGGATTGGTTTCTGTGTCCTCTATTCTGTACCATTGGTCCACCCGCCTGTTTTGGTACCAGTACCATGCTGTTTTTGTTACTATTGCTCTGTAGTATAGTTTGAAGTCTGGTATCACTATACCGCCTGATTCACACTTCCTGCTTAGCATTGTTTTTGCTATTCTGGGTCTTTTATTTTTCCATATGAATTTCATGATTGCTTTCTCTATTTCTACAAGAAATGCCGTTGGGATTTTGATTGGCATTGCATTAAACCTATAGAGAACTTTTGGTAATATCTCCATTTTGATGATGTTAGTTCTGCCTGTCCATGAACAGGGTATATTTTTCCATCTTCTAAGATCTTCTTCTATTTCTCTCTTTAGGGTTCTGTAGTTTTCATTGTATAAGTCTTTCACCTCTTTTGTTAGGTTGATTCCCAAGTATTTTATTTTTTTTAAAGATATTGTGAATGGAGTGGTTGTCCTCATTTCCATTTCAGAGGATTTGTTGCTGATATACAGGAATGCCTTTAATTTATGCATGTTGATTTTATATCCTGCCACTTTGCTGAATTCATTTATTAGCTCTCATAGTTTCTTTGTAGAGCCTTTTGGGTCTGCTAGGTATAGAATCATGTCACCTGCAAATAGTGATAATTTAAGTTCTTCTTTTCCTATTTTTATGCCTTTAATTTCTTTCGTCTGTCTAATTGCTCTGGCCGGTGTTTCGAGATCTATGTTGAACAGAAGTGGAGAGAGAGGGCATCCCTGTCTTGTTCCAGATTTTAGAGGGAATGCCTTCAATTTTTCTCCATTCAGAATGATGCTAGCCTGAGGCTTAGCATAAATTGCTTTTACAATATTGAGGTATGTTCCTGTTATCCCTAGTTTTTCTAGAGTTTTGAACATAAAGGGATGCTGTACTTTGTCGAATGCTTTTTCTGCATCTATCGAGATGATCATATGGTTCTTATTTTTAAGTCTATTGATGTGGTGAATAACATTTATTGATTTCCGTATATTGAACCAGCCTTGCATCCTAGGGATGACTCCTACTTGATCATGGTGCACAATTTTTTTGATATGTTTTTGTATCCGATTCGCCAGAATTTTATTGAGGATTTTTGCATCTAGGTTCATTAGAGATATTGGTCTGTAGTTTTCTTTCTTCGAAGTGTCTTTGTCTATTTTAGGTATCAGGGTGATGTTGGCCTCGTAGAATGAATTTGGAAGTTCTCCCTCTTTTTATATTTCCTGAAGTAGCTTGAAAAGTATTGGTATTAGTTCCTCTTTAAAGGTTTTGTAAAACTCTGCTGTATACCCATCCGGTCCTGGGCTTTTCTTAGTTGGTAGTCTTTTGATGGTTTCTTCTATTTCCTCAATTGATATTGGTCTGTTTAGGTTGTCTATATCCTCCTGACTCAATCTGGGCAGACCATATGACTTCAGAAATTTATCTATGCCTTCACTATCTTCTAATTTATTGGAGTATAAGGATTCAAAATAATTTTTGATTATCTTCTGTATTTCTGAGGTGTCTGTTGTGATATTGCCTTTTTCATCCCGTATGCTAGTAATTTGAGTTCTCTCTCTTCTTCTCTTCGCTAGCATGGCTAAGGGTCTGTAGATTTTGTTTACTTTTTCAAAGAACCAACTTTCAGTTTTGTCAATTTTCAATTGTTTCTTTTGTTTTGATTTCATTAATTTCAGCTCTGATTTTAATTATTTCTTGCCTTCTACTTCTTTTGCTGTTGTTTTGCTCTTCTTTTTCTAGGGTTTTGAGATGAAGTGTGAGATCATTTATTTGTTGTTTTTCTTTTTTTGAGGAATGAACTCCAAGCGATGAATTTCCCTCTTAGAACTGCTTTCATTTTGTCCCATAGATTCCAATATGTTGTGTCTGTATTTTCATTTATCTCTAAGAATTTTTTGATTTCCTCCTTTATATCTTCTGTAACCCATTGATTATTCAGTAACATATTGTTCATTCCCCAAGTAATGTAGGATTTTTCCTTCCTTGTTTTATCATTGATTTCCAGTTTCATTCCATTATGATCAGATAAGATCCATGGTTTTATCTCCACACCTTTATAATTTCTAAGAGTTGCCCTATGGCATAATATAAGGTCTATTTTTGAGAAGGATCCATGTGCTGCTGAGAAAAAAAGTATATCCCCTTGATGATGGTTCATATATTTTATATATGTCAGTTAAGTCTAGGTTATTAATTGTGTTATTGAGTTCTATAGTTTCTGTATTCAACTTTTGTTTAGAATATCTGTCTAATGGTGAGAGAGGTGTGTTAAAGTCACCCATAATTATTGACTCTTGAATTGAGGAGTTTGTTTTATGAATGTAGCAGCACCATTGTTTGGTGCATAAATATTGATAATTGTTATGTCTTGTTGGTGAATGATTCCCTTTAACAGTATATAGTGTCCTTCTTTATCCCTTTTGATTAACTTAGGCTTGAAGTCGATTTTATTCAATATGAGGATGGCCACCCCTGCTTGCTTCCGAAGACCATGTGAATGGTATGATTTTTCCCAACCTTTCACCTTCAGCCTGTGCATGTCTTTTCCTATCAGATGAGTCTCCTGGAGGCAGCATATTGTTGGGTCTGTTTTTTCAATCCAGGTTACCAGCCTATGTTGCTTTATTGGTGAGTTTAAACCATTAACATTTAGGGTTACTATTGATATATAGTTTGTACTTCCCGTCATGTTTGTTTGTTTATTTATTTATTCATTTTTAATTTGGTTTGTTTTTCTCTCTTTGATTAGTTTTTTTCTCCCCCATTTACTGATTTGCCCAAAATGCTTTGCAGTACTGGTTTTCTGGCTGCAAATTTTTTTATCTTTTGTTTCTCTTGAAAGATTTTTATTTTGTTGTCAAACCTGAAGCTTAATTTTGCTAGATACAATATTCTTGGTTGTTACCCATTATCTTTCAGCGTTTGAAATACATGTTTCCAGGATCTTCTCGCTTTCAGCGTCTGTGATGAGAAATCAGCCATTAACCTAATTGGTTTACCCCTGAATGCAATCTACCTCCTTTCTCTTGTAGCCTTTAATATTCTCTCCTTCTTCTGTATGTTGGATATCTTCATAATAATGTGTCTTGGAGTTGGTCTATTGTGGTTCTGTATGTTTGGCGTCCTGTAAGCTTCTCAGATTTGGACCTCCATTTCATTTTTCATGTCTGGAATATTTTCTAAAATTATTTCATTCAGCAGAATGCTCATTCCTTTGGTTTGGACCGCTATACCTTCCTCTATCCCAATGACTCTTAAGTTGATTTTTTTTATGATATCCCATATCTCTTGGATGTTTTGCTCGTGGTTTCTTACCAGCCTTTCTGAGTTGACTAGACTGTTTTCGAGATGATATATTTTGTCTTCATTGTCTGATGTTCTGACTTCTACTTCATCTACTCTACTAGCAATACTCTCATTTGAGTTTTTAATTTGGTTTATACTTTCCTTCATTTCTAGGATTATTGTTTGATTCTTTTTTATAAACTCTATCTCCCGGTAGAGTTGTTGATTTGCTTCTTGAATTTGTTTATGTAATTCGTTGTTGAGGTGTTCTTTCATTGTTTCGATTTGCTGTCTAATGACCTCTTTAAGATTCCATTCCATCTGTGTCAGGTGTGCCTTGAGTTCTTTATCTGACCATTTTTCTGATACCTCTAGGTTCTCCTGTAGATTTAGACTGTCCTGCATTGTTTGTAATCCTTTTTTTTCCTTGTTTTTTCATGATGCTCGTGTTATTTTCTGGCTCTGTTTGACTGCTGTGTTACTATTTACTCCTATAAATTTGTTTTGGTTTTGTATATCTCCGGGATCTCTCCTTTGTGGTGGGAGACCATGTCTAGAGATGTTGGATTTTATTGTACTTTAAAGCAAATACATTCATTTCATAAATGACATACAGATTCTGATGGCGTATAGCGATCAACGGTTTGGTCTTAGGACTTTATGTTTGGGTCGGGTGATATGATGGTATGGGGATTGGTATATCTTAGCAACCTTGGAAGATTGCTCTACTGAAGTGGGATATTTACAGGAGAATGGACTGGAGTATTGGGGGTAGCTAGGGACTTGGGAGTACTTTAGACCGCCTCGGAACATTCACCTATATGCATTTAGTAAATTATGCATAATTGAAGTCGTAATGCTTGGGAGGAAAGCTAGGGGAAGCAGAAGGAAGAAGTCATTAAAGAGAGAGAGAGAAAGAAAAAATAGGAAGAATAAAGGAAAAGGGGAAAAAATTAAAAGTTGAAACAAACAAACAAACAAACATAAATGCAGTCTTAAGAGTTTCTTCCAGTAAGTGGAGCTGTGCCCTCTGGGCCAAACTTCTGCCCTCAAGATGCAAGAAACAATCCCTGTGAGACAGCTTCTCCTCCCCAGCTGGGTGGCTCACCAATCCTGGTCGCCTAGGGCCGTTTTTGGTCACCAGCAGCCCCCCCCACCCCCTCCACCCATGCTTCTCCAGCCCGCCAGGTCCCACTCACTGGTGCCATTTTCCACAGATCTAGCTACACTCCAGGCCTACAGCCCCCTGGGTACCCTGTTCTCTTGAAAGACTGGGCACTCTCTCTATTTGCTGTTCACCCAGACCCCAAGGTTGTGGAGCACTGGAGCTGGGGGCCATTGGCTTATTTTGCCTAATTCCCTCAGGTAGCCACGCACCCAGGAGCTTGTGAAAAATGCCTCAGCTGTCAGCGCTGTGGTCGCCAATTTCATTGTGGAGGGATCCATCCCCCGAACTCTGATGACATCAGTTCTCTGCCAGGGTGGACTCTGGTTTCCTTGCCAGGGTGTCCGATGGGAAGACTGGGTCTGGTCTGTATCTCCTAAATCCTACCTCAGCTCTCGGTCTGCTGGACCATGGAGGCTCTGTTGGCACCACTCAAAAGATCCTCCAAAGCTCCAAAGTTTTGTTTCTCTACTCTGCTCAAGGGTCTCTGTAGCACTGAGTCGCGGTGGGTCGGTGGCGGGTCACAAATCAACCAGCCAGTAACTCCACGCTCCAGGTGGCCTGGATTCACCCTTACCTGAGCACACTGTGGCCTCTGAGACACTCAAACTGCTCACTTAGGTACCACCTCAGCCCAACATTGCTAGGCGTTCCTGAGCAGACAGCATCCAGACATTCTGAAGTCTCTCTTTGCCAGCATAGCTGAGGAGGTCATGGGATTGCTCCTTCCGCACCCACCGCCATGTTCCAACTCCAGACATTTTTTTTTAATTAGAAAGTTACAGATTCTGTTATTTTGTGCTGTGATAGTAACATATCACAGAAACTTATATTTTACTATTCAGGAAGCTGAGAGTCCAAGATCCATGAGACAGCATTTGGTGATAACTTTCTTGGCGGGTCATCCCATGGCAGAGGGTATAGAAGGGTAAGGGGGCACTAACTTACCCTGTTATGAAATCCTATTCCCACCATAACAGCATAATCCACTTATGAGGGCAGAGCCTCATTACCTCAACAAACTTACCTCATAATATTTTTTCAATGACAATAAATTTCAACGTGACTTTTGGAAAGGACACAGAATCAAATCATAACAACCTTATTGACGTGAAATAAAGATTATAGTTTTATATCATCTAAATTTGGCACTACTGTAGAAAGAATCATAAACAGAGATAACATGTTAGCACATTTTGCATGGAGAAAACATTAGATGAAGAGAGGCACTTTGAAGAGAAGGGAGACCTATAAAAATACTTGGCTAAAATACATACATATTTTTAAATAAAAATTTGAATTTAAGATATTCTTTATAATAATTCTCACTGAGTTTAACAGGTATATCACTAATTGTAGAAAGATTGTTTTCCTGATTAAAAATATAATATGCTGAAAAGAGTCAACTGAGAAAATCAATATAGGCAAATATTAATTATAAAATTTATGCATGACCAGGATTGTGGGAAATGCACTGAAGTTTTTAAATGAGATCTTCTTTAAAAATATATTCTTCAGAAAAAATATCTCTGACATGAGATTAAGGAACACATGAGGTTAAGAATCTGATTAAAGAACATGGATGTATACAAAGAGCTATCATTCTTCAAGAGTTTATAGCCAATATAAAGATTTTATCTTTTTTAAAGACACTTTGGTACTTATGAACTTTTGGAATTTTAATTTGCATAAAATATTTGATTTAAAATGAGTTTTTGACTAGAACCATTGTAGTAAATAAAACCATTACTTGTTTTAAATGGAACTGTTGTTATACTAGAATCATTACTTTTTAACTATACCATTGTATAGGCATAGTGAGAAAATAAAGCTAATCATCAGCCAATATAAAATGTTCCAAATAATGTATAATTTTATTGTTGACTACTTCTTATGCCCCCCTTTTTTAACTCTCAAAATGTTTCACTTTGAATCTTAAATTATATGGTCACAACATAAAATTTAGACAAATAATCTAAGTTTTTCAGTGGGTGTTTAATACCAAAACACAACACCAAAAAAAAAAAAAGAAAAAAAAAAGAAAAACCAAACCAAACAAAACAATGTGTCAGACCTCTATTGAGAGCTGATGGAAGCTTATGGAAGGCCCATAAGGCTTAAAATCTTACGTTTTATTGATGTTGCTAGAGGTGAACATGAGTCACTGAGAAAAGGTTAAAGTATTCACAGTATCAGCCACTTAATATGGGAGAATATTTAATAGTTATTGTACAAATCTGGTAGACTCAAATGATACCTGTCTACTAATTGCAAATAGTATGTATTTTGAATTCGTTATAGCATCTTGATATTGTTGAAATCCCAGTCCAATAAGGAGGACATGGTTTTGAGAGAAAAGAAAATGAAGGCTTATTGCTTTGCTAACAAAAGAGAAACACAGGAGACTTCTGTCCCAAAGGCTGTGATTCTGCCTATCAGCAGGAACAGGGGGCTTATAAAGAGATGATTCAAAGGCTACATTCTACATGTTCTCTGTCTGGAGTTGTAATTCACTTGTTAATTTGGGAGAATCATTTCTGAGATCTTCTGGTACCATCTCCAAAGTCTGGATTACGTCCTTCCTTTGGTGGGTGTGAACACTCAGAGAGAGAAATCTGCCTGAAATGGGGAAAAAAAGATAATCCTGTTCCCCCTGAAATTAGGGAGGAGCAATGAGAGAAGAAGAGAATAAAAACATATCTACTTAAAAAATGAGTTACAGGGGCAGAGCGTCAAGAGCTCTATTCAAAACACAAGGTGGACCACTGTTACATTGACACCAGATGTGTGTAGCACTATTAGAATATAATGTGTGAAAGCATTCAATATGAACAAGAAGACTGCTATTAACAAGGAAATGCTGCATTGATGTGCATGTGCCCACACACACACACACACACACACACACACACACACACACACTCTTCTGGTAATTAAGAATACAAAGCAATGGTAAACCATTTATTCCACAAGTAGTTGATGAGTACAAAGCATATGCCAGGCCCATTTTTGAATATTTTGTATTTGTTCAAAAAATGACTTAATTTCCAAAAATCATACCATAGGGTAAGATATAAAATTTCAGCAGATGGAGTGCAGCTGCACTTGAAATTGCATCCGGGTTTATTTTGAGAATGACTTGTAAGTATTAAGTGGCCACATGTGTGACACATTTTATTTTGTTTCTTTACTGATATTAAAAAGCCTACATGTTCAATACTGGTAGTAAATTAATAATCTCCTTGAAAGATACAGGTATTTGGCAGAAATGCAAGACAACTTTTACAAAGAAGAGAGGTGAAACTAGTATTTGCATGTTGCGGCCCCTACAATGATTGAATAAAGGAGTTTTGAAGACTTTTGAAAGACACTAGGGGAAAAAAGCAGATGAGCAATACACAAGAGCCTGGGTCCCTGACCTGTTACCAAAAACCTTGGGCCTTGTCCCTGATGGCCATGCAATAATGAGGAGAAGGTTTTGAGATCGAGGTAAAAGGAGGTTTATTGCTTTGCCAGCAAAGGGGAAACACAGGGGACTCCTGTGCCAGAAGATTTGATTCTGCCCATCAGGGAAAACAGAGGGTTTTTAAGGAGACTATTCAAAGGCTCCACTCCAGGTGTGCCCTGACCAGGGGTTCCCAGGTGCATCCTGAGTGTGTGTTATGATTAACTAGTTGATCTGGGAGCTCATCACTTCCTAGTTCTTCTGGTGACTTCTCCTTCCTGTGGAGAACAGATAACTCAAGGTAATCTTGTTCCCTGCCCCCAGGTTAGGGAGGGAGACAGGGAGAAGGGGAAAAGAAAAACATTTCCCTTTTAAAATAAGCAGCCAGGGTTATATTCAAAAGGTAAAGTGGACCACTCTTACAACCCCAGTGCTTTCACCAATCAACTTCACCATCCAAATTGAATTGTCAAGTGTGTTTATGTCCAGCTGAATATTTCTGGAAAAAAAATATAGTTCTCTTTTTCATCAGTCTTGACCCCCAAACTGTCAAGTTCCATAGACAGAGTAAGTGCCTGGGTCCTTGGTCCACTTAGGGTGCATATGACCACTCTTTATGCAGTCAGTACCTTTATGACTGCATTGATTGCCTAGGAGATAATAGAATGAGAATCCTAGAAATGAGTGGACCTAGAACCACTCCTCATTTGCCTTTTGGCCTTTGATGTTCCCAGAGCGAGTTTTTGAACTGGGCACGATATTTGTTGGTAAAAGGCAGTTGTGGCTGTTTTTTCCCCAACCCATCTCCAACTCTCTCCTTGTTTTCCCCCAACCCCTGTCCTTGCCTAGCCCTAACCTATCCTAAACTTTCCAGGGACATCCAGACCCATCGATCATCAACTTGGGTCAAACCATGCACCCCTCGCATGGATCTAGATGGGCAGAAGACACCTCCCAGACCGGGCACTCTGGAGCACAGCGCCCAAAATCCACAGCTTCCTCTGCAGGTAAACCACCTCACATTGGAGATTATACAGTAGTGAAAACCCTTGGCAAGGGGACCTTCGCCAAAGTCATGCTGGCCCGTCACGTCATCACAGGTAAAGAAGTGGCAATCAAGATCATCGATAAGAGACATCTGAAGCCACAAGTCCTCCAAAAGATGTACAGAGAGGTGAGAATCCTCAAGATGTTAGACCACCCACACATCCTGAAGCTCTATGAAGCTCTGGACTGCGAAAAAGCACTCTGTTTGGTCCTGGAGTACGCCAGTGGAGGGGGAGTTTTGGACTATCTGGCCAACAAAGGAAGGCTGCAGGAAGAGGAGGCAAGATCTATATTCCGGCAGGTCGTGTCTGCAGTCCAATATTGTCACCAAAAGCAGGTCGCCCACCGAGACCTGAAGGCGGACAATCTGTTATTAGACTCACAGATGAAGATCAAGGTAGCCGATTTTGGACTCAGCAACGAGTTTACACTTGGGCGTAAACTCGACACGTTTTGCGGCAGTCCGCCCTACGCAGCTCCAGAGCTCTTCCAGCGCATAGAGTACGATGGTCCCGAAGTGGATGTGTGGAGTCTTGGCGTGGTTCTGTACACCCTAGTCACCGGGTCGCTTCCTTTTGTTGGGGACAATGTGAGAGAAATTAGAGACAGAGTGCTACAAGGTAGATACCGAATCCCTCTGTACATGTCAACAGAATGTGAAAATCTGCTGAAACACTTGCTGGTGCTCAATCCAACTAAGCGCAGCACCCTGGCCGAAATTATGGGAGACAGGTGGATCAACAGAGGCCTTGATGTCCTCCAACCTCTTGTTGGTCCAGAGGTGGCCATCTCCCACAGAAACATCTCATTGGCTAAGCTGCTGCCAAGCAGGGTCCTCAGAAAGAGCACCAGCTGGCCTCCTCACCGCAAAGTGCAGCGAAGCGTTTCCACTCAGAAGCAGACACAGTCCCTGGACCATGCTGGAACTGGGCCATATCCGACCAGCACTGCCCAGAGTCACCTCAGAGAACATCAAATGGCCTCCCAGAAATCCGGCGGCAGTGCTGTGGGAGGAAAGGGAATTTCTCCAGCCAGGCCCCTACCTGGGATCACCACCAGTCCCAAGGAGCTGGAGACTCCTGAATTCAAGAAAATGCCTGCTGCCTACAAGAGCAGCACACCATCTGGAGGGAGGACACTGTGGAGTAAGTACATTTGCCGCAAAACAACCAAAGCAGACACACGTTCAGTGAGCCGGAATGGTCAGAACAACAGCAACTTCCCTGCTCAGAGCCCTCCAGTGACTTCAACCCACAGTGTCCCAAGTACCTCCACCCGGGGCCGCATCTGCTTCCCCAGAGCCAGTGCCCTTCGTAGAATGTTCCACCGCCAGCCCCGGGAATCCCAAACTGCAACACACGAAGGTCCTCTTGCCTCACCCAGCTGCTTCCATCCAGCTGAAGCATTGCCCCAGACTCAAAGAAGAGGCACCACTGGTGTTTTTACTAAGTTAACATCTAAATTCACAAGAAGGCCTCCAACTGAGTCTGAGAAGACCCTGAGATATAAGGGTTCAAGTCAACATGTCTCTGCTGAGCAGAGAAAGGAGAACCAACAAGCAAAACCTCGCTCCCTGCACTTCACCTGGGGCATGAAAATCACTAGTGCCATGGATCCTAGTGACATCATGAGGGAAATCCGCAAGGTGCTAGATGCCAACAACTGCCAATATATGCACAAGACGCCCTTTCTGCTCTTTTGCATCTATGGAGATGGGTACACCGGGAAAGTGGTGCAGTGGAAGATGGAGGTATGTAAACTTCCCAGACTGTCTTTAAACGGGGTCCGCTTTAAGCCCATATCAGAGAAATCCAAGGCATTCAAAAATATTGCTTCCAAAATTGCCTGTGAGCTCAAACTGGAACCCAGTCATTAGGATGTAAATTAAGCAGCAACTTGAAGTGTTTTCCTCAACACTGATGGACATATAGAATAACATTTAGGCAATTGTTGGGAGCAGTGACTAAATTAGGGTTTTCTTTAATTGTCCCAGGAGGTGATGCCCCTCCTGGTAATTCTTGATGCAAGGCGCTGGTCAAGACTGCCCAGTTACTTGGGTGAAGACCTGTTCCACCTGTACCACCCAGGGAGCTATTCAGTTCTTGAACTTGTGGTTCAGGTGGCAGGGCTCAGCGGTGGAACGTTATGGGCACAAGCTGCCACTCATAATTGGACTGGTCTACATATGACCTTGGTTTTGATGGCTTTGCCCAAATTTTCTCACACAAAAAAAAAAACCTTTTAAGGATAAAACTTATATAACAAACGTGTTGAGCTGGCTCCTGACCATTGCACTCTACCAGAGTGTAATGGACACCAAGTTCCAGCTTTTTCACCCCTTGGATTTCTGACTTTTCTCATCCCCCATGGCCCCTCATCTGGTTTCCTCAATCAACCACCATGCAGGTGGCAGCAGATGGGACCCAAACAGGCTATTACACTGTGGAGTGCAATGACCACAAGCCTTCTCAGTGTGATCAATGAAAGGGGTTTTGGGAGAAAGTTTGTGCAAAGCAAGCCAAACCAGGGTCATAAATAGGGGCAACCCGATTATGATGACCAGCTTGCTTTGATAAACTTCTAACTCCCACACCTGGCATCCAAAACTCATGGTCAAGAAATGAAGAACTCCATGAGTGTCACAGAACCTCTGTTTGAACAGATCATTCCCATAGCAACTGGGAAGTCTCAAGGGGCGCTTTCCCACTGAGAGTTCCCAAGACAGCCTTTGGCTTTGTCACAGAACATTTCAAAAACACTAATCAGATGCTTCAGAGAGGCATTGTCATTTCCATCTTCCATCTTCTACTTCATGACCTGAAAATCTGAGGTGAAGAACACCACACCTGGGAGTAGAAGCTGGCCTTTACTATGAATGCCCTAAAGTCATGGGACACGGAAAAAGAAAAAGAAAAAAAGAGAGAAAGCGTCATTTGAGACATGCCAATTCCTAACAGTACAGTGCTCCATCAATGGCTTTCATTTCAGAGGTACTCCATCTCTCCTTACATGCTCTCCATTGGATGATCCCAAGACAGCCATTGCCTCTGTCACAGACCTGTAAAGAACTCTAATGCAGTTGCTGCTTCAGACAGTCATTGTCATTTCCATCTTCCATCTTCTACATCATGACAGTGAAATCTGAGGAAAAGAACACCATGACTGGGAGTGGAAACTGCAGTTTACTATGAATGCCCTAAAATCAAGGGACACCAGAAAAGTAAGAAAGAAAGAGCCATTTAAGACCTGCAAATTCCTAACACTACAGTAATGCATTAAAGGCGTCCATTTCAGTGGCAATCCATTTCTCCTAACAGATTCTCCATTGAATGTTTCCAAGACAGACCTCGCCTCTGTCAGATTATTCAAGAACCCTAATCCAGTAGCTGCCTCATACTAGCATTGTTGTTTCCATCGTCCATGTTCTACATCATGACCTAGAAATCTGAAAAAAAAAAAAAAAAAGAACACCACGAATGGGAGTGGAAACTGCCTCTACTATGAAAGACTTAAATTCATGGAACTCCAAAATAGAAAGATGCACTTGAGACCTGCAAAAACTTAACACTTCAGTGCTCCATTAATGGGTTTCAGTTCAGAGTTAATGCATCTCTATCACATGCTCTCCATGTAATGTGCCCAAGACAGCCATTGCCTCTGTCACAGACCCATTCAAGAATCTTAATCCAGATGCTGCTTCATACAGCCATTGTTGTTTCCATCTTCCATCTTCTACATCATGACAGAAAAATCTGAGAAAAAGAATATCAGGCATGGGAGTGGAAACTGGCCTGTACTACGAATGCCCTAAAGTCATGGGACACCAAAGAAGAAAGAAAGGTAGACCCATTTGAGACCTGCAAATTCCTAACACCATAGTGCTCCATCAATGGCTTTCAGTTCAGAGGTAATCCATCTCTCTTCACATGCTCTCCATGGGATGTGCCCAAGAGAGCCATTGCCTCTGTCATAGAACATTTCAAGAACCCTAATGCAGTTGCTGCTTCATACAAGCATTGTTCTTTCCACCTTCCATCTTCTACATCATGAACTGAAGGTCTGAGGAAAAGAACACCACACCCGGGAGTGGAAGCTGGCCTTTACTATGAAAGACCTAAAAGTCATGGGATCCTGAAAAAGAAAGAACGACCCATTTGAGACCTGAAAATTCCTAACAGTTCAGTGCTCCATCAATGCCTTTCAGTTTAGAGGTTATATGTCTCTTCTAACATGCTCTCCATTTCATGTTCCCAAGATAGCCATTGCCTCTGTCACAGAAGATTTCAAGAACACTAACCCAGCTGCTACTTCAAACAGTCATCATCATTTCCATCTTCCATCTTCTACAGTATGCCAGTAAAATTTGGGGAAAAATACTCCAAACCTGGGAGTGCATGCTGGCCTGTACTCTGAATGCCCTGAAGTCATGGAACCCCCAGAAGAAAGAAAGACCCATTGGAGACCTGCCAATTCCTAACAGTTCAGTGCACCTTCATTGGCTGTCACTTCTGAGGTCATACATCGCTACTAACACGCTCTTCATTTAATGTTCCCAAGACAACCATTGACTGTCACAGAACTTCTCAGAATCCTAATCCAGTTGCTGCTCCACACAGGCATTGTCGTTTCCTTCTTCCATCTTCTACATCATGACACTGAAATCTGAGGAAAAGAACACCATGCCTGGGAGTGGATACTGGCCTTTACTATGAAAGACCTAAGTCAGAGAAGAAAAGAAAGACCTACTGGAGACCTGCCAATTCCTAACACTTCAGTGCTCTGTAATTGGCTATCACTTCTGAGGTAATCTATCTCTCTTAACATGCTCTCCATTCACTGTTCCCAAGATAGCATTGCCTCTGTCACAGAACATTTCAAGAACCCTAATCCACTTGCTCCTTCAGACAGGCATTGTCGTTTCCATCTTCCATCTTCTACATCATGACAGTGAAATCTAAGGAAAAGAACACCAAGCCTGGGAGTGGAAGCTGGCCTTTACTGTGAATGCCCTAAAGTCATGGGACCCTGAGAAAGAGTGAAGGACGCCTGTAAGAAATACAATTCCAAACAGTTCATTGCTGCAAAATGGCTTTCAGTTAAGAGGTAATCCATCTTGCTGGGAGCCATTAGCCAAGTAGGTATGACAATTTCCTTGCCAGCGTACCCCATGTTGCAGTGACATTGAATGTAGGTGACCTTGCTCAAGGACCAAGGCGGATTAGGGTGTTCCTGGTTTAAGATAATCGGGTTTAGGGCGTTCCCGGTTTAGGTTCCAGGTTTAAGGTTTAAGATTATTCCTGCTGGGAATAGGGCATATCCTGCTGCCTGAGTTCCCCTTGAGTTCTCACGGGATTTAGACAGCAGGATACGCCCAGCCAGACTGCGGCACCATCTCTCTTAACATGCTCTCCATTTAATGTTTCCAAGACAGCCATTGCCTCTGTAACAGAACATATCAAGAACCACATTCCATAACACATGGAGTGCATGTGACCTTCAGCAAAGTTTCTCACTCAATGTATTTTGAGTGATCCTTTCACAAGTGTACAGGTCTCCCTTGACTTTGTTAGGAACACAATAGTGCATTTTAATGGTATGTTCTTTCTGATTGACACACTCTTTGTTCACACATTCATACCATTGTCATGACTGCAGCCAAGCACTGTGATGAATTGGTAGCTATATTTTAATCTTTAGGTGACTTAGCATACAAGCTTTCTATCATTTTGTTCCTAAATTCTTATATTTGAACATTAAATAGTACTCATAATTTTATTTTTTGTTCCATATATCATAAACACTCATTTTTTATTCTCTGATTTATAACATACAGATATTAGTACTTTTGACTCTTCCTCTGAGTTCTTTCAACTTCTGTTATTTGTTTTTTATTTTTTAATTGTCAAGATTGGACAATTATCTAGTATATATTACATGGAAAAGGAAATCCATTAACTCTTAAATTTAAAGAATATTTCCATTCTGCGTTAAAAAAAATAGACCAACAAAGTTTCATGCATAATAACGATAGTCTTTCAGAACCGGAACTTTTCGTCACTAAAAATCTCCTGTCAAGAAACCTCAGAATATTCAATATGAGATGTACATATGTCCTTAAGAGATGAACACTGACACTGAGGCCAATCAGGTCAATCAAGTCAAGACAGCCAATCTTATTGGCTACCCATGTCAGGTAGGTGGTCTGACATTATTTTCTACTAATCTCATGTTTCCACTGACTTCTTTGTGTACACACAGGTGTTCGTGCTCTGCCTCCATGAATTTATACTGACAACATGCAATTCAGGTGTTGCTTGCTTCTTTAATCTTGTAAATATGGAAAACTACTCACAGTACTTATGATACTATGATTTTGTAATTCCATTTCACTGAGTAGTGTCTTTTTTCTCCCTTTCTTTTCTTTCCCTTTTGGTACTGGAGATTGATCCCAGGTGTGGTTTACCACTGGACTACATTGTCAGTCCTTTTTAATTTTTATTTTTCAGACAGGGTCTCACTAAGATGTGAAGGTTAGCTTTCAACTTGTGATCCTTCTGTCTTGGTCTCCCAAGTGGCTGGGATTACAGGTGTGAGCCGCAGTACCTGGCATTTCATTTTATTTCACTGGTTCAGTGGTTTGTTTTCCAATTACCTCCCTTTTCCTCATCAATATTTGCCTTCAGTATATAATCTTTCCTTCAATTTGTCCTATTTCGTCTAATGCAGTTACATTCAACAAAGTAGGATCATGATAAGAACAAAAATTCCAAGAGGTGTGTGGTGCACAACTATTATAACAGCTACTCAGGAGACTGAAGCAGGAGGATCAGAAGTTTGAGGCCAGCCTCAGCAATTTAAAGAGACCCTGACTCAGAAAATGAAAAAGGTTGGTGATGTAGCTCAGTGGTAGAGTGCTCCTGAGTTTAATCCCTAGTACCTAAAAAGTAAAGAAAATAATAGAGAAAACACAAGAATTTCTCTTGGGGAATCACAGAAACCCCACATTCCACATCTTTTTTTGAGGAATCTCCATACTGCTTTCCAGAGTAGTTGCACTAATTTGTAGTTCCACAAACAGTATATGGGAGTACCCTATCCCCCACAACCTCATCAACATTTATTGTTACTTGTATTCTTAATGATTGCCATTCTCACTAGAGTAATATGAAATCTCAGTGTAGTTTAAATTTGCGTTTCTCTAATTACTAGTGATGTTCAACATTTTGTCATATATTTCTTGATCATATTTCTTCTTTTGAGAAGTGCCTATTTAGTTCCCTTGCCCATTTATTAATTGGGTTATTTGTGGGTTTTTTGATGTGAAGTTTTTTGATTTCTTGGTATATCCTGGATATTAATGCCTTATCTGAGGAGAGTGGGTGGCAAAGATTTTCTCCTGTTTTGTAGGTTCTCTCTTCATGCTCTTGATTGATTCTTTGGCTGAAAAGCTTTTTAGTTTGATACTATCCCATTTATGGATGTTTGATTTTACTCCTTGCACTTATTTACCTTATTTATTTGCTTCCTTAGTGTGGATATGAATTCTATTTTGTATTGTTTTCCTTTGAGATACTTTCCTTACTATTTCTTGAAGTGCAAGTCTGTTCAAAACCAATTTTCTTTATTTAAAATAATTTCACTTAACCTTATTTATTTTAAAATTATTTTAATAAACTTTAATGTGCATATTTAAGAAATACAATATAACAATATATATATATATATATATATATATATATATATATGATATATGTGCATATGAAAATGGTTATCACAATGAAACAAATTAACATATCCATTATCTCAGATTTACTTTTAGTTTTGAAGGATGCTTTTTGTTTTGTTGTGAAATTCTGGGTTAACAGCTTTATTCCTAAATTAAGAATTATAAATTTGCCTTTCTAGTTTCTTATGACTTGAATTTTTTTTCTGATGAGAAGTCAATGATAATTTTCATTTTCAGGTTTTCTCTATATAATGCATTCCCTTCCTCTGTGTTCTTTATCAAATTGGTCTCTATCCATTGTCCCAGAAGATTGATTATAATGGTCTTGGTATAATACTATTTTTGTTTGTATTGTTTGAAGTTTGTTGAGCTTCTTGCCTTTGTGGATTTATGGTTGACATGAAATTTAAAACACTTTCAGCTAATATTCCTTTGAATATGTTGTCTTGCCCCATCCTCATTCCTCTTTCCTTTCTGGGTCTTCAATCACATTCATGTTATACTCTTGATGTTTTCCCACAAATCATGAAGGCACTCTTCATATTTTTTTTCTCATGCTTTTCTTCTTTCCTTAAGTTTTAATAGTTTATATTGCTGTATTTTCAAGTACCCTAAAATTCTTGCATATAAAATCTGATCTGCTATTATATACACCCAGTAATTTTTAAATGTTTTAAAACATTTACTCTTGTTAAGGTATTATAATTTTTCACTCTGAACTTCTATTCATTTTTATGGCCTCCATTTCCCACTACATTATACATATGTTTTTATTCAGCTCCTTGAGCATGTTTATGATGACCACGTTAAAGCACTTGCTGTTTACTTACATCATCTCTCTGTTCAGTATATGTTTCTATATACTCCTATTTCTCATAGTTATTATTCACCTTTCACTTCTTCTCATATCAGGTCTTTCTTGAATATTGAATATTGTAGATCTTAAGATATTGTGTGGCCTATGTTGTTTTCCTTGTAGACAGCAGAATTTCTTTCTTTTTTAAATTTTTTATTTGTTTAAGTTACACATGACAGTGCAATGACCCTGACATATCATACATTTGAATCAGATGGGATATAATTTCTCATTTTTCTGAGTGTACAGGCTGCAGAATTTCTTTAGCAGAGAAATTGCTGAGACCTCCATATCATTGCATTACCTCATGGTGTCAGAGTTGAAAGAGCCTGAGGGTATGTGTAATGTTGGGGGGCCATAGGCATCACTTGCTTATTTCTCATCTCTTAAGAACCATTTTTATGAAATACCTTTTATCCCATGTATGAAATCAGGATTTTTTTTAAAGATATTTTCTCAGCTGGGCATGGTGTTGAATGCCTATAATCCCAGTGACTTGGGAGGATGAGGAAGGATTATAAGTTTGGGGTCAGCCTCAGAAACTTAGGTAAGATCATGTCTCAAAATAAAAAAGGCTGGGCTGAGGATGTGGCTCAAGTGGTAGCGCGCTCGACTGGTATGCGCGGGGCACTGGGTTCAATCCTCAGCACCACATAAAATAAAAAATAAAGATGTTGTGTCCACCAAAAACTAAAAATATAAATATTAAAAAATTCTCTCTCTCAAAAAATAAAAATAAAAAATAAAAATAAAAAAAAGGCTAAGAATGTAGATTAGTGGTAAAGTACCCCTAAGTTCAATCCTCAGTACTGAAGAAGAAATACTTCTCATTTCATAGTTCTTTACAATAGTTCTAAACTCATACAAGTGACATTGTCATAGATAGTAGATAGTAGAGTATGCTGTGATTTTAAATAGGATTAATTCTTTCTCAAGCTAATAAGAATGACACCTGAAGATATAAACATTAAATAACTGGGACCATTAGTGTCCCAGAAAACTTTGGTGAGAATTAAGATTATTAAGCTATTGTTTTTTTTTTAATTTACTTGTTGAAACTGTTATCATTCATTATAAGCCATTTCATAAAACACTATTTCCACACTGTATTAGAGAATGTGATAAAGCCATCCTCAAACTTCTGATAACTTTAAAGAGTGAGTAACGACTGGACTAAATCCAGTATGAAAAAGAAGGAATAAAGAATCTAAAACTGAGGATATGGAAATTATACTTGACATTTAGGACATATGTGGACATGTGGAAAAGATCAAGATGAGATGGCTCTGAACACTTAACTAGAAAATGAGACCACAGATAAAGTGCCTACCAGATGCATGACACAAAGCACTGGGGGCTCTTGGTAGGCATTCTCTAACCTTTACAATAATAAGCAGATTTTGTGTAATTGCCAGGAGGGTTTATATAAGTATTGATTGTCAATAGAAATAAGTTGGTGAAAACAAGTGATGTTTGATTTACAGCAAATTCAAAAGATGGCATTACTATTTTCGGAAAATAATAAATAAGGATATACTAAAGAAATGAAAATATCATTACCTATAGCTAATATCCTGGGGTCTCTAATCTACAATATGAAATATGTGTATAAAAAGATACAGTTTTAGAGATCTAACAACATGTTATATCCTGATTATTTGCATTAACCTACACATATTCTCAACACTAAAATTACATATTGATGTTTTATTTTATATATCACTTTTGTTGCTTGAATAGAAAAAAAACCAAAATGTTATTTTAGTATCTTAGCATAGAGAGACCTAATTCAATGGAGTCATTGGGGTTGAAAATGGAAGAAGGAGGAGGAGGAGGAAGAAGTGGAAGAAGTGGAAGAGGTGGAAGAGGTGGAAGGGGTGGAGGAGGAGGGGAAGAGGGTGAGGAGGGTGAGGGGAAAGGGGAGGGGAGGGGGAGGAAAGGGGGAGGAGGAGGAGGGAGGAGGAGGAAAAGTTTGTTAAAAGTTTAGAACATCTGTTGCCAAGCCATTAACATCACTGAGTATGGCATATAAACACTATTGGCTTCTTAATTCATACTGACCACTCCCCTCATATCTTTAAATATATCTCTATATGTTTCAAACAATTGTTTATTTTGACATATTTTGGTTTAATCCATATTTTTTAAAAAATAATTTCAAGGTATATTAAATATGAAAGCCATTATGAGTACAAGCATTAAGAAACAACTCATGACTACAACACTTCTGTAAGGAAATGTATTTATTTTATTGTTTTTATGAAGTTTATCAGCAATTTGGTATTTAAGTCCAACAAAGCTTAAATTGTCTTTAGCTATCATTGGTGTCAATTATTATGGTTAAATTGATTAGATTTGAGTATCAGTTCTACACAACCTGAAAAACACAATGATTGATAATTTGTATTACTTTGAGAGGTTATGTTTAATGCCCATGTTTTGCTTCATATCTAGTAGAAAGGAGAGATTATTTTTAAGCCAACTTATTTTAAATTATTTTATGATGTTAGAAGAGATGAAACTCACTGATGAACAGAGTATATAGATAATGAATCCCATGCTTGGTTCAATCTCCAGCACCAAAAATAAATTAATAAGGATACATTATCCAAATGCCATCTAGATAGGATCAGAGTAGCTTTATTGAAATATATATGAATATGTTGCTTCATTAAGTCCCATGACAGTCACATTGGATCTTTTCCCAGCTTTTCATACACATTCCCAATGTTCCTCTCCTTTTCCTTTTTCTGTGCTTATAAAATCATATACTTGTGCCTGACACATACTTAATCTTTTCTCTTTTTAAATCCTAATGTGTTCTAATTTGACTCAAATTTTGTTTTCTTTAATCTTTAGTCACTTCTGCCAGTTCTGTCACATATATAATTTGAACATATTTTAAGAGTAACAAAAATACTTTTTCTTCAACTTGTTTAAATATCAATCTCTTTATTTACATATAATTTTTAGTGAATGCTTTGTTCTAAATTCATGTGTTAGGTAACTCAGTAATCTTTAATCTTACATGGAGACAATTTGCATATATAAATTTTTAAGTAATTATAAATTATACATTGATATTGAGATATTTACATATCTAATTTACACATACTTAGATGTTGCACATCTAACTTAGAGTTGTGAAATTTGTATTTACCACTCTAACCAAGTCCAAAGACAGAAAAATTCCTTGTGAATTATTTCACTAATTCTATAAATAAGGATTTTTCAATAGTTGTGAAGAGAGACTGATTTTACCTTTTTTTTTTTTTTTTTTTTTGGAATGAAATATCATCATTCAATATGTGCTTTTAGTAGTCTAGCTTTTATTATCAAAATGCTTGTGACATCATTTGTGTTGATTCATGTTTTCATTATTAATCCATTTTTAATGCTGAGTAGTATTCAATTGCATTAATGTACATAAAGCCTTCCTTCCTTCATTCATTCATTTATTAGTTTGTTTTATTTATAATTTTTGATTATTATAGACAATGAAATTGTGAATATACCTATACAGATCCTTTTATAGACAAATATTTACATTTCTTTTGAGTAAGAGGAATTTATTGAAATAAATTGGAATTCCAAGCAAATAGAATTAGTGTGCCATAATTTTAAAGTGAAGCTAAAGAGTTAATTAAAATTCCTCTACCTTTACTCTTCTCTTCCTGGCAGCAAGTAAGAATTCCAGTGGTGACACATCTTGCCAGCATTCAGTTTTTAGTCTTTCAATTTTTCTCATGCTATAAGGACTCTGAACCTCTGTCTCTCTCTTGTCTTTTACTGAAAGCAAATCCTATGTAACTATTTTCTGCTCTTTCTACTTGTAAAAGTTTAGAAGTATTATAAACTGTCTCTCTAGCATTCTGTAATTATTTCATCTACGCATTTGCTTGCAACTTTTCTGAAGGCAATGCCATTATTTCTTTCTTTAGTTGTATCATTCTTTAACCTTCTCACAATTAGCATAATGCCAGATATCATCAGAGGCTAAAAGTCTTAAATTATGGAATATTAGTGATAGAAAAGACAATATCTTAGTAAATTCTTCATTTTACAGGTACTGTACAGTATTCAGATAGTATTTGATATAAAATGCAATGCCCAAAATACACCAGCTGAGTTCAAATGGAAGGCAAAATCTTTTAGCTCTTGATTCAGAGTATTGTACTGTGTACCCAGCAGCTTCTCCTGATAAATTGAAGTTACTTCTTATTTTGTTATTGATTTTAAAATAAATAAATGACAGTGGAATTCATTACAATTCTTATTACATCTACATAGCACAATTTTTTATATCTCTAGTTGTATATAAAATATGTTGACACCAATTTATGTCTTCATACATGTACTTTGGATGATAATGTCTATCACATTCCACCATCTTTGCTACCAACTGAGCTATATCCCCAGCCCAAAGTTACTTCTTATTCTGATGACTTTAAGAGCTGAAAAGTTGAGGGCACACAGATTAGCATACATGTGTACTCATAATAAGAATATACCTTTAAGAAACTTCACCTGTCCTTCATGTGTATCTTTAACTTGGGTATTAACGATAACCTTCCTATCCTGAGAAATGATCTCAAAGTTCAACTTTTTTCCTGATCAATAGCCCAAAATTTTACTTAGAGTCTCAGAAGAAAAATAAAGCATTCCTTGGTATTTCTCCGAATCTGTAATATTTTAGTTACATTTAAGAATTCAGAATTATTCATTTATTTTAATTAGTATATATGAAAGCTGAATGCATTTTGATCCATTGTACACAATTGCAGCACAACTTTACATTTCTCTGGTTGTACAAGATTTAGAGTCACATTATATGTGCAATCATACGTGTACCTATGGTAATGATGTCCATCTCATTCCTCCATCTTTCCTGCTCCCAAGCACCCTCTCTACCCTCCCTCCTCTTTGCCCAATCAAAGTTCCTCCATTTTTCCCATGCCTCTCCTCTTTCCATTATGGATCAGCATCCACTTATCAGAGAGAACATTTGGCTTTTGTGTTTTGGAATTATCTTACTACAGTTAGCATGATATTCTCCAGCTCCATCCATTTACCTGCAAATGCCATAATTTTGTTCTCTTTTAATGCTGCATAATATTCCATTGTTTTTATATACCACAGTTTCTTTATCCATTCATCTCTTGAAGGACATCTAGGTTGCTTCCACAGTTTAGCTATTGTGGATTGAGCTGCTACAAACACTGATATGGCTGCATTACTATAGTATACTGATTTCAACTCCTTTTGGTATAGACCAAGGAGTGGGATATCTGGGTCAAATGGTGGTTTCATTCCAAGTTTTCTATGGAATCTCCATATAGCTTTCCAGATTGGTTGTACCAATTTGCAGTCCCACCAGCAATGTGTGACTGTGCCTTTTCCCCACATCCCAGTCAACATTTATTGTTGTCAGTATTCTTGATAGCTGCCATTCTGACTGGAATGCTATTAAATCTTAGAGTAGTTTTGATTTGCGTTTCTCTAATTACTAGAGAAGTTGAACATTTTTTCATATATTCATTTGTTGGTTAAGTATATATCATCTCTGAGAAGTGTCTGTTCATCTCCTTAGCCTATTTACTGATTGGGTTGGGTTTTTTTTTTTTTTTAATTGTTGTTGTTTGGTGTTAAGTTTTTTGAGTTCTTCATATATCCTGGAAATTAGTGCTGTTTCTGACGTGTGTTGCAAAAATTTGCTCCAAAATGTATGCTCTCTGTTTACCTCATTAATTGTTTCTTTTGTTAGAAAACATTTTAGTTTGAATCCATCCCATTTATTAATTCTTGATTTTATTTCTTGTGCTATAGGAGTCTTGATAAGGAAATCGGAATCTAATCCAACATGACAAAGATTTGGGTCTACTTTTTCTTCTAATAGGCACAGGGTCTCTGGACAAATTCCTAGGTCTTTGATTAACTTTGATTTAATTTTGTGCATGGTGAGAGATAGGGGTTTATTTTCATTTTGCTACATATGGATTTCTAGTTCTCTTTGCACCAGTTGTTGAAGAGGCTATCTTATCTCCATTGTGTGTTTTTGGTGCCTTTGTCTAGTATGAGATAAATGTGTTTATGTGGGTTTGTTTATGTGTCTTCAATTCTGTCTATTTTGGTGACAATACCGTGCTGTCTTTGTTACTATAGTTTTGTAATATAGATTAAGGTCTGGTATTGTGATGCCTCCTGCTTCAGTCTTCTTGCTAAGGATTGCTTTGGCTATTTTGGCTCTCTTATTTTTCCAAATGAATTTCATGATTGCTTTTTCTATTTCTATAAAGAATGACTTGGGATTTTAATTGAAATGACATTGAATCTGTGTATTGCTTTTTGATAGTATGGCCATTTTGACAGTATTAATTTTGCCTATCCAAGAGAATGGGAGATCTTTCCATCTTCTAAAGTTTTCTTCAATTTCTTTCTTTAGTATTCTGTAGTTTTCATTGTAGAGGCCTTTCACCTCTTTTGTTAAGTTGATTCCCAAGTATTTTTTTGAAAATTTTTTGAGGCTATTGTGAATGGAGTAGTCTTCCTAATTTCTCTTTCCTAGGATTCATCACTGATGCATAGAAATGCATTTGATTTATGGGTATTGATTTTATATCCTGCTACTTTGCTGAATTCATTAATTAATTCTAGAAGTTTTCTGGTGGAGTTTTTTTGAGAAAACTCAAATTACTAAAATTTGTAATGAAAAAGGAAATATCATGACAGAAAATACTGAAATACAGAAGACAATTAACAACTATTTTGAAAATTTATGCTCCAGTAAAATAGAAAACCTCAGAGACACCAACAAATTTCTAGAGGCATATGATCAACCTAAACTGAGTCAAGAGGACATGCACAATTTAAACAGATTCATTTCAAGCAAGGAAATGGAATACGCCATCAAAAGCCTACCAAGCAAGAAAAGCCTGAGACACAACAAATTCATAGCAGATGTCTATAAAACCTACAAAGAAGAATTAATACCAATACTCCTCAAATTATTCCATGAGATAGAAAAGGAAGAACCCCTTCCAAACTTATTCTACGAAGCTACTATCATCCTGATACCCAAACCAGTCAGAGACACATAAAGGAAAGAAAATTTCAGACCAATATTCCTGATGAACATTGGTGCAAAAATTCTCAATAAAATACTGGCAAATAACATACAAAAACATATTTTAAAAAAATGGTGCACCAGGATGCAAGATTGGTTCAAATACAAAAATACAAAAATACATAAATACAATTCATCACATCAATAGACTTAGTGATACAAATCATATGATTATATCAATTGTTGCAGAGAAAGTATTTGACAAAATACAGCACCCTTGTTTAAAACATTAGAAAAACTAGGGATAGTAGGAACATACCTCAACATCGTAAAAGCTATCTATGCTAAATCCAAGGCCAACGTCATTCTAAATAGAGAAAAATTGGAAGCATTCCCTTTAAGGTATGGAACAAGACAGGGATGCTCTCTTTCACCACTTCTAGTCAACATAATCCTTGAAACTCTAGCCAAAGCAAAGATGAAAGAAATTAAAAGGAAATGGATAGAAAAAGAAGAACTCAAACTATCATTATTTTCTGACAACATGATTCTATCACATTCTTATTGTAATGGACTCTAAACAAAAAGATGAAAGTACAACTTCCTTCTTAGAGAGTGTGGAAACCACTAGACAGGCTTTTAATAGAAGCATATCTGGTACAATTAAGGCCTTTACTGGCCTTATGAATTTAACAGGTTCAAGAAAATGTCTGGACAAATCACATGGCCAACTCCATGTGGGTTTCAGTCTTAAACTATCAGCAGATAAGCATATTTTGCTGTTTTTTTTTCTAATACATCTTTTCTAACTGCTATTCTTGTCATATATGATAAATGTCATGCAAATTTATGGGAAAAAGAACATTTCAAAGGCCTACATTTAAAATTTGAAAGTTAGAATATTTTCTTATATTCCTATGAATTCTCTTTTTCTTCAAGTATAATTATTGTAAGGAATTCAGAGCATGCCAGAAATTATGACAATTATTTCATACCTGGAATAAAATGTTGTTTATTGCTATACTTTTAGCCTGAAGAAATCTATTAACTATTACTTTGATTTATGTGTCCCATAAATCTTGGTGGAGATACTTTCATAAATATATTTTTCATAATCAGTATATAAAGACATGTCTTGAAATTTGGAATTATATCTCAGAGCAGAGCACCTAATTTCAGACACACAACTCTTCTTTCCCCAAGATATGGACTAGAATCTGGCTATTCTTAAACACTAAGAGCCCTTTCATTATTTTGTGTTTTAAAGCCTCTGATTCGCACATTAAGATACAGGGAAGATCAGTGGAGTAGAAGGAGGAGAAAGGGAAGGAGGGAGGGAGGAAAAGGGAAAGAAATACAGAATGAATCTAACATACTAGTTAACAGAATCTTGTTATATACATATTAAAATGTACCAAAAGGAATACCTCCTTTATGTTTATGCAGAAAACATCAACATAGAATCTTTGTTTATTGCTCCTGACTATTAGAACTGTCGATCCCCACAAAACACACCATGTTATTACAGACCTCTGCATTGATAATATATTTATATATTTTATAGGAAAGTCTGGAAGGCAAAAATGTACTTATGACATCAGATTTTGTTGAAAGTTCCATGGCTAAGGCAGCATTTTTCCCATACACAATATTTTCTCATTTTATCAAAGAATCTATCAAAAGTACACAAGCAGATATTACTTCCTTTCCACTTAACCACCTATAATGACATTGGGCTCCTTGAGACTAGCAGTAGTGTCCTGGAGTCACAAGGGCAAGGTATATTATATGACTGGGAAACACAGGCCAAATACTTATAATATCCTTTTGTGAAATAATAGCAAACCCTCAAGGTAGTTTTTTCTGATGTTGAAGATCAGAATGTTTTGGAAAACAAATAAACACTGAAAAAGAAGCTTGTAAATCTGTTTCATTGCCAATGGCCTGACAGTTAAGGATATGACAGGATGTTGGTGGGCCCATAGCATTTTAATTGCATACCTTGGATTCTCTTTGGATTCTTACTTTGTTTTTCACAATATCTGATGACAAGAAGCAACATTGCAGAATTTAATATCCAGTGAATGTCCATACAGTACCATGATATGTCAGAGGAATTGTGGATAATCTTGCCCTGGCAACCAGTCAGCTATGTTACCTCTGTGTATTACTGAGCATGATAGGTGTTGTAAATAAGAATTTTAAATCCTACAAAATATTGTTACTATATATGATATTATTATGGTATTAAAATTACTATGTAGTGAGCTCATCACAAATCAGCTTTCAGTTTGAGGTATACCTGTTTTGCCACTAATTATTAATTTTTATTTTCTTAATCTATAAGTTGAAAATAATTACACCAGTCACCTTTGACAAGTATTTTTCAAGATACTTGAAAAAATATACTTTGGTTAAAAATTTTAATGTCATATATATATGTGAACTGAAAAACTAATTTATAATAAAGCCATTCTGAAAATGCAAAGATGCATTTTAAAATATTACCAAGATTTAAAAATACAGAGTGATTAACCTTATGTATAAAACTCAGTGAAGTTTTATATGCACCCACCTATATGACATCTAAGGCATTTACTATACTAATTTTGAACTTCCTGTTATACAACAAAAGAATCTCTTTTCTTTGGTAAGAAGGAAAAAATGAGTTTTTAACTAAGCAAAGATATAGTTTTGGGGGATAACCAGAGGCCAGGAATAATGGCTAATTTTTAGGTGTCAACTTAGCTACAGTACCAGTGATTCACTCAAACATTACGTGTTTCCATAAAGATATTTTGTAAGGGTGATTGACATCTGCAATAAGTTGACATTGATGGAAATTGCCCTTAATCATTTTCAGAGGTCTGATCCAAACAGTTGATAAGTCCCTGAGGAAGAAATTTGGTCTGTGAAGGGAAGCACCAGGGAACACAATCAGGAATAGTGAAAGAGATATATTTATATCATATTATAAAAGTGGTACCTCAGCTCCACAGTAACTTTGGTTTCAGGTGTCCTAATGCAGTGTTAGGTATTCTCTGACTCTGTGCTTTCCTGATTTACTCTACTTTTCCCTTTACTCTCTCCCATAGTCCCGATTTCAATACATGTCCATTCTCTGCTCTTTCTTAATTGGTGGATTTTTTTTTTCTTTTTTGGATTTGACAAGAGTGGCTCTTCATCCATCTTCTCTTCTCACCCTATACTATCTAAGGCAACTATTTGTAATTGTGGTTGTAATGGTGATAATATGTTAGTAAATTCTAAATTCAACTAATTCACACAAATTATCTTATGGATATGCATACATAACTCACTAGCTGACATCTTGACTTTAATATCCCCAAGTTGCTTGGGAATCAACATGCTTAGAATCCAACCTTTAATTTGTTCTACTAACAGCTGCCTTGGGCACAGCCGCATGTCCCTCATTGTCCGGGCATCTTGAGAAGTCAGAAGAAGTGCATATGTGCCACTGATGAAAGGTGTTGAGGGATAAAAGTCACTCAATAGAGTGAACCATAACTGTGTTTAGCACTCCTTCCTCAGCATGGCTGACTTTTAAAACGAGTCCTTTCATTCTTGAAACCAGCTTCATGGTAAACATTGCAATGCTTCCATATATTTTTGAGTCTTTAAAGCCTAGTAATTTCTTTTTGTGTGTAATTATACACAATATAGGGAGTAACTGAGATCTAGATAATGAATGTTTTCAACATCACTTTACTTAATTCTTACAACAGTTTTTGAAGTTGATAATATTACCCCTAGGTAATATTAGGTAACATAAGGCAGGCACAGGGACATAAAGTATTTTCTCCAAGATCACACAGTTGGGCTGCAGTAGAACTGAGATTTAAATATAAATGAATCAGACTCCAAATGTCTTGTACTTTGGATGTTATGATTCTGGTAATTGGCATTCCCTTTGCTTGTCTATAAATCAAACATTCAGAAGTAGCTGATAGCAATTTTAAATTGATAGCAATTTAAAAATGAAATCAAGTGTTTACATATTCCTAGAGATTGTAACTTAATGTATTTTTTCATGTAACATGGATTTATTTTATCAAAAATATTGTATCCTATGTAGCATCTCATTCAGTTGTCTTCTTAACTCAGAGGAATATGCATTTCTCAACATTCACATAGACGTGAGTTTAACATGTCACAATTTCTTTCTGCTCAACTATATATTATTATGCTGTATTCTTACATTTAACAATTTCTACTCTTAGCCATTCCATTTTAAATAAGATTCTAAATCAGCTCATGTGAAAATGTTATTAACTGACTATTAACTGGTTCTTCTAGATCATGACTCAATAAAATATCCTGTGGAGAAGAAATGAGAAAAATACTTTTCATTTTTTCTTACATACAATTGAAACTTATTCAATAAGATTTTCTAATAAGAAGGAGACCTTTCTGCTCACAGTTTGCAAATTACAAACACCTCCATTTTTAATGTAAAAGAAAAAACATCGTTATCTTTCTCAATATAGTGCCATTTTCAATGAGCAAGATTTGAATACTTTCAATTTTGAAAATAAGAGATTTTTTTCCTTAGTTCGAAGCTTTAGATGTAAAAACCATTTGCATTTTCTTTATAGAAATAGATTTTTTTACAAGCCTCTTTATAGATTCAATATTCAGTTGTCAATTGGCCCTGACCTCTTCTCTTAGTCCTAGAAGACTTTAAGCATCAGCCCCCTACAGAACTGTGAATTTGGCACATCTCTCCTATCTGGATCTCATCACCTGGTACTTGCCTCCAATCATATTTTTTTTAATTAGTGTTTCTACTTTATGTATGATTCCTCATAAAGGGTTTTTAGTAAGAATAAAAGTAAACACAAATAAATGAATTAATATAAACAACAGAAATCAAACGGATGTCAGGAATATGTGCAAAAGAATGAAAACAATCCCTTGTTAAAAGTCTATGTCTCCAAAGTCTCCATTAGTATTTTATACATTACATTGTTAAAAGAAAAGTATTTTTTCTATTCTTTCTTTTATTAAGTAGCTAAAATTTTGAGAAATCAAGATATACTAGAATTATATTCATTTTGATTATTGAATTCATATGATGCCCTATAGTGTAAGACATGAAAAAATATTTTTAAACTTTTCACATTGATAACAATACAATAATGTGCAGTATCAGGAAGACTATTCCCAATTTTCTAAAGTAAACTTAAGCCTTATTTGTACTTCACTTACTCTGTTAACTCCACTATTGAAAAATTATTTTATGTACTATATTTTAAATTCTTTGATTAAAAAGAAAAATGTTTATACAAATCACATTATCTAATGATTTTCCAGATGTTACATATTTAATGTCTCTAATTTTTAAATACACACAGTCAAACAAATATTCTCAACAAACCTTTCTATATTCACGGTTCCCTCTAGGCAACAGCATACCCAGAATGCTACTTCATTTACCCCCCATTAAAAATAATTTTCTGTGTATGATGCAAACAGCAGAAAGTATTTAAAATATACATAGCAATAGCATATCATTCTTAGATATTCTTAACATTAATATTAATTCTTAATATTTCACATGCAGTGGTTTTCTGATCTACAGACTTAGCTTGAATTATTCTGTTTCAATATCTCTTTGCATGGGCAATTTGGAATGTTTTAGATGCTTAATAATTGAGTGTATGTCAATTCAATTAGCCATAAGGGACTCAGGATCAACCATTTAGACTACACTCTGATTGAACATCCTAAAATCTTTTTTGTGAGCATTCAATTCCTGAAGCTCTTTGGGTCCCATCTCTGTGCAATGGTTTATAGTCTGACTAACAGCAATGCTGCTTACTTCCTTCAGGGAAGAGGTGTTTTAATGCCTGTGAAATGCTGTATTGCTTTTAAATGCATAATGATAGGTTTTACATTTGCCTGAAGATTTTTAATAATTTAAAAAGATGCTTTTTCTAGTAATCAAAATGAAATAATTTTTTCTGATAATTACCTCAGTCACTTTTAAAAAGTCAATGATGAACATATTCATGCTGGGAGATATAAAATGATGATTAAATAGAATTTAAAATTGAATATATTTTTCTCTCTGCCATTTGTTGAAGTTGCTACTTAAATTTAGTACTTGTAAGAAATTGCTATTTTCTTAATGAAATATAATTAATAGAATATTTTTCATTGCAGAAAATATTTTTTTCATTTCTTATTTGCAACATTTAAGATTATAATATAGGGGAGCAATGAGCTAGTGTGGAGAGTTTGTGACAAAATTTGACTCTAGATTTGTAAATGATGATTGGAGAGAGACAGGCTTCAAAGATGACTTTCAGGGCAGCTTCACAGAATGAATACCATCTCTAAAGAGGCAGAACTATCTCAGTCTTAATTCCAGAATTGTTCAAGATCATGATAATAATAATAACAGGAGCATAATTCTGGGGAATCCCTATAACAGTTCATCCATAGTAATTCATTCATTAGAGCGAGAGGTCGGTCCCATGATTTCAGGCATGGGTTAGGGAATAGGGCTAGGATACTTTCCCTGAAAGAAGTCAAGAAAAATCAAGTCTTGGAAAAAGAAACTAAGAATACAAATAGGAATTTGAGTACAACTAGGTAAGAATTGAGTAGAGAAAGTAAATAGGTATTCAAATCTTTGTTGCTCCATTAAGAGGAAGTAAATGTAGTTTTCTGTTTTTCTAAATAAGCCAATAAAAAGTGTGTATTTGGAGGTACTGCATAGAGGTAGGTGTAAGAGTTGATGGTTGTGATGGTAAATACTACAAAAAGAAGGTAAGTTCATTAAGAAATTAGGTCCAGGGTCTTGCTGGCAATGAGTATATACTCCAGAGCATCTGAAACATTTAAATCTGGATTATTTAATTCTGAGTTTTATTGGGAAACAGAGCAAACCTGGGCTCTGTTGTTATATGAATGTAGAGAAGAAAATATCACATGTTCAAGGTGAGAGATGAAAGTCTCCTCCACATTCCTAAAACATCTGATGATACTCAGGCCTACTGTATCTACACAATAAAACAGAACTGAGTAAGTTTACAAGGTATGTTTTTCATTTAATGAATTCTCTCAAAAATTTCCTTTTTTTTCTGGGAAGAATTCTATCTTATCTTTGGAGCAACTTAACTCTGTTTTATTAACAGTAAAATTAATAAATGCAGATTCCTTTCGCAAAAGAGGAGTGTCTAAGAATCCAGGAATAAATTACAATATCAGAGAATTGGCATAAGTTAAGAAGAATTAAGTAATCAAGGAAAATCGTCAAAACTTTGGGAGAAAATAATCTAAATGTACATAACTTTCAGAGAGGATGGTGGAAAATAAATCTCAAGAGAATTTTTGCAAGTGGGGATATTTTGTAAAACATTATAGGCTCTCATACTTAGGTTACAATATGACTTCTCCACATTCTGATTCAACATGCATTTAAAAATATTTAGGTAGTACCAATTATTCATCAGACATTGTACGACAAGGCAATGATCTAAAATGATTATTAAAAAGTCATACATTATATTTAATATTGTATCAATATTAATTTGCTGTTTTTCACAAAGTACTATGGTTATTCTAGCTGCTATAATCAATGGAGACTGCATAAAGGATACAGAATTCCCTGTACTGTTTTTGCATCTGCTTGTGAGTCATAGTGCTAAAAAAAAGGCATATGTAAAGAAGAAAAGAATGGTGACTGTCTTTATGGATGTTAAAGTATATAAAATGAGATAGGATTTAAGTAAACAATCACAAAAACATATGAAAAAAATCATAACTGTAATAAATCCTATGAAGCAAATCCTACTGAAGCTCAAGAGTTATATGGAGACGTATAACCAGTCAGAAAATCAAGGAATCCTTTATTTTAGGAGTCAAGAAACTGAGAATTAACTAAACAAAGAGAGAAAGAAAGAGTATGGTAGATAGGCAAACAGTTTGCCAAAATCCTGTGTTGTGGGAGATTTTGAAAAGTCTTAAGTGGCTTAAAGAACTTCCTCATGTAATTACAAAGCAGGTAAAGAATTAGAGCACCAAGAAAATCCCAAGATCCACTCTCATGGCCCTTCTCACCCCTGTATCCTTCACCTTCTCAAGGAACACATGGCTCTAATCTTGACATGGGTTCTAACTTTTTCTTGCTTCAATTTATAGAAATGGGTTATTGTGTATTCTTTTATATCAGCCTCATTGCATTCAATATTATATTTGTTATTCATCCATGTTATTGCATACAATTTTTAATCTTTATTTTTTACTTCATTAGGTAGATATGTATAGATTTATCAATTCTAACCACATTAGACATTTGTGTCATTTCTGTCTATTTTTTATTAAGCATAGAACATGAGGTTCAGACCATATTTTGATGTTGCAAGTTTATTTCTGTAAACTTTAAAAAAAACTTAAGTTAGAATTTGTAAATAAATTATTAGCAACATAATTTTTCAACATAGTCGTAGTATTCTAAGAACACTAGAAAAAGTAAGCAATTTCTTACTAATGGAAGAGTTTGAAGTATAAATAGAAACAGATTTTGTAGGTTGTTAAGTAAGGCATTAATTAATGCCGCAGTCTGACTGCAGCAAAATAACCTGGGGGGGGGGGGATGAATAACTTGTGTACATTGATACAGCAGGAGTGGGAACCCTTTATTGCAGGACAGGAGCAGTATTTATACATTCCACACAGCTTATCTAATTAGCATAAACTAGATACATCAGTCAACCAATAAGGAATCTCCACACTTAATGGCTTGCTTTTGTTACTTCTCAAACCTCTCCCTCTGGCATTTTTCCAGGCACCATCCAGACTTGTTTAGGAACTCTAACATTCCCCTGGCAAAATGCCAGGTGTTATTTTGACTTGTTTACAGACTCTAACAATTCCCCCTTTTGTTTAATTTAAATAATGACCATAGTGGTTTTTACATAAACACCACAAATAATCTGCTAGGAGCAGAAGGGGAGGATACAAAATGTCACAACACCAAGCTAATTGATGGCTCCATGCAAGAAGCCCTTGGAAAAATTATACCAGCAATGACACCATTTGCAAAGATACCCAGTTACAATTTGTTGTAGATTACAGTTTGTTGTCTCAGTCCAAGTAAAGCAGTGTCTCAATAGATTAACTCACAGTCCAGGTAAATCATAGTCCAGGTAAGTTCTGTAGGCAGCTAGCTTAAATCACAGTCCAGGTAAGTTCTGCAGGCAACTAGCTTGATCCGAAGTCTCGCCCGTTTCTCAGCCGAAGTCTCCTCCGGTTTTCAGCAACACTGGAAATTCTTCCACCTTCATCTTCACCCGCACTGGGAGGAAGACAGGAACTCCGGATGGCTAAAGAAAATCCTGTAGCATTGCACTAAGAAAACAACCTTCTGAACAATTTAGTACATTATCTCAAGGTTTTTTTGCATTTGAAATAAGCATTAATAGTGCTCATTACTCATCAGCTTCCAGGTGTGGGAGAACCATTGTAGCTTAGTTATTGGCATTGAAAATGACCAAACATCGTCTTCTGCTGGCTGTAGTGCCTGGGCAGCCCCAGATGGCCCTGGGGAGTGTCCCGGACTCAAACTGCTACTGGGCACAGGGAGCAAGAGCCTGCGAGACTGTGCCTCCAGGTCAGGTCTAGATTTGGGCTCGCGGCAGTGGAAGAGCCAGCTCCCTGGCCAGGAGGCGGGGAAGGGCCAGTCACCGCCACCTCTTGGAAAATCCTTGCTGCGCTGTGACCGGCTTGCACACTCGGCAGCTGCCTCTCCGTTTCATGCACCCTCCGGTAACAAAAAGTATTTAGTAATAGCCTTTTGCTGCAACTTTTTTTCTGATAATCCTTCTTCTTCTGAACTTTCTTTTTCTTTCTGACTAGAGTTCCTGGGCTCTTATCAACACATGCCCTAACTATTCTTGGTTCCACTGGGGTGCCTCTTTCCATTATCAATTTACTTCTCACCCCTTCCATATTTTCATCACAAAGACAATACAATACACGGAGACAAAACAAGACACAAACATACTGTATCAATCTTCTCCATTTTCTCGAAATGGCCATTTTTTTCTCTCGCCCTATCTGCCTAGGGACGAGCAGATTTGCTCCCGTCCTATCTATGGACAGGCAGCTTTTTTTGGTCCCGTCTGGCAGGACACATCAACAAGGGCAGCGAACCTAGATGGGGAGGAATGAAGGGACAAGAGACAGGAAAGGTGACAGCAAGACAAAAATTCTGATCAAGATGCAAACTTTTATTGTTTACACAGGGGTATTTATATGCTGGGGATGGGGAAGCTCTCTAATCAACAATTGCTGGATGTGGGTGGTAAAACTGCCAGGTGCAAGATGTCTGATGATCCTGATAACCGCAGGATGTTCCAGGGAGATAGGTAGCTGCAGGATGCCTCCCAGGCAGGATGTCTCCCAGGGGGCTGTCAGGCTAATCTTTGAAGGAGAATTTCCTTCTAGTCCCTGGCATTTTTTCGTCACTTACCCCGGAGTGTCCCCGGGCTCCCAGTACGGGCCACCATCTGCCGCAGTCCGGCTGCAGCAAAATAACCGGGGAGTGACGAATAACTTGTGTACATTGATACAGCAGGAGTGGGAGCCCTTTATTGCAGGACAGGAGCAGTATTTATACATTCCACACAGCTTATCTAATTAGCATAAACTAGATACATCAGTCAACCAATCAGGAATCTCCACACTTAATGGCTTGCTTTTGTTACTTCTCAAACCACTCCCTCTGGCATTTTGCCAGGCAACATCCAGACTTGTTTAGGAACTCTAACATTCCCCTGGCAAAATGCCAGGTGTTATTTTGACTTGTTTACAGACTCTAACAAATTAACAATATTCAAATCAAACATTTAATTTTGAATTTTGGACCTTCATGTGGTTATGATGGAGATCTCTTAATCATATTTCATTCAGAAAATGGGGAAATAAAAATTTTAATTATATGGATTACAAACAATGTTGGACTTCAAGAGAACTCTAAAAGCTTTCTCAAATTATTTTTCTAGAAACTTTGCTATGTTTGTCAATTTGAGTCATACCCTGCCCTTTTCCACTTATGATCTGTATTGTAGGAGTAAAAGGGTTTTAGTTTTGATCCTTTGAAAGGCTTCTGTCAGAAAAAGAATATGTATCCATAAAATTTATTGGGGAAACACCTGTAAGGATAAAGTGGAAGGAATCATGGAAGAGAGAGAGGCTTTAGGCTGAACTGCACATCAGACTTTCAAGAAAAAGAAGGAGTAGAGAAGAGAATCGAACAGCAAGTCTCACACAATGATAGATGGCTTTGGTCAGGATTATGTGAAGTCTTTGAGCCACAGTTGTCCCTAAAGTAGTTTCAAGTTTGGTGAATGGACTTGTTTCAGAATCTCTGTCATTGGCTGAAAACAGTCATATGAAATATAGTACAAATGGGAGAGAGGATGGGATCAAAATAGTAGCAGGATCTGAATGAAGCATTTTTATGGCTGCTATAGTCCAACCCATGAACTATTCACATCTACTTCCACAAATAGCTCTTCAAGAACAATGTCCCTATACTTAAATGGACTTATTTTCCTGAAGAGAAACAGTAGAGAGAAATAAGCAGAATAAAGATTGCCCTGTCAATGTAAATAACAAAGGATGACTTTCTAAAAAAGAATTGTATTTATTTCAGAATAAATGGGGAACATTTCAATTCAAAAAAGGCATGTCATGGAAACCATCCTCCCTGACCTGTAGAGGAGATTTACCATTGATATACTGAGTGATACCTGTGCTATTCCCACTAGCACATTCCTGATGGCACTGATGAAAGCCATGTACTCTGGGCTTTCCTGTGGAGTACAGACCTCTACTGCATATTCTGGCATTACAGGATACATTCATTTCACTTCCCTTTTCTTCCTCTGCTTTCTGCCAGAGCAACTCAGGCATTTCATCTTGAATGCTAATTTTCTCAGTTTCTCCAGGCTTCTAAGAGCCACCTATCATTCAATGTCCCATCCTGTGGGATACTCTTCATTGTATTAAACCCTACATCCTGAAAAAGTGCTCCCATGTGAATAAATTCTCATGTCCAGCTCCTTTGATCAAGCAACCTTAATTGATTGGTTCCTATCAATACATGTAAGGTAGTTCTATGGCTCTTATGCTATATAATATTCTCTCTTCCTTATTAAGTCATCAACACTCTTGCAAAACTATGCTGGGCTTTTATAGTAGTCATATATCTGTCAGTCAGAATAAGGTGACTCTTAAAAGGAGATATCTGTTAGCTTGCAGGAAAGAAGTTTCTACAGTCATGTAACATGCAAGCTCTTAGAGTAGGGTTAGTCAACTCTGCAAGCTCAGGAAATCAAGGTGATCTACAGAGTGAACATATTCAGGAGCATCCATCTCATTGTTTCTATTCCATGATTTACAACTCCTGATTTTCTGAACCAAGCATAAGACATGTGCCTTCCCTGAGCTTTTCTGTGTCATTGGAGCTCTGTGACTAATTATCAGACTGTTGGTCCTGCTTAGTTGCAGCAGCTATTCTACTGAAGGAGGTAAAATCTTTTCTGTAAACTACCGAATACATACAAGAGAGATTTTTTGGGACAGTACAATGAAATAAAAAAAGAGAGAGAGAAGAAGAGAAGAGAAAGTGGGGAGTGTCTTCAGATGCAGATGCATATGTGACCTCTTTTTAAACAAAGAAGAAACGAGGATTATATGGGTGGATGCCTAACACAGTGTAGCATTCAGAAAAATTTTGCTTAAGCCAATGGATAGGGTCTCAGATGACAGTCACCAACTAAAAGGACTCACATCTTGTAGGCATGAGACTGTATTAATACCCCTACTGTGACAATTGGCTGAGTGAAACTCTCCAAAATTGTGGGGTGAACACAGAATAGACCCAGAAGAGAAGCTGCTGAGTTCGTCAGCCTTACTTTTTCTCTTTCAGAAGGTCTAGTTACCCATTTGCAAGGCCACCCACATTTCCATTCCCCTTTTTTAGTTCATTACCAGCTCAGCTCATGAAAAGCACCAGCAAGATTTTGGAAGGAGAGAAACAAAGAGAAGCAAGGAAATTATTCTTCCTCTTTTTAATTTTTTTCTTTTTGGCGAACTATCCAACATGAACTGTATCTCCTTGTGGGTTCATCTCCCATGAGATAGCCCCCTGGTCTGTGGTCCTAGCACTTTCTGGACCCTCCTGGAATGGTTCCAGACTGCAATAGTGCATCTATTTCTTTGCTCAAAATGGGCTTCTCCTATTGTCTCTTTTGACCAACAGGTAGCATGCAGAAAAGAAGCTTTAATCTTCTTAAAAGAAGATTTTAACTTCTTAAAAGAAGTTTTAATCTGTATCAAATTCTGGATTCAATCACTGCCCTTACTCTAGCTTCTCAGTTTTCCTATCACATGAATAACCAATTTCTTATGCTTTGAAGAGTTAAAGTGGTTCGCATTTGCCTGGAACCTAACTTATAGGACTACTACAAATAATATAAAAGCCTAGGTGATTTTTATAAAATAATATTTTTTGCAATATCTAGCTTTCCAAAAATTCAAATATAATTTTCTCATAACACCTACCTCAAATAACTTATTAAAATTACTATCAAGTTTAAGCCTATCCTTTTGTTGCAGGGTGCGGTGGAGTACACCTCTAATCCCAGCGGCTCAGGAGGCTGAGACAGGAGGATCATAAGTTTAAAGCCAATCTCAGCAATGGTGAGGTGCTAAGCAACTCAGTGAGACCATGTTTCTAAATAAAATACAAAAGAGGGCTGAGTGCCCCTGAGTTCAGTCCCCAGTACCCCAGCCCCCCAAAAAGACTATCCTTTTGTTGATAACTTTAATTCCATTCCAATTAAATGTTCTCAAAGTCACAGGATAAAAATATGTTGAAAAAGAACAAGGGATTACATTCTATAAAACATGTTTATTTGTTAAAGTTATACAGTATTTATACCTGAAGACATATAATTCTAATTCTATACTGCTGATCCTGACATTTAAAAAATTTATTAATTGGTTTTAAACAAAATCAATACACATACATTGCAAAATAGAAATGTATATTAATTTGTATATTTTTCTTTCCTACTTATTGAGTTTTCAAGCCAATAGGTAAGGGTAATAAAATGCTCAATGATGCATTCAAAATTGTTAATGCCTTTTTTAATGGAGTGTCCAAATACAGATTTATCTACCAGATAGATACTGTATGTTCACCATTTACACTGAACTGTAATGAACCAATTTATCTGTATCCTGATCTTCACTGAGATGTTTGACTAAACAAGTAACCTTTCCCAGTGTTTCTGATCTATCTGCATTTTAGGCATTACCAGTTCCCAAGACTTACACAGTCTAACCTTACCTATGATGAAGAGTTCTTTCAAAGCAAGAAAAAAAAAAGTAAGGATGAGAAAGAATTCAATGGAAATAGAGATTTTCTTTGCAAGTTTTCTTTGTATTGATATGTAAGAATTGATATATAAGAAAAAAGTTATATAATAGTTACCTTAACTCTGGAATCTGGACTCCTGGACATTGGCATCTACTCTAGGGACTATCTCACCAGCCCTTTTAGGTCATGCCTTAACCTATGCCATAGGCTACCAAGTGGATTTTACAGAATATATGACTCATTAGCAGCCTAAGTGGGGTATTTTTTTCCACTTATATCCTTATAACAAATTCCTTGTTATAATGACCCCATACAAAAATGCTTTATATAGTCAGTGAACTGACTGGCTGCTACCATATTGTTTAAGCAAGAGGATAAGCACCTTAAGGGATCTATGGAAGGCTTAGAGAATAGTTCCTACCCCTAAAATATTAGTAAAGTTTTCTCAATAGATGATAAAATCCCTACCTCTTGAAATTTTCTCAATTCAGAAAAATCTAATGGGAATACTAACTCCTTTTTACTAGACTGAGTCACATGAAATTGCTGAATTTTTACTAAAATATAGCAATTTCATAAAGTTCAACATGAGTTAGAGTCCTGGAGCAAGATCACCTAAGAACATCTGTTTAGCAAGGAAGTATGTGAAATTACCTACTGCCGATTACAAAATAAAGACCCTCAGCAATGTCTGTCATCTTCATGAATTCACTTGAATTCTTAATAAATGCCACAAGCATGGTTTTCCCAAAGCATCAGCATTTTGCCTTTATTAATCTGGTGCTCTTGCAAGATTTCAAAGTCAGTATACTAGTAAAAGAATTAAAGAGAGTCTTTATTGGTGCTGAATCCTTTCCTGTCTCTCTATTCAAAGTGACATTCTCAATTACACAGAAAGAAATTTAAGTTCTTGTCTCAGCTCTGTCACCAACTGGTCTCCTAAGTTTTAAGAAATCACTATCAAAACTATCATTTTATTCACTTGAAAAGAAAAGGTATCAACTTGACCATTTCTAATATTTCTTTATTCTAAAAAAAGAAAAAAAATGATGCATCACGTGATTGTTAAGAAATGACTTTCCTGGCCAAAACTATTGCTGCTGCTTGAAGATTCTTCTGAACTCAATGCTGAATTAAGCACAATAGTGCTTAATTTTTAAATCTGATCTGCAGTTATAAAGCCTACTAATCTGACTTTATGTTACTGTATCAGTCATGTAAGCTTTCTTTTGTAATGTTTTAAAAACATAAAAGCCAGCAATATGATTTTAACCAGGACTACAGAATTATAAGTTTCAGTTGACTGTTCTTGGGATATTTCTATATCCTTATTTTCACAGTTCTCCGAAGGACATGTTCTCTGCAGCCCACATAAAAGCCACTAGTGTGCCCACATGTTCTCAACAGAAGGCTGAGAATCTGACATTGTCCATAATTGGCACTGTCTTGGTCAGGAGCCCATGAAAACTATACTTCTGTGGCTGCTGCAGCACTATTGCTAAGGCTCTGACTAAAATTTTACTGCTTGAAATTGATCCAGAAATCCATATTTGCCCATTATTGCTGCTGCCATGGCCAGAAGCAGTCCAGCAACAAAAAAGAAAATCATGGCTTCTCTGCATTCCTTTTATGTTCACTCCAGGCCTTTCCGTTAACAAAGCCCAGCTAGGAGTAAGTTGCCAAAGAATTGTGGGATGTGTAGTTTGACGGCTTCAGCTCTCTGTGCTTCAGAAAATAGCATGGAAGAATACAAATAAGCCTGAGAACTAACAATCACTCACCTTAAAGTTTATCTCTCTGGCTCTTGAATGTCTGTTCTTAGCATTGTATCCATGCTAATATTTCACAATCAATGCACAAAACTACTTCATACTTTCACCTAATGAGGCAACTATTCTCTGTACAAATAGAGTTGCTTTCAGAATAAAGGGAAATACAAGAATCTGTAAGCTTCATGTACATCTCTATATGATGTTAATTTGCCATCTACTTCAATTTTTCACTATCAATATGTATTGATATATTTTGTTCAACTACCCACTATTTTGTACTCAACAAGCTAAAAACTAAATGATAATGTCAACTTATTACCAACATTTCTAAGAGAAAAAAATGGAAGAAAGAGGAAAAACAAAATAAGAAATAAAGTAGTTAATGAATAAAAATAAATGCAAACATGTAACATACACTAAAATTATAATAAATAAGAATATATATGGAAGATACTGCTATCTTCTGTAATGATTACCTAGCCTACATGATATTAATAAGTATATAGACAGACAAATATGGAGACAGGTTGAGAGAAAAGAGAAACATAAAAACCAGAAAGAAAAAATACTTAAGCTTTAAGACATATTTAAAATGGTACCATTAGAACCACCCCAATCCTTTTTTCCCTCCACAAACCAGTTTGAGAATCTATCAGATATGGACCAAAATCAGAAAAAAAATAATGTAGGCAGATGTTTGTAGTATTTCCCACGCTGGTTCAGAAGCTTCCCTGGCCTCTGAAGTTCATAAACTCACTGAACATTTTCTACAATGATAATTTATTATTTTTCTTACAAGAGAAAACTAAAGTAAGATACTCTTCAGAAAAAAAAAAAAAAACTAAAGCAGTCTATCCAATAACAGGGATAATTTCTATACTTCTAGGAAACAGAACATGAATATTTTAGTAATATTAAAACCAGGCTATTCTTTTTATAAAAGTGAGTGGGAGGTCATTGTGTCAAGCAATTAGATTCTTCTGTTCATGAATGCTACATAGTATTTGTAATATTAGTAATTTTGCCCCTTGTATAATCTAAAATCAAACTCAACTTATCTACTCTAAATAGCTTATAATTACTTAAATATCTTCTATAAGAAGTATTTTACTTAGTTTATTTCAGACTGGCTCATTTTGAAAACACTTTCATATTATGAACTAGCAAATGCATAAGCCTCTGATGTGGGAGGAATAAAAAGTTGCTTCTTGTATATAATGACATTTTGGTGACTCATATCTGATATTTATGGATAGGTATAGTGTCAATTTCTTTTGAAAATGCAGATGGAGCATTTATGTCCTGAGGGCTTTTCTGTCTAGTATTATCATCCTGTCCAGATTCTGTGCATAACTTAAAAGCTTTAAAAGCTAAGTGTCTTCTCAGTGTTTCTTCATCTATAATCCTTTAATTATCAAATAGGGAGCAAACTGGTTCAAACTCATAAATACTGTATGTAATTCAATTAATTGGTGGTAATGTTGATGCTACTTAAGAATAGTCTTGATACCAAATTAACAGAGAAAAGTAACTACCTAGAACTGAGTATCCAAGGAAAAATAATTCCATATTATTTATTTGACTTACTAGGCAATCTTTGAAATGTTAATTGAACTTGTTGTTCCTCAGTACTGTTTCTAAGTTATTTTAGGAGGTAAAGAAGAAGATCAAGAGAATAATCAAAATTAAATTTAGGGTATGCAGATTTATAATAAGACATGCTTTTCATCAAAGATATAAAATTCAAATAAGAAAAATGTTTCATTCACATAATAAAATTAATATCTTATAGCCAGTTTGGTAACTATGTTAAATTAATGTCCAGCCTTTTACCATCCTGGGCTGTATCTCATGTTTTGTAGCCTATTATTTGCTTTTCAGGTATCTGCTTTCCACCAGGGACTAATGTTTTCTTAGGTGTCAGAATAGGAGTTGTTTGTGTTGGTAATAACCAAAGTACTCTTCTGGATATTACTTATGCACAATACATAATTCATGAAGCAGGGCTCTACTAAAACACTGCAACAATATTTCAGGAACACCTACATTTCCAGTTTTATTTCCTACTTTTATTCCTGAAAATTCTAGAAGGTTATCTCTTGTAAGTTGAGAGCTGTTGTTTCTGTATTTGGGCATTAGTTATGGAAGCAAAATTGTCTTCTCCAGATGGTGGTTAACAAATATTTATCAATGTAAAAAAAACTGAGAAATCTACAAATAGGTAGTAACTTCAATTTGATCTCTTCATGAAATAATTGAATCATTTATCTGCAAACATATCTGAAACAGCCTCTTTTAATTATCCTAATTATAATACTTAATGCTGGATTTGTAACAGATTGAATACCAATGTTAGCAGCTTATATAAATTTCTTTTTGGTGTATTAGTCTTTTTTTTTTTCTCTCCAACACAGTTATTAGGTAGGAATGCTGGTTGTATTCTTCAATAACTTCCTTCAGCACCAAAAACATATTTTCTTATAGAGGGAAACCTAAGGGATAGAATGAACATAAGGCATAAGGAATTGTTGATATTTATACAACTTTCATTTATTGATCACCTACTTGATGTGAGATACATGGTTTTAATGTTGCAGATCAAATACAAAATAAAGCAAAAACAATGGTCTCATGATCACACTCCGTTGAGTTCAGAGGAAATTACTCCAAAAGTTAAAATTCAAGGCAGTTGGTACCACTAGAAAGAAGTACATAAAATGCAATAGAAAGTAGGGGGAGATTGTATGAAGGCTATTTTTAATAAGGACTTGACAGGAGTATGTGACTAGAATTTGAACTTCAATTCTATAAAGATTCTGTTGGATTACCTTTATTGAGTAAACTTATAAAAAATTCACTAGTAATTAGCCTAATTTAAGTGTACTTTTAAAAACTAATTCTCAATAATAATATATTCATCTTAAGCTATATTTCTACTGAATGCAACAACACAGTTGAGTATAATTAGAGAATTTTAGGTATGAGTTCTCTTGGGCAAAGAAAAAATTCATGGCAGTAGTAGGAGTACATTCTTATTTCAAGAGTAGATTTATTTATCAATTTATTTTCTTTTTATCCTACCCACAAAAATGCACAATCTGTAGGCTCCTACTTTTGGTTATAGATGTGATTCATTCAACCAACACCAATGAGATCAATCTCACTGAAGCTTTATCTTCTATGTTCATTTACTCAAAATGTTGCACTTAGAAGGCAACGGGCTAGGGATGGGCCTAGTTTAAAAAATATTTATTTTGTAGTCTCATAAGTCAGTAACACTACAATTTAGTTTTAAAATTGTCTTGAAATAACAATTTCTTTTTTTTTAAATCACCCAAAAGAGAATTATAATTCCTTTTTAAAAAGACACATGATTTCCTAAATATTTAGAAATGAGTTTTAAAATACTCCTGAGCTTTCGTTCTATAGTTCCATTTTGGTCAGGACTTGAGATAAATAAGAATATATTTTACTATGGTTTTATCTGGAAGATGCAGAAGTTTGTGTTTAAGGTTTTTTTTTTTTTATGATTGTGATAGGAACTGTACTCAAATCCAGACATCAATCAAATTGTAATTCCTGTATACAGGAAAGTTATTTGAGGAGTGCTGGTGTGCTCAGTGGAGGTGGGGAGAGGCTAGTGCCCTTTGTCCATACATTCTGGGATGCTCAGTGTTGGGCACCCAGGAGCACCCTGCAGTGAAGTAACTATCATTAGCCATTTCAACCTCTTCCAATTATTCCAACTGCAAAATATCGGAAAACTGAAAACTACTTTTCAATTCCCTCATAATCAGTTATGGATACAAATTAGGGTTTGCCAATTAAATGTATTGCTAAGATTTGGAGGACAGATGTGAACCTGCTTTTGCTGCTGCTGTTGGCAAATTAGTCATGAGGGCATGGAATATTCCTGGGACCATACTCCAGTCTCCAACTTTGGGATTACTGAAGGGTCGCTATACTAGTGGCAGCTGTACTACAGTGCTGTGTAACTGGGCCTGATAGTGTAAGGGCCACCTTCATTACTGTGCTAGAGGTAGCTGCTCTTCCAGTAGGCCAGTAAAGCAGTATGTTGTTGGTGGGCATTTTATTATTCCATCTACAGTCTTTTCAACAATTTCCTGTTTTAAGTCCCCTTTTCTTTAAAAATAGCTAGAATGGTTGCTGTTTCCTGCAACTGAAATATGACATGTTCATTTTGATTCTCACTCATGGCTACCCAAACCTAGCTTGCTGCAGAGACTCTTTCAGCTTCGTTTCATTCCATTTGCAGCTTTTGCCATTATTGATAAATGTTATGCCCATTTTAGTACCCATATTCCCAAACTGCTTTCACATGGTAGGTAACACTTGAATATCTTTCCTAAAATAGTACTGGAACACGTAATGCCTTCTAATCAGAGACCTGCAATTTTAGTTTATGAAAAGAGAAGAAAGTCCTCTTCTTACCTAGCACTATTCTAAAACTTACTACATCTATTTTTCTAGAAGTGACCTCCCCTGGGATGGTTGACAATGACAGCAGCAATTTCTATAAGTTGAAACATAACTTCCCACTCACAAGTTTACCTGTGTCCCCAAGATAATCAGGGTAGAAACTATCATGTTCAGAATTTCTAAAAAAAAAAAAAAACTGTTGATTTTGTCTCTATAATACATGTTGAGCATCCCCAATCTAAAAATTCCAAGCCTTAAATGCTCCAGATCCCAAAAAAACATTTTCAACACCAATACAATGCTACAAGTAGAAAATTCTAAACCTGACTTTATGTGACATACCAGTCAATATGAGGTACACAACACAGTTTATAGTGTCTCCAAGGAAAACAAAGGAAAAAAAAAAAGAAAAAAAAAAAAAAAAAACCTCTCCCAGGGCTGAGATTGTGGCTCAGTGGTAGAGCACTTGCCTAGCACATATGAGTCCCTGGGTTCGATCCTCAGCACCACATAAAAATAAATAAATAAATAAAATAAAGGTAGTGTATTCATCTACAACTAAAAATATAGTAAAAAGAAGTGAACTTAAAAAAAAAAAACTCTCCCAGACCCTTCAGCTGTTTCATGCACAAAATTATTGAAAATATTCTATAAAATTACATTCAGGACAGACTTAGAAGGTTTATAGGAAACTTAAATGAATTTTATATTTAGACTTGAGTTCTATCCACAAGACATCATGTTATGAATATGCAAATACTCCAAAATCTAAAAAAAAAAAAAACTGAAATCCAAACCACTTCTAGTTTTAAAGTTTTAAGAATTTCAGATCAAGAAAATCAATCTGTAGTAACTGTTAATAGCAAAATAAGCTGTGGCTATGACATTATCCCAGATCGAAAAATTCTAAGCCAGAGAAACTTTAGCTCTTATCAATACAATGAAAGCAAATATTTCTTGCATACACTTATTCTTCTGTGGTTTCCATATTTTAAAAAGCGACTTATTTTTCAAATTTTTTTTCTCGAAGACTAATTACCTTATGTTAGAATCAATTTTTTATGACTATTTTCACTTTTGTCTGTTACTGAATTTATTTCAGGTAAAATAATGTACTTTCTTTGTACCTTAAATAGAAGTATGATTCACTTATATATCTACTTTCAGATTTCGACTTCCCACAGATCATATAATTTGCCTAATTAATGTGGTACCTTATACAGTTTAGTATTTAATATTTCAACTTTGTAATGGGATTGTTTTGAGATTCTATTTTTAATTATTGGTTGATTAATTAATTAATTAGTGAATTAATTAATTCACTACTCAGATACTGACCCTTACTTGGCACATGCTTTGTTTTAGTCTGTTCAGGCTTCTGTAACAACTGGATAGCTTATAAACAACAAAAATATCTCACAGTTCTGGAGTCTTAGAAGTCCAGGATCAAGACACAAACAGGTAGATCATCTGGCTTCATGGCGTTTTCAGTGGGTGTCCCACTTAAGAGGTGCCACGTGTGGCAGAAGCACTGCTCCCTAGTCACTGTACATCCAAGCAGTGGCTAGTACCTGGCCCACTCCGCTCCTATTGCCTGCAGTGGTGGGCTGCTCACAGCAGCCCTAGTATACAAGTTATTCAGAGGGCCAAGTTCAAAGATGTTCTCTGTGTTGAAATTTGCTGATATCTCTAGGTGGAATGAAGTTGTAAGAATTGAATAGTTTCCAGAAGGCAAGTTTAGGCACGATCTTTACAAAAGAGTTGTCTACCATAGTTCTCCATTGGCAAATTGCAAAAGGTAGCTCACTTCTCACATAGCAAGTCATGCTTCTATTCCTGTCCCAGTTTAATTCAGTCTGACTTTCTCTTCTACAACAGTTTCTGAAGTAAACTCCTCAGCATTGTCTCCTTTCTTTCTCTATTATCCCTGTCCCATGACCTGTCCCAATATGGCAGGTATAGGTTCAGAGCTAATAAATTCTTTATAGCTTTCTGTTTCAGTAACCAGAATGTCTGAGTATCCCCAAGTATCTGACAGTCTAATATTGTGTCTCAGTACCGTCTTCTTGTCACCCACCATTCTGATCAGTTGTTCTCCAAAATGAAGAGTAGCTAAAACCTACAGCTATCTCTATTCTGATATCTTGAATCCAAGAGTTTTTAAAGATTTTAAATGTAGGCAAACCATAGAAATAGACAGTTACCCAAATATATACAGTTCAAACAGAATACATTTCTTGCTAAACTGAAACATTCAAAAAATCCCAGTCAGGTGCAACAGGGATTGGAAAGATGGAAATGAGACAGTGCTCTGCTCTACATGGTCAGTCTCAGAGACAGAATTATGTAGACTCTGCTGTCTTAAATGCTTATTTCCAAGATAACTCCGGGAGTCCAAATCTAACAGACAGAATGAAAGAACATCGTCAATCAAATCTACAATTATTTAGAAGCCAAGCCTGTAAATGTATATATCATCTCCTCCCATATTCTTATGATTAGAAATCAATCTTAGGACCACATCTAACTGTATGGGAGTCTTGGGAATGGAATCTAGCCAAGAACTTGGAAAGAAGAAGAGGCATTTTTCCAGAGTAGCCAACAGTCTCTGTAATAAGGATAAAATAAATAGATCTTGATAACTAATTAGTTGTGAAGAAGTGTGACAACGAAGGTGTTCAGGATACCAATCAGATTTCTCACTTGAGCAACTTAAAAGATACTCATGCAATTTACTTAGAATAAGAAATACAGAGAGCAAACATCATCTGTGTGTTTTATTATGATTATGCAATGTTAACAGCAACAACAAGAGGTCCCAACCATATCTTCATTTGTTTTTCAGATGAAGAAGGTGAAACTGTGATGGTTTAAGTCACATAGCTGCTAAATGACAGTTAGGTAATTTCAGTACCTATATCTTTATAACATCCAGGTGGGAACATTCATGAAACAGCTACAAATAGTTCTATAAAGCTCAGAAAACTCTAGATATAATTTTGCATGTCATGAGAGCACAGAGAATACTTCAAAGCAAGTCTATTTCTGAACCTGCTAATGGAGGACAACAAAACCAAAGATAATCATCTAGGATAAGTCACTTAACCCTGGACCATAGCTCCACTATTGCAGGAAGAAGGTTGACAGGACATGTATGCACCACATGTCTTTGAAAGATGAAAAAGGGGTCACAACAGCATTGTATACTTGGGAGATCCCATGTTACACTTACTAAACCAAGGGAGCCATGTGAGGTAGAAGTCTAAACATCTCCATGAATGTGGTTCTCAACTCCCCAATTCAGAGTGTAAGTTATATGTACTGCTTGATGATCTGCTGCTGCTCAGTGTTAAAAGTGAGGAACCCAACAACATTCACCCAGATTGTCCATGTCCTCTAAAAGAGTTCCTCTGAACACTAAAACATGTTCATAAAGTTATTGATTCCCCTTATGTCAGATTTACTCAGCTAGTAAGATGTTTGTTTGCAGATGCCCACCATCTTTCCACATAAAGTGTGGCAGGCACTATTGTCTATTCATAAAACGTATGTCTTCTTCCTCCAAATACCACATCTGGACTATGTTTCCCAGATTCCTTGCATTTAATTTGGCCATGAAACTGAGTGCTGGCCAATGCAGGTGAGCAGATAGGATATGACACAGGCCTGGCTCATAACCGCCTCCATTGCATGAAATATCTCCCTTAATACTCTCTCCCTCTTCATCCACTATTTGTATATAAATGATTCCAAAATACTACAGGATGTCAGAGCCCCAACATAAAAAGTAAACTGTTTCACATGGAGCTGGAGGTGCATGAAGCCCTGGGTTCAGTCTCTGGCACTGCCAAAACATCTATACACATGTAAACTGCAACATCAGGAAATAATTCTCTTAAGAAGTTAAATTAATAAAATGTTGGGTAAAGGTTAAGCATGTCATAATATAAGATTCGTGGATTTAATTCATTTATTGTATTGGGTATTTTTCTTATGATTTATGATCTAGCCTAATAAAATTCTCTATAAAACCTCTTAGTAGAAGACAGGGGAGTCAGAGCTATAAAAAAAGTAAAGCAACTATGAAATGTAAAAAGAGAGTCAGTGGCAAAAACCAAAAAATAGTAGAACTTAAAGAAGTTAGATATAGAGTCAAATGCAAAGTCTAATCTATTTGTTTTAAAAAAAAAAGAATAAACACTTGAATTTGCCAGTTGAGGTCGTATATGCCAAACAATCAATAACAGAAAAAAAATCGATTAATACTTAGAATGTTCCAGACTGTGTACTAGCCAGAGAAGAGAAAAAAAGGAACAGTGGAGTAGGGTTCTGCTTTCACAAACTTTGCATTTTAGAGGGGTGCTTTTTTCTTCCCCCTTTAGTAGCAGGGATTGAATCTGGGGGTAACCTGAGTGGATATAAACACTTAGTTATATCCCCAACCTTTTCTATTTTTATTTTGAGACACGGTCTCACTAAATTGCTAAGGCTGGCCTTTTGAACTTGCAATTCTGCCTCAGTCTTCTGAGTTGCTGGGACTACATCTCTTGGCTTGGACCTATTTGGTATTTGATCATGTATAGATTCAAGCATTCATTTTTGGTAAGAATACAAAAAAGTGATATGATGCCCTGAGAAGAAAGAGACTACAAGTCCAGAGACACATGAAGTCAGTATGTCTTATACTTGGTGATATTAAGTTTTATTATTCGATTAGAGTCATATGCCATGACCTGCATGGCTAAACCCTAAAGACTGGTAAGGGGTGATGGGGGATTAAGGAAGACATACAAACATTTACAAAGAGAAAGCTGGTACCAGGTGGGACACTAACTTCTGATGGAGGAACAGTGCCCCAGAACTAACACAGTATGTTTATTATATAGGTTTTATCAAAAGGTTATTTGTGGGAAAATTTCTGCAAACAGGCAGGCTTGAATATAGCACTGTTTGCAAGATATTGTGGCTATCTTGTTATGCTCAGAATTCTGTATCCCCAGAAGCTGGTGTCTGAGATCAAGGTCAAGACTGAGCTTAGGCAGGGCATTACCATAGCCTCTGGACAATCTCATCTGGCAACTTTGCACAGAAAGCTCCCAAAGCAAAGCACAGCCACAGCTCCAAGGCAAAGATCATGGTCCAAGTCACTGCTCTCTACAGTCATATATCAATTTAAGATCCTATTAGGAGACAGAAAATATATAATAATCTGACCAAGAAATATTTATTATAAAGAACATAAAGTAAAAATGTAGCCTGGTGTAATTGGAATTGCTAGTAAGATAAAGAGAATGCTGAAGAAAACAGGAATTGCAACCACCAATGTAGTCTTCCTAATCCGTAGATTGCTTTTCTATAGTTTTGTGAACTGCAGTCAATAATCATCTAAATATATTAAGTGTAAAGTTTGAGAATTAAACAATTTGTGAGTTTTAAATTGTACCATGTTCTAAAAGCAGCATGATGAAATCTCATGCCATCCTCCTCTACCCCCAAATGGCTGTGAATCAGTGCTGGGGCCAGCATACACCTGCTGTTTTCACTACCTGCCTAATGTTGTGAGGGTTCTATGATTCAGGATGGTAGCCTAAAGCTACATCACAATACCTCCCTACACCTGATCATGCAGGCTTTGTATTATCTCATATCGTCACAAGAACAAGGATAAGCATAGTATAAGATATGTTGAGAGAGAGACCATATTTACTGTATTAGTTAGCTTTCTTGCTTCTGTGACTAAAGGACCCAAACCAGAACAATCGTACAGGAGGAAAAGTTTATTTAAGGGCTCATGTTTCACAGGTTTCAATCTATATAGACAGCCAGCTCCATTCCTCCAGGCTTGAGGTGAGACTGAATGTCATAATGGAAAAGTGTGGCAGAGGGAAGCAGCTCACATGATCAGGAAGCACAGAGAGACTTCACTTGCCCTATCTGAATATATACCCAAAGGCACACCTCAATTCCCACCTCCTCCAGCCTCGCCCTATCACTTCAGTTACCACTCAGTTAATCCCTATCAAGGGATTAAATCACTGATTGGGTTAAGACTCTTATAATCCAATCATTTCTCCTCTGAACTTTCTGGCATTGTCTTGCTCATGAGCTTTCGAGGGACAACTCACATCCAACCATAACTTTATGTAAGCTTTATTATAGATTATTGTGATAATTGTTCAATTTTATTATTATTATTGTTAATCTTTGTGCCTAATGTATAACTTCAACTTTATCATAGGTATGCATATGTAGGGAAAAAATAGTATATACAGGATTTGAACTATCTGCAATTCCAGATATCTACTGGGGATCTTGTAACATATTCCCCATGAACAAGAGGCATCTGCTGAAAAACTTCCTGAGGGGGGTCACTCTCAGAGACACGAACTGAGAAACCTCCTAAGGAGACATAGATGCTGTTCATAATAAGGTTATAGGGGGTATGCACTGCAGAATCCAGACACACCACAGAAAGCCACCAAAAAAAAAAAAAAAGATTATGGAAGGCATCTATCATCATGCAAACTAGCAAAAATATTTGCAAGATTCATCTTGTGAACTCAGAGCAAGCAAGAAAAGGTAGATTTAGAGCTCAAATATTATAAACAGGTAACTAGAAGAGTTTTAGCTGCCATGTTTCTTCACAATGAAGTTACTATTTTTCTCTTTGCTGTTAATAATATATTGTAGAGAGATACATTGAGATTATACAAGTACGCACCTGAGAAGATTAGTTTCTATTAGTCTTTCTTGCTCAAATAATTTATTTCTGTGCTATTTTGAAAGTGTTGATTTACTGTTTCCATAATCTTTTCTACATTTATGAGATAGAATTTTCCTGTAAGAGCTGTATTTATTTATTTATTTTAATATTTACTCAAGGATAATTATTTTTATTTTAAGGATTTCATTACTATCCCTATTTATTTTGTTGCTAAAGTTTTCCCAGATTTTGAGAAAGTTTTGCTTTCTTTTAATGATAAATCTTATTTAAAATTTAAAATCTGAATGCCAGGTGCGTTTTGCTACTGGAATGGCACTGCCTGTAAGCTTTCAAAGTTAGAAAATGCTGGTATGTATAGTGTATATGCACATGTATGCAAATATCAGTATCTATTTCCCAATATGCCTGTGTACTCATATGTGCATATATATACATATGTATATTTATATGTCTGTGTATATATGTACATGTATACAAATGTGATTATGTATGGTGTATTCAATAAAAGTGCCATTTCTTGCTTATTATTTCTATCCTATTCTATGTCACCCAGTCTATAATCTAATGAGTATCCAATTTCAAATTTCTGGTTTACCTTTTTGTGTTTTGCTTGTTTGTTTTGAATTGGTTTGATTTGGTTTATTTTTATTAAAGATACATATTTTTTCTTCCATCTCCTTCTTTTTTATATGAAAGATAGCATAATATTAGCAGTCCTTTGCAATGAATTCTATTTACTTACAGAGATGTGGCCATATTAGTTTACTCTTTTTCTACATAGAGGTTAAAGTGTTTTGTTCTGACATTTATATTGGTTCCTTTTTAATATTTACATTCTGATGTACTTGGAGTTTATTATTGTGTGAGGTATGAAGTATGGATTTAATTTCATCTTTTTCCAAATGGCTACCAATTTGTCACATCACCATTTAAGTCCATTTTTGCTCTAGTGATTTGAGATGCTCCCTTTATTGTATACTAATTTTCCATGTGTATTGCTTTGTTTCTGGGTCTTCCATTCTATTATACTGTTATATTAGGCATGTTTCAGTACACTATTGTTATAAAAAAGGGCTTTAAAATATGCCTGAAAATCTATAAGAACTACTACCTTGTGTCATTTTTCCATTTTAATGTTTTCCAAGCTATCTATACTCACATTTAGTTTTACTTGGTGAACATTAATATCAGCTTGACTAACTATTTAAAAGCTTGCTGGTATTTTTATAGGATTACATTGATTTTAGAAATTTCCTTAGGGAGAATTGATGTTATTATGGTGTTGAGCTCTAGAGCAGATAACATATCATTTTTAAAAAATCTACTCTAGTGCCTTTCAGATGTGTTCTAAACTTTTCCTCATAAAGGTTTTCATATGTCTTTTAAATTGCTTAAAATATTTAACCTTTTTTGCTATTATGGTGGCTTTCTCTAGTATTGTGTCCTATAGCTGTTTATTGTCTATGTAGAAGAAAGTTATTGATAGTCATGTGTGGACTTTATAATCCTTACTGAGCTATTTTATTGCTTTCCACTATCATGCTATTAGTGTTTGTTAGCTTTATGAATGGTTTTCTTAGATTTCCAAAGTTCAGTATCATATCACCTGCAAATATATACTTTTCTTCTTCTTCACCAAATATTTTGCTTGTAATTGATTCATCTTTTAAATTTCTTTAGCTAATATATATTTTTCCTTAGTGTGTGTATGTGTGTGTGTGTGTGTTATGTATTTAATTTCATCTTTTTCCAAATGGCTACTAATTTGTCACATCACCATTTAAGTCCATTTTGCTCTAGTGATTTGAGATTCTACCTTTATTGTTTTTTTTAATAATGTTGGTTCTTTTTTTTAATGTTTTATTTTAGATGTTGATGAACCTTTATTTTATTCATTTATTTATATGCAGTGCTGAGAATCGAACCCAGTGCCTCATGCATGCTGGGCAAGCACTCTACCACTGAGCCACAACCCCAGCCCTGCTACCTTTATTGTATACTAATTTTCCATGTGCATTGCTTCGTTTCTGGATCTTCACACACACACACACACACACACAGATACTCTTAATATACATTGGCAATATTCTCATGGACGTACTCATGTTTGGCTCCATATAAAATTTGTTAGCTAGAATTTTCAATGTTCTATTTGAGAATTTTCTTTTTTGACCTGTAAATAATACTACAATATCTACTTAGTGGAACTCTAGTTGACTTTAGGTAATATTTTGATAGCAAATTTTCTACTTCAAATTTTATTTCCAAACATATTTTGTATAGAGCCAAACATGAGTGAGCATACACACACACACACACACACACACACACACAAGATATACTCTTAATATACATTGGCATGGTTGAGGATGAAACCCAAGAATTTATACATCCTGGACAAGCTCTCTACTACTGAATTACAACCCAAACCCCTAGCTAACACATTCATATACTAGAATGTTGAATATCAGAAGAAATAATGGGTATCCTTCTTTGTTCCTCATTTAGTAAAATGTCCTTAGTGTTTTCATCTATAAAGTACTGGCCTTAAAACTAAAATATTATCTATTGTCTGGAATTTTTCTTTTTTAAATCATGAAGAAATGTTGAATTTTATCAAACACTTTTCTGCATCTGTGGAAATCAGCATATGTTTTTTTTCTTTAAATATTGTCATAGATTTTAATATTAAGTGATATCATAGTATTGAACCAAATTTCTGTCACTGAAATGAATACCACCTGATCATTTTTATTATTTTCTTGATGTGCTATTAGACTCAGCTTTCCCAATATTTTATTGAGTATTTTTACATCAATATTTATAAATAAGTTTCTATATTTTTCATATTTAGTTACAATTTTATACTTGTTTGATTAAAAGAATTAAGGAGTTTAAATCATTAACAACACTCTGGAACCATTTATGGAGCATTAGATTTATATGGTCTTTGAAGGTTTGGTAATATTTTACTAGGGAAAATATCTGGGCCAGTGATCTGTGGAAGGAAGTAGGTGAAGTTAATTACTTCATGAAAATTGTAGTGTTTAGGTTTTTGTTTATAATGGGATCAATTTTTATTGTACAAGTATTTATTTGATATGGTGTTCATTTTAATTATTGTGTTTCAGTTTTGATCTTAAGTTATTGACATTCTAGAAACCCATATACCTTCCTAAAAAGGTACACTTAGATCCAACATCCTTCAGAGAGATAATCTTGTCTCAAAGTGCATTTGGATGACTCCTCATAGCAAATAATGAAGGAGAATAATTTTATTGAGAATTTTCTTTTTTGACCTGTAATTAATACTGCAATATCTTAGTAAAATTCTAACTGGCTTTAGGTAACATTTTGATAGCAAATTATCTACTTCAATTGTATTTTCAAACATACTTTGTACTGAGCCAAACATGAGTAGGTCCATGATTTTTTAATTTTGTTTTGTTTTGTTTTGTTTTGCTGTGCTGGGGATTGAACCCAGGGCCTTGTACATGCAAGGCAAGCATCCAACAACTGAACTATATCCCCAGCCCTAAATTTCATTTGTTTCAATGGTTCCTTATCTCCTTTTCATTTTTTTAGTTAATTCCTTAGCTTCCTCAACAATCATTATGAGATTATCATTTGAACTTTGGCTTTATTGTGAGCTTTGTAATTCATTTTTTCTGACATTATTTTCTTTTTATTTCTTTTTCAATTTCTAACAATCATTTTTCTTTTTTTCTTTTCCCATTTCTGTTTTTAGCTTCTTATTTTCTCATTCAACATGGATTTCTAGTTAACTGATGCTGACATAAGTATATCCACTCTAAACTATTGCCTTACGTTTTCTTTTGCTTTGTAGTTGTATTCTAGTAAAACATGGAAACATTGAGGTTTATTGGATTTCATTTCCTAATTTTTGTGATAACTCTGAATAATATTAATGATGTATTGGCCATGAGGATAAGGGGAAAGAGGAATAAAAGAATTCATTTCCGTCATAAGTTTTGGGAAGGGAGGATTTTTCTATATGGTGATATTTTACTTATCTGATCCTTTCATCAATTCTTCTCTGCCTTTAACTAATAAAGAATTGGGAGATAGAAACAATTCTTTATAAAGTCCTCTTTATTCAAGATTTTAAAATTCTTGACCTGGGTAGGGCTGGAGAGAATGTAATTTTTTCTCCAGAATGAAAAGTCCCAATTTATATATCAATGTTAAGAAAACAAAACAGACACTTAGGTAAGATCTTCATGGACTATGTTTAGAATGTGTGTGTGTATATATATATATATATATATATATATATATATATATATATATATACAATATTTAATCATTCTCACCTGTAAAGACTAAGAAAAAAAACAGAAGGCAACTGTTCTTACAGGGAATAGCAGAGCTTTAAGACATATTTTCATTCTAAGTCCATTTTGTTTTGCCATTTGTATTAATGTTTATACTAGTGTTATTTATTAAATTTATTTCCATACACAGTTAACTAAAGAGCTTTTTCAAGCACCCATGTCTGTAAATTTAAAAAAAAGGATTTTAAAATAAAGTTTCTTTTGTTAACAAAAAGTCATTTCTGTGTTGAGTTAGTTGGTTGAGCTGGGTTCAGGGGGATGAGGAAGACTGATGCAGGAGCACATTTAGAGTTGAAGAGTCCAGCTGTGGTCATGTTACCTCTGAGATGTTCGACAGCATCCATTTGGAGATTAAGTCTGACAATTGGGCTTATTATTCTAAAATTCTGGGACAGTATCAAAAAAGAAATGATCTTGTTATGTAGTTTTAATGATTGGACTTTGAGCCCTTGTTTTGTTAACTTTTCTAAAACTAAAATATCTAGGAGCATTTTTCTCCCTGGAGTTTCTTTCCCTAGTTCAGTCCTTCTTCTTTCTTTTGAGTTATGTTCCTTTATTTTAATTTATTTTCTTCTTAAAGTAGTAGGTGTTCACAGAAGCCCCCGTGTCGCTTCTTCACATCTTAATCCGCTTAACCTGAGCAGTTCTGTCCAGACTGAGGTGAATTCAGCTGGGATTGCATCTCTCTCTCCACTTTCTTCTGAGGTTGCTCTAACTGTCCTGTGCCACCTATATTTCATCCTGGCAGGGAATGTAGCCAGTCATCATGAGGAGATACATGAATTCTGATGGCTCTCCTAATTTATCAAGGGAACCTAGAGGCTCTATTTCTGTCAAAGGGAGTCAGGGACCGTTTTTCATTTCTGCCATTTACCCAGACTCTCTCTCTGGAAGCTATTTCTGTTTTCTCTCCACCATCTTCTTTCCTTTCACTGTTTCTAATCATTATTTCTGAATCAAGAAGAAAAAAAAAATTACACTCTCAGCCCAATCACCTACAAGTTTGATGAGTGAATGAGAGAACTGTGACCCTTTTGTGTACTCAAAGTATAGCTCCTCAGGTTGGGTTAGTGATACATTAGGAATAGTCTTACTCTGGGTTTTACCCATTTTTACCTTAGACAATGACATTTTAAGGATTGTGGCATGAAGTTTAAATTCTTCCTCAATGCCAATTTATTTTTAGCTTCAAATATTTTAACTTTTCTTCTCATTTTCATTGAGATAGGAAGATTTTGTGATCTGTGGTCATTCTACCATCCACATATCAAGATTCTAAATTGATAATTTATATAATGAGATAGACAGAGGTCAGTGACAAGGGTCTAAAAGACTCAATAATAAAGATGTGGAGGCAAGAGCAAAGGCAACTTTTGCTAAAAAATGATTATGAAAATAAAAAGGAAAAGTAAAAATTGGAAAAATAGCAGCAAGTTTATTTTAGCATTGGAAAGATATATGCATGCTTCAGGTTTGAAGACAAAAGAGAAGGCAATTTTTAACACAGTTGTGAATGTTACTTATTTTGTGGTCATTGATTGTTAGCCTTTCACAATGAACAGAACTTATTTTTAAAGTGTTTCATAAGAATCAATGCACCAACATCTACAAAGCTGTTATAAACCTGAGAAGTATTTTATTGTTTACTATAAGTGTGTATTCTTTCCATGGAGTCTCAATGATTTGGCTATTCCTGCAAAAATCCCTTGTGTAAAACACAGGCAACCTGAGCAACACTGTTTAGAAATAAAATCTAATAGTGTGCAATAGGCAAAACAAAAGCTATTTCCAAAAATCTCTTGGTTGTTCAGGGAAAAAAAATTCTTCAGTGAGTAAACACTCCTCTTTGCCATCAAGGATTTTAGTACAAGAAAAAAAATATTTTATATTTTATAAGACAACAACAAAATAAATTGTTGTTGTTTTACATAAATAAGACAACAACAACAAAAACCTTCTAACTCATGGCAAATGTGTGGCAGCACACCTTCATTCTATGTGGACTGTCTGTGATATCCATCACCAATTGACTGCAGCCTTTCTTCATGCTGAATAGAGTGGTGATCTCAGAATCACCCTGATCTCAGGTACCTCTGTTGTCTTTTTCCACAAAAACATTGAGCAAAAAAATGGCTCGATTAATGGAAATGAAACTGAATACTCCAGTTTTGATCAAGATAACCAGTTCTCAGTCTTGGCTGTAGGCTGAAATCCCCTGATAACCACCTGAAAACCACTTCTGCCCATGGCCCATCAGTGAAGATTCTGATTTTCCTGTGTCAGGGTTATGGTGTAGGCATCGCTGTATTTCAAAGTTCTCAGGCTGATTTTAACAAGCAACCCAGTATGAAAAACTTGGTTTGAACTTCTTTGGAAAACACATTCTGATTGTTAAGTCTGTGTTGAACTTCATTAGGAAACTATTATTCTTTCTGCTAGTGCCAAAGTAGCTTGTATTATAATTCAAAAACCATGATCTTTTGAGACATGCTTTTTGCTGGTGACTGTGTTGCTGCTTCAACTAATGAGGAAGCCCATCCAGGTGTGAGAGACACTCAGGGTGGCAGGTGGCTCTGAAGGAAAACCATTTTTCTGCTTGGCCTTTGCATAAAGTATTTCCAGAGTTATTTTTTACATTAATTAGTGTATATTAGTGGCTCTTTACATATATTCAATTCAGCCCTTAATTTAAAAGCAAAAAAAGATAGGGATACGACCTAGTCTGTTCTCATCATTTTACAGAAAAATATATATATATATATTTTTTTGAAGGTGAGAATAGTCAATATTATATCAAAGGTAACAAACTTATTAGTGGCAAAGCTTACTTGAGAATTCAAATCCTCTTCTTCCAAAACCCATGATGGTGATTTTTTATTTTTATTTTTTGAACCAGGAATTGAATCCAGGGAGCTTAATACTGATCCACATCCTTAGCCCTTTTTTATATTTTATTTAGAGACAGGGTCTCCCAGAGTTGCTTAGGACCTTGCTGAAGTGGGCTTTGAACTCCTGCCTCAGCCTTCCAAACCACTTGGATCACTGGCATGTGCCGCTACGCCCAGCCCAATTAAATATTCCTTAACACCTTAGTTTTCATTGTTTACATAAAAATAGTAAAATAAAAAATGTAGGATGCTTTTATTAGTCTTATGTTATCCTCAGTGGTGACAAACACCATTCACTAATTTAGCAGGAAGATCCGAAGTAAGAAGTGTTCTAGTCAGCTGTTTTACGTTTTTGCTTTTCATCCCAAATTACTTGCTGACCTGTGGTACTAATGAGAAGAGTGAGGTTTCACCAAACCCCTCCTTACTAATTTCTGATGTCAAGTTGAGATGTTTTCATCTCAACTTTGACAAATTACTCTGAACTTGTGAGTTCATTGAAACACAGTCCTCATTTCCAGAATACACAAAGTTCCACACTGCTAAACAATGTATACCCTAGAAAATAATGATACTCCAACTCATAATTGGGGAGATTCATTCTGCAAAGACAAGAAAGTAATATCAAGGGGAAAAACTGAGAAAAGAAAAGAGAAATAAATAGAATAAAGAAAAATTGTTAATAGACTAAATAAGAAAATACATGTAAGATGCTCTATTCAGGGACTGGCAGATATCATAATAATATGATAACTTATTTAGTCTATTAGCAATAATAATCACCTGCCGTGGGTATTTATTATAATGAAAATCTGCTAATAAGCAGGGAAAGAACAAATGATTGAAATGAGAGAAGCATAGTGACTTCAGTAAAATTTCATGTTTAAGAGCTAATATTTATTAAGTAAGGGGAAACTAGGTTTCTTCATTCACTAGCTATGTAATTTTAAAGAAATCTTATCATTTAGAAATATGTGTGCTTTAGTGTAATGTAGTATAGATTTTCAGGATAAGTAAGACTCCCATCGTTTGCTGTTTCCAAATGATGCATTCTGCCCTTTGATTTAAACTGTGCATCCTCCTGGGCAGCCCTACTTGGGAAGGGAAAGGTGTCTGCATAAATAGGCTTCAATGGAGATGAAGGAAGCTGGTGGTGACTTCTGGATGGAAGAGCATGGAACAGAAGTGTCATGCCTCCAAAGAAGGAATGATGTCTAGAAAGGGAACATTTTTTAAAAAGATAAACAAGAAGGGGATATCTAAGATATATGTCAGTCTGACCCAGAACACCATTATTTATCAAAGAGCAATTTTGCTTGGGATGGAAAGGTTTCCTCTATTCTCTTTTTAATCTTTAATTTGCTTTAGAATTGATCTAATCAGAAACTAGATCACATTTTGAACTTATTGTTTGAATGTATAATCGGAAAATATATTAGTTCCACTAAAGTATGTTGACTTTAAAATTAAAGCAATAGTTAATCTAAAGGAAAGGCAGATTTTAAAAGGAAATAAAGCCTACAAATATGTATGAACAGATGAAAAAGATTAAAAATAGAAGTAAGAAAAGAAAGTCTACAACTTTAGGCATTTTCTTTATTTTGAATGAGTGTACTTCTATGTTTTTCTTAGCCTGTGAAAATAATACACTGCTTCCCCTTCATATATGAGGGATAAATTATACAACTCCAGTGTGTGCCTGAAACTGTGGTTAGTCCTGAAACTTATGTGGATGCTCCTCAGCTTCTGATAGAATTACATCCTGTTAAATCAATCTTTAATTCAAAATATTGTAAGTCAAAAATGCATTTAATATCCTGATAAGCCTATTGTAATATAAAACATGATTAGATAAAAATATCATAATTCAGAGATTATAGGTATGTATTTCTTTCTATATGTATATGTATGACAAAGTTTAATTTATAAATAAGGCACAGTAAGAGATTAACAATACTAATTAGTACTAAAATAGAACAATTACAAAAAACACTGTGAGATCACTGTATGAAAATACTCTCAAAGTATCTTACTGTGTGATACTCCTCCTTTTTGTGATGACATGTGTTAATACAATGCTTAGGTGATAAAATGAAGTGAATGATATAGGCATTATGATGGAGTGTTACACTGCTTTGAATACTACTGCTGCAATAAAACCAGAATGTATCTGATAAGCTATTGAGGGACTTTATGGGCAGGTTATCATCTACATTAGAAAAAAGGAATGATCCATGGCCCCAGGTAGGATGGAACAGTATTTCATGAGATTTTATCAAACTAAAAAGTGCTAAACAGTTTGAAATTTAGGAATTATTTCTGGAAATTTCATTAAATATTTTCAGGCCACTGTTTATTGTAGAATTAAAAAAAAAACATAGAAAGTTAAACTGGGTGAATAGGGCTTATTGTATTAGAGCATATAAAGGAAATTAGATAGCCTTATTATGATTTAGATGAGAGGTCTCCTCCAAAAGCTCACATGTGAGACAATGCAAGAATGTTTAGAAGTGAAATGATTATAAGAGCCTTAACTTAATCAGTTTATTAATCCCCCATAGGGATTAATTGGGTGGTAACTAGACAGGTAGGTATTGACTAGAGGAGATGGGTCCTGGAGTCATACCTTTAGGGTATACATTTTGTCCTTGTTAAGTGGATGTCACTTTTTTTCTTCTTCCTGGCCCCCTGTCATAAGCTGCTTCCACCATGATGTTTTACCTTGCTTTGGGCCTCAAGGAATGGAGCTAGCTTTCTATGGACTGAGACCTCTGAAACTGTGAGCCCTAAATTAACTTTCCTCCTCTAAAATTGTTCTTGTCAGATCTTTTGACCACAGGAGTGAATAAACAGTCTAAAGCAAGTCTCTAGAACAAAGCAGAAACTTGTGTTAGACAAGAATCTCATCAACACCAACAGAAGAATTTGGGGCAGAGATGTGAGATGGCATTCATTCTTCTGAAATGTTGAGAAACACTCTAAATGATACAATATATTCTTAAGGACTTCAGAATCAATACATTCAGATTAGAATATCTTCTCTTCAAGTCACTACCAGGTTTATATAAGGATATGTAAATAACATAGTTCTAGAACTAGAACATACGTGCCTAAGAGATAGCCAAGAAAATTACATGTATGCACTTCTAAAATTTACAATAGCAAGTCTAACTTGAAAAATAGTTTACTACTTAATTTGACAATCAATGAAGATAATATCAAATATCTGCTTTGAATAGCTCTTTTTGGGGAGGAGAGTGTAATCAGGGATTCAACTCACCCCCAACCCTATTTTGTATTTTATTTAGGGTCGGGATCTCTAGAGTCTCACTGAGCTGCTTAGCACCTCACTAAGTTGCTGAGGCTGGCTTTGAACTCACAGTCCTCCTGTCTCATTTTCCGGAGCTGCTGGGATTACAGGTGTGAGATTGGTATATTCAATGGAAGACAAAGAGGATAAGAAATGACTATTTCAATAAAAACTATGTTGCCCAATTGAAAAACACAAGTTTTTCCATTATTTAGTTGTGCTGTTAACATCAGGAAAATGTGTGCCTTAACCTCAATATAAACACTAAAGTGAACGTTTCTTCTCTCGGTGACTTCTCACCCTGACATCCTGATCAAAAGCCAACCTCTGATCTTCAGCCCTACTAATTAGAAAAAAATAAAAACTTCCCGTCTGCTATTTCCCAGAAGTTAATTTTCATTGTATTGAGCATAAAGATAAAGTTGAAGATATCCAGCTGTCAAAGATATAAGAATATTTTATTCCTACATCAGAACCCTGAATAACATCAACTTGACCTTATCAGAATACTTGCTGATGTTTTCCCTCTCTGAGCATTCCAGGTGGCAAGTACATTGCTTTGCTTCTTAGTTACTTTAAGAAACTTGTTCATCCACCTGGTAATGCATTGCAATAAGGATACATTGTTCCTTTATTTGATGCTCTGCATACCCCCATCAGTTGCAAATTTCTGCATGATGAGGCACTCAAACCACCATTCTAAATCAAAGGTTGGTACTTGCATACATTGGATTTGTAAATAGAAGCTATTTGCATGTTTCTTTGATTTTAGATTTTATCTAATTTTGAGGAACAAATACATATTCAATATTAATTCATTGCATCTGCTAGAAGGATACAAAAGGATAGTGTAACTAATTGTACTGTATTCAGAAAGGCATAAAGTGAACCTTGATAGCTAGTAGGTCCCAGTTATGGGATCTTTCTCAGGTGGTCTTCCAAATCATCAGATCCCAAGGGATGTTTGGCATTAGCAGAGCCAGTGTACCTAATCATGCTATATCCAGTTCATTGAGGAAAGGATATTTAATCAAAATGATGCAGGCTTTTTCTGGTGTGTGTGTGTTTGTGTGTGTGTGTGTGTGTGTGTGTGTGTGTGAGAGAGAGAGAGAGAGAGAGAGAGAGAGAGAGAGAGAGAGAGAGAGAGAGAAGAGAGAGAGAGAGAGAGAGATAGTTACTGGAAATCAAACCCAGGGTCTCATGCTGTACTACTGAGCTACATCCCAAACCTTTTATTTTTATTTTATTTTGAGACAGGGTCTCACTATGTTACCCAGGCTAGCCTCAAACTTGTGATCCTCCAGCTTCAGCTTCCTGAGTAGCTGGGATCACAGGCTTATGACACTGCCCCTGGCCAGACTCAGGCAAATAAGCAGGCTACTTCAATACCCAGTTACCCTACAGCTTTCGAATTTAATCTATATTCCTATCATTTTCTAAAATTCATGGATACATTTTTGATCATAGAGTTTTATTAATAAAGAGTCTGAAAGAAGCAACATTATTTGTTACTTCAGTTTTAGGAAAAGCCAAGGAAAAGTGTATAACTGAAATAACCTAAATTTTTACAAATTCCATCCTGATCGTGTTCTGGCAAGGAGATATCTGGGATCATGTGATTCTGAGTGAGGAAATTGAAGTGAAGTAGATCTCAGCTTCTGAATATCAGAGAAGATTCTAGAGTTGGCAGTAGCTGAGGGTGGATAGCTTGGCATAGATGATGGAGCACAGAAAATGAACAATTTCAAATGAAGGACACATAGTCTTAGATGTTGCTATACATATGTTTTTCACTGTATTCTTTAGAGTTGCCTTTTTATTTTTATGACAAATACTTTTTTCAGAAAAATAAACATTGAACATCTTATTTTTTAGAAGATTGAGTAAAATAATATTAATGCATATGCAATGGAATTGTATTGTTTTGAAATGCCTTTATATAACAATAAATGACAAAAATATACTCATGATATATATTCTTTAGTTAAAATGTACATATTATGTAAATCAATACATGTATATGTATGAAATATATGTATAGATAACATTTCCTTTTGTAAAAAGATAAGAATGTGCAGAAAAACACAGTGATCTTTAATTGTGGGATTACACCTATTTTTTTTCTTTTTTGCTTCCTTAGTTTCAAAGAATACTTTTAAGTTAAATTGTCTGATTTTATTTTTGAGAACTCATGATTTCAGAAAATGGAACTTTTAACATTCTTGTTTTTGCTTTTAATGATACTCCCAAAATTAAAGGGGAGTGTCACAAGTAACACAGTTGATGAATATCATAGAGCAAAGGTAGCAAGAGTAAAGGAACTGTATTGTTCAAGAGAATAATTAGTTATGGCTAGTTGGGTCAGAAATGCACACACGTAGGAAGCAAGATCTGAATTGAAGTAAATGTAGGAGAACTTTGCGAAGGTAATAAAGTAACACAAACTAAGTTTTAACAGGTTAAGCTCTAAAGTTTCTGGTAGACCTCCTCGTTCAAGACACAAATAATTAATGGATAATTAAAACAAATAATCTCATTCAAGTTTATTCACATGCTGTAGTTTATTAAAACAATCCATTTACCACCACTATATTAATATTATATAGAACACAAGGGTGACTGCTTAAGCAATAAAGATATGTTCTCTGGAATAAAGAATGTAGTAGTATTTTGGTAAAAAAAATTGAGAAATTTATGTTTGATTTTAGCAATACATTTGTTCAAATATGAACTGACTTAACAAATAGATTGATGATAATTTCATTAGATAATAAGATCAAGATTAAGATCTGAAAACCTGGAGTGACATTCAGAAGAAATTTAATATAAATTGATTTAATAAAATATAAGTTGATTTGGGTAGGTAAAAATTGATTTCTACATGTAGAAATTTTAAATATTGTTCCTTCCTGGTTTTGTTATTCACTTCTCATATGCATTTTTTATTTATTAAAATTATTATTTGAAAATAAAACATGCATATGATGAAACTAAAAAACACCTAGGGGTAAAATGGAATTCAAATGCCCTGTGAGATCCACATGTTACTCACTGGAGGTAACCACCATTGATCATTACTTCAGTATTTTTCAGAAATTTTCTTTATACCTACCCACACACATGCATACATACACATACACAATTTCATCTACACAAAAAGGATTAGATGATTCCTACTGCACCTTAACATTTGTCAATAGTAATTGCTTAGCAAGAAAGAATTACAGGATGTATACCTTAACAATTCAATTACATGTACCTTTTTTCCTTTTTTGAATACTGCTTGGTGTGATGATGCCATGACACTCTTCCCAGTTTTCGTATGGCTGTGCCTTCCTCCTCCAGTCATACATCAAATGTCACCTCTTTATCTAATACAGACCACCAATCTCCCCCACACTCTTCCTCAAAGCAAGTATTGCAATCTGAGCATGTATATTAATATGTATTTAAATTTTTATAGTCTTTATTCAATTTCTCATGACCCCAAATAGATTATGTGTTTTTATCTTGTTCTCTCTGAACTACAAAGTCTAGAACTAAGCCTGGCACATAGTGATCAACAATCACTTATTAAGTAAATGATTAAATTCAATTACTTCTTGGTAAAGATTTTTACTGGTTATTTCAGGATTATAAATAATATGGAATTGACATCCCTTTAAAATATCTGTAACTCAAATTTATGTGTAAAAATATCCAGAAGTAAATTGGCTGAAGAACATGGATGTTGCAAAATATTGATAATCTGAAATTCACATCAGCACATACTCCCAGCAATAGAAAGTGAGAGGGATTATTTCTTAGTATTCTGGATAAACCTTTGTTATTAAATGGCTTAATTCCTACCTAGTTGATAAGTAAAAAATGACATTTAAAGCTTCTTCATATTTATATTGCATTTATTATGACAACATTATACATTTTTCATATTGTTATTTCTTTTTCTGTGATATATGTGTTCACACAGGTTGATCATTTGTCTTCTAAATTTTGAGTATTTTTCTGGATAATTTGCAAGAGCTATTTGTGTACTAAAAAATTCTCTCTTAGCTAGCTGTATGAATTAGCTAATGTTCCTAGATTTTCTTTTGCACCTAAAATTTTATTTATAATTGCTGTAGTCCGGCTGCAGCAAAATAACCAGGGGGTGACTAGCAACTTGTGTACATTGATACAGCAGGAGTGGGAACCAATTATTGTAGGACAGGAGGGGTATATATACATTCCACACAGCTTATCTTAATTAACATAAACTAGATACAGCAGTCAACCAATAAGGAATCTCCACACCTAATGGCTCGCTGGCGTTACTTCACAAACCATTCCCTCTGGCAAAATGCCAGGTGCCATCTTGACTTGTTTACAGACCCTAACATTTCCCCCTTTTGTTTAATTTAAATAACGACCATAGTGGTTTTTACAGAAACACCATAAATAACCTGCTACAAGCAGAAGGGGAGGATACAAAATGCCACAATACCAAGCCAATTGATGGCTCCATGCAAGAAGCCCTTGGAAAAATTATACCAGCAATGACACCGTTTGCAAAGATACCGAGTTACAATTTGTTGTAGATTACAGTTTGTTGTCTCAGTCCAAGTAAAGCAGTGTCTCAATAGATTAACTCACAGTCCAGGTAAATCACAGTCCAGGTAAGTTCTGCAAGCAGCTAGCTTAAATCACAGTCCAGGTAAGTTCTGCAGGCAGCTAGCTTGATGTGAAGTCTCCTCCGGTTCTCAGCAACACTGAAAATTCTTCCACCTTCGTCTTCACCCGCACTGGGACAAGGCAGGAACTCCGGCAATGATGCTAAAGAAAATCCTGTAGTATTCCAGCAGGCACTAAGAAAACAACCTTCTGAACAATTTAGTACATTATCTCAAGGTTTTTTACATTTGAAATAGGCCTTAATGGTGCTCATTACTCATTAGCCTCCAGGTGTGGGAGAACCATTGTAGTTATTGACATTGGAAATGACCAAACTTCAGGGGTACCATGTGTATCCTCTGCCCAGCTGCAGCATCCTCGGGTAGCCCCAGATGGCCCCGGGGAGAGTCCAGGAAGTGTTCTGGACTCAAACTGCCACTGGGCACAGGGAGCAAGAGCCTGTGAGACTGTGCCTCCGGGTCAGGTCTGGATTTGGGCTCCCACAGTGGCGTTCTGCTCCCGGGCAGGGGGGGCGGGGAAGCCGGCTGCTGCAGCTTGGAAAGTCCTTGCTGTGCCATGACCAGCTTGTGCAAGTGGCAGCCACTGTGCCGATTTATACACCCTCTGGTAACCAAAAGTATTTAGTAATAGCCTTTTGTTGCAACTTTTTTTCTGATAATCCTTCCTCCTCTGAACTTTCTTCTTTCTGACTGGAGTTCCTGGGCTTCCATCAACACATGCCCTAACTATTCTTGGGGGTGCCTCTTTTTCCTTATCAATGTACTTAATACCCCTTCCATATTTTCATCACAAAGACAATACAATACACTGAGACAAAACAAGACAGAAACATACTGTATGAATCTTTTCCATTTTCTCGAAATGGCCATTTTTCCTCTCGCCTTATCTGTCTAGGGACAAGCAGATTTGCTCCCGTCCTATCTATGGAAGGGTAGCTTTTTTTTGTCACTTACCCCGAGTGTCCCAGGGCTCCCTGTACGGGCCACCATCTGCCGCAGTCCGGCTGCAGCAAAATAACCAGGGGGTGACGAGTAACTTGTGTACATTGATACAGCAGGAGTGGGAGCCATTTATTGTAGGACAGGAGGGGTATATATACATTCCACACAGCTTATCTTAATTAACATAAACTAGATACAGCAGTCAACCATTAAGGAATCTCCACACTTAATGACTCGCTGGTGTTACTTCAGAAATTACTCCCTCTGGCAAAATACCAGGCGCCATCCTGACTTGTTTACAGACCCTAACATATAATATTTTTCTTACAGGTGATTAAATTTTATGAAGCTATAAATTGATTTGGGTAGGTAAAATTGATTTCTACATGTAGAAATTTCTTCTATATTTTCTGCATTTTCTTTTAAATTATTTCATTAGAGTCCAACCAGAACCTGAAATTCTCCGAAAAAATTGAAGAATGATATATATGAATAATGAACAAATTTAAATTAATATCCAGGAATTAAAGTCATAGATGTGAAGATGGAAAGTAAAATGAGACTTAGTAAGCCCTTGCTTGGAAAAATTATTCCTGCAAACACTTAAAAGCCTTGATTTTCAAAGATGGGTGTAGAAACAGGACAATAAAATTTGGTAGTACCTAAAACTAACTTCCTACTTCATAAATGGAATCACATCCATTTTTTTTTTTTTTGAAAAACCATTACTGTATCTTATAGAAGCACTTGGGAGAAAAAGTTGAAACTTTAAATAAAGTTTGGGAGAAAATTTTTCTGGGAATTTATGTGGCTTTGAGATGGAATAGGTGAGGCACTAAGAATAGTTTTAAACATGTAGCTAATTTATATCCTGAGTTAATCCACAAAGGATTTAGAATGGCTTATAAAAACACAACCTATAAAATGGCAAAAGATAATAAAATTTCAGGACTAGGGAAAACATAAATCAGAACAGGAAGAACCAACTCAGGGGAAAGCAGACAGATAAGCAGACAGAGGATATAACATATTTGCTGTAATTGGGACATAAATTATGTCTGATATCCCAAAAAGTGGATGCAAAAAGGGAAATGTACATAATTTTCATTATCAATGAAGACAAACATATCAGGTCTATAGGAGAAGTAAAGCTTTTCCTTGACCATACTTTTTGACATATATCTTATGTAGGTAAGCACGTGTAATTTTTGACTTATAACATGTATCTGAAACTGTGGAAAAAAGTCATTTTTGTGCACATGAAATTATCTCCAACATTAGTTTAAAATTTTCAGTTCCATTTAGAGCCATGACATGACATATTACCATCAATGTTGCCATTACATTGATTTGTATTTTCATTTACCCTTCACAAAGGACAAGACCTTGGCCTGAGTCGCAGAGTTTATAGGCTAGCTGGAGAAAGAGTCCTGAGAGATTGGTAAGGCCAAAGAAGACTTTAGAGAGCTTGTAGTTCAAATAAAACTGGAAAACTTGGAAAGATAGGATTTGACTTGAAGTTTAAGAAATAGTAAACATTTGATAGTTTAAAAGAAGGGGAAAAATAAATTTTACTTTATCATCAAATGAAGGCTATGTTAAAACACATTTAAAGTCTATAAAAATTCAAATGGATTTATTATTTTATTCAAAAGGCAAAATTAGTTTATGTTGTAAAATTCTTATTTTCAATAGAAATTGAAATAATTTTTCATAATATTTCCTAAAGGAAATCTTAGATTGATTGAATTATAACCCTAATATAGAGAATTATGGCATATAAAATGACATTTTTATAGATGTGCCTTCATTTAATTTGTTCTTCTCCATGAAGACACACAGGAGCTGAATGGGGAAAGAGCTTGGGGATGAAGACCTAGAAGACCCCTGTAGAAATTCTACCAATTCTCCTTCACATTGCCTACTTCATTTTTTTTCATTACAGTCATGACTATTTGAAGTTTACTTAAGTTGTTGATTGTTTCCTTATAAAGGAAGAAGTTTACAACACTGCTCAATATTGCTCCATGAATACATGTTGGCAGAATAGATGGATTCAGAGATCTGGAATAGAAATCTAAGTAGAAAACTCTATGGAGAGGAAGCATGGCCAGAACTCAGTATAGGAAGGGACAATGCCCTTTCAAGTATTTAACATTAAATTATTATGATAGGAGACTTCAGTAGCATCAATATATTCAAATAATGCATTCCTTTGCTACCTACTTAGATTTGCTGATGTTCAAAGGTCCTAACTCATGAAACTCAGAGCAATGAATTATATTTGTGTGTTGAGGGAAACTCTCAACTCCAGAACACACTTTTCACTGTTGTCAAATTGCTTATAGCTAACACAAAATAGTTCCCATAGTTTCTGGAACTAATGGCCAGGAAAAGATGGGCTCCACCTGCTTTTTTTTCTTCCTGATTGGATTTGGTAGCCAGGTTCTGGACTATAGACTTTTGGAATGTCATGGAAATTAAACTGGATGCTCTAACATGTAGTACTCTCCCCTGAAACATCTCTTCCCACTGGAACATTACAACATGGCCTTTTGACCTTGAGTTACACCTTAGAGGAGAGATAGTAGAGTGTATTGTGGAAAACTAGTCTTTTTCTATAATCAAAGTTACAGCCTGGTATGCTTCTATGTAAATGCATGGAGATGAGCTATCTGTGTTTTTTATCTGAATTAAACTTTGTTGTTGATGCTGCTGTACAAACAAGTAAATTTAGTCTCTTACTTTGGTATTGTATTGAAATGCACAAATTTTTCAGAGATCTGTCCCTTCAACTAACAATGTAGCTTTTATTTGTCTTGAAAATTGTTGTATGGGAAATATTAAATGAACCAGAGGGTTTAAATTATACAAAAGTATATAATGTATGTAAATATTAGATTTTTTAGATTAAAAATAATTAGAAAAAAATAATTAAATAAGGTACCCAACCCTACTCAGTGTGAAAAAGTATAGAAGTTGGTTGTTTTGCAATGACTACAATTTAAGTCATAGCAAATGAAAAGAAAGGGCAGCATATCATGCCAGGCAGGCTGTCCTGGTGACACCTCGACAAATCTTAAGAAGGAACATAACAAGTATCAAAGATTGCTTATAGCTAACACAAAATAGCCATAGTATCTTCTCTTCTCTAAAAATAATGTCATGCATTGTGTTAGAAAATATTTATATCCCTTTTATGATTAAAGTAGTTACATATGTAAACTCAATAAAGAGAACATGCTGAATCATTATATCATTAAATATACAAAAATGATTAGATAAATTACAGTAATTCATAAGCTATGATATTCCAATTATCACATATATATAAAATGTATAAGAAAATGCTTATATTATACATGCTAAATCAAAATGTAGTAAATATAGTGTAATCCAAATATATATTTGATCAATAGATACGGAGTAAAGGCTATAAAAAATAATGTAGTTATTAAGAGCTTTAAGAGTGCTATCTTAGGAGAGAGTATTAAGTGAATAATTTTTAAATTTGGTATGATTTTCTTTTCTAATTGTTGCCCAGCATGTATTATGTATGTTGGTGACAACATTTTAAAAGTTTTCATGTAATAAATATTTTTTTCCCTCTGTACTTCTTTCTCCTCTTCTTCCCTTTCCTTCTCTTTCTATACCTTTTTCTTCTTCTTTAGGAACACAGGTTTATGAATTTTGTTTTATTTTATTTTGTTATTTTCATTTATTTATTTATTTTTGTGGTGCTGGGGTTTGAACCCAGGGCCTTGTGCAAGCAAGGCAAATCTCTACAACTGAACTGTACCCCCAGCCCCAGATTTATGAATTGTAAAACAGGTATTGAGTCTGATGACCACCATCACTAAAAGAATACAGAACAATTCCAACATCTCTAAAATTCCCTCATCCTAACTCATTGTAGTCAGAACCACTTCCTACCCCTGATCCTTGCTTGTCCTTAATCTATTATCTGTGCCTATAATTTTGCATTTTTTAGATGACATAGATATTCTGGAAACCCTTTTGATTCCTAACTTAAAATATTTTTATTGTTTCAAATTAAGAAAAGTGGAGTTTCTGAAGAATTATTTGCCTACAAAATGACTATTTGCTAAGAAGCGATTTCTAGATTCAGAATTACTTATTCAGTGGATATGCCCTTTAATTGTTTCATACATATTTCAAGTTGCTTCCCAGGGCACTGGATCAAACTTTGCCTCTATCATTAGCATACAAGGCTGTACATCTAGGAAAATGCTTTGTTATTATGGTTTGAAAATATGTTAGATAAAAATGACTTGTTTGCCTGATTTTTTTTTATCATTACTTATTGATTGGATTATTTTCTAAACATGTTATTAGTCATGCAAAATTTTCTACTCATGTAATGCTCATTTTTTTCTGGTATACTAGTAATAATTCTACTTGTAGATAACTTGTAGATACTCCTTAATAAGGAAAAACATTTTCCTGTTTCACTTGTAGCAAGAAAAAAAAAAGTCTTTCAATTTGTCTATTTTGATTTTCAAAAATCTAGTGAAGCTTCATGCAGGTGTTTTTCCCCCTAATTTGTTATATATGACAGCAGAATGCAGTTCAATTCATATTAAACATATAAAGCACAATTTTTCATGTCTCTGGTTGTACACAGTGTAGAGTCACACCATTTTCATACATGTACTTTGAGTAATACTGTATACTTCACACACATGTCTTCATACATGTACTTAGAGTAATAATGTCCATCTAATTCCATCATCTTTCCTACCTCAATGTTCCCTCCCTTCCCCTTTCTCCCCTTTGCCCTATCTAAAATTCATCATTCCTCCAATGCTCCCCACTCTCATCCCCACTATGAATCAGAGATGACATTCGGCATTTGGTTTGGGGAAATTGTCTTACTTAGTATTTTATTCTCTAACTCCATCCATTTACCAGCAAATGCCATGATTTTATTCTCTTTTAATGTTGAGTAGTATTCCATTGTGTGTGTGTGTGTGTGTGTATCATGTTTCCTTTATCCATAAACCTGAAGGGCATCTAGGTTGGTGCCACAATTTAGCTATTGTGAATTATGTTGCTATAAACATTGATGTAGCTGATCCCAATAGTATGCTGTTTTTAAGCCCTTTGGGTATAAACGCAAGAATGGGATAGCTGGGTCAAATGGGGTTTTTAAACCTTTTTCTCTAGTATTCTGTAACCCCCTCAACTCCTGTTGTTTTGAAAATGATCTTCCCTCCCTCAAGGTCAGTTAAATATGTTTCTGTATAGGAGATCATAAAGTAGTAGATGATTTGATTTCTTTTCCTTTGCTTTAGTCATTGTCTACTTGGATGTTAGTAGTTTTACAGTTGGATGCTATGTTTAAATGCCTGATTCTCAGTTTGCAATTCACTCTTGGTGCTATTCTATTTCCTAGAACTAACAAAGGGTACAACCTAGCAGCCTCTAACAGCCACTCCCAATTGCCTTCTCTTTCTCAACTCAATTTTTTCCTTACAAAAAAAATCTGGGTTCTGTTTGTTTGTTTTTCTTTCTCAGACAGATGGTATCAGATGGTATTCAAACCTAAATGGTGAATCATGATTCTCTAAAGAGGCTCATGACTTTCTTGTAGAGGGAAGCTGTGTTCCAGTTAGGATTGCCTGATTTAGCATAGAATATCCAGTTAAATTTGAATCTCAGATGAATAACGAATAATCTTTGTGCCCCAAATATTGTATGGGACATATTTATAGCAAAAAATATTCCTAATTCATCTAAAATCCAAATTTAATTGGTTGCCTTCTATTTGCAAAATCTACTACAACCCTGGTTGTAGTTTTGACCAATGAAATCTAGTATAAAGTTTGCTTCAAGGATTTCTAGGAAGCCTTTTGCTTTCCTAGTAGGAGGTTAAAAAAAAAACTATTCACATGTTTTGATGCAAGGGATGGATGTTTACCAGCCATCTTGTGATAAGTGTTACCACAACAAATGTTATAATGAAGGTCACAAACTGAGAGAACAGATTGGTAGATTTCTGAAATTACTAGCGCTGTAGGCTAACTCTTGAATTTTTTTCTTTTACAAGAAAAATAATTCCTATTTAATGAAACTACTATGTTAGGTTTTCTTATATTTTAAAATGAGTGCTGTTCTAAGAATTATATTTTGTTTGAAGTTCCTCTTTCTACATTGATTTACTTACAATGATAATAAATTCATTCATTTTTTATTTCAACAATTACATTTTGAGCATTGACTTGATATTTACATCAGGTTGGTTACCTGACCAATTAGTTTAAAAGGAAATCCAATGATCAATTAATCATATACACAGTGATTTCAAAACTGTATTTAAGTTTTCAATGTCTATATTAAAAATAGGTCTTTTTGAACTAAGGTGCCTCAACTTTTTGTTGTAGTTTTATAGATGGCATAGAAATATAGCCTAGGTGTGGTTAACTGATCAGTGGCCCTACAAGATACCCTAGGGCCTGTGAATGTAACTCTATTTAGTAACAGGAACTTGATAGATAAGGTTAAGAAAGAGACCTTATGGTGAGGAGATTGTCTTAGAACTTATTCTTTTTCCCAAAATTGACATCCTATCACCATTTTTTAGCACAATGTTTCAATTTTTTCAGTGTTCTTAGGTATAGAGTATAATATAGGTTTTTAGAAAATGTTGACTTTTTCACCCTAGTAATCAATTCTGAGCTTATTTCCCCATTATAATTAATATATTCTTGGTTTTAAAATAATACATTTAAATTAATTTGCTTAACTAATCTTGAAACTGCTGTCCATAATTCAACTGATTTCTTTATCATTGCTTCTATGACCATTTGCACTCGCCATTATTTCAAACCAAAATATGTCAGTGGAAATTAGTGTTGTCAATTTATATTTTATTTGTTAGAAATTTTCATATGGTTGCTATTTCATTGCATTTAAGTCCAAAAAGAAATGGAGAAGGGTACATACCTACAATCTTTGCATCAATAAATTCTGAACGTTTATCTTGGGAGTTTTCCAAAATATGTTACAAATAACTCTCCAAGCATAACTTTCTGTCACATAATTCAAGATCAAATGGGCAATACTGAATTTTAACTGCAAAAGTATACCATTCCAACATCAGAGAAATGGACATGTCTTAAATCCAAACACATCTAGCATTGATCACCCTGTGATTTTTCTCTAGTTTTCTGGGTGTAGTATAATAACTTTATGACATTAAAATTTTTCTCCAACTAATATTTAGTTATTTGCCTATTAATGTATTTGTCTCTGTATTTTATGAATATATGAAAAAAGATCACATTATTTACACTGTTATTATCATTTTACTTTTAAAAAATACCTCCAATAAAACTCTGGTATTTCTTTTTGTTTTAAGCCATAAACAAGGTTGAAAATCTTTATTTCACTAAGGAAAAGGGGATATTAGATATTTTCCTGTTGTTTCTATTACCACAAGTCATCTATCTGAAGAAAACAAGAGCCTTATTGTTATGATAGTTTTATGAAGCTAATTCAAATGACAGATTGTGAAAGCAAAATAATACTAAAATATGATTAGATAGGAAGTTTCACATTATTAACAATATTTATAACAGAGATAGAACTTGTAAGTGGAGTGAGAGAGTGAATTTGCTGAGCTTGTACCATCAGGATAGGAACTGATAACAGCAAATGAGCTCTCTTGAATCCTCACTGCTTTTCCTTATATTGTATTTCAATATTTTCTTAACTTTGAAAATAGTTTGACTTTAAAAAGAACATCAGGTCAAGGTATTGCAAGATAATTTAAGACAAAAATCAACAAGTTTGAATCATGTTTAACACCTCAGACTTGCAGAAGAGAATCATCTTAAAGAATCTTATCTCATTCCCTTTTGTAAATATTTCTCAAATCTATCATTTTCTTAGGTTCTATCCACTCTATAAAAATCAGAAAATTGACAACACTAATTTCCACTGACATATTTTGGTTTGAAATTAGGTTATCTAATCAAAAGTAAAAAAATTAAAACAGAAATGAGTTTCCTCAATCTTCCAATTCCGCAGAGTAATTCATATCAGTTGTTATCACCTGCTCAGTATTCCTTTCTGCTCACTCCCTGGTAACTGACCCTCCCAACCTGGACTCAGAGTTAGTCCCCTACTACTACCTCCCATCTCTGTGGATGCCAGGCATGGTAATCTCATGAAGTTGAGGATTTGGTCTGCAGGTCATTCTAACCTAGGGATTTTCACAGTGCATCTAATTAACAGTTTTCTAATTTTTGTTTTTGTTTCAAAATTATTTGTAATTATACTTACCTCTGAAAATGAGCCCTGCTGCATGGAAAAACTCAACCAGAGAATGGATTGCAAATTTACAAAAGAGCAGAAAAGAGATGGAAAAAAAAATCTTTACTATATTTGAGTCCCGGGTTTAAAGTGTTCTTAAACCATATTGGAAGAATTATAATGAGCCACATCCGAATCTGTTCTAGAGAAATGAACCTAATAGGAAAGTAAAACTCATAAAAAGATATATCAATGGATTTAAATTTTCATGATCTCCAGTTGAAAAAGGATGACTCTGTTTTCCTTTATATAGGTGACACATATTAATCAGGGATATGTTTGTAATCTCTACTGGGAAAAATAGAAAAATGTATCTGTGTGTATATATTGTTGACCATGGAGCAAAGTGTAAGGTCATTAATTTGTTTGTATCTATGTTAATACATTATGGCAACACTTAAGTTATAGATACTGGGGTCTTACTTTGTTCCCTTAACTGGGGCTTTTCTACCCAAAGTACCTTAGTCACTATGAATGACCACGAGTTCAGAAAAACTCATAACTGCCTTCTTACATGAAAACTTGTCCTTACAGATGCCAGATGCTTCTTGATTTGGAAGCTCTGTCCTTATCTGCTAGGATAGTCTGTAGCCAACAACTGATTGGACCTTGTCTCAAGATAGGACTAACACTTTGGAGTAATTTGTGATTCAAAAGTAATCTGTAATATCAGGCTGTAATTAGTTTCTGTGCTTTCTTTTTTTATTTATTTGTTCTAATTAGTCATGCATGCCAGTAGAATGATTTTGATATATTATACATATATAGAAAATAAATTCCCATTCTTCTGATTGTACATGATATAGAATAACATTGGTTGTGTAGTCATATATGCACATAGGATAGTAATGTCCAATTCATTCTACTATCTTTCCTATTCTCATTTCCCCTCCCTTCCCTTCATTCCCCTTTTTCTAATACAAAATTCTTCTCTTCTTCCCTAACCCTTCCACCCCTTTATTGTGAAATTAGCATCTGCATATCAAAGAGAACATTTGGCTTTTGTGGGGTTTTGTTGTTGTTGTTGTTGTTTGTTTGTTTATTTTGGTATTGGCTTATTTCACTGAGCATGATATACTCCAGTTCCATCCATTTACCAACAAATGCCATAATTATGTTCTTCTTATAGCTAAGTAACATTCCATTGTGTATATATACCACATTTTCTTTATTCATTCATCTGTTGAATGGCACCTAGGTTGATTTCATAGCTTAGCTATTATGAATTGAGCTGCTATAAACACTGATATGGCTGTGTCACTATAGTACGCTGATTTTAAGTTTCTTGAGAATAAACCAAGGAGTGGTATAACTGGGTCAAATGTTGGTTTCATTCCAAGTTTTCTGAGAAATCTCCATACTGCTTTCTATAGTGGTTGTATACCGATTTAAAAAATTATATCCTTGCTTAATTTGTCTTTCTGTTTTTCATGGTCCAAACACTCCCTTTTCCATCAATAAATCAGTTTCCTTAAGAACCTACTTGTAGGAAACTTGACCTTGGACAATTGGTGTTAAGTGTGGTTTAGGAATCTGACACTAACATGGAATTCTGGAGGTGGATCACTTATAAGCTGGATGACAATGAAGCCACCACCACTCATTTGATGCAGTATTTACTGTCTGTGGGTTTGTAGTAGCAGTACAATTTAGAAGACTGTTGCCTGGGATGAAATGAAATAGTGGACAGTTTTTAAAAAGTAGTTTGAGTGCAGTGGCCCCTGTGGCAGCACTTAAAGTCACCATCACCTCCTGCAACCAGAAGGTAGACAGAGATGATGAAGATGTGTATCACAGACATGGCAGAGAATTATACAAGACTGGCTTAGTGTGACCAAGAAGTCAAATTTAATACTACTTCATTTTAGTAATTTTAACTAATAAAATTTTACTTATTTTATCAGAATATAATCAGTATACATTAAGCTGTGAATATTTATTGTGAGAAATTAGATAGGTTTGAATACATGTCTGCATCAGTGAAATCGTTACAATCAAGATAGTGAACTGCTGGGGTCCTGCCCTAGCGGGGTCCAGGGAGTCCTGAAGGATGAGTGGCATCAGCAAAAAGATGAGACAGGAGTTGTTCCGTTCGAGCAATCTCCAGAGAGAGAGCTAATGCAGTTTTCTCTGGGTCATCTTTTATTACAATTTTTTCTCATCATTATAGATTCAGAATACATCATTAATTATATAATGTAAAACTTTGCCAAGACATGACATTTCCTTAACCATGATTGGGGGTACAAACAATGTAACATTAATTTACATTTTTCCAGGATATGATCTTCAGTTATATAATTATTAAAAGTACAGAATCATTAATAAAATACGTCACTAATTTACATTCTTCAGATTTTCCCAAGATTTACTATTTTTCCCATGATATGTTATTTTCTTATTAACTAATGCCAAACTACATAACCAGACTCTAAGTCTCCTAACCAATCATTAACCTAAAGTACACTTGTACTTTATTTCTAATCTAAAATTCCCATCTAAAAAAGTCCCTTTAAATCTTATATTTAAAATATCCTAAAGTTTATAAATCATTCTTAAAACATATCAGAAACCTATACAACTACAAACTTAAGAATTTCTAAACTTAAGAATCTAAATAAAATAATATTTCTAACATTATTCTAAAACTGTGTCTTATAAAGCTGTTTTAATTAATTCCTAAATTTATTCTCATAAAACTGGTTGAGCTACTTTCTTGAAGAGTTTCTTTGTTTCTCAGTCAAGGTGCACTAGTTCTCATATCTTTATAATCTTTCTCAATAGAAAGTAAGTTCTAAAAATCAATCCACTTTCCACCAATATTAACTATGCTCATCATATATCCCTATGTAAAGTAAGAAAGGATTTATAAAAAGAGAAGAATATATTTTTATATGTTTTAACTTTCCTAAGTGTATAATATAACTTGCCTTAATCAAAAATGAAACTGCATGTAGTGAACTTTGTGAAATAAGCATACTGATTAGGTTTTCTAAGAGGCTGGAAATATGGGCTTGTGTTCTAGTTGATATAATCAATGTGGTGCCTAAAATTCTCATGACCTTTCAAAGGATGATTGTTGTCCGTTATCGGGTTTGTCCACAATGTACTGAGATAGAAGAACAGCCTTCTACTTTGTCCTTGATATGCTGAGGGGTAGTAGAACAGCCTCCAAGGCATGAACTACCTGTTATGTTCTAGCCATCTGAAATTTAATTTGTTTGGCATTTAACATACTCGTGCCTCCTGTCAGAAACATAAGCATGAAAATGCAAAGTCCCAATTACATAAAAAAGGGTCTCATGGTTTCGGTTTCCCACCAACCAGCGCGGCTTTGCCAGCATTCATCCTCACTGTGACCCTGTCAAGACAGTGAGTGGGGGATCGCCTTCACCAGTGAACATAAATATGTAGCATGCTCAAAAAGTTTCCTGGTGCCCGTTATTTCTGTCCATCAATAGGATAGAAAAAAATTCTGTTTTTGACTATAGATGCATCACTTTAATAAGTACTTAATATTAATGGAGTAAAATGGTCATTGAATATTGGCAATAGACATAAGGTTTCTCTATTTCAGGGAAATATGAGGAGCTTATAATAGGAGGAAAGAATAATGGTAAGAATCAAGTAGGAAGACTACCTGTATATTATTATAGAATTCTGAAATTGGGTGACTATTGCTAAGAACTGTTGAAGAGAGAAAATGAAAAACTTAGATCTACTAATGAACAATTGTTTGAGGTACCATAGTAGCCACAGGATATTGAGGAATAGCACAAAACCAGGTGAGAGTGACAGGTTCTGTAAAACAGACATGATGTGGGGAAAGGAAGCCCCTGACTGTCACTGGGTATCAAAGATAAATTCCATTTCCATAGGACTGGCTCTGATGATGAAAAGAACACTCAAAATCTTTTCTTCTAGGCTTTGGAGTTATACAGTACATTTTTCTCACCTATAATCCCCTCACTGTGCCTTAGCACACCAGGTCTTCTTGTTCCTTTCTCTCACTTAACACCCATCCGCAAACCATTCTCTACCCCACCCCCACTGCCCCTGGTAACCACCATTTACTCTTATCTTCTTAAGATACAATTTTAATAAAAAATATCTTGTCTTATGTGAATTTTTAAAATTTTTTCTAGTTCCAACTGAGCTTTCCCTGTCATACTGGCAATTGGCGATTTCCTTCAATCTTTAACATGCAGAATCTGTACTTCATCCTACATGCAAAAGTCTCCTATTTCCTAGAAGTCATAGCTTCCTTAGCTTTACTCATTTCCCTCTCAAAAATACCTCAACATTTTAAAAAGATAGGTGTAAGAAAAAGATTCCCAGTTACAGTGTTATTAATAAAAATGATGTTTTTAGATTAAAATTATCATAGATATAAGCATAGGTTGCTAAGTTGTAAAAGTCAAAACTCAGATATTAACAAAAAGTGAAGATGATTTTATGGACATTCAGACCCTCTTAGATTTCTTAATCACTTCTTTATACATTATATGAATTAAATTGTGAATCACTAGATGTCTCATAACAAAAAAGATTTAGATAAACGTCATGGTATCTGAAATATTTGTAGATGTTGTTTTAAAATCACAACTGAATCAATATGTGTGGCAATGGTTTTATATCCTGTGGCTATATTTCTAAAATAATTATCATAATTATGACAACCCTCAAACTTAAACACTTAAATGTATTTCTGACTGTAATGTAGAACAAAGGCACATTTTCTCTTTTCCTGTTTGACTCAAATGAATGACAGAAGGCATGAGAAAAGCTAAATAAATATCTATCTTGATGACAAGAAAGAAATTGATATAGATATATAGGGACAGATATAATTCCCACTGTAGTAAAAGAAAAGCACAATGAGAAGAAATTCTTAAAATGAATGACTTCAATGCAGATTTCAGGCAGAGGCATTGAGATACTAATTCCTCAAAGATAGAGAACCACTCTGAGTGACAAAGTCAATGATCTCTTATTTGGGAAAGATTTGTTTCAGTGATGAGAATGGCTACCAAAATTTTCCTCATGATTATTTACAGGCATTGAAAAGGATACATAATGACTACAAAAATCTTCTATTTTTGCAAATGAACGATAGAGTGGAAGGAAATCTATGGGTGGGGAGCAGTTTACTGCTAAAAAAAAAAGTGTATGTTAAGGGGAAAGATGTTTTGTTTACATCTTGACAGACATGTGAAATATATGGTATTTAAAGGTAAAAAAGATAATCTCTAGACAAACCAAGAATTATGTAATCAGCAACACTATGTAGAGCAAGGAAGATTACAGAGGTGGAAGGAAGTAGACAAATCGTAATTTCAGTATCACTTGTAGAGGGAAATCCACAAGCAATGACAGAGAAATAGATTCATTCCACTAAGTAAATCACTGTTATGAGCTATCACAATAAAATTATGCACAATAAAGGAAACTCAGACTTTATAGAGAAACAAAATAAGTGAAATATGAATACTAAAAGAAAGCAACATAAATTAAGATGGCAAAACCAAGACCAAGAATTAATCATATCCCATAATAGAAATGAGATTTGTTTTTATATTCAAAGAAAAAATACTCACATTGAATAACCAACAAAACCCAACTACATTTTATGCACAGGAAATAAAGTAATGCAGGTTGAAAATGAGGGTCTACAAAGGCAGGGAAGGAAGCTAAAAATTAAACATTTTTATGTATATACAAATAATGCCAGATAATACACACTTCTGTATCAAAGAATTTATGAAATAAAAATTTGATCCACAGTCAGCATTTAAATCATCAGTAGTGCTTGTTGTATCAAAGACTGGAAGAAAATAAATATTACCTACATAACTTTATTTGATCTAATTGAGGTATCTTCGTTTTGCACAAAATTTATATTTTCCAAATACCCATAAAATAATCATAGTATTTGATGAAAAAGAATGCTCAAAATGTTAAAAACAATAAAAGTAACACAAATAGTAAACATGCATTTTATATAATGTAACAAAACAACATATTAATCAGAAAACTAGTAATACAACCCAAAATGAATAATTCATGGGCTGATATTGCCTTTCACCTCTCTTCCTTTACTTAGGAACATATGATTTAATATGTAATACTTTTTAGGATCAATTCATTGTTAAATGTAACATCAAGGAATTATGATAATGAGGTGTTCATGTTGATAAGTTTATAATATATACAATGAATTCTAAAAAGAGAACATAATTAAATAGATATTCCTGTATTTACATAACTACTTCTGAAATTATGCTCTACATTTGTGATTTTGGGATGAAAAAACACTAGAGAGAATTACATTTTTTCTGTGTTATTTTTACCAAGTACCTGTAAAACCTCTACATATTTAACAGGTTCTAAATGGGCTTGTGAAAACATTTTATGGCATATAGACACTGTCTTTAAGTGCAAATACACGTAGAAGGCACACACCAAAGCGTTGGCTCTGTTGTCTCTATCCAGTGGAAGCATAATTAATATTGACCTCTGTTTATATTTTATGAAGTTACTTTATGTGTTAGCCAAAATGTATGTCACATTTGCAATTGGTAAAAACAACTGTAAAGGTTTTTCCATTTTGGAAAGACTGTCCTGAAATGTTTTTCCATTGCCTCTTGGAAAACTGCTAATCATGTTCACGTAGGATTCAAGCTCTTTACAAGCCATCTCAGTTGTATTCCTAGCATCAGTTTCTGCCATGTCTGCGTCATGTACCCTGCATTTATGTAAAGATTCATGGCTCTACATTCTCATAGTTCATTGATAAATCCATGCCATTTTTCATGTTGTCCCTTCTGCATAGAATAAATGGCCTTTCCCTTACAGACTATCAAAACTCCTTCACTTAAAAAGTTCATTTAAATGTTACCTTAGTGATATTTACAAGAAAAATTAATTGCTCATTCTATTAATTCTTTTATAATACTAGAATTAAATGCATATATCTTCTGTGATACTGTGTGGTATATGTGTGTATATGTGTGTGTGTGTGTTTGTGTGTATGTATGTGTGTGTAAAAAAGAGACAGAAAGCAAGGCCAAAATGATAAAATTATAAATGATATTCATGTGTAAGAAAATTTATATTATTATATACATATGGACATATCCACATTTAAATTTTCAGTTTACAACAATTTTGTTTGCTCAGATAGTTTATGTCTATAGGTAGTCATCTTACTTTCTGAAAGATTATCAATGAGCTTGTGAATGTGATTGTGACTGGAAATTTTCCTGTAATAAGGAAGTACAGAAATCAAGTTTTTTACTAGACTTCACATTTGCTGATATGGAAGAATTTAGTCTAAAAGTACAGTAAAAACAAATAAACAACCAACAACAACAAAAAAACATGTTTTTTCAAATAAGCCATGATTAATTTTGAAAATTTTGATACAATTGACCTAAGAACTGGTTAATTATTAGTCACTTCCTCAATATATTTTTTATCAAACCAGTATTTTAAGCATTAAAAGAGATGATATGTCAAGAGCTTTATAATGTTTTGAACAACCAATAAAAAAAATTTAAAAAAAAATCTTATCATCTGAGGAAAAAAAAAAAGAGATGGCTTAAATTGCAGGCTGTCTACAGTGAATTTAGAAGAATAATAGCCTTACCCAGTGATACAGCTTACTTTGGGTCATTAAGTTAAATGTCAAATGGCATTTGATATGATTTCCACAGTATTATAATAAGAATTATATTTCTTCTTTATTCATTAGCCAATAGTAGCTTTTTGGAATTTTCATGGAATTTCAGTCTTGGGGTATAGTTCCACAGGCATGAATACAGTTAAACTGCTTAACTGAATATGGCTTTTTAATAGAAGATTTGACATGTTCAGGTTATTCTGAATTTCTGAATTAATGCTTTTTGGGAAGAAGCTAGCAAATCTGTGATCCGGGATGAAGCACTGAATCACTGATTCTCAATTTCCCCTCACCAAAATAGTATGACCTCATGTTATTCTTACTAATGATTTCAAGCTAGACACTGCCAAACAGCTCCTAGGTTGAGCTCCTATTTTATTACATTTGAGGTATAAAAAGATTTAAAGTCTGATTATCTATTATTTAAATGATAAAATACCATCTTTTGCAATATATTTGTAGGATCAGTATTCAGTGTTTCAAATTGCAATGTGTGCACAAAAACAATTGGAAACAGATTTTATTAATGACAGTTGGGTTTGCCTTAGTAACAGTGTATCAATTATCAAAAGCTTGTTCAAGGCCAATCCTCTTGTTTGAAGCAATTTAAAATTCTGAGAAAATCAGGGGGAAAAATTAAAAAAAAAAAAAAAACTATTGACAACACCATAAAAAGACCTAAAGCAGGCAGAAATGGAAAGTAAACGATCCTTGAAAGAGGATTTTCATTAGATCATATTTGAGTTTACATGGCTGTTTTGTCCATACTGTGTGAGTTATATTGAACTCAAGTAGAAAGTCAGAGTCCAGCTGTATTGAGAAGTATGAGACCAAAGTTTAGGGCTGCCAGTGGAATAAAAGCGCTGGGGAGATACTAGAAAAAAGAATATCAACATAGAGTGGGCTGGGGATATAGTTCAGTTGATAGAGTGCTTATCTCACATGCACAAGGCCCAGGATATAATCCTCAGCAACACACACACACACACACATACACAAAAGTATCAACATAGTGGATAGTTCCAAATTTCTTTATAAACTTTGCTTATACCCTCCTATTGTGAGCAAACTATGCCACTAACATAGACCAAACAAATTTATGCCTTCCAACAATGTCAGAATAATTGAATAACAATTAATTCACAAGTTATACTATGTTCAATGGTAGCAATTTACTAAATAATCACAGGTCACCTGATAATCAAAGGTTGCACAACTGCAAATTCTTTTATTCCATTCCAATCTTAATATCTACCATCTATAATATTCAAGTCATACTATATATATATATATATATATATATATATATATATATATCACTGTATATATTTACACTATCTATCTATATGTATATATACACACAAATATATATATAATATACTTATACATATAATATACTTCTATATATAATTATATATATATATATATAGAATATATATATATATGTGCAGAGTCACAAGATGCTGAGCAGAGCATAGGCATAAAGCAGATATGAAAGCAAAGAGTCATTGTAGGTGGCCAGATAAGGACTTTTTAAGGAATCAGTTCTGCACAATTGTCAAGGCACAGGGTCCAGATGGAGGGACTTTGAGTATCATCTTCAAGTATAAATTTGCCATGGGCCATGCATCACTGCCAGGGCAGGAGAAATCTTGCAGCCAAAGGTAAAGAAAACCAGAGGTTCCTCACTGTAGAGATTTTCCTGGACAGGGCTAGTAACAAGTGACCAGGTAACAGGGACAAGTGCCATGGTCTCCAGTCTTGGAGGGGTCTCCTATTTTTGTAGGTGTTAGGTGAGAGAGTTATATCTGGTGAAGTTGATAAGCTCCTGTGTCTGGTGTTCCTGATATGATTTGGGATGCCCACATGTCCAGGTGCTCTTGATTTATTTAATATGTTGGCACAAATAAGTTATTTATCAATTTGTGCCTTATGGCAGATGAAACAAGGTGTAGAGAATCATTCTACCTTGGCTCTGGAACTCAAAATGGTATATTTCATGAAAAACTACTGCTTTATAATATGGTTAAGTACAGCCTGAAAACTACTGTACTGTACAACATAGAGTACCTCAGCAGGGCACAGCCTGCTCGCCACACCTTGTTTCTTCCAAAGGAAGTTAAAAATTCACACTCTCCAGACTACAATATTCTCAGTACCTAGCATTCCTAATCCCTGACTCCCCAAAAAGCAAAATGACACATTTAGTGTATGAATAAGAAGGAAAATATGATCCTTAGATGAGAGAAAAAGTGATTAACAAACCTGAAATTATCTCCAATGCTGAAATTAGAAAAAAAGACCTTCAAAATTTTTCTATAAAAGTCTTTGGATTTATAGGTAAGTATTAAAGTATGCAAAATAAAAGTCTCACTCCAACTTTGGATCAGCAATGGCAACAAAATATTGCAAACCAGCTTGGAGGTAAAGCAACAAAAATTATACTACCTGAAGAACAGAAAGAAAAATCTGAAGTTCATTTACTGTTGTTGTTGTTAGGTATACATAACAGTAGAGTGTATTTTGACATATTATACATATATAGAATGCAGCCAATTACAGTTTTGATCCCATTCTTGTGGTTGAACATGATGTGGAGTTACACTGGTCATATATTCATATATGTACATGGGACAGTTATTTCCAAGTCATTCTACTATCTTTCCTATTCCCCACCCCCCTTTTTCCCTTCATTTCCCTTTGTCTAATCCAAAGATTTTCTATACTTCCCCTCCCTATCCTCCCTCATTATGGGCTAGCATCCACATACCAGAGAGAATATTCAACCTTTGTTTTTTTTGGAACTGGCTTATTTCACCTACCATGATATTCTCCAAGTTCATCCGTTTACTGGCAAATGTCATAATTTCTTTCTTCTTTGTGGCTATGTAATATTTCACTGTGTATATATACCACATTTTCTTTATTCATTCATCTGTTGAAGGGCACCTAGGTTGGTACTATAGCTTGGTTATTGTGAATTGAGCTGATATAAATATTGATGTAAATCTGAAGTTTTAAAAAAGTAAATTTGATATCAATGACCTGTGAGGTAATAAACAGCCAATAAATTATATGCACGATTGTAATTATAGTCCCATAAGGCAAGATGTGTACACATAAGTGCATGAGCAGGAATATCAAATAGCACAAAATAGGAACAACTGATCAATTAGAGTATAGGTGATATAGGGTTTTCTTATTCTATTCCTGATATTTTTCATAAGTTTGAAATTTACAAAAATAAGAAGCATCAAAAAACAACAAAAATTTCCATGTTGCTTTCCTTTTTTTAAATTAAAATGTAATTCAAACATTTGATTCACCTCTATAAAAGTCAACACCTTTGGGCTATATATTAGAAGACACCACAGCAAATTAAATTAGAGCATTTACAGTAATTGTTAAAATTTCAATTAAGAATAAGTCTAACATGTATATAATACATGATGGCAGAGCTAATTATTCACATTAATAAAAATCTTAGAGAGACTAATCTTGCTGTAATTTTATTTTCAAAGACACAGTAATATTGAAAACAAAGACAAAGATTTAATTAAGTCTTAAAATAGATTCTGAAAAATTAACTGCATTTCTTAATTAATTTGTAATGCAGAAAATGGTTCTATTGAGTGATATTAAATAAATACACTTTTAGTGTGTCAATTGCCTAAAATCTTTATTTTTCCAGACTTACTTCAACCTGCTTCTAAGAGTTTGGCTGAGTTTCAAGAGAGTTAACCAATTGCATTTGGGTCATGTTGTTCAAGGATATTGCAAAGCAGGTTTCTTTTCTTCCCTTGGATGTTATAATTTATACACAAACAGAATAATACCCTTTCATTCACACAAATAAACACATAACTGAAGAGTGACTGAACATAAAATTCAAGTTGTTTTGATATAGAAAAATAATTTTTTGAAGTTAAAAATTTATTGTCTCTGAGAGTATATTAAAGTAAGTATATTAAATGAAGACATTAAAGTGTTAAAAATAATAATTTCCTCTATTTTAGAAAACTATGTTTTCAAGATATTTTCATATCAATGTAAAACTGTTTGTTTAAAATCACAATATCGAAGACATTGACAAATTTCTAGATTCAATTTGCCCAAATTGAATCAGGATGATATATACAATTTAAACAGATCAATTTCAAGCAATGAAATAGAAGACACCATCAGAAGCCTACCACCAAGAAAAGCCCAGGTCCAGATAGATACACAGCCGAGTTCTACAAGACCGTTAATTATTTACATTAATAACAATCTTAGAGAGACTAATCTTGCTGTAATTTTTCAATTTATTTCAGGAAACAAAAAGAGGGAGCACTTCTGAACTCATTCTATGAGGCCAATATCACCCTGATTTCAAAACCAGGCAAAGACACATCAAAAAAAGAAAACTTCAGACCAATATCTCTAATGAACATAGATGCAAAAATTCTCAATAAAATTCTGACAAATCAAATACAAAAATATATCAAAAAGATTGTGCACCATGATCAAGGGGGATTCATCCCAGGGAAGCAAAGTTGGTTCAACATACAGAAATCAATAAATGTAATTCATCACATCAATTTACTTAGCTTATAGAAAAATTTTCTTATCCAGAAACCTCTCTTGTGTACAGCACAATATAGAGATATTTGCTCCAAATAGTAGTGTATATTTACAACTACATGCAGGTACTAAAATTTGAGACTGGTACTCACTCTCTGGTCACTTCTCCTAAATAATAGTCATATCCTTTTAGTCAAATAATTATTGACATTTAGATATAATATTTGTGCTAAAATAATTCTTGAGACATAATTGGATTGTTAACTTTTCATTATGGTGAAATATCAACTTTTATGTTTAATCAAAATCCTTAGCTTATTTTAATTTAAAATTAATAATTGGAAATACATAGCTGCACCTGGCTTTAAAGTAGCCAGTAAATGACTAATTCACTGTGATTGGATTTAGATAAATGAATACCTTCTCCCCCGGATTACTGCAGCAGACAATAGAAGCCAGGCTTTCCTACCCTGCAGTCCACCATCATAATAGACTCCCAGTTCATAGTCTTTCTATGCTCTGTCAATTTTGTGATATCCCTTACATTTTCCCTCCCTTGTTCAATGGAGGATAGCAGTATTTGTTGCCATATGAATTAGTAATCTGGATTATTTTTTTAATCCCTTCTTGGGAAATGAGAGTAATAACAGTGTTTGAAAAATATCCAAGGTCTCTGTCTTAACAGCTTCAAAAGTGTTTGTTGAAAAGAAATTACCTAGAATAGCACAATCCACAATCTGCATGGTGTTATACATTAAAAACATGGCTCATTGCTAATCCTCTTCCACATCACTTTTAAATTGTGGTTCTGGTGACTCTGTTACCTTTCTGATGACTGATATTTATCTTGTGCAGAACACTATTGTGAAATCTGGTTGGCTTAACTTTTTACAGTCAGTGGTAAATTGGACTCTAAGTACAGAAAGTGATGCTATCCTTTAGAGATATGAAGTAGGTGAAAAAAATGTAAAATGAAATCAGCCTTCTCAAGATGCATTCTAAGAAATACCACACTCTCCAGCAGGGATTACCTTCTTGGAAATAGTCTCTCTGGAACAGAGAAGTGTGGCCTCTTAACACCATGCCTTTGAGACAGGTAATTGCTGATAATTGTCCCTGCATAATCAGCAGGATTCTCTGGAAGAAAATAAATGTCTAGAGTCATGTAATAGGCAGAAACTTTTACCTTTCTGAAATGAATCTCTACTAATAGGTTATTTCTAAATCCTTGAAATAGCCAAGGTGAATACCAAAATACTATTTTCAGTAATCTCAGACTCTCTACCTATAGGATAACATTGCTTTAGACGTGACTTAGTGTGGCTTACTAAGAACTTTTGAGCAACACAGCTAGAAAACAAATGTGAAGACATATATAAGACTAAACCCTTGCTCATTGTTTACTTTAATGCTGGGGTTAAGTAAAGTAAGATTCTTTAAAGAAGACTCTGCTGTGTGCCTCAAGGGGCAGCAAGGATGCAAATGAAAACAGAAAATGAACAGATCCCAAAGAAAATGAAATACTGTTGTCATTTCTCAAATGTCACTTGATTTCAGAGATTCAATTTACCAGAGTTGAACACAGTAAAGAGTGTGCCTTATTAAAGTATTACCAGTTTAATCAGAAATGTTGAGAATCAACAAGGGATCATACTTAATGTTCGGCCTAAAGGGCAGTGTGTTTTACACACTGGTAGATGCCCTCTCTTGGCAATAACAGTCAATGCAAGATTGCTTTAGGAAGAACTATAAAAATGCAAATTACCAAGACCTGATTTGGTCTTATTGCCTTAGCTAAGTTCTAACACTTAAACTTAAAATATATGGCTGCTGGAGCTAATTAATACTGGTTAATTTGCATATTCAAGAGCCTTTGCATAGTACTCCTTCTCTCTCTTAACTAATATGAGATGACTCTTTCAAAGCTCATGAGGCCATTTAAATAGTGAACTGGATTGTAATGTGTGCCTTCATTTAAAAACGTTTCAAATTTTTAAGTAATATATCCCAGTTTGAATTTTGCCTTAAATCCGTTACTAGTTTCCTTCCCTAATAAATAGAAGACAAGGACTGTTTGGTAGCAAATTACACAGTTTAAATATAAAGTTTATATCTTCAATTGGCATAATAAAAAGTTTTGGAAGTAATTGTATATTCATAAAATAATTCAATCATGCATTTTAAGTATAGCAAAAATCTAGGCCTAGATATATATTTAAAATTGATACCTAAAAAACATATTCATAACATGGTAGAAATAAGCAAAAAATAATTCACCATTTGATATTAGTATGGTTTTAGCTTTAACAGTCATATTTTGAGATTACTTGTTTTTTCATATAAATAAAAAGAAGAGTAATACTGAAAGAAGAGTTCATTACAAATTATGAAAAAATACTCACTAAATGTGCAAAAACATATTACTCACAATAATTTAAAGCATATTTAAGCACATGTGCCATCTATATAGGAAGAGAAAGAGCAAATGTGGTTAACTGACATAAGTGAAAGATCTGGGAACCCGAATCTAATCCTCTATATTATTTAGTTTTTCTTTATAAAAACAAATGAATATTAAGGTACTTATTTTTTTTTCTCTTGAAAACTGGAAAACTATTTCAACAATTGCTATTTCACAAAGTTAACATTAGCTTGGTCAATGTAACATTATCCCCTCCAACCAGCTCCACTAATTATATGAGGGGAACTTGAGAGCAATGTCATTATTGAAATAAGTTCATGGCCATACCTGATGCCTACTTTGCAAGGAAGAACAGAAAATCTATAAGAGCTATTATCCAGACATTAGGTGTATATAGTAGAATTTACTTGGTATCTTCTATACCCTATATGTTCTATATATCAATTAGAATTCCAACTGATAGCAAAACATATCCAATTGATACTAGTATCCAATTGATACTAAAACATATACTAGTATCCAAACTAACCAAACACAAAAATTCTAAACAAATTTTAGAAATGAGAAGGAGAGGAAAGTGAGACACTTAGTCTTCGTTTGAAAGTTTTAAATATTGTTGAAAGCAATATTTTTGCACCTGGATGTCCAAAGTATAACTAATTCTTATGCTGACCGTGTTCTGTTCTGGAAGGACAAAACCACCTCCTGCACATTCTTTGGCAAGTCATTTCCCTCATCCTTTATTGTTCTAGATTACTTCTTTCAACGCTATTTCATGCCTAAAACCAAACAGCTAGCTTTTCATGAGGCTGCAAGCGCTCATTTTCTATTTTTAATTGAGTCTTTTCATGTTTTGTGTTTGTTATGGAAAGGGTATACAGTTTCAGAAGAAATAACTTAAGAATGAGGTGCTTTTAATACTAATAAAAGGTAAATCACCACTTATGCTCTCCTGCTAATAATATTGCACATTCATAATTTAAAAACAAAGCTGGAAAAATCAATGTCAATTAGACATTATGGTATATTTTCAATGTATAAGGCAAGTATAATTATTGAAGCTCATCCTTTTTATATGTTCCTCTTACTCCCTGCAGGTAAGAGGAACATATAAACTACCAGCATTGTGAAACTTGCCTTATCAGTAATATGACCACCTCTTGCTCCTATTCAACCCTGATTTGCACACCTAAGATTACAGAAATGTCAACTGTTGACAGACCCCAGCAACTTTCACTGCACTTTAAGAAGACATTGAGAGAAGAAATTAGTGATAGGTGCTGGATAGAGCCTCTCATCATAAAATATTTGGCATCAATAGATACTAGAAATAAGCAAGGTACACCTTTTGGAAGCTAGATATCATACATAGGGTACAGCTTTACATGAACACATAGACTATGTACAACTGGCACGTTTATACTGATAACTATTGATAAAACCTTGACAGCTTATACACTCAAGACTTACAAAACAAGGTATATTTAGCTTATTTGAGTTCCACAACAGCTAGTGAATCAATTATGAGTAGATAAAAATGCAGTAAAACTAGGAAATGTGTTCAATGCACACACTTGCAAAGCACTAGAACTAGGAACAACATAAGGGTTTCTCTTTTTATAACATCTTGATCTTTGCCTACATGCATGAATACTTCTAAGGACAGAAATTTTATTCTATTGAAAAGTAAATGATCTTACTGCTGGAAAGTATAACTATTAGAAAATTTCTTCTTTTATTGAGTGGCAATGTTGTCTAAATGAATAAGTCTTTTATTCAAGGCTAAAGACCAGAACATTAAATCTGAATTCAACTTACGATTTTAGTTGCTGATCTGAGAAATAATGGTGTTGGTACTTCATGATATTTCAACTAAAAAAAGCAATTCAACTCAATGAAATAAATACTAACCATGCCTATGCAAAATGTGCTGTACAAAATGAACAAGCAATGGAGCTAAGGGTAAATGGTAAGAACATTAAAAAACTGTGTTTCTCTGAAATATTGTCTAACAAACCATATGAAGAGAATTGGAATGACGGTAAAATTTGGGACCGAAACTTGAATAAATGCCAATATGTAAAATTGGACAATTTTAGATATCTAACATAAAAATTTTAAAGTGTCACATTCTTTCAAAGAATGATGCTTTACCTTGTCTTAAAACAGAAAGTCAACTCCTTTCAGTTGACTTATGCCATTTGTAAGAGTATCTCATGCCATTTGTAATAGTATCTGGTAGGTTTCAAATAGTAAGATGACTGTTCTTCCAGCTAAAACACACCACTCTTCATATATTTTATCTCACCTTTTCAAGAAACTCTCCTGATTATTTATTTACTTTCTTGAATCTATACCTCTACCCATTCCATCCTTACTGTCGGAGTAGGAAAAAAAATGCACTGATAAAGTTAAATAGGTAAGAAAAACTTTATTGGATGTTATTTTAATAAAAAGGAGAGAGCAGAAATCAGTGTAAAATTCACTAAAAACAAAGATCATGAGAGTTTGTGTGAGCAAGTGTGAGGACAGTAGGCCATTTGTGTTTGAGAACTCACCTTCAAAAAAAGGTAAACTTTTTAAGGCCTTCAAAACCACAGGTCATTTTAAAACCTGAAGCAGGTCCCACGAAGGTTAGCTTCCTCTCCTCCCAGGAGCCTGAGACATAAGCCCTGTCTCCTTGGTGATTGCATTCATAGGGACTGTCCCATTTCCTTGAGAAAGCCTTGGGTCATAAAACCAACAATAGGTTTCTAAAAAGATTTATATTTCAAAGGATCCCAGCAATAATTTGTGATTACAAATCTTCTAAAGGAAATGCTCTGATAAGAGGGAAGAGAGAGACCTCTGAAGTTAGGATATCTGAATTCTGGAAAGAGCAAGATAAGAGGAAGGTCAGGGGGACTGGGGTTGTGGCTCAATGGTAGAGCATTTGCCTGGCATGTGTGAGGCCCTGGGTTCAATCCTCAGCACCACATATAAATAAACAAATAAAGTGAAAAACCCATTGGCAACTAAAAAATATTTTAAAAAAAATAAGGGGGTCAGGAGCCTAGAAGCAGGAAGATGGCTTAAGGGTTAATCACACTGAGGCAGAGGTTATGGCTGTCTTGGTCACATTAGTTACCAAGATTTTCACAAGTTCTTTCCTTTTTATAACCATAGTCAAATAAAACAAGTTACAAATCATTCTTAGAAGACTGGTTCTCCTTTTCGTACTCAGTGGTTTGGGGAGAAAATGGTTAAGTGGTCTTCTCTGAGAGAAGTGTATTTTAATCATTTTTGTGCTTGGTGACAATAATGATAGATAGACATTAGTCTGTTTTACTATTGGTTTTTTAAAACTTCTTTACAGATACTGCAGGCTCACTGCAGGCATGGTGGGCAGAAGATACCCACCTTCTCCACCCAGCCCCCTTTATACCACTCATACTACTTTCCTATTTCTTTTTGTTTCTTCCCAAGCAAGTTTTTTAAAAGTACTTTCTATGCTAAATATCTTCCTCCTCTTCCATTCTTCATCATCCATTTGCTTAATCAATGCATTGAAGTCATACTATACCATTGAGTTTTCTTTTTCATTCAATAGTAATTGGCTTATTTGGAAATTAATTGCTATTTTATAGTCCTTATCTTATATACATTTTCAGAAGCACTGTCCCACTTGACTGAATGTGTGGTGTCATATGCCTCTGGTTCTTTATCTATTTCTTTTTCTTTTTTTGGTACCAGGGATTGAACCCAGAGGTACTTAATCACTAAGCCACATCCCTAGCCCTTTTTTATATCTTATTTAGAGACAGGGTCTCACTAAGTTGCTTAGGGCCTTGCTAAATTGCTGAGGCTGGATTTGAACATGTGATCCTCCTGCTTCTGTCTCCCAAGCTGCTGGGATTACAGACATGTGCCACTGTGCCTGGTTTCTTTACCTATTTCTGTCCACACCTTACCCTCTTTGGTGGTCTGTTTTGCCTCCACCAGGTCTTTAAATGCTCATGTTCCTCTCTCAAACCTTCCTCACTTTTCACGTGAAACACTCTCTCCAGCCTGCAGATGGCCATTGTGAACTATCCAGCTTCTGATCTCCTAAGCCAACCAAATAAGTCCCCTTATTAAAAGGCAATTTTAGCCTTTCCTACAGTTTGATGCACCTCCATATTGTTATGGTTTCAATATGCTTTGAGGTGTCCCACAAAAGCTTATGTGTGAGACAATGCAAGAAAGTTTGCAGGTGAAATAATTAGATGATGAAAGTTGTAACCCAACCAGTGGATTAATCCCCTGATATGAATTAACTGTGTGGTTACTGTAGGTAGGTTGTGTGTGGTTGGAGGAGATAGGTCATTGTTGGCATAACTTTGGGGTTTATGTTTTTCCTGGTGAGCAGATCCCTATCTGTTCCCTGATTGTCATGTCCTGAGTTGTATTCCTGCTCAACACCTTTCTACCATGATATTCTGCCTTATCTTGGGCACAGAGCATTGGAGTTGGCTCACTATGGACTGGGATCTCTAAAACTGTGAGCCCCAAATAAACTTTTCCTTCTCCCAGATAGTTCTTATTAGGTCTTTTGGTCATAGTGCCAAAAAAAAAAAAAATCTGACTAAAACTCATGATGATTGCAATCCATAATTCTAACTTTTGTCTTTTTTTTATAAGTTAGGCTCACTCTTTCAATTCCATTATAAATATCTCCCTTAGTCATCCCAAAGAAATCTTAAAGTCAGTGAAACAGAACAAATCAATTTACTTCCAATTCTATTTTCCCAAGATAGAAATCCCATAACTAAGTTTTATTTCTCCTTCTATATCATGTCACATCTAATTAGTTAACCAGACACTTTGACATCATCTCCCAAGTGTTTGTCTCCTAAACTTACCCACTTCTCCCCATCTTTTATGCTATTTTCTCTCAAATTCAAGCCCCCACATATCACATGAATTATGACAATCTCCAAAACTGACATCTCTGTGTAGTCAGTGAAATTGTCCTTTTATTCAAGGTGATATCCTATTCTTGGAACAATACCCTGGACAAACTAAGAGTTTCATAAATGTTTATTCACTAAGTGAATGAAGGAATAAAATTTAGTTCATTTGGTTGGTTTTATTAGGGGAAACAAGGGTTTTGAATCTTCTCAATATTTCTTGGTTATTTTATTTAGAATCCAAGGTTATATATCCTATTACTGGACAGAAAACTAGTGACAAACTGCTGTGTCAATCGAACATTTTTTGTGTGTCACATTTGACTAGAACAGGGAATAAGTTAGGAACCTTCTTACCCCCACTAGCAAATATATATGAGATATGCCATTGTAGTAGGGTTCTCTAGAGGAACAGAATCAACAGGAAGTATAATTATAAAAGGGGACTTACTAGATTGGCTTATGAGATCAGAAGCTAGATAGTCCAGAATGGTCCATCTGCAGGCTGGAGAGCTGTAAGAACAAGTAGCTGCATAGGCCAAGAGGCTGAAGCCTCAAAATAAGAGGGATCAAAAGTGCTACCCTGTCTAAGAAAATCACTGTCAGAGTCCTCTTTGGAAGAGTGAAGAAGCAAGAGTCTGATATCTTCAGGTGATCAATGCATCAATCAAGAACCCATTCAAGAAGAATCAAGCTTGCATCTGCTGCTTCTTTGTTCTTCCAACTTTTATTTTATCCAAGCCATCATCCTATTGGTTGGTGCTGCCCATGCTTAGGGAGGGTCTCTACTTCAGTTGGTTATCCCATATGCCAATCATTCCTAGACACACTGTGATCGACATGCCCATAATCCTCTTAATCCTTGATATCTCTTAATCAAATCAAGTTGACAATTCAAATTAACCATTACAGCCAGGCTTCATATTTCAATTATCTGTATGACTGACAGATTACTCTAAAACCATTTTAATGTTACATGATTCTAGGAATTGACTTGACTCAGCTGGGTAATCATCCTCAAGATACCAGCTGGGGTTTATGTCATCTGGAAGCTCCATGAGACCAGTATGTTCAAGGTATACCTCACTCCCACAACTGACATTTGGTGCTGGCTATTGTTCAAAAGCTCAATGGTGTTTCCTGGTTCTACTCTCACATTATGGAAGCTGAATTCCAAGAACAAAAAGGTAGAAGCTCAAGATCTTAATAAGCATTAGGCTCAGAACTGACTTAGCATTACTTATCCCCACACTGAATTGAATAAAGCAGGCCACTGAGCCAGCACAGATTAAAGAGAATGGTACTGCACAATGGTATGTGCACTGGGAGCCTTAGTTCAATGAGTTCCACCAAAGTAACAGTGCTGCATGATTGGTTTGACTTGGAGTTATTCTTGTACTTATGAAAAGTCCTAGAAACATATAGCTTCCTCATATTTACAATTTGTAATTGATCTTCTGTCTCTGTTTCTATTTAACACTATATTTTTCTAACAGAAAAAGATATTCATATTTCTTAGATACTGGCAGTTTTCAAAAACCTTAGCAGATTTTTCTTCTCGGGGGCAAAAGTCTGACCTCTTACTATTTTTTAACGGATAGAATTCAGATACCGTAAAATTTCCATGTTAAAAGTGTACAATGCATTGACTTTGTTTATTCACTGGTCATGCAGTCATCACCAATATCCAAGTTTAGAACATTTACATCAACCCCCAAATAATGTACTCATTAGCAGCCACTCTCTGTTCCTCCCCACCCACCGAGTCCTAGGTAACCATTAATCAGTACTTTGATCTTTATATATATATATCAATACACTTAAATATAAGTGGTTCCATTTAGCACATGCAGTATAACTTTTCATCTAGAAAGAGTCATAAGCATATGACCTTCTAAAACTTGTTTCATTCATTTAAGTTAATTTGTTTTTGTGCTTGATTCACATTGTAGCATATATTACAACATTATCCTTTTTTATTGCCAAGTACTAATTCTTTGCCTATTATTGCTTGCCCCTTTATGAATTGATGATTATTTGTGGTATTTCTACAATTTGCTTTTTAAAATTAATTTAGGCTTTTATTTGTTCTTTTAAAGTATACATGACAGTAGAGTATATTTTGACATATTAAATATATATGCAGTATAACTTATTCTAATTGTGATCCCATTCTTGTGGTTGTACATGATGTGGAGTTTCACTGGTTGTGCTTTCATATATTAACATAGCAAAGTTATTTGAGCATTATAAATAAAGCTACTACAAGCATTCATGCACATCTTTGTGTGTGTGTGTGTGTGTGTATATATATATATATATATATATATATATATATTTCTCTTAAGCAAATACCTCAATAGTGTAATTTCTGAGTGATATGATAGAGTTATTATTTATTTATTTGGGAGGAGACCTGAGATTGAACTCAGGGGCACTCGGCCACTGAGCCAACATTCCCAGCTCTATTTTATATTTTATTTAGAGATAGGGCCTTGCGGGAAGCCATTTGTAAAATGCATGAGGATCTTCTCTCAGCATGGTAGCCAAGAAGAGATAGGCCTGGCATTAGGAACTTTCCATGGTTCTCCCATGGCAATAGATTGCCCAATGTACAGACTTTACCCTCTGCTCTCTAGGAAAGTTCCTCATAGTAGCTCCAGAAATGGATATAACCCATTAGGAACTGAGGGGCCAAATTTAATCTTTTTTTGGAAAAGAACATTTTATAGAATCTCTTTGATGTTTCCTGATATAAATAAAGCAGGCGCAGCTCCTTTTTGTCCAGAAGCTCAATTGGTCTGATGAGCTTGCCCCGTCCTGCCCCCACTTTTGAAAGTACTTTCTGTGTTCTGTGGTGTTTTTGCTGTTTTATTCCCCTTATATTTTATTTCTCAGCCAGCCCATTCCACTGAGGGGAACAGCATTCCCATCTCTTGCACAAGATGTGGCAGGAGGGTCTCAATAAGTTGCTTAGCACCTCGCAGTTGCTGAGGCTGGCTTTGAACTTGCAATTCTCCTGTCTCAGCCTCAGAAGCCACTGGGATTACAGGTGTGAGCCACTGTACCTGGCTGATAGAGTTATTTTTAAAAACTTGAAGACTGGCAAGACTGTTTTCCAAAGGGATTGCACCATTTTGTATTCCCACTAGCAATGAATGAGGGTCCCACCTTCACATCCTCACCAAAACTTTTTATTGTCTTTTTATTTTAGGTATCTGAATGGCTATAGAGAGGTATCTCATTGTCGTTTCAAGTTGCACTTCTCTGGTGAATAAGGATATTGAACATTTTTCCATGTGCCTGGTCATTTTTGCGTATTCTTTGGAGAAATGTCTATTCAAATCCTTTGTCAATTTCAGTTTGACTATTTGTATTGTTATCATTGAAATGTAAGAGTGTGTCATGCTAATATATTGTGATATAAACCACTATCAAATGTAAGTTGATATTTTCTCCTATTCTGTGGATTATCTCTTTTCTTGATGTATAATTTATAACACAAATTATTTTAATTTAGAATAAGTCCAATGTAGTCTTTTTTTTTCATTTGTCACGTGGGTCTTAATATCATATCTAAGAAACTATTGCCTATTCCTGGTCACTAAAATTTCTAGAGCCTGGGAATGTAGAAAAGTGGTAGAGTGCTTCTTTAGCATGCATGAGCCTATAGGTTTTGCTAAAGAGAACCATGAAGACAACACACACACACACACACACACCAAAGAAAAGAAGAAAACTGAGCATTTTTAAAATTTTAAGGTTCTCGCACTTATATTTGTGTCTATTAGACATTTTTAACTACTTTGGTGCATAGTGTGAGTAAGGATTCCACTTACCTAGTTTCTCAATAGCATTTATTGAAAACAGTCTTCTTTCTCATATTAAGTGATCTTGACAACATTTTCAAAACTACTTGTCCACAAACATCTGCATTTTTTCTACACTCTCAATTCAATTTTACTGATCAACAGGTCTAGCCTTGTGCCAGCAGAGACTGTACCGATTGCTGCAGGTTTGTAGTAAATTTTGAAATCAAGAGTTAGAAGAATTAGTACTCAAATCCTGATTTCCTTTATCAAGTTGTTTTGCTTATTCTGAATCATTTGCATTTCTACATGAAATTTGAAAATAGCTGATCAACTTCTGGGAGGAAGAGGCTGCTTCATTTTTATAGGAATTGTATTGAATTTGTAGATCAATTTGAAGAATATTTCTATCTCCACAAGTTTTTGATTACTAAACATGTAATATCTTTCCATAATTTTAAATCTTCTTTAATTACCTGCATTAATATTTATAACTTTCAGTATATATTTTACCTCTTTTGTTTAAGTACTTGTTACTAATTACCATTTTGTCTTTTCCAATATTTAAAAAATAATTTTAAATTTCATCCTTGTAATATTATTTTTTATCATATATATCTTTTCATAGGTCCTATACGTATTGTTCAGCTTTTTCAAATTCTTAAAATAGTATATAACATACATTGATTTTCAGATGTTAAGCCAACCCTGGATTCTTGGAACAAATTTCACTTGGTTATGATGTTTAATTCTTTTTAGATGTTTCTCAACATTATTTGCTAATATTTTGTTGCGGGTTTTTATATCTAATCCCATAAGGAATATTACCAGGTAGTTTATATTCCTTGTAATATTACTGTCTGAATTTGATATCAACAAATTCTCAGGTTTTGTGGAAGCTGCTCTCATAGTCCAGAGAATTTGCAATTTTTGCTCCACATTCTGGCAGATTTAATTTCCTTTCTCTAATCTGTCTTGAAAAGACACAGCTTTGGGCATCCACAGAGTCTTCTATGCTTTCAGGGGAGATTATAATGTTTTAAGCCTTGTTTTCTGGGAGTTGCCCTGGTTCAGAGCCATTTCTTTTTCGGCCAGTGTTTGATGAGGGATGAGCTCAAACAACTTCCTTGAGTCTGGTAGGCATCTACCCTTTTTTGGTGTATCTGTGTGTGGCTTTTAAAAGTCATTGAGTCTATACCATGACCTCTTTTGAATGTTCCAAATTAGTTGAAAATTAGTGTTTGTACATAGGCTTCTCCATCTCAGGTGAATCAAAATTTGAGGACAGCACTATATTACTTTATTAGCTGTTGTTTCCCTGGTTTTCTCTGTCAAATTTCTCATTGCTTGCCGTTTTGCTTATTTCCAAAAATATCACGAGTACCCTCTTCATTGCTCTCCATCAAAATTTCCATTATTTTCATAGGCATAGAATTCTCCACCCACTTTCCTTAATGAAATCAGTCCCCTTAGTCATGCTGCAGGAATTTCTAGTCCACAAGCCTGGCCTCTGCCTCTGACAAAACAGAATCACTGCTCAGCACTGGGGAGCAAGTACAGTGGACCCCTTTGCCTAAGGTGTTATTCGTGCTTGACAAGTAGGTGCTGGAAGGGGTACAGAGCCATACTCTTCTTGCATTGCCTGCCCCTCCTAGTGAGAAACTTCTCCTCTATGAACAATCCAAGGCAGGTGATCAGGTGTAGTATTCTTGGGCAACCCATGGATGCACTCACTGTGTTGTGGCTCAAGTGCCACAGACACTCAGTTGTCACCAAGATTGAGTAGATTTTTCTCTATGAATCACTGTATGCTCGATGTCCTTAGAAAAATTTCTGGAACCTTATGTGTCTGTTTTTGCTTGATACTTTTCTCCATTTAAGTGTTTTGTTATAGAACATATCCACCACCCTCCTCATGGGTTGTTACTGAGTCGGTCTCGGCTCAGTCACTTTCAGGTATATCTAGATTCTTCTTAAAAGTAGACAGATTGCCAAGTGTCAATCAGAATTTTGGCAGGTAATAGATGGCCAGTATAGCAATATTAACTAAGGATAGTTTAATCATAGTGTAGAAGGTTTGGAAAAAAAAAATTAGTGAAGTTTCCTGGGAATGGAGGTAATAGAAAGCCATTACTATATGAGACCTGAGGGTGCAAAACAGTTGTTTTCATGGAGCCTATATTAGGCAGCTGTTTCCACTGCTGTGACCAAAAGACCAACAAGAATAATTTAGGAGGAGAAAAAGTTTATATGGGGGCTCCCGCCCTACTTGCCTATGGTCACCTCTCAGTTAATTACCAACTGTCTTACCCAATTGATGTGGTTGGAGGAGGTGGGTCCTTAAGGGCGTGACTTTGGGGTGTAAATTTGGTCAGCTGAGCTTAGTCTTTTTCTGCTTCTTGGTGTGATATTCTGAGCAATTTCCCTGTGTAACACTCTTCCGCTATGATGTTCTGCATCACCTTGAGCCCCAAGGAATGGAATTAGCCTTCTAAGGGTTGAGACCTCTGAAACCATTAGCACCAAATAAACTTTTCCTCCTTAAAATTGTTCTTGTCAGGTCTTTTGGTCACAGCAATGAAAAAAGCAGACTAAAACAGAGCCCATTGAAGCCAACAAACAAACAACAAAACCCATGGAAATGAAGTCATTCAGAAGGCAAAATATGCAGATCTTAGACTACTAATTAGTTCCTTGCTTACTCCTGAGTCTTTAACTGCTCAACTAATTCCTTTCCTTCAGTCACAATAATTCAGATGCAAATAAGGAGTGGAGGACAGCAGAGGAACCCCACACTGTCTCTCCTTCCCCATTTCTACCTCCTGTTTGTGCTTGTTTGGGGAATTCACATGAGAAAACAGAAGGGAAGAAGGAGTAAGTGATAGTTTATACAACTCTTCTCTTTCACACAGCAATATAAGGAAGGGGAGAAAATGTATTTAAAGGAGCAAGTGGAGACTAACCAGCCCAATCAAAAACCTGTTTTCCTAAAATCCACTTGATATTGAAGGTTATCCCAGGTTAAAGCACTGTGTCTACCATGTCTGACTGCTTTGTACCTATGTACCCAGATTGAAACTGCCATTTAGCTTTGCATGCTATTATTTAGACTTTTTCTCATTCAGATTCAGTTATTGCCCTAGTTTTAATTTGCCATTCTCAGCAGCCTCCTAACAGGTCCTCACAGACCTTATTTCTTCCACCATTGGCATGACCTGTGCTCTGTGAAGTATCTATTTTAATTATAATATCAAAGGATGAACTAGATACAAAATGTGCCTCAACCAGCAGAGGAATTGAAGTTATGTCTTGAGGTTATTTATCTGTTAGAGAAAACCTTTCTGTCAACAAGGGAATAATTTAATTTGGGTAAAGTTAATGAAATGGCCCTCTATTTTTCATCTGATATAATAAAAATCATGCATTGCATTATTTTATCAATATGGAAAACATTTTTTTCTAGAGAGGAGGAAATTCATTTAATTCACTGGGAACATGAAAAATTTTGAATGCAATCAAACAAGTGTAGCTTTTAGGGTACCACTAGATGTATTTTAATACTGGATGAATGTATGCCATGAAGTTACTCTGGCTTCATTTTAGCAGAAGTATATAAAATCCTCTGAATGTGCTGACTTATATAAAAACATATAGTTTTGATCACAGATGATTTCTCTCAATGAAATAAAAGATTACTATATATTGCTTTCAGCTCTTTCAATTATTTTTGTATGACAAACAAGTAGGAAAAATACTTAAGGTTTGTTTGTTCTGCATGTAAAACATTAGTGTGAAAGCTCCATCTTACTGGCATCAGTTTTTAAAATTGACATATTTTGAAGACTATTCAACTTAATATTCTATTATATAGTTGACAATTTTGTTTTCCTTTCTTAAAAGATGGTTAAGGTCTGGGCCCCTTGCAATGAAGGAAATATGACTATTTACAAAGATTTGAATCTATGACTCAGAATAATGGAGATTATTAAATAATTTTGATTGTAAAAGATTACATTTTTAGGTTTTCTGAAACTTAAAAATAGTTGATCCATTATTTTGAATAGTATTTGACTGGAAATTTTCTGCTAAAGTCTGAAATTTTATAAATTACATTTTCATTCTCATAGGCTTGTAATTCTATAATTCATCTTTCAAAACCCATGTCTACAAGTAAGAGGAACCCAATTGAACACTTGGAATTGACTTTTTATGGGACTTTCAACTTCTGAAGATTATAATTTAATTTGAGAGGTTTAATAAAAATGCTACTTGGGAATGTGATTGGATTTTTTTTTTTTTTTTAAGATTGAGAATCTAACTAATTTTAACTTGTTAATTTAGTATCTTTATTTTTGCCTCCTGGCAATCTCAGTATTACATAACCAAGACAGAAGATTAAGTGACAATATGCCACATTTTGTCAAGAGAAATCTCTAAATAAGAATTTATTTTTAAAAAGAAGAAGTAAAAGTGACATTGAATATGATTTGATTTGCTACCTACAATGAATAAGACTTTATCTACTCAGCGAAACCTAATCAGAATATTTTGACTCTTGGTGTTAGGAAAATATTTTCTCCTATAGTTGTTCCAATAAAATACAACTCACCTTTTCTCTGAAAGTTAGGAATAAATGATCCAAAACATACTAAGCCCCAAGTTTTAAGTTAATTTCTTTTGTGGGAACAGGAGAAATAAGGACTGTTCTAAATGATGTCTGAGAATTAAGGAGGTAGGGCCTCTTCTAATGGATAGTGGTTTGTGGGGGCAGTCCTAACCCTAGACAACCCTGTCATAGATAACAAACCACACACCAAGACCATTATTTAAAAACACACTTAGCATGAAGTTGATAAAACCTATGGTTTATGGCCCTTCATTTGTAAGGATTCCTCCCTGATAGAGATATATTCACACAGTCTTGAGTTTTGAGTTTTCATAAAACTGCAGAAGGAAGTTACTGGTTAAATGAGGGTTGTTTGTTGTTGTTGTTGTTTTGTTTTTGTTTTTGTTTTTGTTTTCCTATTCTTGGGTAATGTTAGTGACTGAAACCCCTACTTTAGGAATTTGAGTTTGAACACATTCAGTCACAGTTTAACCTGATAACACAATTTGTGATTACTTCCACATTTAATTGTTATTGTGTGTCTTCATGTATCAGTGGAACTCTAACCCCATTGTTCTTATGCAGAAACTCCCACAGAAACAGAGAGAGGACTATGAAGGTGCCCTATGGGGACAAACACAAGAAAGTAGGTACAGGAGGAGAAATAGGGTTTAAAATGCTTGGAGCTCCAAGCTATCTGCAGAAAGTCTTTCAGAAAGTAATTTTATAATAATTCTAAGTATTTGCTTGATTTTACATAAAAATGAACTATAAAGTTGACCATATTTTTCAATCAGGAATTACATATTAATTTTAAAAAGCAATTTTGATCAAATATTTTATGTTTTTGTTACTATTGCTCTGTAGTATAATTTAAGATCTGGTATAGTGATATCACCTGTTTCACTCTTCTGCTTAGAATTGCTTTAGCTATTCTGGGTCTCTTATTTTTCCAGATGAATTTCATAATTGCTCCACCAAGACTAGATCTGCTGCTTCCTGATGATTTTCTGTGATTTCTTTTGACTGAACTCTTCTGTGAACAACTCCCTCACACCCTATAACCAACACTATCAAACAGAAACCCTGAGATTTCCATAAAGACAATCTCAGACCTAGAAAGATCTATAAACTCTGCAGCAATGCACAGACTATGAGTTGGTTTTCTCAGGGATCGGAAATGCATTATTAACTGGGGTGAACATTTGAAGTCACCATTGGTATTCATTATTCAACCTTACCCCATCTACAATATTTGTTATTTCTGTTATAAAAGCTTAAGTTATTAGAATAATTATTTTTATTTTTACAATGATTATATTTTAATTATTTGTTAATGTCTTATACCTTCTCCCAATGATTCTATCTAATTTAAAATCATTTGACCACAAATGGCCAATGTTCCCCTTATTAAGCAAAGGCAATTCAAAGCTCTATGCCTATGTTTACCTAATATTAAATTTTCCAATCAAGGAAAAATAAAAGGCAATTTTCAAAAATCTCCCTGAAAAAAAACTCACATTTTTCCTTTTTTTGTATTGTGCCCTACATTTCATTTGCGGAAAAGAGAGTGCTTGCAGAAATTATTTGTAGACTTCTCTTATTATATATGGCTTTCTTTCAAACTTTTTAGTTATAAATAAAATTGACTAGATTCTCCAATTAGTGTGTAAACTAATAGAGTATAGATAAGACATCTAAACACTATGCAAATAATAAGAGTTAAGAAATATTTAATAAAATGTGAACATAATTTGATCACATTGTTTGTATGATCAGATCCACGGTAATATGACAATATTTAGTGTCTGGCTACTCAGTGTTTACTACATACTTATATTTCACTTGAGAAAATATGAGTTTCTTTTTTTAATTAAATTTAACTACATATAATACATTAACAATCAGTTAGCCCTTAAGCCACATTTATGCTGAGTCCATGGTAACTAGCTCAAAGGAGTTTGATTGCCAGCAAAACTTAGTTCCTGAGGTGCCCTGGAAAATATGATGTTCTGAATTAATGATTTTGTTGTATATTTTTAGAAATTATTTGAGATTGAGTGAAGAACAGAAAATATATATATAAGAACAGTTTTTGTTCCACATTGTATTACTCAATTTAAATGTTTGTAACTGAGATTAGTACTGCCCAAACAACGAAGTCCATGCCCCTTATTCTGGCACTAAAGTCTTGCATTCTGCTTCCTGATTCATTTTTTTCTAGTTGCCTTTCAAGAATTTCTTGCTTTTAATAAATACCTCTTCACAAATTGCAAATATGTCACCTATTCTTAAAATTCTATGGAGAAAAATGAGAAAGTATGAGATTTTTCTTTCTTTCTCCCTCTCATTTCCCTGCCACCCTGAAAAACCTCAGTCTTTCTTTCCAGCACAGATTCCTCTTCCTTATTAAGACTTCCAAGATCATATCAGCTTACATGAATCTCCTCCCTTTCTGATCCCTTCAAACTCTTTAACCATTTATTAAAAATTTATAGTGCAGGGTTTTGTTTTATTTGTTTGTTGGTATTGGGAACTGAACCTAGGGATGCTTTACCATGAGTTACATCCCCAATTCTTTTTTATTTATTTTTTTATTTTAAGGCAGGTTCTCACTAAGATGCTTAGGGCCCCACCAAGTTGCTGAGTCTAGCCTTGAACTTGCAATTCTCCTGCCTTAGCTGGGATTACAGGAGTGCAGTGTTGTTTAGACATTCCTTAGGGATTCATATTTCCTCATTTCTGAAAGAGTACACTCAAATCACCAATTCCTTTGTTTTATCTCTCTTGGACCATCATGAGTTCAGTCTCTGATCTGTGACACCTAGACTTCCAGCATCTATTTAATTTTCCCTAACTTATTCACCATTCTCACTTTCTACATTTATTGCCTTTTTAACACATTTTCACACCTCAAATGCTGACTACCTTCCAGGCTTATACTACTCTACTCCCTGATAACACACTCCTTCCACTAACCCTACAGTCTGCCTTCAATATATACCATCTAAAAGATTGAGTAGCTGCTGGGGGAAAAATCATACAGCCATGTCAATCAGTATCACTGCAAATCCAGAGACTTCAACCTTATCCAAGTCCTCAGTTTGTTGAAAATTCTTTTGTATCTTACCTAACTATATTATTTTTTTATCTTCAATAATCTCTCCAAATTGCCTTTTCTGTGAGCTTCTTTCACAACAATTACCGTCTACCAGGGTCGTATTTCAAAGATGTTCTGGCTTTTTCTCTGGCTCTAAATGAATGGGTTAAACTGAATTCATTACATGAACTCCTTCAGGTTCAAAATCAATATCAAAGTTAACATGTTTCTATGGTATTCCTTCATTTCATTTAAGTCTATGAGAAAAAGACATTCCTTTTCCTCTTCAATGCAACCAATTCATCTCCAGATAATAGCTTCTTAATAACACTGTAATCCTTCTCAACTGCCTGATCTTCTTTCTGCTACTTTAGTTCATCATTTTTCACCTTCTAAGTGCTTTCCTTTTGCTTAATATCTTACCACTCCTCCTTTCTTTCAACAACAAATTCATTTTCTACATTGCTGCCAGAATTATATTTCTAATATATAGATACCAGTAAGTTATTCTTTGCTCAAAATTCTCAATGTCTGTTTTAATTTATGATTATGCTGGTCAAATAAAAAACTTATCTCTAGTTGTTTAATGCTTATAGCCTTTAATATATTATATACCAGAGGAGGAGAAAGTAGATGATTTTGATTTAATGTGACCATTTACAAGTATATGATAGACAAAAATGTACCAACTCATGTTGACCCTTGACTGGAGCTAGAAGGAAAATGTTCATTAGTTTCTGCTTAAGTATCCATCTTGTCTTTCTATGGATGGTAGCAGAGTAGGGTCTTTATTATAGAATACATTTCCATCATATAGCAGAAGGAATCTTTTAAGTTGTTAGCAACCTAGTAGGCCAGAAAAAAGTGTATCCATTTTTCTGTTTAGCAATAAATGAATAAAATGTACATTTTTGAATACTTGTCACGAGTAGGTCAAGTAGGTCGAATGCTACCTATTCTTACATGCAATCCCATGGTGTATACCTGATTCTCTAGTTACATTCTTACACTCATTTTACAGACAGTGTTTCAGATATTCAGAAAAGAAACTTCCCAAGGGCACACATCCAATAAATATCAGGGTTAGGATTTTAATTCAGCGCAATATTCTCTGTATTCCCTAGCTACTATATAATCAACAGTTCTAAGGTTGAGCAGACCTACAATTGACCAAAATGCAGCAGTCTAACAATTCTTGCTGAAGCATCTGCAGGGTAAGAAACCAGAAATTAGAGCCAAAATGCTTATTTGTTTTCACAAAAGCCATTTTCTGTAGTTAGCAAAAAATAAAATGTGAAAAGAATCAGTATGAATATCTCAGGTCTCAATAGATAAGACAATTGAATGGGAATGGCTTTTGAACAGAATGAAGAGCCACCTAATGGATATGTCAACAGGAAAGAATGAATAAATGAAGGAATATGTTCATCTGAAAGAGTTTCATGACAAGTTGCCAGGGAGAATTATTTAAGGAAAATAATTAGAAAGCGGGTGAATTAGAGTCAAGACTTAGCCCTTATATCTTCAATATTTTATAGAAATTTAAGTCTTCACCCATGTCCATGAAGGTTCCTTTTGTGCCTAAGAGAAGACATAAACTGCACAAGATCAACTAACATCATTTCCTATGTTCTCAAAATGTTTTAAGAGAGTTATAGGTTGAAAATGATACTTCTTTTCTTTTGGAAACTCTAGAATGGATTTCATGAATTCCATTTATTAAAATAATTTCAACCATAAATACTGCTTTTTAGTTATTATAAGAGAAAAATGTTAGAATGGTCTGTATAGTGTTAGAAACCTTCTGTTGATGTTGTGGTTTAGATATGACTATACCCCTAACACTCATGTGTGAGACAATCCAAGAATTTTCAGAGCTGAAATGATTAGATTATGAGATATGAACTGATCAGTGGATTAATCCACTGATATGGATTAAGTGGACAATAACTGTAAGCAGGTAAGTTATGGCTGGAGGAAGTAGGTTACTGGGGTTATGCCTTTGGGGGTTATATTTTGTCTCTGATGAATAGAGTTTTCTCTCTGCTTCCTACTTGTCATATTCTGAGCTGCTTTCCTCTACCATGTGTTTACACCATGATATTCTGCCTTACCATGGACCCAGAGCTATGGATTCAGCTGGTCATGGACTGAAATTCTAAAACCACGAGCCAAAATTAACTTTTCCTCTTCTACATCGTTTTTAACAGGTATCTTGGTCATGGCAACCAAACACTGACTTAAACATTTGTCTGTTCTTGGTTTATTCATTCAAATATATTTGAATGTTTATTTTGTGTCAGGCTCTGTGTATGTGATGGAAATATAGAAATACCTAAAATAGACATGGTTCCTGCCTTCATGGAGTAGCAATGTGTGGGGAGGCTTCACAATTAATGCATTAAGATTGATTTATGATAATGGGCCATTTCAGAATAGAATCCAAGATTATCCCCCCCAAATATCTGCTGGTACTGTAAATTAGATGGATTAGTTGGTTATTCTAAGATAACTGATATTATTCTAAGATGAGACTGATATTAAAGGAAATGTTTCAAATCTTGTAATATTGCTATCTTTTTATTCTAGGAAGCTACTCTCAGTTTGGCATTCCTGTTTTTCCATTCCTGCCTCTCAGTTTTTCCATTCCTTCCATGATCTGGTAACAGCACCTGGATTTTCTGTGGAGAATTGCCTTTCTTCCATTGTGCACATCTTTAGCTTCTATCAATCCAGGTGCTCTGCATTCTTTTTGCCAAGAAGCAAGCAAGGGACTCAGGCCAGAACAATATGAGTCCTTTCTTGGGCATGTTAATCTTGAGTTGAAAGGCATAAAAATACAGAGTACTTAAAGCTGATTTGTCCACTGACAGGACCTTGAAGAGTCAGTACTTTAGTTCCACAGCTTATCCCTGTTCAGTTATGTTCTCTGCATTTTCCTTAACCCAACCCTGAGCTTGGTGGCATGGACACAGTGGTGAACAAAATAAATGTGCTCTTTCCTCTCATCAGGCTTTAAATATAGGGAAGATGGCAGATATTTATCAAATAATAAGAACAAACTTAACTGTGTACTGTGATAAACAGAGCCAGGGATGGTTTGGGCTTCAGTATGGCACTTAGGTGTTCCTTAGAGTTAAAACTGTGGAAAACCCAAAGCCCTCCCATTTTCTCTTGGTTGGAGAGATTTTAAATATTTGGGGGGAAATTATAGTTTAAATTTGGTTTAGATAAGTAGATACACATGAGCTAATACTGAAAACCTCAAAAAAGTAAAAAGAGCCAGCAACTGGCATTAATAGTGTTCCTTGTTTGTTCTTCCTAAACAATCTGTTGTACAAACAAAAGAAGTTTTTTTGTTTTGTTTTGTTTTAATTCAGTAGAATACTAACATCAAAACCAAAATGGTAGAATCAAAAAAGGTGAAGCAATTATCACACTGTTGAGCTTGTGTGGAATAAATATACAGCACTCAATATTTCACCATGATGTACCTAGAGCACAGGCAGCTGAGAGATCATTGAAGATTACATGAGGATAGAACATCTGCCTTTATGATTGTGACAGATACTGCTTCACAGCTGTGGCCTTTTTATTGAAGTGTTATGTTTGTTTTAGAAGAGACAGACATGTTAGTTTTACTCTATGGAAATCATGTTTTCCTAGCTTATGAAACAAAAACAAAACAACAAATTTGAAAAGCATCATCAAAAATAAAATTGCTAGAAGACTAAAAATACAAATTTAAATGGATGGAGCAGAGTAAAGTTTAAGGTTGAATGTTTATTCATTTATAAGATTAAGCTTTCTCCCTAATATAGCATATATACATAAAAGCAAAAAAGCAACTGTTACAGCTAATACATAATCCTATAAATTGTTAAATTGCTTATCTGGTTAAAACATTTGTTGATGACTAATTATGTAATTATAGCTATAAAATATTTTTATTAATCATAAGATGAAATTTTCATGTAATCTTATAAATATCAGTAATTATATCAGTTGTTCATCAACAGCCATTATCTAAATCATGAAATGATTTGCAATATAAAAACAAAAGTTTGATTACATGTCTGTTTTCTATATTTTCATCATTATCTTTGTAATACCTCCGGGTATTAATGCTTTGAAATATTACAGTAAAATCATAGTGATTTTTTATAAAAATATTCCCAGATTTATCCAAGAAAATTAAAGCTTTGTATAAAGTTTGCTGATTACTGAAACATGAGCTACTCATATAGCCTCCTGATTTTATATATCTGGACTGATAGATTGTTGATCATAGATATTTTTTATAGCTACATTTCCAAATAACTTTGCCTTCATTTTGTAGACATTCTTCCTTGTTTTTTTTTTTAATTTGTTCTTTTTAAATATCCATGACAGTAGAGTGTATTTTGGCATATTATACACACATGGAGTCTAACTTATTCTAATTAGGATCCCATTCTTGTAGTTGAACATGATGTGGAGTTACACTGGTCATGTATCCCTATATGAACATAGAAAAGTTATGCCCAATTTATTCCACCATCTTTCCTATTCTCATCTCCCTTCACTGCTCTTCATTTCCTTGTCTAATCCAATGAACTTATTATGTTTTTCAATAATTAATGTAATTGAAATTGATAAATGTACTATTAAGTCGATAAGTTTTTTGTATACTCAGATTATACCTATCCCAAAGTTTTTTTTCAGGCACATACATAAAGATAACTAAAACAATTTCTGAAAAAAACTCTTATTTTTCTTCATATAAAGTATTACGGCACACTATAGAATGGTTTAAATAATTATAGTACACTCAATGTATCATAACCTGTTTTGGGTCATTAAACATATATTTTGAAAATAATCACATTTCACTAAAAATTTTATAAACCATAATTTTCAAGTGGATGAAGACTTCCATGTTTAGGTATATACCAAAATTTATTTATTCAATTTTATATGATGGAATATTTTTTCCATTTTTCATTATTATCATGCATATGTAATAAATATATTTTTGTGTGTGTCTTCATACCTGTATTTTGGATAATAATGATCATCACATTCAACCATTATTAATTACCCCATGTCTCCTCCTTTCCCCTCCCACCCCTCTGCCCTATCTAGAGTTCCTCTATTCCTCCCATGCTCCTTCTCCTTATCCCACTATGAATCAGCTTCCTTATGTTAAAGAAAACATTTAGAATTTGTTTTTTGGGATTGGCTAACTTCACTTAGCATTATCTTCTCTAACTCCATCCATTTACCTGCAAATTCCATGATTTTATTCTCTTTTATTGCTGAGTAATATTCCATTGTGTATATATGCCACATTTTTTTAATTCACTCATCTACTGAAGGGCATCTAGGTTGGTTCCACAGTTTAGCTATTGTGAATTGTGCTGCTATAATAAATATTGATGTGGCTGGGTCCCTTTAGTATGCTGTTTTTAAGTCCTTTGGGTATAGATCAAGAAGAGGGACAGCTGGGTAAAATGGTGGTTCCATTCCCAATTTTCCAAGAAATCTCCATACTACTTTCCATATTGGCTGCACCATTGCAGTCCCACCAGCAGTGAATGAGTGTACCTTTTTCCCCACATCCCGGACAACGAGTATTGTTGTTTGTATTTATAATGGCTGCCATTCTCACTGGAGTGAGATGATATCTTAGAGTGGTTTTGATTTGCATGTCTCTAACTGCTAGTGATGATGAACATTTTTTCATGTGTTTGTTGATTGATTGTACATCATCTTCTGAGAAGTGTCTTTTCAGGTCCTTGGCCCATTTATTGATTGGTTTATTTATTTTTTGTGTGTGTGTGTCTAGCTTTTTGAATTCTTTGTATACCCTAGTGATTAGTGCTCTATCTGATGTGTGAGGGGTAAAGATTTGCTTCCAAGATGTAGGCTATCTATTCACCTCACAAATTGTTTCTTTTGCTGAGAAGAAACTTTTTAGTTTGAGTCCATCCTATTTATTGATTCTGTAATAAATATTTTTATAAAAACATTTGCACCTAATTTTGATTATTTTCTAAGAATTAATGTTTGGGACTAAATTGTTGGATATGTGTTTTTATAATTTGGGACTTTAGAAATAATATGTTTGCTTTCTTTATTTTCTTTGTGTGTGTGTGTCCTTATTTTCAAACAGAATAGCTTTAATAAAATATGTAATCATTTTTTTCGACAATTAGATAATATTTGCATTATTTACCCTTTCAGAGAAAAAATTTGCATTCTTCAAGGAGGTTTTATATGCTTTTTAAAACTCATTTTTCAATTGGATTAAGAGGATGCAATACATCCTAAGTCATTGACTGCAATAAAGTCTCCCCTTTGGCATTATAAGGTATTTGAGAAGTGAATTTAACTCTTTTGTCAGGAGTTACATAAGACTTTGTCTTCTTTTCTTAATTATGTAATATTTCAAGGATTTCTTTAGCTGTATAGAATTCTTTCTTTTCAGCAGAGAAAAACTAAACATGCTTTTTAAAAATTTTTCTATTTTCTCACATCTTCCTCCAAAAATGTCTTCTAAATTTCTGCTAGATATTTTTTCCTCTCTTCTTCATATAACTATTACTTTTAACTGTGTTATCTATTTGGTATTATCTCTATTTTGTTTGCCCAGGTTTATTTCCATACCAATTATTTGTTTTTCTATAATGTCAAGTCTAGTTTACTAGTATGAGAGGAGGGTTGTTTTTTTTTTTTTTTTTGACATTATAAACTTCTAAACTTGTTGTTGCTTATTTCATTCAACTTCTTTCCTTTTGCTTAATGGGCATTGAACCCAGTGCTACTGTACCACTGAACTACAAGTCCAGCCCATTTAAAATTTTATTTTGAGGCAGGTCTCACTAATTTTCCCAGACTGGTCTTAAACCTGCAATATCCCTGCCTGGACCACCCAATAGCTGAAATTATAGTCATATATCACCATGCATGCTTAAACTTTCTTTTCAAATGGTATTTTACCTCAGTTGAAATTTTTATCATATCCTTCCTTGTTTTCTTCACGAAGTCCATATTTTTTCACCAGTGATTATTCTTTTGAATATTGCCCATGACTTGACTGATGAAATGTCTACTCATCCTGATTCCTTCATCAAACCCCAACTCCAACCACAAAATTGGAATTTCTTTAAATTAAGACTATCCCTGTGCATTATTTTAGGATCTTATTTCCATACCTTAAGCAATTTTGATGGCAAAGGTAAAACAACAGCAACTAACTTAGAAATTCAGCATTTGAGGTAAAGTTGGGCTTAAAGCTAGCAATTTTCTTCCTGGTGTTAGCCAAATTATTGCTCCTATTTTTCTATTGTTCTTCCTGTGTCCTAGAATAGAATGTTTGTGCTCTACAAGGTGAAGGTGATTAAGAGATACAATATAGCTTTGTAGGTTCAACAAATTCAGTTTTTCACCTTTCAGATACTAGATACCATTGTGCCAGAAATAAGGAATCCTAGCACTGAAAGTAGCAGACATGATGAGCCCAGCCTTCATGGGGTCACAGTTCAGTGTCATAAAGTGACAAAAAAACAAGTCATGATATAAATACCTTATAACAGTAACTCTGATAAATGACATAAAGGAGAAGTAGATAATGATCTGTGATTATATAGCAGATAGGACTGGCCTAGTGTGGAGGTCAGAAAGCTTTGCTGAATGATTGACTTTTAATGAATGAGTAGAAATAACTAGGTGAAGGATATTGGAAAGAGACACCCAGAAAGAGAAAAGTGTACATTTGAAGGATCTTTTTGTAAGAATATGGAGCTCAGAGTTCCTAAACCTTAATAGGAACAAAGACTGGCAAAAAATGAGGCTGAAAAGGTATTCAGGGAATAGATCATACAGGCATTTGAGTTGCAGAAGAGTTGGGACCCTATCTTGTAACTGAAATGGGAATATATTTAGGCTTTTGTGAATCAACATTCAGTATCACAATGCAGATATGCCATTAGGTTCTAAAATTTTGACATTTGCTCATCATACTGCCCTTTAAGAAATATTTTCATATACATTAATTGATAAGCATCTTTGCAATTCTCAAAATGACTGAAAGAGATCACAAATGTCATTCTATAAGTAAAAAAAAAAAAAAAGTAAATTAGGACCTTGTGCATGCAAGGCAAGCACTCTACCAACTGAGCTATATCCTCAGTCCCTAACCAAAGCAAGTTTAAGTAACATGCTTAAATTTTCAGAAGACTTTGATAGCACGGAATATAATTTATAAGTGATTTTTTTTCTTTTAGAGTACATTGAGGGCAAACATTAAAAAAGCAAATTCATAAGATCTCAAAAATAAAGTGTTTATAGGTTTGTTAATGGTCCCTCTCATATTCTATTCCACTTGACATGCAGTTTTCTTCTTCCTTAAAATTATTTCCTTTATCAGTTCCTGCTTAGCAAGAATCCTGACTAGTAACTTTCCAGGAACAGGTTTAAACATACTGTTCCTATTTTCCATGTTAAATAAATTGGCAGTAATATTCAAACCTCAAGAATGATGTCAAATTTAATCAGGTGGTACTTATTAAAAGCTCTGTAGTTGGAAACATAGAAGAACTAACAATTAGGCTTACCTCACAAGGTATTAAGAGAAATGATTAATCAATTTTTACAGTGTGCTTAGAAATTCAAAGCAAAACTGAGCATAGTGGCACACTTCTGTAATCCCAGCAGCAGCTCCAGAGGGTGAGGCAGGAGGATCTTAAAGTTCAAAGTCAGCCTCAGCAACTTAAGGAGGCCTTAAGCAACTTAGGGAGATCCTGTCTCAAAATTTAAAATAAATAAATAAATAAGGGTGTGTATGTGGCTCACTGGGTTCAATGCCTAGTACAAAAAAGAATAAAGAAAAAGAAATTCAAAACACAATGCAATGCAAGCACTAGTTAAGGTATTATACATGAATATAAATTCACCATTGGAAGTTAGGGTAGATGTAAAGCCTTTACATATAGGAAAAAAAAATGACAAAGGACATTAATATTTCATGTACCTTAAAAAAGTAAACATAGAAAAGGCATGGCTTGTTTCATTTTCATGCTTTGAGTACTCAAAATGTATACATGAGTGCTATTAAATCACCTTCCAAATGGTCTTGTGAATTATAAAGACTCTCTGTTTGACTGAACTTAAGACAGATTCCTCTGAGTCCTTTTTTGAGGAAGCCTCATTCTTGAGCCTGCCCTTGGCCTGCTTAGCTTACTGGTAGCAAGACTTCCCCTGGTGTGCTTACCAAAACCCCCACCCACTTGATATTTAATCACCCTGGCCTGCCTTCAGCAAGAATTCTGTTAAATCAATTTAGCAAGAATCCTGACTAGTAACTTTCCAGCCACCACCCTTTCACTTTTTTCATTGGCTACAAATCCCCAGTTGAGACCAATTTCTCCCCCATTGTGATAATCTTGACTTCTGCAGTAATATTGAAAAAGTCTTCTTCACCTTTATAGCAAAGAATTGGAATGATGTTTCTTTAACATGAGCTATTGCCTTTTGGTGGTTCTTGTACCCATTGACAGTTCTCTACTTCCTTTCTTGAAAATAAGGAGAATATAGTAATTCTAAATCAGGAGATAAATATTTTCATGACTTCAAATATCATAGTTTTCACTCTGAAATTATTTTTACTGTGCACTATTAAATTCTGAAAAAAGAATTTAATTAAATTTTGAAAAAATAATTTAATACAAATACCTAGCATAAATGTCTTTAAGATATATCATTATAATATTTTGTGTACACAGTTAATCCAAATTCAATTTACAGCAGAAATGTGTAAATCACTGAAGTGAACCAATTCCATACATTTAGGAATAATGAAACCAAATTGAGCAACTATAATTGATGTTTTTAAATATATCTCAATTAATTTTATATCTAAGTATATGTCTAAAAGGCTTACATAAATATTGTTGAAAATAATATTATTAGTGAACTTGATCAAGGTTTTCATTCAAACTTTTACTTCTTAACCATTTATTTGCTTATCAGCAACTAATAGTAGTCTCTCACTATGTTCCAACACACCCAGTAGATGACTAAAGCTGTGATAATAGTGAGCACGATATACGCTCTGATTTCCTATACATATATATGTATAATAAAGTTTAATTTATAAATTTATAAATTAAGAGATTGACAATCATCATAATAAAATAGAATAATTATAACAATATTCTGTAACAAGTATAAAAATGTGGTCTCTCTCTTTCTTTCTCTAAAATACCTTATTATACTTTCACTTTTACACTAAAGGAAGCACTGTAGTTCTCTTTGGCATATCTGAATAGCTAGGACCCCTGCTCTTGTGCTTTGGAGCCACTATGAAGAGAAATAAAAATTACTTGAATATAAGCACTGCTTTACTCCAACAGTCAATTTGGCAAACTAGACTCTGCTGAGTAAGTGACCAATGAATGAGCAATGCAAATAGCAGAGAAACAACAGGCAAAGGATGATTCAAAAGCATATTTCATATTCATCAGAATAATACAATTTAAATGTGAATTTTTATTTGTAGACTTTTTAATTTAATATTTTGGATTTTGGTTGACTTCGGGTAACTAAATCCATGAAAAGTAAAAATGTGGAGAGGGTGTAACTACTGTACATGGAAAAAATTCTACTTTATGGATTTTTCTCTTATTATCTGAAAAGCTCAGAAACAGTTTATGTACAGGATCATTTCAGTGTATGTCTCATCAGAACTGTTTGCATATGTCCAGTGAAGACATTTTGATTCAGTTACTTAAATGCTTTGGCATTTGTAGGATTGTTTTAATATTTGACATGTGTGCACGTGCATGTAGTGTTTTTGTATTTGTGTAAACACTATTAATGAAGGAAATTCCCATGGGTAAAAGGAATCTTTTTGAATTTGGATGTTGGAGAGAAATTAAAACTACTTAAAATAGAATGCTATTCTTTATTTTTTTCTGACATCCTATGGAGCTCATTTTTTTTAAAAAAAATGTATATCATTTGTGAGGAGTAAAATAAAACTTTAATACATAGATTTCTGCTGAAGAAAACAGATAAGCTTATCTAAGTATTATTTCATTTACCCAATTGGCAGTCTTATATTTTATTACAAATTTTGTTATCAAATGGCAAGAATAGCATTTTAACTTTCACCTGATGAATTATTTAAAACATATTTTTCAGGAATTATTATCTTGCAGGAATTTTAAAGTTATTCAATGATAAGACAATGAAAGAAAACGTTTACAAGTTAACCAAAAAATTACAAGTAAACAAAAAATCATTTTGATTTTACTTTTGTTGATTTACATCAAGGATTAATAGATTGCTTCTGTTGTTGGATAGTGAAATAGGCACATTCATGGCACATTCAACTCAATGAAAATTTAATACTATTATATTTTTTCAATATTTAAAATTTAACATGTAAAAAATAAATTAATTCTGAAATAAATTTTATTCTGTCTTTGATAATTTAAAAAAAAACTCCATGATATCTTGATGCTCATAAGTGACCAATGGCTTTGTATAACACGGGGGGCAAATATGTAATTACATACATGTATGATTATAAACATGCAATTTTCATCAGCAATTTATTTGGTAGATAGACTCTTATATATCTCTATTCCTGAATTCTACTTAATCAATTTTATGTTTAATATAGCTTATTCCTAGTTTATTCCTTGCATAATTTACACTAGCTCCCAAATCTCTCAATTCTCCTTTCTTATTATAATAATCACATATCTTGTCAAATAAAATCTTCAGCAGTTTGAGGTGTTCTGTTTATGCATTCCCTTCCCATTGACTTTTCTTCTTATAAGTTTAAGGACTCTACCTCCAAATAAAAGTCTTTGTTCCAGGTGTCACTCCAGGAACAGGAAGATATTAATCTGTCTTTCTTTATAAACTTAGTAAATATGTTATCTCAAAAAGTCTTTGAGACCAGCCTATGTATGGCCTTTAACTTGAGTGAACCCCTCAACCTTCACATTTCTCCACCTCCTGAATCGCTTTGTACTTCCACATCCCCTGGTGTTGTCCTTTAGGGTGTGCAGCTTTCAAAACAAGGAAATCAACAGGACCAGTACCCTAACTTTAAATTTAAGTATGTATATTGTACGAATGATGAATTGCATTATCAGTACATGAATATAGACTGTTCAAGAACATCTGTGTAATATACTGTGAGTTATTTTACTACCAGGTGTCTTTGCACTTAAACAGAATGGCCACTAGAGTGCTGCACGTTTCCACTCAAGTCTGAGTCCTTTTCTGTGCAGATACGCTGTTTGGGAAACAACATTAAGGGGGATCTTTGGGACTTCAGACCACAGTCAGTAAGAAATATCAAGAATCATTTATAACCTACATGGTTTCATCTACGTGTACATTTATGTTTATAACTTTATTGGGCTAGATGCAAAATGAATGTAGAAATAATTGAAATAAAATAAACAGTGAATAAAAGTTATTTTAATTTTCATCATCTTGCTGTCATCACTTTTACATTTTATTTTATATAAATATATAGATTTATTTGAATATGTATATGTTTGTATACATATGCATACATATATATTCTTTACATAGCATTTCTTAAGTTGTATTCAAGAAGATAATAGGTCATGCTGGAGATGGACTTAAATTTCTCTTAAAATATTTTCTTTGTTTATACACATTTGCTATATCAATGGATACATTTTTGAGAAAAAAAACTTCTTTTCTGAATATTTGACTACTTGAATTTTAAAGTTTAGTCTACCTCCTGTGATATATATTTTCTGTATTTAGAAGTGATTTTCTGAAGTTCAAGCAATATTTTACTCATTTTCATAGCTGGAGTGTCTACTGTGTATCTTCACAAACAAGCATGAATATTGATGATTTAAAAGTAGGTAGGTGCGTAAAATGTATTTCTTAACAAACATGAAGCAAAGCACTTGCCTTAACACCCAGGTACTTTATTGTCTGTATTGTTTACTAAAACTTACCTTGAGTAATGACCTCTATAAATTGCCTTATTCCCTTTATTAAGATTAGTAACGTCAGGCAGTGACATTTTCATTTTAAATATAAAGGAAATCAAAACACAGAGTTTATTTCATATATTAAATTATTGATAGATGCTATACTAGAATTGAAATCTCCTGACTGAGAACAAACTATTTTATTGGTTCTTTTTCTTATTCTATACTATTGAATTTACCAAAATCTTTTAACAGAAAGCATGCTGCTATACACCAACTTGATAGAATCTGATGACCTCAAATTAATTAAAGTATTTTCAAATAAGACAAACATATTTCTATCAAATCTAGATCTAAACAAGAGATCTAAATCATTTTGATTTACTTTTGTTGATTTGCATCAAAGATTAATAGATTGCTTCTGTTGTTGGATAGTGAAATAGGCACATTCATGTCACATTCAACTCAATAAAAATTTAATACTATTATATTTTTTAAATATTTGAAACTTAACATGTAAAAAATAAATTAATTCTGAAATAAATTATATTCTGTCTTCGATAATTAAAAAAAACTTCATGACATCTTGATGCTCAAGTGTGACCAATGGCTTTGTATAACACTGGGGGCAAATATGTAATTCCATTGTAATTTCCCACAATAGATGCTGTTCTTTAAGTTCATTTCTGCTGGCCTCTGTACTCAACACTCCCTATCATGCTGAAATACTATTTTTTTTAAGAGGGCTAACTTTCACTTCATTTGGAATGCCTTCTATAAATCCCAAATTGGAAACATTTTGGAATTCCACAGGGCTTTGTTTATTAATTTAATGAATATATTACTGTATGGATTTCCCTATGTTTTGCAATTAGTCTGCTTTTTCTAAATTTACTTCTCCCAGATAATTGAAACCATGGCTCACCTATTCATTCATTCAATAAATACCTGCATATACTCATCAATAAGCACCCAAGGGATGTGTTTATTCAGTATCTACTATGAGCTCAGAATTACTCCAGATTCTGAGAATAAAATAGAGAACAAGACAAAAATCCCTACTTTCGTGGAGTTCACTAGAAGGTAGCTAAGGTAAGTTAAAAATTATAATAATGCACTAATATAATTTCAGGGGATACATACTACAGAAAATTTAAATCATGCTAAAGGAATAGTGGTGACAAGCTACATAAGTAGCCTCTCTGTGGAGACAAAGAGAGTAGATATGAATGCCTAGAGAGGGAGTGATGCAAACTATCCACCATCTGAAGAAGGAGTGATGCAAACACAGGAAACCACAGTGTAAAGAAAGGCAGGGAAAGTTTGGCAAGCTGGAAAACAGCAGATTAAGCAAAGGGCCTGTGAAAGGAGACAAGTTCAGAAAGGGGGAAATTATATACTATTGCTTGCTGTGCCTTACTCCCCTTGGTTCCTTGTATCTGGTGCCCCACACAAGTACTAAGTATAAAATGATAAATTGAGTAGGATATTTTTTTTTGTTTTTAATGCATTTACTTTTAGCATATGTCCTGAAAAAGTATCATTGTCTAATTACTTGTGATTTAAGGATGGATTTTTCCATTTATGTTATTCCTACTAACATTCCTTTCTCCTCCCTTCCTTCATGATTCTATATTCTGGAAAGAATAACAAGCTCCTTTATAGCTCCATGAGTTTGCACATTCTGCATTCTTCTTTAATATCCTAGTCTCCCTTTACCACTTATCTTTAAAAATACTCCTGCTTTTATTAATTTCAGAAAAAAATATTATATCATCTGTGAAGTCTTCCCTCACCTCCCCACTTCCTCATTAGAATTAGTCAGGTATCAGTATCTACAGTGTTTTCTTATCATTGTGGAGACATTATGTTCTACTACTCCTTGTGCTATGATATAATTACTGGTTTACAGTTTATAAACTTCCACTAGAATAGAAGATACTCAAGCCACTCAAAGACAGAAATCGTGTGTTATGCATTATTATAGAATATCACATATATACAATTATTATTGGGTAACTTCATCTTAAAGAGAATAGGATGTCTTTTGGAACTAGATAATTATCCCTTTGTAAATTATCTGGTTTTACTATCTCTATTATCAAGTATAAATTAACAATCTTTAAGATATTGGCTGACACTTCTGCCTTTCCACCTTCTATATTCTTCACATAAAATTTACATTCTTACCTCTTTACCAGCTACTTGTAAGAACACCACCATTCATTAAGTCTTAGCACAAAGGCACTTTATACCATGAAAATATTTGGCAAGAAGTCAGTCATAATCTCCTGTTGGGAACCCTAGTAGTACTTACATACCATTAGACTTCAGCAACTATGCCAAATGGTCTTCAACTATCATTATGGAGAATAGATCATTTAAAGTTGCTACTGGATTTTTAAGCCTCTTGAGGTTAGAAACTGTCATGTTTTTTGTGTTATTTATTGCATTTATATGCTTTGCATATGAAAAATGTTTGAATGAACAAATATAGGCAGGAAATAATATATTATGTACATATGTTTGTTGCTACTTATACATATTTTACAAATTATCTCAACATATCCAGTGGTTTTGCTGAAAAACTAAGAGGAAAATAAGTGTTAAGTATGGTTAGATAAACTATTTCTGGCAGCCAAATCTATTCCTTTGTCTAGTTTTTATTGCGGAATGAGAATGTGTTTTTACATTTTTAAGCAGTTGAAAAATAATAAGAATATGACACCTGAAAATTATACAAAATTAAAATTTGAGTGTCCATATATAAAGTTTCACTGGAACACAGCTGCACTCATTCATTTAGGTTTGTCTATGGATGATTTCATGTTGTAACAATGAAGTTGAGTTATTATGACAATTGTTTTTTATGGTTTATACAACTGAGAACATTTACTCTTGGGCTGGGGATATAGCTCAGTTGGTAAAGTGATTGACTTGTATGTACAAAGCCCTGAGTTCAAACCCCAGCTCCACAAAAAAACAAAAAAAAATACTCTCTGATCCTTTTTTTTAAAAAAAGTTTGCTGACTCCTTGTATAAAAGAACAACAGCAAAATATAGATTAAAAATGAAAAACTCGATGTAATAATACTATCAATGTTCATGTCTTTTTTAAACTTCCAATGGTAAAATGCCTGTTTTACAGAACTTGATTTTTGAACCACATACATATTAATTGAAGTATTTAAATGTGCATGTAGGATAAAATACAATCAACCCCACAAATGTATAGGAATTTGGATGATAATGAGGGAATTTTTATGCTGGGAATTAGCTAAAATAATCTGTAACCTACAATAGATTTAACTATTTTGATTACCTAATACAGTGAACAGCACCTAAAATATTGAATTTTATTGATTTAAATTTAAAAGTACTAAACATTAATATGTCCATGCCCCTCCTGAACAGTATGCAAACATGTCATGAATTTTGAATATTTGTTTTATTTGATCATTTTAATTAGTAGCTTCAAGGAATTTACTTCTTAAAATCAAAACATGCTTCTTAAAATCTGAAGTCCCCCTTTGGTCTAAAATACCTGATTTTGATTTTGTTTATTTCTTGAGAATTGTCAGATGAAGAAATATCTATTGGTGTTTAACAGGAATCTTAAAATATAGTAACAAATATTCCACCAAAACCAATATGAGGTTGGAAAAACACATTCATTTTCACTACTCTTCTCCATTACAGGGGTGTCTCCCATCTACCAATAATTTCTTTGTTGAGCAGTCAGCAGCCACAAACCAGCTAAATTTATGAAAGGAAAAAGAAGGTTTAATCCACAGAGTTAAGAGGGTAATCTTCCTCTCTTAGCAACAGCATTGCTGAAGGAGTCTTGGCTGTCAGTGGTGAACTGTATAACTTTTGTCAAGTTAAAGATTACACGTGTTCTAGTGTTCACGGTTAATACGTGCAAGTGAGAGTCAACCACTAGTTAGGTTTTATGTGTGCATTGGATAAAAAGGTTCATCTTCACATTCACTCTAATTGAAGTTTTCTGCCACAATACAGCTGACTTCAATTAACAGCAATTATTCCAAAGCTATTGCACATGTTAATTATCAACAATATTACTAAATATTTGCAAACATTCACACCTAGATCTTAATTTCAATACAAGCAAAGTTGTGTGTGATGCCATGTTAGCTTCCTTTTTGTACTTTTGAATACTTCATATGCCTTCTAACAGTGTCTCTGTTAGACTTAATGCTAATTTATTGCTGTCAAAGATCTTTGGTATACCATACCCCAGCACTTCTGTAACAAAATGCCCCCACTAAATATATTTGTCCCTTTTATAAAATGACAATGCAGACATCTATTTATTACAATTTCATGCCATCATATGACTTTTGAGAGAATTTAGAATGATTTACAGTCTTTACTACAATAGGTTAAAATATATGTGCACTTACCCGGATTTGAACATTACACAGTATATACATACATCAAAACATCACATGGCACCCCATAAATATATATAATATTTGTGTCATTTAAATATTAAATAATTACAATAAAATTTAACATAAGTAATAAGAATAAGTCTGTAATTATTCGATGTGTTAGACATACCATATTAAAATAATTCCCTGATGATTTTGAAAATTTCCAATGCACTACTACCCGTGGAATTCTCTCCACATTATTGGTCCCATTTTCTGAAAGTGTTGCCTTCATCATTCATAAAGTTCTGTGTTAACTAATAAATCCTAAAGTTTTTCTGTTCCTTTCACTTGTTTATTTAGATCCCAATTGCATTTCTTCATTACTTCATTCATAGTTCACTGTAAAATTATATTCCAAACTCCACCCCAATTCTGCCTCCATTTCATTTTTTTCTTCCAAATAATACTCAAACTATTAATTCTCTCACTATATTTTTGGGGAGATATTGGGGATTGAACTCTGGACACTTGATCACTAAGCCACATCCCCAGCCATATTTTGTATTTTATTTAGAGACAGGGTCTCACTGAGTTGCTTAGCACCTCATTTTTGCTGAGGCTGGCTTTGAATTGGAGATCCTCCAACCTCAGCCTCCCCAAGCTGCCGGGATTACAGGTGTGCGCCACTGTGCCTAGCATCTCATTACATGTTTTTAAAATTTTTTTTAATTGTAAATGGACACAATATCTTTGTTTTATTGATTTATTTTTGTATGTGGTGCTGAGGATGTAACCCAGTGCCTCATACATGTGAGGTGAGCACTCAACCACTGAGCTACAGCCCCAGCCGTCACTATATTTTTAATCTCAGGAGAAGCAGCATCTAATCATTGTACATCTTTAAGGAGTATTTGTATAATTTAGCATTAACTGAACATCATGCCAATTTTTTTTTCTTGAATTTGCTTCATTTGTTTTCTCTTGCACCAAAATTAAATAAAGCATTCTTTAGTCCCTAATTCTTTGTGTTATTAATTTCCCCCAACTATTCACTGAATTTGTTTTAAAAATCACATTTTCAACTCATTAGTATGAAAAATATTAATAAGTACAAAATTATTCTTAAATATACATAGTAAAATAATTATACTAGTTTCCAAATACCTGAGATGCTCTAATGCCAATGTTTTTAAGTTCATTTTATACCAACTAATTAAACACTAATTTCATCATATAGTCAATTTCAAAATTTATTTGAATTCATTTTTGTACCTCCCTGTTGTGCAAGTCAGCATTCCATTACTGTAACATGATAATTAATTTATAAACAGAAACGTTTTATTTGGGCTCACACTTTTGTAGATTTCAGTCCACATCGCCAGTTAATGCTTTGCTTTTGGTCCTATGGCAAGCCAGCACATCATGGCAGATTGCTCATAGTGTAGGAAAACTACTTATTTCATGTGCAACACATGAATAAGAAAGGAAGGGCTGAGGTTCCACTACTCTCTTTAAGGGCACACCCAGTGACTAGAAGTACTGTCACTAAAGCCCCACTTCTTAAATGTTCTACAGTCTCCAAGCAGCACCAGACTGAGAGCAACCCTTTAACAAATGGGTCTCTGGGGTTAGGCCATATCCAAGCTATAGCTCTCATTAATTTAACTAGCTTATCTAGTCCTTTTAATAAGAAGTCTCTTTAATTACTCTGCTTAGTTGTGTATTTCTATATCTTCTAGATCTTACTTGTCCCACTCTTTATTTTCAAGCATCTCCATTAACCTTTCCATAAATTGATTTTTCCAGATACCTTTCTATTGTTTATCAGGTCCTACAATAATACATTTGATGCTTTGATGGAAATTATTTTGAGTTCTTAAAACAATTTAGGAGGACTGACTCATATAATTATTTCCATAGTTACCAGAAAAGGCATTTGACAAAGGTTAATATGCTTTTGTATTAAATCATGCATGAAATAGGAATTTATGGTTCTCACCTTAGTATAATAAATTATATATAAATCAGTGAAGTTTTCAGCATTCTACATAGTAGAGAATTAATAGAGATTTTTTTCTGATAAATTCAAGAAGAAAGATGAAAATTCTGTTTGAAGGTTTTATTCAATGAAATTAAACAAGAGGAAATAATTATAGATTACTAGATTTTAAAATTATAGATAAAATTACAAAGTCTTAAGGAACACATCAACCATCAGAATTTATAGGCCTTTGTGGATACTTGCTTAACAAACTAAAATCATTTGGCAATTATGGGAAAATGAACACAGATGAAATTAAGAAGGTACATTAATATTTTAAATACAATAATAATATTGGAAATATTTGGAATTAGAGCTAGATTCTGAAGTATATTCAGGTAAAATGATGAGATAACTCAAATTTCCTTTAAAGTTATCTGAAGTGGAAGAAAAACGGAATGTAGATAAAACAGGAATGTTGATGAATTCATTTTCAAGCTGGGTAATGCAACAGTGAGTTTTACTACATTACTGTCTTTAATTTTGTATGTTTGAAGTCCTTTAAAATCAAAACATATGCATATTTATTTCTTTTATCCAAGACTTCCCTTGGCTCATAAAGATATTGCTCTTCCCAGAAAACACAAATAATTTCCACTCCGTCCCATCCCTTCTGCATCCTTAATTGTCTGTTGTTCTTTGAATTTTATCAAAGTTCCTATGTTGATTAATTATACAAAAATGACAGAAAAGAATGAAGATTAGAAGAGGGTAACAGAATTCCACAAATTCACAGTTGAGAGGGACTTAAAAGAGTGATACTTAGGTAACATCTGCTCAAATTCCTAGTTGGAGTAGTTCCTGTGGCTCAAGATTCTTTTTCAGCAATGATCTGTGCTCACAGATTGACATGTGAGGGTGCCATAATATGAAATCTGGGAATAGAGATCCTTAAATTATCTACTTTGTATGATCCACATATCACTAATCTTATTTCTAGAAATCTGGTCAAATTCCAATTCCATGCCCCCAAAGAGAAAGAAGTTCTGCTTGAACTTTTTGTGGCTTCACACAACTTTCTCCAATTTACTCCTTCACTTTCTCCTGTTTCTGTATCTGCATTGATATCTCCAGGTTTTACTCTTATTCTGTTGAGCAGGTTTGACCTACTAGGTTCAATGAAAATAAATTTAATCTCTTCAAAATTTTTCTGAAGTATTAACATTGGGAAAACTAAATTAGACAATAAAAGCAATATCTGACATTGTATTGCCTTTACACTCCTTCTTAACCTACCTCCTTACCACCTCTATATTTTTTCCTCCGTTTTTTCTATCACAAAATATTTATTTCTACATTAAACCCTAAGGGCTCACATGTTATCCAAGGGGTCTTGCAAATGATCATTGAGGAACAAACTGAATATCTTCCTTAAAAGAAGTCCTGGTCCATTGCATTTTCTTTATCTTGTTTCATTTGAATATATAATGAAGATAATATAATTTTGGTTATTTGTAGCAGGCTAGTGTCAGAATGACTGCAGAACTTTGTCTGTCTAAATTATTTTTATTTTAAAATGGGTTAGTACATAGAAGGTATCCGATTACCCTACATACAAGAATAATTCTTAATCAGCATGTTAGATTTCCATGGCTGTAGTAAAATACCTGAGATAATTAACTTAGAAAGAGCTACTTGTCTGTACTCATATTTTAGAAGTTTCATTCCATTAATGGGCAGGCCCATTGTGTTTAGGTCTCTGAATCGGGTGCCTCATGGAAATGGTGAAGAGCATGTAGCAGAGCAAACTGCTTACCTCATTGCCAGGAAGCACAACAGAAACAAGAGGCCAAGGTTCCACAATCTCCTAAAGATATGCCACAATATCCTAAAGACCTTTAACTAGTCTCCATCTCCTAAACGTTTCATCATCTCCTGATAATGCCATCCTGGTGACCAGATCTTTAATATATGTATTTTAGGGATAAACTTATAAAAACTATAGTATTCTGCCCTGACCAACAAAGGTCATGTCCATCTCACAATGCAAAATGTATTCAGTCCACCTGCAAGAGACCCCCAAAGTCTTACCTGTTCCAGCATCACTCAAAAGTCCAAGTCCAAAGTTTCCTCTAATACTCAAAGAAAATATTCACCTATGAGCTACTGTAAAGAATTTTTAAAAAAAAAATTATATGCTTTTGAGATGCAATGAAGAGGAGGTCCTGGAAAATGAAATTGACCAAATTGTGCTGTGGCATTTATGAATATGTAACAACAAATCCCACTAATACATATTATTATAATACATCAATAAACAATCTTAAAACACATTGCTTTAATGCCACTATTCCTATCAGTGTTCTAGTCTTCTGTACTCTTATCAGAAATGTTTTTTAAAGCTCTTCTTATAGCATTTTAGGCTTTCTCCAGCCTGATCCTCCAAACTCTATCTCCTCCCATAAATCAGTCCCCAAAGCTCTTGCACATCACATCATGTATACATATAGACAACAGCCCCACTTTTTTGTATCAATTTCTTTATTAGCTTTCCATCACTACAACAAAATAGTTGAGGTAATTAACTTTGAAAAGTTTTATTTTGGGTCATAGTTTAAAGGTTATAGTTCCTGATTAAGCAGACCCATTGCCTTTAGGCTTCTCCTGGAGCTGCCAGATGTGGAGTGGAGCATATGCCAGAGCAAACTGCTTACCTCATGGCCAGGAAGTAAAAAGGAAATAGGAAAAGGTCAAGATCCCACATACTTCATGGACATGCCTCCAACGATCTGAGGAGCTTCCACTAGGCCCTACCATCTAAATGTTCCATAATCTCCCAATAATCACCCTGGGACCAAACATCTCATACATGGGACTTTGGGGAAAAATTATCCAAATCATAAGCAATCAGTTTGACCAAAGGAAACCTCAGATTGTTTTATAACAAAATTTGCTGATGAAAGTAGAAATGAAGAAATAGACTCTGGTCCTAAAAAACCAAATGTGTAAATCTGTAAAGTGAATTGGAATTAAGAGTACATTTAATTAATTTCTCATCATTCATATAAGGACAACAATGCTCACAGGAAAAGAAAATTTCATGCCCACGCCACTGAGTCAGTGGCAAGGCCAGAACTAGGACGCACATATCCCAAACTTGTTGTCCAAGATGCTTTTTATAGGGTTGCCTCCAATGCCAGCAGGTATATTTTCCTCTGCTTTGAGAAAAAAAATGCCAGAGTTTTAAAAAAGAGAGAATATTTTTCTGAACTTAGGTACAGAGATAAGCTCTCCGTGAAGTATGAATTGAATAGATATTGAGAAACATGGCAAGATCCTATTTCTATCCCAGAGATTACAGTCCCTATTCTTTTCAGACCAAGTACATAATTAGGTTGGTAAGACCCATGGATAGTGAAATTTGACAGATGGTAGAAGGAAAGATTTGAAAGATACAACTGAACCTGCAGGATTTTTAGAGATGAAGCACAAAGACTTCTTGTGTGTGACAGAGCAGAATGATTTCTTAATTCAAAGTTTTATTTTAAGGGTTTATCTAAGACATTAAATAAAAGAAAAATTAAGGTAAGAGCAAAAAGCATTTTAACTACATTATCAATCAATGTACATGAATATATAACTAAAATATCATGTTATTTAAAACATATATAACAATTCTTAAAAAGTCATCTTCTATTATGCTTTTAAAAAGAGAAACATGAATGGTTTACAGCAGCAAATGTGGACAAAGCTGGTAGGTAAATTGTAATGCACATCAAGATCACCTGGCAATCCTTTGTTGGTGCTTTTTTTAGTGCATTAAAATTACACATGATACTTGGTTTGTTTAGACATACTCATACATGCATGGCATTTAACATGATCCATTTCAGCCCCTGGTGCCTCCTCCTTCCCTCCTCTCATCCCTTCCCATTCTCTTTCTCCTACTCTGCTGGCCAGGAAGCCATTTAAAGCACATATGGTTGTTCCCACTCCTGACCCACTCACTCCAAGTACCTGAGCAATGAAGTCCAAGACTGACTTTTTAAAATGTCTCCAGTGACCCTAATGCCCAGGTGATCCTGATACATAATTCTTGTTAGCATTTGGTCTCTAAATACAATGCTTATGATAAACTCTGTCAATCTACTGAAAGGTAAAGTGATTTCAGGCCTCATTCCCTCATTGTCAGATACTTGGAAGTTGCTGGTGCCTATAAAGCCATCTCTCTAAGTGGCAGGTTGTTGAGGACATATGACTATTCAAAAGGCCAGATTTTTCTTTGTTGTTGTTGAAAGAATTGTTATCTTTATTTTCTGTATTTCAAAGTATTTATTTACTCTGTTGTTTCATACTTGGTAAACTGACCACTCCAAAAAAGTTTAAACTGAATTTATTGATTAAAGATGCTCATGAAAATACTACATAGTGAGGAAATTACGCAAATTGGAAAAAATATATCTTTAAATATATATATGATTTTTTAAAACAAGAAAACATACACACTAACTGGAAAACAACTAATGATTTAATTTCTTAGTATTTCCTTATTACCTATGAAAATACTGATTACTGTATTTAAAATAGTAGAATGAGTAATAAATTATAGTACAATTAAATTTTATATTCATTTGGATCTTCTAAACCAAAAGGAAAAAGAAAAGCTTAAAAGAATGAAGACCTTTAAAACACAAAATTATAAGTATCTATTCTTTATGTATAAAATAGCATCCATTCCCATTTCTATTAATCAAGTTTAACTATGATCAAAAATGTGCTTGATTAGTCCTAGGTACACCTCACCCATACACTGGATTATTATTATGCCTTTATGCCACAGTCTACTGGGCAAAATAATGGGGGCGGGGGACCGGGGTGAAGAGCCACTTGTGAAGATTGATACAGCGGGAGCCGCTTTATTATGGGACAGAGAAGTATATATCCAACTAATTACACACAGCTTAACTTAATTAACATAAACTAGATACAGCAGTCAACCAATAAGGAATCCTCATCATCTTAATGATTACATACAGTTTAACTTAATTGACATAATCTAGACACAGCAGTCAGTCATTAAGGAATCTCTATCATCTTAATGGCTCGCTGGCGTTACTTCTCAAACCATTCCCTCTGGCAAAATGCCAGGCGCCATCCTGACTTGTTTATGGACCCTAACACCTTTAGGTTATTATTTTTAGGCATGTATTGTACAAATATGGAGTCCCTTGGCCAAGGGAAGAGTCTAGGAAGATTTCAAATGGAAAACTTCTATATTACACTCTGGCATCAATGTTGACAATACGAATGAAAACTTGCTGACCTGGGAAATTCACTCAAGCTTCAGTGTCCAAAGATTTTATTTGGAGCTCCATTGTGTAGACATGATTGTTTGATTATTCACATCTTAGAACTCATTCTCTAAGCATCTACTTCCTTCCCTGGTAGCCTGCCTGATATCATGAAGCTAAGGGGCCTATCATGATTTATCTCATTAGCACAATCAGCTGTGATCCAATTAGCTAAATAACCAAATACTAATATCCCTAAGAAAATTACAAGTTTAGATGTTATCTGTAGAGAGCTAAGGACAAAGGTCTAAACGTCTCTTTAGGCAAGGCCAATTTATTTACTACCCTTAGTATAATGTATAATAAATCATAGCTATTTGATTTTGAAAAATATTTAGAAATTTATGTAGGCACACTCCTATCACAGTAAAGAAATTTTCATCTTTTTAGAAAATTCCTTTCATTCCCTTCCCATAAACCCCATCTTCAGTTCCGTTACCAATATTTTTATTTTATTTTTTCACATTATTCTAGCTTTGAAAAACTTCATATAAGTGCAATCAGGGTAACATATTTTTAGTAAGGGAGTCCTGAGGAAGTTCTGCAATTTTTTTCTGTAGAACAGAAGTGTAAATGTGAACAATGTTGTCAAAAGCATTTATTTCGAGGCATGAAACAGAACACAATGGCAACTAGCTAGGAGGAGTGTATTCTTGTAAAACTGGGGCAGTAGCAAGTAAGAATGGTTGTGAGTCTCTGGCCTTTTGCCTTCTATTCACTTGCAACCCAGCATGAAAAACCCCAGTTTTATTGGAAACATGCAACATGGAATTGGTTTGGAGCTTTCTGTGGGAACCAGCAACTTTTCCACACTAAGTGGTTGATTTGGTTCTGGAGAAGTGGTAAAATTTGCTGTTTTACTAGTTATAAGTTGTATATTCAAAAAAGATATGTAAGAAAACAAAAAGAAAATCGGGTTTACAGGCAGAGGGTTTGGTCTCAGTTTAGACAAATGGTCTAACAGAATTTTATACAGAAGTCCTAGAAGTAAGGGAGACATGGAAGGACTGACATAATTAAATCTCCACTAAATTCTGGCTGGCTGCTAAACTACATATTTTTGTAGTTTATATTTAATTTCTTAGTATTTCCTTACTACCTATGAAAATACTGATTACTGTATTTAAAATAGTAGAATGTGTAATAAGAATAGTAATATACCTAGCAGTACATGTAGTGAAACTCTGGAACTTGCAGTCTCTTTGCTGCTGCATTACACAATGCATTCTGCAACATGCAGACAAAAGATGGCAAAAGATGGAAGTCTTCCTGGCCATACATATTTGATCATGGCATTTTAGTTTCTTTCCAAATAATTGGCTCTCAAGTACACTAATCTACAAAGAATTATCCTAAGGGGATACACACACACATATATAATGTAAAATGTGGAAAGATTAATATGTAAAATGATACATAAGTGTATATAAACACATACATATGTGTATATGTGTGTGTGTGTGTGTGTGTGTGTGTGTGTGGTAGAAATACATAGGTAAACAAATTTCTAGAACAAAAGCTAATATAAAAGTTTTAGTGTATAAAATAGAATAAAATAAATCGTGCCAAGACTAATATGCAGATGACATATTTGAAAAAGGAACTATTTGTAGCAGAACCTGCTCATTTCCCCCGAGTATTTATTTTGCTTTTCTGCCATTCTGATAAAGCACACTGAGATCCAGCCTCCCATTTTTATGAGAGGTTATACATCCTAGCTTCCCGTATGACAAAACATAACTGTGTGACAAAGTTCAGACCAGTGAAATGTGAACAGAATTTTACGTGTAAAACTTCTGGATCACAGTCTTAAGAAGAAAGATGATCATTCTCTATTTCCTCTTTCCCTTTTACATTGGTTAAAAAACAAACAACAACAACAAAAACTAGCAACATCCTAAAGCTATGCCTTGGTACCAGAGACAGAATTTATGTGCCAAAGATGATGGCAAAGTAAATCTAAAAACTTGGGTCTGCAGATGACATCATGGATTTGCCATGAACTGTCATCTATAAAGCTTTGGTCTAATGTTAGAAAGAAATTATTTTTTATTATTGAAAAGACTGTATTTTGAAATATATTTGTTAAAGCACCTTGGCCCTTCTCCTACCAATACAGTTTTTACCTGATAAGAATCCCAGAGAATTTCCACATTGAAAAAATGATTAGCAGTTAAAATTGAGAATATGAAATTGACTTAAATGCAAAGTGTCATTTTGAAATTTGTAAAGAAAAACCTTATTTCACCTCAATAAAATATCTTTCTTCAATAGCCTCATCTACATTCTGCTTCATTAAAAAGAAACTGAGTGCAGTTCTCTTTGGAAATCAAACCAACTCTTTGGAAAGAACTAAAATGGTTAAATTTAAATTTACCTAGGGCAGGAATTAGGGTGAGTTGAGTGAAAGAGAGTGTAGGTAAGTGAGACAAGTACAGGTTTAGATCCTGTCTTTTTTTTTTAAAAAGTGATATTTCTTCATTGTAGCTTTTCTTTTATTAACTAAACAATTTTTAAATATTGCATAAAAATTATCTCAGTCACTGAGTTTTGTTACCATCCTGAATTCTGTGCCAGAGGTAAGGGCCTTACACCAACCCACTCTATTCCAGCCAGAATTTTACCCATCTATTCTTCTCCGTTAGTCATTATATCTCTCACAGTGTTAAGAATGGTTTATTGCCAGCTCACCTTAAGCAAGTTTTGATAGTTGACAAGCTCTGTACAACTATTCCAAGGTGATTACTATTTTTGTCCTTTTGTTTTTATTTCTCATTTTCATAAAAATTGTAGAAATAATTTCAAAACCAAATACTATGAAAAAAATTATGTTTAAATAGGGATACAGTAAGTATTAATTTTTCATTTTAGATCTATTGGTTTCTTTATATAATGCAGAGAATTGAATGGTCCTACATAATTTATCTCTATTCCATGTCCCCCCAAATCCTATTTTGTATATTTTAAAATAGCCAGTGTTTATTTATATGCTATGAACTATTTCACTGTTAAGCTAAATTGTATAACAAAATTGTAGGTTTTTCCTTTTTTAAATTCACTGTTTTTTATTTATGTAGTTTTGTCTGTCCCTAGTAAATAGTAAGTGGAAGGCATATTTTCTGAGTCCTTGAATCTAAAAACTATAATTTTGTAATTGTGTCTTAATGGTGGTTTGCTACACAATGAATTTACAGACTGAAAATTATTTTCTTCCAAAAATTTCAAGGAATTTGTCTCAACTTTTTAGCTAAAAGTTGAGACATACTACGTATGTCAACATGGTAGATATCATTCTTGTCCACATTTCTTTTTATATTACCCCAATCGTTTTCCTATTAGACTTTTTAAGGTTTTTTCTTTAAAGTATAAACTTTCTTGATGGTGTGTATTTGATGTGGGTTGTTTTTCATTATTATTCTTTACATTTAATGGCTACTTTCAATTCTTATAAAAATGTTTTTATATGATTTACTTTTTAAAAATTTTCCTCATCAGTATTTGCTTGTTTTTTTCCTTCTAACAGATATTTTGATATTGAATCTTTTTCTTATTGATCCCTAATTCTGCTTTTCATTTTTATTCTCAATATGTTTTAATTTGGGATATTTTGAGGGAACTTCCTGGAATTTTTCTTCAAACTCTTCTCTCAAATATTTTATCTAAATATCTCAAGAATACCTTTCAAATATGCATCCTCATCCTCTTATTTTATAACATGTGTGTTCATTGTGATCTAGTACATTTTTATTTTTATAATCTATTTTTGTCTTTTATACTCCATTATAATTCACATTTTATTGTATAATTTTCTTTAAAGGGATATATTATTTTATGAGAACTTTTCATGATAATATTTGAAATTTTCTTCAATTTTATGCATTTAATTTATATCTTTAAATTTAAATTTCATATTTTGTTCGATTTCTTCTGTATTAGATGGTTTTTGAAATGTCTGGTTTTTGAAATGTCTCTTGACTCTAATTTTATTTCACAGAGAGACAATAAAACTTTAATAGGTATTTCTGCATATGAAGTACATAGAAATAAAGGAGTGCTTCTCAACTAATACACATTCATATTTCTCAGTGAGAAATTAGTGAGAAAATTTGTTGACAAAAACATCATCTTCTCTCTGGATCATATGAGTATTGCCCAGAGAGGATTTTTTGTTATTTATTTATTTGTTGTTATTTTGTTTAATGGTACAAATGGAATAGTGGTATCTGTTTAGTTGTTGCTTTGTGAATGAAAAGAAGGGAAAAAGTGATATGTGTCTCATATCACAATATGGTTGATTTTTTTTCTTCTCTAGAACTGATGTCTAAATAGCTCTTCTAGCTTGTTTTGAGAGAACAAATTTTTCTATACGAATTGAAAAGATAAATATTTATATTCAGTTTACTGGATAAAACAAGATTTCTCATTACTTATTCTTAAGTATAAGTAAACAATAAAATATTACTAGACCTTGAATGTAAGTCTGTGGTATATTCCATTTTTCCCACAGCTTACTTTTAGCATGTCTAAACTTTTATATTTAAAGCTGAATTATATACAAACACGAGTTTAGTCTTGTTTATTAAATATAATAATCTGTGCCTTTCAGTCCTGGTGTTTAAAGCATTCATAGTTAATGTAATTATCAATGTGGTGTCTAGTAAGGTTTCTTTTTATTTGTTTCATCAGATCTTATTTTCCTGTTTTCTCTTTTTCTTCCTTTTTTAAAATAATTGTTTCATTTTTAGGGTTTCACTTCATTTGATCTTTGAAGATTGGTTTATTTGAGGTATTTTTTGCAATTTTCAAGGTTAATCTAAGGCTAAAATCTTATAATTCATTGCAACCTGTCTTCAAGAAAACAATTATTACATTGTATGCAGTGTAAAAGAAAAGTATATTTATATTTTCTTCTATCGTTTTCGTTTTTGATGTCAAACATTTTATGACTATATATGTTACAACCCCTCCACAATAGTGTTATTATTTTTACTCAGACTTTCACTTACAATTTAATTTATTTATTTATTCTAATTTGTTATACATGACAGAAGAATGCATTTCAATTCATAGTACACATATAGAGCACAGTTTTTCATGTCTTTAGTTGTACACAAAGTAGAGTCACATCATTCATGTCTTGATACATGTACTTAGGGTAATGATGTCCATCTCATTCCACCTTCTTTCTTACTTCCCTACCCTGTTTCCTTCCCTTTGCCCTATTTCTAAAATGCCTCCATTCCTCCCATCTCCCTGCAACCCCCATAGCCATTATGGATCAACATCTACATATCAGAGAAAACATTCAGTCTTTGGGGGTTTTTTTGGAATGGCTTACTTGAAGTAAGCCAATATATTCTCTAATTCCATCCATTTACCTACAAATGCCATGATTTTATTCTCTTTTAATGCTGAGTAATATTCCATTGTGTATATATGCCACATTTTCCATTCATCTACTGAAGGGCATCTAGGTTGGTTTCACAGTTTAGCTATAGTGAATTGTGCTGATATAAACATTGATGTGGCTTTGTCCCTGTAGTATGCTGTTTTTAAGTCCTTGGAGCATATAATAAGGAGTGGGATAGCTTGATCAAATGGAGGTTCCATTCATAACATTCCAAGGAATCTCCATACTGCTTTCCACACTGACTGCACCAATTTGGAATCTCACCAGCAATGTATGAATGTGCCTTTTTCTCCACATCCTCACCAACACTTATTGTTGTTTGTATTCTTAATAGCTGCCATTCTGACTGGAGTGAGATGAAATCTTAGGAGTAATTTTGTTTTGCATTTATCTAATTGCTAGATGTTGAACAGTTTTTCATGTATTTGTTGATTGATTGTATATCATCTTCTGAGAAGTGTCTGTTCATTATCCCATTTCTGATTGAGTTATTCAATTTTTTGGTGTTTAGTGTTTTGAATTCTTTATATATCCTGGGGATTAGTGTTCTATCTGATATGGGTGTAGTAAAAATTTGCTATCATTTTGTATGCTCTCTATTCACCTCACTGATTGTTTCTTTTGCTGAGAAGAAGCTTTTTAGCTTTAATCCATCCCATTTTTTGATTCTTGATTTTATTTCTTGTGCTTTTGAAGTCTTATTAAGGAAGTTGGGGCTAATTCAATATGATGAAAATTTGGCAGGATTTCTGGTTTAATTCCTAGGTTCTTGATCCATTTTGAGTTGAGTTCTCTGCATGGTGAGAAATAGGGGCTTAATTTCATTTTGCTGCATATAGATTTCTAGTTTTTCCAGCACCATTTGTTGAAGAGGCTACTTTTTCTCCAATATATGGTTTGTTTAATATGAGATAACTGTATTTATTTGGGTTTGTCTCTGTGTCCTCTATTCTGTAGCATTGGTCTACAAGTCTATTTTCATGCCAATACCATGTGCTTTTGTTACTATTGCTCTGTAGTATAGTTTAAGGTCTGAGATAGTAATGCCACCTACTTCATTCTTCTTGCTAAGGATTGACTTGGCTATTTTGGGTCTCTTATGTTTTTCCAGATGAATTTCATGACTGCTTTTTCTACTTATATGAGGAATGTCATTGGGATTTTGATTGGAATTACATTAAATTGATATAGTGTTTTTGGTATTATGGTCATTTTGACAATATTAATTCTGCCTATTAAAGAACAAGGGAGATCTTTCCATCTTCTAAGGTCTTCTTTATTTTTTTTCTTTAGCATTTTGTAGTTTTCATTATAGAGGTCTTTCACCTCTTTTATTAAATTGATTCCAAAGATTTTATTTTTTTGAGTCTATTATAAATGGGGTAGTTTTCGTAGTTTCTCTTTCAGAGGATTTGTCACTGATGTACAGAAATGCCTTTGATTTATGGGTATTGATTTTATACCCTGCTACTTTATTGAATTTATTTATCAGTTCTAGAAGTTTTCTGGTGGAGTTTGTTAGATCTTCTAGATATAGAATCATATCGTTGGCAAATAGTGATAGTTTGAGTAATTCTTTTCCTATCTGTGTCCTTTTAATTTCTTTCATCTGTTTAATTGTTCTGGCTAGTGTTTCAAGAACCGTGCTAAATAGAAGTTATGAAAGAGGGCATCCCTGTCTTGTTCCAGTTTTTACAGGGAATGCTTTATTTTTCTGCATCTAGAATGATGTTGGCCTGGGGCTTAGCATACAGAGCTTTTATAATGTGAGGTATGTTTCTGTTATCCCTAGGTTTTCTAGTGTTTTGAACATGAAGGGGTGCTGTATCTAGTTGAATGCTTTTTCTACATCTGTTGAGATGACCATATGATTCTTTAAGTGTATTGATGTGATAAATTACATTTATTGATTTCTGTATGTTAAACCAACCCTGCATCCCTGGGATTAACCCCACTTGATTGTGGTGCACTACCTTTTTTATTTTTTTTTATTCGATTTGCCAGAATTTTTGCATCTATGTTCATTAGAGATTTTGGTCTGGGTGTCCTGTGTGGGAGCAGAAGCCAGGATTTCAGTGCAGATGGAAGACCAGGAGTCCTGTTCAGGTGCTGATTCTGGTGGTCTCGCTTGGGCACCAAGAGGTCCCGCATGGGTACCCAGAGGTCCTGCATGGGTAAGTGGCCAGGAGTTCTACACTGACACTGAGGCAAAGAGACCTATGCAGGCATGGCAGCCATGATTCCTGCATGGGAGCAGCTGTCAGGGGTCCTCTACAGCTGTTAGGACACCTACATTCCCACTACTTGAATCCCAAGTCACAGAGCAACACAAAATGCAGCCTCCCTCTAGCCCACTGTCTTGAATCTTGCCCCACTTACAATTTAAAGAGTTGGAAATATGAAACATTGGAGTTTGAGGTACACACACATTTTCCTATTTCCATGTTCATTTCTTACTATTGATTAAAATTTTTTTGATAATATATTTGCTTGAAGAAATTACTTCAACAGTTTTTTAATACAGGTCTTATGAGAATTATTTTTCACAGTTTTTTTTTTTTTTGCCTGAAGAATTTCTTTACTTCACTTTTTCTTTTGAATGTCAGTTTCCTATTTATATACTTCTGTATTAACAAATCTCCCTTCTCCATTATTTGAATGCATTCCTCTGTTGTCTACTATTTTTCATAGTTTCTGATGAGAAATCTGCTGTCTTATTACCTTTATTTATTTATGTCAAGTCTCTTCTTTCTCTGACTAAACTTCAAATTCTTCTCTTTAGTTTTCACCAGATTAGTGATGATCTTCTTGTGTCATAATTTGGTAGGATAGCCTGTTTTCTCAAAATTTCCTGGGACTTTGGTTTGCTTTTCTTTTGTTTTAGAATTCTTCCTTATTTTTTCCTCCAAATATCATCTGTCTATTCTTATCTTCTCCTTTTATGATACAGCTTCTTTATTCTATACAGTTTTGTCCTACCTTAACTTTTCTCTTTGTGCTACATTTTTGGTAACTTCCAAATAAATAAATAAATAAATAAACATTGCAGATTTACTTATCATTTCCCTTTGACGTTTTATGGTTTATCATATGCTAATCAATTTTGTCCACATTGTCACTAGAAGTAGAAAACATTAATCATACAGAATGTATCAGTAATGAGACCTACAAAAAAAGATATTTGGAAAGATTTGAAAAAAATATTGAAAATGTGATATAAATACATTAGTAAATAAGTCAAATAAGAAATGAATAAACACCAATAGGCAATGTGATTATGAAGAATGGAGTAAAAGAAAGATAAAAACCATTAAAATGTTTTCAGTTTTTCAGTGATTAACAAAAATATATAAAATAGCAATAATTAAGCAAGGAATATAATATTGAAATTATCAAATTAAGATTTATCAATATAAATTCCTGAAATGCACATGCAAACGTGTGTGTGTGTGTGTGTGTTGTGTATCTGAGATCATTTGTGTTTATGGATATGAGTTTTCTACCATTTTAAGACCTAAAGGAAATAATTTTATTTAATAGGCAATATGATAGTGATGAAGGAAGTGTATGTTTTCAGACCCAAGAATGTTGAGTAAAAATGGACAATGTTAGTTCTCTCTCTTATTGATTCTCTAAATGTGATTAAGTTATTTCAACTCACTAATGTACATATTAATATAACTTTATAGGGATCACAGAGATACACCTAAAAGATGCAGAGAACCTGACACATAGAAGCTGCTGAATATACTGCTGCTATCTTCTTCTGTTGAGCAGGGAGACCAGGAAAGGACTTTTACAACTTGTAGACACATTAAAAATAATAAAATTTAGATTCATACTTGATTCTATTTTAGCCAGTGATTAGTTTTGTAGACTGAAGATATTTATATTATGTCAATGAGACTCATTTTTTTCAAAATAGACAAAATTAATACTCTATATTATTACTATAAATATTTAAAAATATATTAAATGCCTAAAATACATTTTAATAAAAAAATTTTAAAAATGTTTGTGTTTCATTAGAAAGTAATCTGCCACTATTAGTATAATATGTTTTTATGAAAACCATATGTCTAGATTAAGGAAACTTCTCGTAAGTGTTAAATTTTTCAATTTTTTTATTCATAAGACTTCACATATCTATTTTAAAAATGACCTAATTCTAATAGGATTCCCTTTATTTTTTTTTCACAATTTCAACAACTTATACTCTAAGTAGTTCATCATGTTCTACCTGTTGTTCTCTAATGTCGCCATTAATCTCAGTTCCCAAGCTTTCATAATATCCCCACATTCATCTATTTCAGATCATCAAATATAGATCCATTCCAGACTATCATATATAGTTCATCTGAGCTACCTTTTATCTTGGAAATATGTCACTAATATTAGATTTCTCAGATGTATATGGATATGAATCAATGATATGACTATAGTCATATTGATAAAGTCTCCTGGAGACTGCTTATCTCAGCTATGTGAGAGTGGCAGTAGTCTCAGTCCTGAAGTTTTATTACACCTGCTCTTAATTTAGATATATTTTAGAGATTATTATAGACGTTGAGGCTTTATGCACTTCTCTTACTTAAGAAATGTATAGTAGAATTTCTTCTTAATTTAAAAAAAAATTGTGACTGTAAACCAGTTTTAAAAAGAGTAACAAGAATAGCACCATTTAAAATTTTAGGATGACAGCTGTAATCGTTACATTTTGAAAGAGTCTCAATGAATAATGAATCAGTCAAAACAATTAAAAAATCATATTAAATAGTACATTGAACCAAGTATAGATAGATGCTTACTAAGAGCAGAGTTTCTTAAGTCTTCAGAGATCATCTTCAAGGAATTTCATGGAAAATTACATAACACAATTTGACTTTAAAAAATAGCAGGTATATGATTAAAGGTATGAAAGGAAATTGTTAAAAGGATAAAGTAACAATGTAGACAAGAGAGAGTAGTTTTAAAGGGTATGAAGTTTTTATTAAATAGTGACATTTTTGGTGGGTTAGGGCAGTGTGTCCAGATAATATGTCAGAAAAAAAAAGGAGAGGTGGTAGGGAAACAGGAAGGAAAGAAAGAAGTGAGGCAGAGGGGAGAGAAGTAGGGAAGGCAGAAGTAGGGAAGGCTCTGAAAAATAATAATGATATTTTCTCATCCTTAAGTGAGAGTAGGAGGTAATCACAGATATCACAATATGGTAAGCTTGAAAGTGACAGCAAAGAAGTGGGAAAAGTTGAGACAAAGACATTTATTTTTCTTTGACCTATGTGGCAATTAAAATTAAATATATTTTTAATTTATATTATATATATATTTATATTAAACTTATTTATTTTATCAAGGGTACAGTAAAAATGGAATATAAACTGTCCTAAGTTTGCAGTCTTAAAATATAGCTTAAGAGCCTTATTTGCTTTTCTTTTTCAGCTTTAGAACGATATAACTTGTGAAAAAATAAAGCCATCTACTTAAGGCATAAACTTGATGTTTTGATATAGATACACATAGTAAAGTTATCACTGTAGTGAAACCAATTAAGATATTTATCACCTCATTTTCAAGTTTTTGTGAAAATCATTATGATATACCACTCTTAGAAAATTTCAAGTATAAAACACAGTGTTATTAAATATAGTCACCATGTTTTACCTTTAATCTCTAGGACTTACATTACAGAAACTGTACTATTTCACCATTCTCTCTCCATTTCTCTCTCCTTCTAGGCTTTGGGAAGCACAATTCTACTGTCTACTTCCATAGTTTGAATGTGTTCAAGTACACAAGTAAAGGAGACATGCATTCTTTGTCTTTCTGTGCCTAATTTATTTCACTTAACATACTAACTCCCAGGTGTGGTATTTATACATAAATTATCAATAGATAAGTATTTACATACACAGTTGGCCTTTTTGTCTATGGGTTCTACATCTATAGACTTAACCAATTGTGGATCAAAAATAATGAGGATAATTTTTCATCTGAACTGAACATGTATACACAGACATTTTTCTTGACATTTTTCCCTAAACAATATAGTATAATAGCTATTCATACAGTATTTATATTGTATTAGGTCTTATAAGTAATCTAGAACTGATATTAACTATGTGGGAAGATGTAAGTGGGTCATTTGCAATTTTAAGTAAGGGACTTGAACATCCAGAGATTTTGGTATCTACCATTTGTCCAGGGTTTGTTGAACATAAATGGTAAGAATAGACATCACTGCCTTGTAGTAAATTGTTCTTAGAGCAAAAACTTCCCCTTTATTACCATTGATTGTGATGTTGCCTCTAGGCTTTTCATATAGTCTTTGTTATATTAAAGTATGTTCTCTTTTACCTATTTTAGTGAGTTTGACCATACATGGATGTTCATTTTAGTTAAGTGCTTTTCTGCATCTATCTAGATATTATCTTTCATTAGGTTAATGGAGCAAAAGTTCACTGATTGATTTGCCTGTGTTGTAATATTACTACATCCCATGAAAAAAAATCTCACTTGGTCATGGTACACCATCCTTTCAACACATTGTTCTTTTTGCCAGTATTTTATCATGTTTTTTTTTTTTTTTTTTTTTTTTTTACATCTACACCCATTAGTGACATTGGCCTATTGTTTTCTCTTTTTAAGAAACGTTTGTCTTGTCTAGGTGATACTGGTTTTATACAATGAATTTAGAATTTCTTTCCTTTTTTCCCTTTTTCTTTTTAAAATTTGTTCTTTTTAGATAAACATACATTAGAGTTTATTTTGACATATTATACTTACATGGAATATAATTTATTCCAATTAGGATCCCAGTCTTGCAGTTGTACATGATGCAGAGTTACACTGGTCATGTATTCGTATAAGAACATAGGAAATATCTGATTCATTCTACTGTCTTTTATATTCTACCCAATATACCTTTCCTTCATTCCCCCTTGTCTAATCTAATGAACTTTTTTTCTCTTATCCACTCTTTATTATGTGTTAGCATTCACAAATCAAAGAGAACATTTGGCCTTTGTTTTTTGGGGATTGGCTTGTTTCACTTATTTCAAGATAAGTTTCATCCATTTTTTGAAAGAATTTTAAAAGCATTGGTTTTAACTATTCTTGAATGTTTGCTAGAATGTTCCTAGGAGACCACCTGTTCTTGGTCATTTATTATAGAGAAGATTTTTTTTTTAATTTTTTATTGTGGGTTGTTCAAAACATTACAAATTTCTTGACATATCATATTCCACACTTTGATTCAAGTGGGTTATGAACTCCCACCTTCACCCCATACACAGATTGCAGATTCACATCAGTTACACATCCATTGATTTACAAATTGCCATACTAGTGTCTGTTGTGCTCCGCTGCCTTTCCCATCCTCCACCCTCCCCCCTCCCCACCTCTCCCCTCCCCTCCCCTCCTCTCTCTCTACCCCCTCCACTGTATAACCCTGAGGGTCTCCTTCCATTACCGTGCAATTTCCCTTCTCTCTCCCTTTCCCTCCCACCTCTCATCCCTGTTAAATGTTAATCTTCTTCTCCTGTTCTTCGTCCCTACTCTGTTCTTAGTTACTTTCCTTATATCAAAGAAGACATTTGGCATTTGTTTTTTAGGGATTGGCTAGCTTCACTTAGCATAATCTGCTCTAATGCCATCCATTTCCCTGTAAATTCTATGATTTTGTCATTTTTTAATGCAGAGTAATACTCCATTGTGTATAAATGCCACATTTTTTTATCCATTCATCTATTGAAGGGCATCTAGGTTGGTTCCACAGTCTTGCTATTGTGAACTGTGCTGCTATGAACATCGATGTAGCAGTGTCCCTGTAGCATGCTCTTTTTAGGTCTTTAGGGAATAGACCAAGAAGGGGAATAGCTGGGTCAAATGGTGGTTCACCCATTATGTCCCTGTGTTTTCCAGAAAGAAATATCCAAAATACTTTAACTCAATGAAATGCCAACAAATATTTACACTATGTTTTTCATGACTCAGATTATTTTTACAGTATAATTTATAGGTTGCTCTATTTTAACTTTTGAATGATTCCTAATAGCAGTGTTAGCAATAGCAATTCCTAATTGCAAGAACTATAAGTTTGAAACCTGTTTTATGTTTAGATTATTTTGTTTCTGCTTTTAACCAACCAGGGACATCAGAATCATGAATTCCAAGTAAATAATAAATTAACCTAAATATAAGTTATTTTTATAATAAAATTCAACAAAGATGTATTAATTAGATCCTATAATTTTACTATTATTTTGCATTTTAAGTTGACATTGGCTAATGGTGATATTTCAAATTATTTTATAAGGAAAGAAGCATGATTAAAAATACTTTTTGCAATCATGAGACTCTAAGACCAGTTTACCTTTAGAAACTAGAAGATTGGAAGATCCAACATGGTGGCGGGCGGAGAGGCAGCGCTTTCAGTACCCCCTCAGTGATGGGGTCAGAGAGATGCATAGATACACTTAGATTCTACCTGTGGAGAATCTCCTAGCAAAATTCCACTGAAGAGAGACCAGCCAGGAGTTACTAGGATTTTTGGAAGTGACAGTTTGCCCCAGACGAGTGAATCCCCGCCACAAGACGCAGAGGTCCAGACCCGCCAGCCTCTGTCCGCACTGTGCGGCGCGGCCGCCTGCCTGCAGCCACCATGACTGGGTGGCTAGCCTCCGAGACGCAGCTTGGCAGGAAGAGGTCTTTAGCCAAGCCTTCATGAAATAGCGAGCCAGGAGCTGAGGCCAACCTGGGATGGACCAGTCCCACCCCTCCCTTCGGACACTCCGGCAAGGAGCCTGGGGCCCGCCATAGCAGAGAGGTGACGTCACTGGAGTTCGGCCGTCGGAATTCCTTCCCAGCGGAATCCACTTTAGCAGGTGTGTGACTCCCACCCCATCCAGATACAAGCAGTGAGGAAACCTCAGGGATCTCTCTGGGGGCATGTCTGTAGGGAAGCAGAAGGGATTCCCGACCCCCAACCCCCTATATCACCAGCGGCGACTCCCAAGGTCTTAGCCGCCAGTTTACCACAGCACTGGGGCTTAAATGGGATGCGCGGTGGGGCTGCAAGTGTAACTAGATCTTTGGGGAACCGCTTCTGGTGAACAGGATCTGGCTGGCGGGCTGACAGGAGGAAGGGGGGAGGGGCCGGAGAAGTGAAACGGATCTGGACTGACAAGATTGAGAGACTCCCAGGAGCCGCCTTACAGGGATTGCTATCGGCACGTAGAGTGCAGAAGCTCGGCTCAGAGGGCACAGCTCCGCCTACTGGAAGAGAAGAAAATGGATCTCTAAGACTTCAATTTTTTTTTTCTTCTCTCTGTTCTTTTCTCCCCTTTTCCTTCTTTCTTTCTTTCCCCTTTCAAGTTTTATTGTTCTTTTCATTCTCCTCTAATCTATCCATCTCTCTCTCCTTCTTTCTTTTTACGAACACCTTCCTTTCACTACCCCCCAACTTTAATCCCAAGCATTACATCATCCATTACGTGTAATTGTCTAAATGCAAATAGGTGAATCTTTCGAGGCTGTCTATAGGGCTCCTAAATACCTAGCTACTACCAACACCCTGATCCAATCACCTGTTAGTATCCCCCTTCAGTAGAGCAATCTTCTGAAGTAGCCAAGACATACTAACCCTCATACCATCATAGCACCTAACCTAAACATAAAGTCCTAAGAACAAACAACAAATCACTATATGCATACAGAACCCGCAAGCCTTTTATAAATTGAATGAATCAGCTTTAAAGTACAATAAAGCCCAACATTTCTAGGCATAATCTCCCACCACAAAGGAGAGACAACAGAGATATACAAAACCAAAACAAATTTATAGGAGAAAACAGTTACACAGTAGTCAAACAGAGCTGGAAAGTAACGTGAACAACATGAAAAAACTAGGGAAAAAAGGATTACAAACAATGCAGGACAACTTAAATCTACAGGAGGACCTAGAAGCATCAGAAACATGGACAGGGAAAGAACTCAAGGCATACCTAACTCAGATGGAACAGAATATTAGAGAAGACATGAGACAGCAAGTCCAAGCAATGAAAGTATATTTTGAAAACGAATTAAACAAACAAAATCAAACTGCAAAGAATGAGCTTTACCAGGAGATAGAGATTTAAAAAAAACAAAACAAACAAACAGTAATCCTAGAAATGCAGGAAACCATAAACCAAATCAAAAACTCTAACGAGAATATTACAAATAGACTAGATCAAGTAGAAGTCAGAACATCAGATAATGAAGACAAAGTTTATCAACTTGAAAAGAATATAGTCAACACAGAAAGGATGCTTAAATCTCATGAGCAATCTATCCAAGAGATATGGGATGTTATAAAAAAAAACAAACTTGAGAGTCATTGGGATAGAAGAAGGTATGGAGGTTCAAACCAAAGGAATGGACAACCTATTAAATGAAATAATCCTAGAAAACTTCCCAGAGATGAAAGATGGAATGGATTGCCAAATCCTGGAAGCCAACAGGACCCCAAACATTCAAAACCATAATAGACCAACTCCACAACATATAATTATGAAGATAGCCAACATACAGAACAAGGAGAGAATATTAAAAGCTACGAGAGAATGGAGGCAGATTACATTCAGGGGTAAACCAATTAGGTTAACGACTGATTTTTCATCACAGACTTTGAAAGCGAGAAGATCCTGGAATAACGTATTTCAAACGCTGAAAAATAATGGATTCCAACCAAGAATACTGTATCCAGCAAAATTAAGCTTCAGATTTGACAATGAAATTAAAACATTTCACGATAAACAAAAGCTAAAAGAATTCGCAGCCAGAAAACCAGCACTGCAAAGCATTTTGAGCAAAATACTACAAGAAGAGGAATTGAAAAATAGCGCCCAAAACTAACAGTGGGAGATATCTCAGTAAAGGGTGAGATAAATAACCAAAGAGAAAAAAATAGCCAAACTAAAATAAATAAATGAATAAACATGACTGGAAGTACAAACCATATTTCAATTGTAACCTTAAATGTTAATGGCTTAAATTCACCAATCAAGAGACATAGGCTAGTAACTTGGATTTAAAAAAAACAAATCCAACAATATGCTGCCTTCAGGAGACTCATATGATAAGAAAATACATACACAGGCTGAAGGTGAAAGGCTGGGAAAAATCATACCAGTCACATGGCCCTCGGAAGCAAGCAGGAGTGGCCATACTCATATCGAATAAAATCAACTTCAAACCTAAGTTAATCAAAAGGGATAAAGAAGGACACTATATACTGTTAAAAGGAACCATCCTCCAACAAGACACAACAATTATCAATTTGTATGCACCAAACAATGGTGCTGTAACGTTCATAAAACAAACTCTCCTCAAGTTAAAGAATCAAATAGACCACAACACAATAATTATGGATGACTTCAACACACCACTCTCGCCATTAGACAGATCCTCTAGACAAAAGCTGAATAAAGAAACTATAGAACTCAATAACACAATCAATAACCTAGACTTAACCAACATATATAGAATATATCAACCATCATCAAGTGGATACACGTTCTTCTCAGCAGCACATGGATCCTACTCAAAGATAGACCATATATTATGCCATAGGGCAACTCTCAGTAAATATAAAGGTGTGGCGATAATACCATGCACCATATATGATCATAATGGAATGAAACTGGAAATCAATGATAAAAGAAGGAAGGAAAAATCCTGCATCATCTGGAAAATGAACAATTTGTTACTGAATGATCAATGGGTTACAGAAGACATAAAGGAGGAAATCAAAAAATTCTTAGAGATAAACGACAATACAGACACAACATACCGGAATCCATGGGACACAATGAAAGTAGTTTTAAGAGGGAAATTCTTTTCCTGGAGTTCATTCCTCAAAAAAAGAAAAAAACAACAAATAAATGAACTCACACTACATCTTAAAACCTTAGAAAAGGAAGAGCAAAACAACAGCAAATGTAGTAGAAGACAAAAAATAATTAAAATCAGAGCGGAAATCAATGAAATTGAAACAAAAAAAAACATTGAAAAAATTGATAAAACTAAAAGTTGGTTCTTTGAAAAAATAAATAAGATCAACAGACCCTTAATCATGCTAACGAAGAGAAGAAGAGAGAGAACTCAAATTACTAACATACGGGATGAAAAAGGCAATATCACAACAGACACTACAGATATACAGAAGATTATTAGAAAGTATTTTGAAACCCTATATTCCAATAAAATAGAAGATAGTGAAGATATTGATAAATTTCTTAAGTCATATGATCTGCCCAGATTGAGTCAGGAAGAAACACACAATTTAAACAGACCAATAACAAAGGAAGAAATAGAAGAAGCCATCAAAAGACTACCAACTAAGAAAAGCCCGGGACCAGATGGGTATACAGCGGAGTTTTACAAAACCTTCAAAGAAGAATTAATACCAATACTTTTCAAGCTATTTCAAGAAATAAAAAAAGAAGGAGCTCTTCCTAATTCATTCTATGTGGCCAACATCACCCTGATCCCAAAAACAGACAAAGACACTTCAAAGAAAGAAAACTACAGACCAATATCTCTAATGAACCTAGATGCAAAAATCCTCAATAAAATTCTGGCGAATCGAATACAAAAGCATATCAAAAAAATTTTGCACCATGATCAAGTAGGATTCATCCCTGGGATGCAAGGCTGGTTCAATATACGGAAATCAATAAATGTTATTCACCACATCAATAGACTTAAATATAAGAACCATATGATCATCTCGATAGATGAGGAAAAAGCGTTCGACAAAGTACAGCATCCCTTTATGTTCAAAACACTAGAAAAACTAAGGATAACAGAACTTACCTCAACATTGTAAAAGCTATATATGCTAAGCCTCAGGCTAGCATCATTCTTAATGGAGAAAAACTGAAGGCATTCCCTCTAAAATCTGGAACAAGACAGGGATGCCCTCTATCACCACTTCTATTCAATTTAGTTCTTGAAATACTAGCCAGAGCAATTAGACAGACAAAAGAAATTAAAGGCATAAAAATAGGAAAAGAAGAACTTAAATTATCACTATTTGCGGATGATATGATAATATATCTAACAGACCCAAAAGGGTCTACAAAGAAACTGCTAGAGTTAATAAATGAATTCAGCAAAGTGGCAGGATACAAAATCAACACGCATAAATCAAAGGCATTCCTGTATATCAGCAACAAAACTTCTGAAATGGAAATGAGGAAAACCACTCCATTCACATTATCCTCAAAAAAAATAAAATACTTGGGAATCAACCTAACAAAAGAGGTGAAAGATTTATACAATGAAAACTACAGAACCCTAAAGAGAGAGATAGAAGAAGATCTTAGAAGATGGAAAAGTGTACCCTGTTCATGGATAGGCAGAACTAACATCATCAAAATGGCGATATTACCCAAAGTTCTCTACAGGTTTAATGCGATTCCAATCAAAATCCCAACGGCATTTCTTGTAGAAATAGATAAAGCAATCATGAAATCCATATGGAAAAACAAAAGACCCAGAATAGCAAAAGCAATTCTAAGCAGGAAGTGTGAATCTGGAGGTATAGCGATACCAGATTTCAAACTGTACTACAGAGCAATAGTAACAAAAACAGCATGGTACGGGTACCAAAACAGGCAGGTGGACCAATGGTACAGAATAGAGGACACAGAGACCAATCCACAAAATTACAACTTTCTTATATTTGATAAAGGGGCTAAAAGCATGCAATGGAGGAAGGATAGCATCTTCAACAAATGGTGCTGGGAAAACTGGAAATCCATATGCAACAAAATGAAGCTGAACCCCTTTCTCTCTCCATGCACAAAAGTTAACTCAAAATGGATCAAAGAGCTTGATATCAAATCAGAGACTCTGCGCCTGATAGAAGAAAAAGTTGGCTCCGATCTACATATTGTGGGGTCGGGCTCCAAATTCCTTAATAGGATGCCCATAGCCCAAAAGTTAATAACAAGAATAAACAAATGGGACTTACTTAAACTAAAAAGTTTTTTTTCTCAGCAAGAGAAACAATAAGAGAAGTAAATAGGGAGCCTACACCCTGGGAACAAATCTTTACTCCTCAAACTTCAGATAGAGCCCTAATTTCCAGAATATACAAAGAACTCAAAAAATTAAACAATAAGATAACAAATAACCCAATCAACAAACGGGTCAAGGACCTGAACAGACACTTCTCAGAGAAGGACATACAATCAATCAATAAGTACATGAAAAAATGCTCACCATCTCTAGCAGTCAGAGAAATGCAAATCAAAACCACCCTAAGATACCATCTCACTCCAGTAAGATTGGCAGCCATTATGAAGTCAAACAACAATAAGTGCTGGCAAGGATGTAGGGAAAAGAGTACACTTGTACATTGCTGGTGGGACTGCAAATTGGTGTGGCCAATTTGGAAAGCAGTATGGAGATTCCTGGGAAAGCTGGGAATGGAACCACCATTTGACCCAGCTATCGCCCTTCTCGGACTATTCCCTGAGGACCTTAAAAGAGCGTACTATAGGGATACTGCCACATCAATGATCATAGCAACACAATTCACAATAGCTAGACTGTGGAACCAACCTAGATGCCCTTCAATAGATGAATGGATAAAAATAATGTGGCATTTATACACAATGGAGTATTACGCAGCACTGAAAAATGACAAAATCATGGAATTTGCAGGGAAATGGATGGCATTAGAGCAGATTATGCTAAGTGAAGCTAGCCAATCCTTAAAAAACAAATGCCAAATGTCTTCTTTGATTTAAGGAGAGCAACTAAGAACTGAGCAGGGAGGAAGAGCATGAGGAAAAGATTAACATTAAACAGAGAAGAGTGGTGGGAGGGAAAGGGAGAGAGAAGGGAAATTGCATGGAAATGGAAGGAAACCCTCAATGTTATATGAAATCACATACAAGAGGTTGTGAGTAGAAAGAGGGGGGAAAAAACAAGGGAGAGAACTGAACAACAACAGATGAGGTAGAGAGGGAAGATGGGAGGGGAGGGGAGGGGGGATAGTAGGGGATAGGAAAGGCAGCAGAATACAACAGTCACTAATATGGCATTATGTAAAAATGTGAATGTGTAACTGATGTGATTCTGTAATTTGTATTTGGGGTAAAAATGGGAGTTCATAACTCACTTGAATCAAATGTATGAAAGATGATATGTCATGAGCTTTGTAATGTTTTGAACAAGCAATAAAAAAAAGAAGCTAGAAGATTGAATCAGGCATTTTTCCTTTATTTAGTTGTCTTTACATGATGTTAATAAATGTACAGCTGTGTGATCCAAACATTGTGGTGTGCATGTGCACAAGAGCAAGAGTGAGAGATACAAAGAGGATCAGATGAAACAATAGAATGACAAAGAATAACTAAAGGAAGTAGGGGAGGGAAGGATACTGAGAGAGGGAAAAATAAATACAGACATTGAAACAGAGACACAAATACAAGCCACAAGAAACATTGTTATGGTTTGAATCTGAGATGTCCTCAAAGGCTTATGTGTTGAAAGCTTGGTCCCCAATGCAGCAATGCTTAGAGCTGAGGGTTTTGGGAAGTGAACAGATCGTAAAAGCTCTACCTCACCAATGGATTAATCCATTAATAGATTGATAGCTGAATGGATTATTGGGAGGTACTGGAAACTGTGGGGGATGGCCACTGTTGAAAAAAATAGGTCTGTGGGGGCATAACTTTGGGAACTGTATCTTTTTCCAAGCCCCATTCTCATTCTCTCTCTCTCTCTCTCTCTCTCTCCCTCTCCCTCTCCCTCTCCCTCTCCCTCTCCCTCTCCTCCCTCCTTCCCTCCCCTCTTCCTGGCCACCATGAGGTGAGCAGCTCTCTGCCACACTATCCCATTATGATGCTTTGCTTCACTCAGACTCAAAAAAACTGAGCCAATGACCTTGAACTAAAATCTCTTGAGCCAAAATAAACATTTCCTTCTTTAATGTGTCCTTCTCAGATAGTTTATCACAACTGTGAAAACTGACCAACACAAACGTGAAAAGACATAAATGAGAAAAATAAATTTGTTGATGCTTAAAGTATTTCCAGAATATTTATAAAAAGAGATACTATCTTCTTTCTCTAGACTGAAGGCCTGATAATTTACAGTTGATAAAGGTGACAATATTGTATGTTCATTCAGAGAATGAACTCTATAGAGCCAGAAAGAACCAGATGATAATTTCAGTTCTTCCATTTATTAATCATATGACTTTGAATAAGTTCTGTAACCCTTCCAAATATCAGTTTAATCCTATGTAGTATGGAGAAAATGATATTACCACTGCCTTTGTGAGAGTAAATGTATAGTTTTATAAAATGCTTAGCAGAGTACTGGATGCATGGTAAGGCTTTAAAGAAGATTTTATTATTATTGGCAATTATAATAAGATAAATATGAATGCTTGATTCTTTAATCAAATAGAAAAAAATTGTTTAAACAATCTCCTTTTAACAAAAATAAACAGAAAATAACCTCATATTTACTCTAACACATGGACAAATCATCAATAAATAGTTCATGTGAAATTATTTTGACCTTACAAATTTCCCAAGGAGACATATCCAGCTTCCATTGAATATGATTACTAGCCATGAAAGCCATTCTAAAGTCTTTGTGTTGTTTTCATAGATTATCTTGATTTTGGAATCATGCCAACCAATGAGTATTGATTAATTATAATTAAACTTTAATCAATGAAAAGAGTTGAATTTTCATATATGGTTGGTGGCAACATATAACAGTTAAGTTTCAAAAGATATTTTTTAGAACCAACCAAAGATCTTGATTTGTAGTATTCAATATAAAATATTTTGTACAACATTTGAAAAAA